>NC_134106.1:101602500-102227500 GCF_040939455.1 Microcebus murinus
GGAAGTGAGGCAGAGGTCACAGATCTTCAGCTGCTGCAGGTGTTGCTGGAATGAGCACAGTCATGGGGGCACTGAGTCTCTGCAGCAGCACTGTGGAATCCAGTTCCTGGCTCTGACGGTACTGAGAGGCAGCTGTGGTGGCTGAGGCTGCCTCTTGAGCCTTAGATTGCAGCTAAGGCAGTATAGCCTCAAACTCAGCAGTTCCTGATGGTGATATTCGGATTCCTCTGCCCCCTGACTGTGAAGGAGATGGCAGCTGCCTTAGTGGGCCAGCTTGGCGGAGTTATTTTGAGTCATTTTTGGAGACTTGGTCTAGAACTTGCTAACTATTTTGTGTTTAATGGCCTGTACCAAATCTCTTTCTGTATATGAAAGCTGAGGTAGTTTTTGCTTTTTGCAACTGAACCCTAACTGATGCATGGCTATAAAGTTCAAGATCCGCATCTTATGAGGACCACAGGCTGCTTGCACTTATGGCAGAAGGCAAAGGGCAGCTGTGAGTGCAGAGATCACATGACGAGACAGGAAGCAAGAAAGAGTGGGGCAGGTGGCAGGCTATTTTTTAACAACCAGCTTTCATGGGAACCAATAGAGCTGAGAACTCACCACTGAGGGAGGGTATTAATCTATTCATGAGGGATCTGCCCCATGGCCCAGGCACCTCCCAATAGGCCTCACCTCCAACATTGGGGATCAAATTTCAACGTGAGAATTGAAGGGGACAAACATCCAAACCATGGCAGTATCTGACCTGCATCTACCGGACCATAAGCTCCAGCACATGATTAGAGCTTAGATGATCTCCTCTCTTTGTAGAGCCTAAAAATGAATCCCATTGAAATTTAAATCAGATTTCTCCAAATAATTTTTTTAAATGTAACAATATTCCAGTTTCTCTGACCAGGTTGTTCAGTTACCAAAGAAAAAACTGGACTCACAACTATCTTTCCAAGGAAACAATAGTCTTTTGGGTAAATGCCAACATATTTCAAAGTCTAATAAGATCTAATTAAATCAAGAAATAGCTTGAAGAAATAATTGTTCTCTGATAGAAAACTAATAATGGCCTGAATTTTATTATTATCTTTGAAGTGAGAAATAGCAAAAATGACTGTTAGGTCTATCCATTTATTAGAGAAAACATTATATATTTTCAAAAATAATAGATCAAAATAGCACTATTGAGCTGCAAGGTCCACATTCTTTTTTTCTTACTAATCATGTCCCTCACATTTTTAAGATTGCATCTCTAAGACTTAATAAAATATTATTCTTTTTCTAATATCTGGAAATTAATAATGCAGAGGAAGATATTAGATTTCCAAAGGAAGTTCTTACAAAGATGTGTAGAAATGCACAATGAATATAAAATATTTTCTCCCCTTTTATATCTTGTAAGCTTTTTTAGTCTTTAGAAGTTCTCAAATTTAAATATTATCATTGTGAGAAGGGAGGATTTCTGAAAAGTTTTGGAGTTGCCATTTTTATCACTAGTTGGGTTTGTTGAAGAAAAGTGGGATCTGAACATTTTTGAGGCCAAAATTACTCTCATTTTCCCAGAGTAGAAATGTGAACAAATTGGGTTCAAGTCCTAGCTTTCTTATTCTGTACTTTATTGTCACTTTTGACATGTTACTTAGCTTTCAAGTGTTAGTTTCCTAGTCTGTAAAAATTAGAGAAAATAACACCTACAAGGGATAAGTGACGTAATATTAGTTTCTTTCCTCCCATTTTGAATCTCTGCAGTTCTGGAGCTAAAAAAAGAAAAGAGAAGAAAAAAGACAATAATAGCAACAAGCCATATACACCACAATAATCTAGAATAGTGGAAAATCATGGGACAAACTGTCAGAAAACTTGGGAGTGAATTTGGAACTCTGCCTCCAGCTTGTGTGACTTGGAGCAATTCTCTTAATGCTACTCTTCAAAAGAACAAATTTTACTCTTGTCAAAAGGAAGTGAAATATTTGACTTCCAAAGTTTGTCCTAATTTTGACAAAAATTCATTGTTTCAAGAATATAAAAATAGGGCCGGGCGCGGTGGCTCACGCCTGTAATCCTAGCACTCTGGGAGGCCGAGGCGGGCGGATTGCTCGAGGTCAGGAGTTCAAAACCAGCCTGAGCACGAGCGAGACCCCGTCTCTACTAAAAATAGAAAGAAATTAATTGGCCAACTAATATATATATATATATATAAATTAGCCGGGCATGGTGGCACATGCCTGTAGTCCAGCTACTCGGGAGGCTGAGGCAGAAGGATTACTTGAGCCCAGGAGTTTGAGGTTGCTGTGAGCTAGGCTGACGCCACGGCACTCACTATAGCCTGGGCAACAAGCGAGACTCTGTCTCAAAAAAAAAAAAAAAAAGAATATAAATATAACCCTTAAAATTGATAAAAATTTTACACCTTTACTCATATCCTGAAAACCATAAAATGTACTTTTTAACCATCCACATTCCCTGTCTTCTTTCTTTATTTGTATTGTTGAGTGAAATTTTTCTAGCAAATGAGTCAGTTGAGATGGAAATGTTTATTTATCTGATATAATGTATCAATGATGCTCTTTTAAAGTGTTTCCAGTATGCTTTGACATTAAGTAACTTCAATAACCAATAAATGCTCTGACAAAAATACTAGCGGAGAATCACAGCTACTCCTCCTCTGCCTCCCAGGGGCTGCAGTTTGATTTGCCCCATTTCCTTTTCCTTAACAAAAGTGCTATTTGACATATATTTTATGTTTAGTTCCACCAATCAAACATATTTTTGTTTTGGGAATCTGGGGAGAATCTCACAGCCTGTTTTAGGACAGTACAATGGACAACTGGACTGAAACGCCGGCGAGGTGCATCCTGAAAGGGGCTGTGGACCCAGCTTAAGAAGTGAGTCCCCAAGAGTGGAGTCCAATTCAGCAGAGAAACCATGGACAGAAGAATAAAGTAGCATGGTAGAGTGCCATAGAGCCCCACAAGACCGGAAGTCAAAATGGAAGTGTTGTAGAGACAGTCAGGATGTCAGGGAGATGAAGTAGAATGAGACTGTGTGATGAAGGTGTGACCAGGTCAAGGGCCAGTTAAAGGGCTATGTCAAGAGCCTGTTGGACCTGTTGTGATGGTGAATATTATACGTCAACCTGGCTAGGCTATAGCACCCAGTTACTTGGTCAAACACTATTCTAGGTATTGTTATGAAGGTATTTTGTAGAGGTGATAAACTTTTATATCCAGTTGCTGTTAAGTAAGGCAGGTTACCCTCCATGATGTGTGTGGGCCTCATCCAATCAGTTGACTGCCTTCACAGCACAAACCACGGGTTCCTAGAGAAGAAGGGATTCTGTGTCAAGGCTGCAACATGGAAATTCCACCAGAGTTTCTAGCCTGCTGGTCTCTCCTATGGATTTCAGATTCAAGACTGCAACATCAACTCTTGCCTGAACATCCAACTTGTTTGTCAGCTCTATAGATTTCAGATTTGCCAGAGCCCGCAATCATATGAGCCAAATCCTTAAAATCTCTCTTCTATATTTTTATTCTCTCTCTGTGACCCCTCACTCCCTACCCTCCTCTCCTTCTCCATCCTCCCACAACCTCCCGCTCCTACCAGTTCTGTTCCTCTTGAGAACCTTGACTGATACACCTCTCTTGACATTGCTCTTTTCCAGCGCAAGGTTTGGAAGACTCTGCTGGGCTGTAGAATCATTCTTAAAGCTTCAAAAACCCATTCAAGCAATGCCTCCTGCAGAAAACTGGAAATAGTTATTTTTTCCCTCACCCAGCACTTCTTAAGTACCTGTTACCTTACAGGCACCATATTAGCTACTAGACATAGGTGGGATTCTTCCAGAAAGCAGAAACTGCAGTAAGAATTCGAGTATGAAGAGTATATAGGAGGAAATATTGGTAGGGGAATAGGGAAGTGAGACAGAAAAGGGAAAGAAAACACAACAGGGCATTTCAATAAGCAGGGTACAGCTTTGGGCCACTGCATTCAATGTCACTGGGGCTTCTGAGAGACTGCATGCCATGGAGCATACAGCTGCATGACCAGAGCGTACTGAAAACCAAGGATAAGAAAGGTGCATTGATTTTCTGCATGTTGCATTATTTAAAACATTTTTATATTATAATAAACACATATTTTGGAATAAATACAGTCTCATGAATGTTTGAGATAAAGCATGAGAACTCAAGGAAATTTTGAGCTAAGAACCATTTTTTTAGTACTGTCTTTTTCTCTCTTCTCCTTTGCATCAGACATTTAATTCAGTTTCCCATTTGAAGCACTTCTCCTTGCTAAGACATCCACTTTGTTCCAGGGCCCGTGGCTTTGCACCTTCCACTAACACAGAGCTTGTTTCAGGCTCAAGTCCTGGTAACAGACTCTTGAACTCTGCCTCAGGACATTTCCTGGGCGGGGCATCTGCAGTAGGCCCACCAGCCTACTGAGGATAATTTCTATTTATCCTCAAAAGATTCCTGACAACATACAGTTCAATTTATTCTGCAGACACAGCATGCTAAAAGCAGTAACTCCTAAAACAACTGAAAATATTTTTCACTGTGGGTGGCAGAGGTTAAATAAGCCACAATTATACAAATAAATTAAGGATATGTTCCAATGTATCCCTGAAGTGTACCTCAATTTTGTGTTAGGCTGGCAGCCTGTTTTTGATGTGGTCCACATCCTTGCCATATAATGCCACGAGTTAGTGGTTTTCAAATGCATCCTCTGCCTCTCCCCAGCAAAATCCAACACGACATTATATGTAAAATAGATCAAAGCACAGCAGGTCTGAGAAAGGCAGGTTGGGCCCAGAGCCCTACTCATGTTGACCCCAAAGTACCTCTGTTCTAAATTTGAGACAATTTTGAGGACACTTTCCTCTATATCTATTTTACTTTTGTCCCTGTTTATATAGTTCTAACCACTCAGATAAAATTGACCCCTCTTGCTATTCATCTGTTAGGCTGGGTCATGTTTTACTCTGAAATGTCTGAGATAGAGGGTTTTTCCAATCTCCACACACTCTTGGTACAGTAAGGATTTCTAAGGCAAAGTTCCCCCTTGTGGGGTGGAGATGGGAATCTGCACCTTCAATTTCTTATGGGACAATGACTTTAAAGCAATAAAATTTCCAGACATACAGGTGGGAGACCCAAGGAGTCTGTTTACCATTACAGCTCTTGGTATACTGGCCTCATCATTCCTTTGAGAATTTCTTGAGAGAAAGGACCACTTACTCATTTTTGCATTCCTTGCCATTTCTACCCTAGAGCAGGTGTTCTGAAAAGTTTTCTTAAATTGAATTGGAAAAAGACAGTACAGGGCATTCTAGAATTGAATTGTACTCTAAAACACCAATTTTAAAATAGTAGTATTAAGTTTTTTTTTTTTTTTTTTTTGCTTGGACATGCTTTCAGAATCAAATCTAAACTTCTTAATTGGTGCTTTAAGATTACAATTGTTCTCTCCTTTAAAAAAATTATTTGAAATCTCTATTCATGTGAGGGATTGTGCTGGGCACTTTCATATATGTTGCTATGTTTATTTAATCACTTTCCATGCCTTTATCAACTGGGCATTATTTTTACTTAATCATCTCTGCTTCAATATTTAATTTATTAATGTTTATTAATATTTTAATACTTGGTACATTTGTTCCTCATAATATCCCACCAGGTGGGTATTTTACTCTCTTGTTACAGATGAGAAAGCTGAAACTCTGACGGTGAAAGAGACTCATGCAATTCCTAGGGTACATACTAGGAAGGAAGCTAGAATATCTTCTGACACCAGGCACCATGCTTTTTCTTTTTCCACAGCTTCATCTATTAATATTTTCTCCTCTACATTCTATAACCCTTTTCAACTTAAGTATATTTATCTCTTTAGCTACTAATCACTCCACCACTTTCACTCTCAAAGGGAAGTCACCATTTGCAAATTGACCAAGGGGTTGATATATAAAAAATAAATAAAAAAAGGAAGTCGCCATAATTTTTCTTTTTTTGTTCAAAGTGAGGTTTGTGGCAGAGATTCATGGATGGGTGGAGTGTTGAGATGGAGGGACTACAGAGAGTTGGAGAGATCCACTCAACTGTAGGTTTGACAAATTCTGAGTTGTAAGAATGTTTTGTAGAGAAACTACGTTTTATACAGTTTGTCATTAAATGCCTTTAAGTGCTTTGTTTCTTTCCTGACTGCCTCTTTCTAAAGTTGTTTTAATAAACACACGACTGAATGGGTTATTCAAAATTTGTACTTATCATCACAGTATTCTAGATGGCAGTGTTACCAATGTTAAGAGTATTGCGCATGGATGTAAGGGGTCCAGTCCCTTTGAATTCCTGTTGTTTACCTGCATTAGTCCTTGGCTATTCAGAATGTAGTCTTTGGATCACTGGCACCACAATCTCATGGGACTTGTGAGAAATGAAGTTTACCAGGTCCCACCAGAGACCTATTGAATCAGAACCTTCATTTGATTTACAAGGTCTCTTGCGATTCCTAAGCACATTAAAGTTTAATGTAGTTAATCTAGAGTAGCTTTTGCAGCAATCTTGGCCTGTTTTTCTGGAATCTTATTTTTGCCGCTGTGCTTAAAATATGCATACAGGCATTTGAAATTAATTCTTGATTATTTCTGTGAGGTAATTCTAATATGTGTATTATTCATTAGAACCTTTCCTGGTTGCCACTGGACTTTGGGAATGTCACTCAATTATTTAAATCAGCTACCTCTAATTTTCCTAAAAATCTTTTGTATATTTCTTTGAAGGCAAGAACCATATTTTATTTAAACCTTTGTGTCTTTACAGTTCCTTGTATGCAAATGATCAATAAGTTGAGAGCTGAATGAATTATGAATAACTGATGGAATCAATGAATACATGGAAGAGGAGGAATCCAGACAGGAAATTCCTTGAAGACGGGGACAATGTCTTACTCATCCTTGAATTGCTAATCATTTGCAGAAAAGCTATCAATAATACTTCGCGGTTAATTTGGAGTTGTTAGATGAGAAGAGATTGCATATTTACTTCTCTCTATAAGACTCCAGGGAATAAAAACGGAAGAAAATGAAATAAAATGGACTGCTAGGCACTTTCACCATTTTTACCTTAGCTGCGGTAAAACATCACAACATCCTGTGAACTTGGTATTATTTTACAGAGGGGGACTTGAGTTCTGAAATTTAAGCACCTCGTCCATGTTCACACAGCTAGTGTTAGAGCCTGGCAATCCTTGGGCGTAATTTGCCGTATCGTATCAATTTGTGCGCAGCTCTGTTTCTGCAGAGATTGAGAAGTGGAAGAATGATCCTTTACGTAGTGAAATACACAACTCTCTGGGTTTCCTTTGTGCATCTGAGGCTCTGTGGCTCCAGAAAAAAGAGCTTCAGTTTTCGCCTTTTAATCGTAGACGAGGCAGGAACAATGGAATGAAAAACTACCTCCCCGCCCGGGTCTTTTTCCACCGGCGGAACACAGGCGCTGGGGCCTTCAAGCGCGGAGGGGACCAGAGAGGCACGGACACACGGCCCCGCAGTTGCCTAGTAACGCCCGCTGGAGGAGTCCCAGCATAATAAGGTCCCGAAGAATTGTCACTGGCCCTTAGTGGGACCTGGTAGCCGGTTCTTTCCGCGCCGGCGGCCTGTCCCCGCGGCTCGGCGGGCTAGGGCAGGGGAAATGTCGCAGGAGGAGTCGGATATCTCTCTCATTATTGCCCAGATAGTCCAAAAGCTCAAGGGCTCCAATTTGTACGCTCAGCTGGAACGGCAGGCCTGGGTAAGTGAGGCCGGGTGGGAAGGGATGGAGACGGGCGGTGCCGCGGTGAGGTCTCGTCTCCTTCTACACCCTCCTAACCCAAGGCAGAGCTCGCCTCTGATGGGGTCTCCAGCTCCACTCTGGTTCGCAAACAAAACAAAACAAAACAAAAAAAATCAAAAACAAAAACTAGAGTCCTCTGGTGCAAGCAATGCTTGCTCGGCCCCAGGCATAGGAAATAGACTTTTAAAGAAGGGTGGGGCGCATCACACCTTCCTTCAGGCCAGAGAAACGCTGAGTTTACTCATTCATATATCTATTCTTGTGGTCATAGATACAAGAATCTGATTTTTTAAGCAGCTGGACTTACTGAAGGTAGTTTGGACCACGCCTTATCTCACTTTTTCCATCTTGTGGGTGAGTGGACTTGGTCCCAGGTGTCTTTCTGCTTCCGCGTCAATGTATCATTTTCTTATACTTTACCCTCCCTGCATTGATCACTTTTCTATTCACCTATCCAGCATTTATTGGGTATTTATACGTGCCAGGCACTGAGCATGCACAGATTGATCAAGAGACCTTTGCCTTTTTTGTGAATGTCATATAAATGGAATAAGTATGTAAACTTCTATGCCTCCTTTATGTCATTTAACATAATGCTTTTGAGATTCAATCCATGTTGTTGGTATTTCAGTAGTTCTGTTCCTTTTTTATTGGTGAATACTATTTCAGTGTTTGAATATATTATGGTTTGTTTATGCTTAATTGTGTGAAGGACACTTGGGTTGTTTTCTGGTTTTAGAGATTATGAGTAAAGCTGATATACACATTCTGGTATAGGTTTTTTGCTTGGATTTTTTTTTTCTTATTTTCTTGGATAAATACCTAGGATTGGATTGCTGAGTTATATAGTAAGTATAATGTTTAATTCTATAAGAAACTGCCAAACTTTCCCAAAGTGGCTGTACCATTTTACATTCTCACCAGCAATTATGAGACTTCCAGTTGTTCTGCATTCTTGATAGCACTTGATGTTGCTAGTTTTTGATTTATTTTTATTAATTAATTACACACTTATAGTAGGAGCATAATGTTATCTCATTGTAGCTTTAATTGCATTTCCCTAATGACTAATAATATTAAGGATTTTCTCATGTGTGTTTTCTCATCTTCTTTGGTGAAGTCTGTTCATATCTTTTGCCAGTTTAAAAAATGTGTTGTTTGTATTTTTATTGTTGAGTTGTAAGGATTCTTTATATATGATACAAGTCTTTATCAGATATGAATCTTGCAAATGTTTTCTCCCAGTCTGTGGCTTATCTTTTTATTAACTGGATCTTTCAAAGAGCAAAAATGTTTAATTTTGATGACATAAGTTTTTATTATGGTTTGTGCTTTTTGTGTCCTACTTAAAACTTTTTGCCTAACTCAAACTCTCAAAAAAAAGTTTCTCCTATGTTTTTTCTAGAAGTTTTATAGTTTTAGCTTCTACATTTAGATCTGTGATCTATTTTTGAGCCAATTTTTGTATATAGTGCAAGGTAAACTTTTTAAATTTTTATTTATTTATTTTTGCTTATAGATGTCCAGTATTTCCAGTACTGATTTGTCAAAAAAAGCTATCCTTTCTCCACTAATTTTTTGACACCTTTGTTGAAAATAAATTGTACATACACATACATACACACAACTCTTTCTGGTTTTCTGTTTTCTTCCATTGATCTGTTTGTTCATTGTGCAATACTACCCTGCCTTGCTTTTTGTAACTTTATAATAAGCCTTGAGAACAGTAGTTAGTCCTCTATCTCTGTTCCTCTTTTTCAAAATTATTTTGGCTATTCTAGGTTAATTTGTGAATTACTACAAAACTTGTTGGGATTTGAATTGGGATTATGTTGAATCTATAAATCAATTTGGGGGAAATTGACATTTTAACACTATTGAGTTTTATGGCCTGTAAACATAGTTAATCTCTTCATTTATTTATACCTTTTTAATTTTCTCTTGCCAGTGTTTTATAGTTTCAGTATGCAAATATTGCATACTGTTTTTTAAAGTTTTTCTCTAAGTATTTAATATTTTTTGATGCTGTTATAAATTGTGATTTTTTTTCTCATTTCACTTTCCAATTGTTTATTTTTAGTATACACAAATACAATGGATATTGGTATATTTACTGTGTATCCTGAGACCTTGCTAAACTTACTTATTATAGGACCTTTTTGTAGATTACTTAGGATTTTCGAGGTACATGTATCATAGGCAAATAAAGACAGTTTTACTTCTTCATTTTCAATCTGTATGCTTTTTATTCCTTTTGTTGACTTACTGTACTGGATAATGCCTCCAGTGCAATATTGTATTGCTTTTTATCAGGTTCAGGAAGCTCTCTTCTGTCCCTGGTTTTCTCAGAGTTTCATCATGAATGGAGGTTGAATTTTGTTAAATACTTTTCTTGGCTCTGTAGATATGTTCATGTGATTTTTTTTCTGTTCATGTTGATGTGGTAAATAACTCTAATTGGCTTTGAATGTTGCACCAATTTTGTGTTCCTGAGAAAAATTCCACTTGGTTATGATGCATCATATCTGTTGATTCACTTTGCTAATATTTTGCTAAAGATTTGGCAACTGTATTCATGAAAGATATTGGTTTGTAGTTTCTTTTCTTGTAACATTTTCTTTTGGGTTTTGATATCAAGTAATGCTGATCTTATAAAATGAGTTGGGAAGTGTTCCCTCATCTATTTTCTGGAAGAATTTGCAAACAATTATTATTTTCTCCTTAAACACTTGATAGAATTCCCAGCAAAGTCATTAGGGCATAGAATTTTCTTTGTGGGAACATTTTTAATAAAAAAATATCAATTTAAAAGTATTTGCAGAGCTATTCAGGTTATCTGTTTCTTCTTCTTTAAGGTTTGGTAGTTTTTATATTTCAATAATTTGCTGCACTTAATCTACATTGTCAAACTTATTGGCATAAAGTTATTTATATTAATCTCTTATTTTCCTTTTAGTGTCTATTGTATTTGTAGGGCCAGATCCTCTTTCATTCTTTATATTGCAATGTGTGTTTTATCTTTTTTTGATTAATCTGGCTACAGAATTATCAATTTTATTAATATTTTCAAGGAACTAGCTTTTGGTTTCATTGTTTTTCTGTTTTCAGTCTCTGATTTTTCCCTTTATTATTATTGTTTTGCTTGCTTTGGATTTAACTTGCATTTTTCTAGTCATTAAGGTAGAAATTTAGATTATTGATTTGAGACCTTCATTCCCTTCTAATGCTATTATGCTATAAATTTTCCTCTATATACTGCTTTATCTGGGTTTCATGGATTATGATGTATTGTATTATCATTTTCACTCAATTCAAAAATTTGTAAAAATTCTCCTGTGACTTTAACCTATGGGTTGTTTAGAAATACATTGTTTGCTAATGACTTTCTTTGATTGATTTCTAGTTTAATTCTATTATGGTCAAGAACACGGGAGGGTACAGTGGCTCACTTATAATCCTAACATTTTGGGAGGCTGACGTGGGATTATTGTTTGAGGCCAGGGGTTTGAGACCACCCTGGGCAACATAGTAAGACCTTGTCTCTAAAAAAAAAAAAAAAATTGAAGAAAATTAGCTGAGCATGGTGGCACATACCTGTAGTCCTAGCTACCTGGGAGGCTGAGGCAGGAGGATCACTTAAGCCCATGATTTGAGGATTGCAGTGAGCTATGATGATGCCACTGCACTAGCCCAGACAACAGGAGAGACCTTGTCTCAAATAAAAGAAAAAGACATAATGTGTATGATTTTAGTTCTTTTAAATTTATTGATGTTTCCTTTATGACCCACAATAAATTCTACCTTGTTGAATGTTCTATGTGCACTTGAAAAGTGTGTTTATTCTGCTGTTTCTGTTCTATACATGTCAATTAGATCAAGTAGATAACTTTGTTCAAGTATTCTATGTCTTTACTAAGTGTGGAGGCTTCAGTCAGTATAGTCAAGGGTCAAGTATGGGTTTTGTTGTTGCTGTCATTGTCTTCAGTGCATACAGAGGGAGATCTTTCTCTTCTTGTCTCTCCCACAGCAGTAGTCTGTCCTTTGTTAGTCAGTCCTAGGCTCACGGTAGGACTCTATTCTTCTGTCTCAGTCCATGTGCCTTATCCTTGGGAGTGGATTTTTCTCACCTTTGGATGTTCCTTCCCCTTCTCCATTTGGCAACTCAGCTCCACCTGGTGTCTGTAGCAAGTATTGGGTGAAAGAGACATAGTTGGCCCTTTCCCTAGTGCCAGTTTACCTCTCCTTTGTATTGGGTAGGATCCTGGCTCAAGAGAGTTTTCTTACCTTCCTATGAGGCAGAGGGCTTTTGAATCTATCCCACCCTTAGAAGCAACAAATTATTGCTTTGTCTCAAGAATGGGAGGGTTTCTGAACCTTCCTTCAGTGGTTAAGGCCTTTGCCTGACATGAGAG
The DNA here is from genome assembly GCF_040939455.1 of Microcebus murinus. NCBI lineage: Eukaryota > Metazoa > Chordata > Mammalia > Primates > Cheirogaleidae > Microcebus > Microcebus murinus. The sequence goes on from NC_134106.1 coordinate 101,614,742, forward strand.
AAAAATTTGGCCAAAGTAGCCGTTTTAAATTTGCCCTGTAGTGGCAGCCTTCTTGCACACCTATGCTACAAAATGGTGCTCTCTGCAGCTTCCTGCTCTGCTCCCAATCCTTTTTGTGGGTAACTGGTGTATACCCATGGAAAAGAACATGCAAAGGAGTGTGAATTCTCCTTGTGGTTTGAGTTCCCAGTGATTCCAAACTGACATGCTAGCCCGTACATAGTCTATAATAGTTAACATTTGGGTTGATTTCTTCTTACCCCCTTGTATGATATCCTCTCCTTTTTTTCCTGTGTTCTGCCAAAGATAAAGTAATTTAGAATCTGACTTTGAAGAGTATACTGTTTTTTTCTCATTGTTAGGCTAGAACTCACATTCTTTTGCGGTGGCTTTCTATGATAGACTTAGCAGAACTCTAATAAGTGTTTAAGGATTGCTACTATGTTATGAGAAAGACTGGTATGTAATTTTCCTTCCTTTTCTTCTTTTTTTTAGTGTTTTTGCATTTATTTTATGTTGCATCTATTCCCATGCCATAGGGTTTTATTTCTTCAGTTTCTTCTGGGATATCTTTTTCTTCTGTGCAACCTCCTCTTCTGGGTTTAGAGTAATTTGTTCCTTTTCAGTGAAGATCATCTCGATGTGGTAGGGGAAGCTCATGTATGGGTTAATCCGACCATGAGCTCTGTAAGTTCGGTGTGGCATCTTGGTGCTTTGTTCGCTTGGATATGCTCAATGACCAGAGAATCAACATCTAAACCCCTAAGTTCAGCGTTACTCTCTGCATTTTTAAGCATGTGCAGCAAAATTCAGCACTCTTTTAGGGCCACCGACTCTGTGTCCAGCCCCACTGTTTCACCTCGGCACAGCTACCAACTCCACCGTCGTAATGTTGGAATGGTACCTGTTGTTTCTTTAAAGAGTCGTCTTTTAGATTCTTGGAGGCTTTTCGTATATGCATACCCCTGGTGGTCTGAGTAGTTTCACAAGTGGGCTCAAAGTGCATGAAGATTCACTTTTGAATCTTGACTTGTATGATTTTGTGGGGTTTTCTAGGTCGAGTAGCGAACCCTTTTCACAGATCACCTCAGGCTGCTTAGGGGAAGAGCTAATTTTCATATCTTGTAGTGTCTTTATCAGGTTTTATATCAAGGTTATTTTGGCCTTATAAAATGAGTACAGAAGTATTGCCTCCTTTTTAAAATTTTCTATTTGCTGCAACAGTGTTATGAGATTTGTTATTTTTAAATGTTCAGAAGAATTCTCTAATGAAGCCTATGTCTGGGATTTTCAATTTGGGGAGATTTTTAAAGTTAATAACCTTCAGATAGTTTTAGATTTACAGAACAATTGAACAAGAAAGTATAGTTTCCATATATCTCTCTCCCCTTGCACATAGTTTCCTCTATTATTAACATTTTGCATTAGTGTGGTACATTTGTTACAGTTAAACTAATATTGATACATTATTATTAACTAAAATCCATAGTTTATATTAGGGTTCATTCTTTGTGTTACAGTTCTGTGGGTTTTACTATGTTGTCCAGGCTGGTCCAGGGATCTTCCTGCCTCGGCCTTCTGAGCACCTGGGGTCATAGGTGTTACCAATGCCCTTGGTAACTATGAATTTTGACAAATAAACAATGTATTTGTCAGTATCATACAGAATAGTTTCATTGCCCTAAAAATCTCCTGTGCCTTACCTGTTCATTCTTCCCTTCCTTCTGCCCCACCCCAAGACCCTGGCAATCAATTTTTACTGTCTCTAAGTTACATAGTATGTATGTAGTCTTTTCACTTGCATCTTTCATGTAGCAACATGCATTTAATGTTCCTTTCTCTCTTTTTTTTGTGGCTTGATAGCTAATGTTTTTTTTAAACCAAATAATATCTTATTGTATGCATTTACCAGAGTTTGTTTATACAGTCACCTGTTGAAAGACAACTTGGTTGCTTCCAAGTCTGTGTTTCTGGAAGGCAGGAAGAGTCTATGTCTCTCTAGTTTTGCTGCTTCCCACACTTAGCAAAATGACTGCCACAAGATAGAGATTCCTCAAATAGAAAAACCATTTGACCCAGCAATAGCATTGTTGAGCATCTATCCAAAAGAACATAAGTCACTCTATTATAAAGACATCTGCACCCGAATGTTTATAGCAGCACAATTCACTATTGCACGGACATGGAAACTACCCAGTGCCTGTCAACTCATGAATGGATAACTAAAATGTGGTATATACTCACAATGGAATATTACTCAATCCTAAGAAACGATAGTGAACTAGCACTGTTTATGCTATCGTGGATTAAGCTTAAGCCTGTAAAACAAAGCGAGATGACACAAGACCTGGAAAATGGGCTACACATCTACTCACCATCAAATTGATACTGACAGCCTAAAACTATGGTGTTCAAATAATTGTAGTGTTCAAGAGGGATCTGAGGTGGGGAGACCCACATCTTAAGGATGTAATGAGCATTGTAGAGGGGAAAGGATTACCTCTATCCCTTTTTAGGGAGAGGCAAAGAAATACACTGTAACCAAAATGTCTAAAAAAAATTTTTTTTTGTTAATGGGAGGTGAACAGGTGGAAGGGGGGAGAAAGGGAAGGGTACGCACATTCATGGTGGGTGCAGGGCGTACCACTTGAAGACTGGACACGCTTGAAGCTCTGGCAGAGTGGGGTGGGGAGGGGGGCAGGGGCAAGATATGTAACCCTAACAATATTTGTACCCACAGAATTTGGGAAAAAATAAATAAATACATTTTTAAAAATGTGTATTTAGTAAATGGAGTAAATCCCCATTCCTTTTAATGTTCATTCTAACGATAGGTATTGAGTGCCTACTATGTGCCAGATCATTCGCTAGGTAATATAACATTACTAAAAGCATCCTTGCCCTAAAGGAATTCAAATTCTGGTATGAGGCTCTGCTCTTCTTGAAAATGTTTACCCTTTAAATATTTTTTATTCAAATTTGGGATCTAATAAATTAATAGTGGTTTCCTAATTTATAGAAAATCTTAAAGTTCCAGAAAATAAGCAGTGATGACAAAATGCTTTGTTTTCAAAGCTTTTTGTATTTCAGAATTGCAAGTAAGAGATTCAGGACCTGTGTATAATATAACCTCATTTTGTGATTACTGCTGTGAAGAAATATTTTTGTTCCTATTTTGAACTCTACTTATATTAATTAAATGTGATCATCAACAAGTATTCTTGAGACTTTACTATATGTCAAGCATAATTCTAGGCCCAGGGAATACAACAGTGAATAAAATAAAGTTGTGCCCTCATGGAAAGATGATAGTATTACAAATAAATATATACTAGTCCACAATCCTTTATCCAAAATCTGGGGCCTAGGTTTGTTTAGGAATTCACATATTTTTAAATTTTAAAAAGGTAATTCGTGTCTATTCTGTATGCTATTTAATATCCTCACTGGGGTCTGGCAGGACCTTGTAATATACATTAATATTTCTGCAGCAAAATATGTGAATTTTCATACTAAGTGTGATAAATAAGGCCTAGAAATAGTCTCATGTCAATTTAAGTCAGATTGGGTTTTTGCCACCAAATGAGTCCAAGTCAGGACAGATTGTGCCACCAATTCAGTCATGAAAAACTTGTTTTGCAAAGCTTTCCAGGTTTCAGGATTTCAAATAAAGGATTATGGATCTGTATATATAACATCAGGGGGTTAATCCTTGAAGTAATGGAAAGTTGGGCAAGGAAATGGAAAGAGAAAGGTAAAGCAGTGGTAAGGAGATGATTACATGAGAAACTAAAAATGTGTTTGGCTGGTTTTAAGAACCAGATAAGTAAAAAAAGACCTATATTTTATATCAAGAGATCTATAATATAGATTCATACTTTAAAAGAATATAATTATAGATCTTTTAAAATAATATAATCTTGGACTTGAAAAATATATGGTACCAACTTAGCCTTAGTTTATATCTATTAGCACTGATGTTTAGTGGAAATCAAATAACTCCTAAAAGGCAACTTAAAAATCAGTTTTGATAATATACTTTTAAACAACTGGTTGTTTATTTGTTACTTGCTTTTAAAAATTCAATTAGGAGGGCATTTTCCTGCCACCAGCATGTTCTGCATTGCCTTCATTTTATCTGTTGAGGTAGATTCAGAAATTGCTAGAGCAGTGTTGGCCCAACTTAATGAGGAAAACAAAATCACGTAGCATATTTCAAAGCCAATTATAGGTCGGGCGAGGTGGCTCATGCCTATAATCTTAGCACTCTGAAAGGCCGAGGCGGGCGGAATAACCATGCAAGTTGAAAATGTGATAAACAAACTTGGTCAGGCCGGGCGCGGTGGCTCACACCTGTAATCCTAGCTCTCTGGGAGGCCAAGGCGGGCAGATTGCTCTAGGTCAAGAGTTCGAAAGCAGCCTGAGCAAGATCGAGACTCCATCTCTACTATAAATAGAAAGAAATTAATTGGCCAACTAATATATATAGAAAAAATTAGCCGGGCATGGTGGCGCATGCCTGTAGTCCCAGTTACTCGGGAGGCTGAGGCAGCAGGATTGCTTGAGCCCAGGAGTTTGAGGTTGCTGTGAGCTAGGCTGATGCCATGGCACTCACTCTAGCCTGGACAACAAAGTGAGACTCTGTCTCAAAAACAAAAAAACAAAAAAACCCCCAAAGCCAATTATAAGTGATTTTTTAGATATTTTTTCCTCACCTCTACCTCTTTTCTTAGCATATATAGACATTGACTGTATTTTAATGTATCCCTTTATATATTGAAGTTTAATTGTTTAACAATGTGATAACATAGAATTTGTGTTCTCTGGAAAGGATTTTTTTGTTTGTTTTCTGAGTTTTCCTGAGTTATTTTGTGAAGTCAACCTCTATGTTAAAATTGAATTTGCTCACTCATCTTCTAGACACTGCAGTGATAGCCTAATTCCAAATTTGATGTCTTAACACAAGATTAGCATTGTTATTTTGTGTTATCATGCATTATTTGTATTTAAAATGGATGTTGTGTAAATCCCCAAATGTTATTTCTATTCCATTAAGTGTTTAATAGGTCTTGTTACTAAGATTGTCATTATAAATAATAGAATTGTGAGAGGAAGGAACCTGAAAGAAGATAGGCTTTGGGGAGAGAAGGAATAATGCAACTAACAGGTTGTCATAAGTCTAGAACTCAGAGCATCTCGATACTAGTGACCCTATACTAAAAGAACTTATAAAATTGTATCTCAAGTGTATAGAACATATATAAAACATATATTGGTATTAAAAGGCCTGTGCCATGATTAGAGCATAATATCTTTTGTCCTTTTTTTATATATCTCTTTAGGGCAGGATTTGGCATATGCTAGGGGACCTCCAGATTGGACTACTGCAGTTGATATATAAATTATTGATTCAGGGACTCTGATTGCATTTGGTGTGAACCAGGGAGTGGTGTCATCCTTACCCATATCTGTTTTGGCTATTGTGTCTTTTACTCCTGAAAAATAAAACAGTGAAGAAATGAATGATGGTGTAAAGGATTTCAAAATAGGGGAGTTCTTATCTCCATAGAATATATTTACTTAAAATATAAGATAAATATTAACATGTGGGTTTGCTTTGTGTAAGTATATCTCTTCATATTTTATTTCAGCACTAAGTTGTTTAAGAAGGTCATGTGGGTTCTTGAATTAGGTAAGACCAAATTGAAATGAGAGAGAGAAAATTGATTACTACCTGTGAACTGAAGACTGATTACTTTTATGTTTCCCTGAAAATACGACAGAGTCTTATATTCATTTTTCCTCAAGAAGACACCCTAGGGCTTATTTTCAGGGGATGTGTTATTTTTTTTAAGTACAGTACAATCTACATTTATTCAAATATAGTTAAGTCGTCTTCTTCTGGAACATCATAATAACTCTCCAAACCCCGAATTCCATCCTGAATTTCTTGCGACTCTATTTCCTTTAGAACCATTGGCCCCAATCTCTCATGTCGAGCAATAGAGCTCTCATGGGGCAGATGAGAAGGGCTGCTCATGTTCTTTACCGCTCTGTGGACAAAATGCATGGGTTGTGCAGATATGCTGTGTAGCCACGCCCATCACTAGGTCTTATTTTGGGGGTAGGGCTTATATTGTGCAAATGCTTAGAAATCCTGCTAGGGCTTATTTTATGGGTAGGTCTTATTTTCTGGGAAACACAGTACCTGTGAGCTGAAGACAGGCATAAAGTGTATCATGAAAGGAGTCTAAGAAGTAAAGATGTGGATGAAAGGGGAACAAGACAACTAGTGCTGGCTGAGAAGTGGGTCAACTTGGGCATGTCAGCCAAAGAAAACTATGAGGGATCCATCCTTAGGAGAGAGAAACTAGAGTGGGGCTGGAATTATACAGCACAGATTGAGCGTAAGGCATGGTCAGCTCTTGCAGAGCCAAAACATTCAATTTGAAACTAAAACTTACTCCTTGCTACAATGTGTGTCCACTGGGACTACTAGAATTACAGAAACAAGTCTGGTGTACAGTTTTGGAAAGAACCAAAGCTATTAAGAAGAAATGGAGAGACCTAATTCAACATGTTTTAATTGAAACTCTCCTCTGGGGTGGTGATTGACTCTTGAGAGAAATTAGACAAAGTCCTAAACAATTAAGCTAATGATAAGGATATTTGGGGATTGATGTGGGAAACAGCATTATTCCTATTTTTTTTATTTCAGCATATTATGTGGGTACAAATTTTAAGGTTTCAAATAATGCCCTTGCCCTCCCTCCCCCCACAAGTCTGAGCTTCAAGCGTGACCATCCCCCAACAGTGCACATCTCACTCATTATGTATGTATATACCTGCCCCCCCTCCCACCCACCCAATACCCAATTAATGTAGTTCCTATGTGTCCACTTAGGTGCTGCTCAGTTAATACCAGTTTGCTGGTGAGTATATGTGGTGCTTGTTTTTCCATTCTTAGGATACTTCACTTAGTAGTATGGGTTCCAGCTCTATCCAGGAAAATACAAGATGTGCTATTTCACCGTTGTTTCTTAGAGCTGAATAGTATTCCATGGTATACATATACCACATTTTATTAATCCACTCATGAATTGATGGGCATTTGGGTTGTTTCCACAGCTTTGCAATTGTGAATTGTGGTGCTATAAACATTCGAGTGCAGGTGTCTTTTTTGTAGAGTGTCATTTGATCTTTTGGGTAGATGCCCAGTAATGGGATTGCTGGATCAAATGGTAGATCCACTTGTATCACTTTAAGGTATCTCCATATTGCTAAGGTATGAAACTATTAGAATTCTAGAGGAAAATGTTGGAAATACTCTCCTAGACATCGGCCTAGGCAAATAGTTTATGAAGAAGACCCCAAAGGCAATCACAGCAGCAACAAAAATAAATAAATGGGACATGATCAAACTAAAAAGCTTCTGCACAGCCAAAGAAATAGTCTTGAAAGTAAACAGACAACCTACAGAATGGGAGAAAATTTTTGCATCCTACACATCTGATAAGGGGCTGATAACTAGAATCTACTTAGAACTCAGGAAAATCAGCAAGAAAAAAATCAAACAACCCTATCAAAAAGTGGGCAAAGGACATGAACAGAAACTTCTCAAAAGAAGACAGAATAATGGCTAACAAACATATGAAAAAATGTTCAACATCTCTAATCATCAGGGAAATGCAAATCAAAACTACAATGAAATATCATTTTATTTCCAGTAAGAATGGCCTTTATCAAAAAGTCCCAAAACAATAGATGTTGGCGTGGATGTGGAGAGATAGGAACACTCCTACACTGCTGGTGGGACTGCAAACTAGTTCAGCCTCTATACCTATTTTTATTTATTTATTTATTTTTTATTTCAGCATATTATAGGGGTACAGATTTTAAAGTTTCAATAAAAACTCTTTCCCTTCTCCCCCCACAAGTCTGAGTTTCCAGCATGACCATCCCCCAGATGGTACACATCTCACTCATTATGTATGTATATACCCCTCTCCCCTCCCATCTGCCCAATACCCTATTACTGTAGTACCTGTGTGTCCACTTAGGTGCTGCTCAGTTAATATCAGTTTGCTGTATACCTATTTTTAATAGCACTTCTCTCTTAGATTTTTGTTTGTATCCTTTAGTATGTTCCTCAGAGGAGGGAGGATTATATTTTGTTTTTCTTTTTATACCCAGCAACTGGCACATAGGATGTGTTTGATTAATTATTGGAAAAAGACTGCAAATGAATAGTGTATAAATATACTGAGAGGGAATGGCTGGGGATTGGCAAAGTCCTGGATGGCACTCAAGGTGGGAAGATGGCAGTGAATTCCCAATGTAGGCCCAGTGAGAAGGCTAAGTAGAAGGTTGCTGTTATAGAGCATTTCTAGAGAAATAAGATTATATAGGTTGGGTGGAACTAGATTTTTAGAGGGTTGTGAATGCTTAGGTGAGGTTGCCTTGATTCTTAGGTAGTGAAGGGGTCACTGAGATATTATGAGGAGAGTAAAAGCATGGAGCTGGTTTTTAGGAACATTAATCTAATATGGGTGAGCAAGATAGAAATAAGAGAGAGAGAGAGAGAGCGCTTTAGCTTCATCCTTCACTTTATTTATTTATTTATTTATTTATGACAGAGTTTCAAAGTTAGAGTTTGTAAGCTAGAAAATCACTTGCAAAGGGAGGCAGGCATTCAGTGGTTAGTTGACATAGAAGAACTTTATGGTCCCCCTGACCCTCTTCCCTGCCAGTCTTTTACAAATATTTAGTCCATTGCCATCTGGGTACATCTTATATTTCAAAAAACAACAAGTTTAATTTATATTGGACTTCACAACCTAAAAATAACTTTGAGGTTTTTTTTATTTGAGCCTCACAATAACTTAGTTTCAGGTATTATTTTTCCTATTAAATAAAGATGAAAACTGCAATGCAGAGAAGTTAAGTGACTTGACCAAACTAGTAAATAAGTCTGAGAAGATTCCAGATATTTTGATACTAAATCTCCTTCTCATTTAGTCCCAAGTGGTTTTCAAACTGCTCTGTTATAGCCAAGGATTCTGAAAAGTTCTATTCATTTAAAAATATTTGATTTAAAAACTATATTAAGAATCAACACTCTTTCAAATGCATTAAATATCAAGTACTTAGTGCATAATCCACTACTGTACTCCAAATTAACTTTTTCTGAGTGATTCCAGAAAAAGAGCTGTTTCTTTTATTTCTCTTCATGTGTTGGGGACAGCTTACAAATGTGTCCTTGATGTGGAAGGATGTGACTCTACACTGGTCTATTAAAATATGTCGGTTTGGGCCTGTTTGCTCATGGAATTAATACATTTTCCAAGTGATGTTCCTACTGCAGTGCGTATGTTGTGCTTGGTGTTGGCCAGGCAAAGCGCAAGTGCATCTGTTCAACAACAGGTCCCTGTCATGGCATACTGCTGAGATGTGTGACAAGTGAGCTAGCAATATGTCATGTGGTAGTGGTACCATGTTATGCGTAGTTTTAGCAATTATAAGTATCTGAAGCTCTTTGATTTTTGTATTTATGATAAGTAATTTTAGGATTTACCTCAAAATAAAATTTCCAACCACTTCTTTTTCCATTTCCTCTATCAGTTTAATTTGGGTGTGTGCTGAGATTGCCAGGGAAGGAATAAAAATGTAAACTCTTATGTTTGTGATTGGGATTTTTCTCTATATTGAGCAACCAAAACAAAATACAGAAATAAGTTGGATATTGAGGCTATATCAGAATAATGCTGTACCTGTTAGTCATAACATTAGTAAATGAGAAAAGGCTTTTTGTTTTCATTGTATAGTAATATCACTTTCAATGTATTTTTATATGGTAGGATTCCTAATAGGGTTTAGATTCTATTTGCAGAAAGGGTTATGCTGCTGAATCAGGTTAGAGAACCACTGAGCCTTTCCATGTTGTCCTCTTGTCACAGTCCTGCTTTTGATTCTTAAATTTCTGAAGATTTCTTAATAATTAGCTTAGGTAGTTAGTAAATTTGGTTTGCCTTTAGTATAAAAATTATACGTAGGAGGCTAGCAACTCTGAAATATTGAAAATGTTTAGAAAGAATAACCAATTTTTTCTTTTAAAATTCTTTATTTTGTGCTATCTTTGGATCATTTCCAAATACAGACTAGATTAAGAAAGCTTATTTCCTTTTGCTCTGGTGCTTTCGAATAATGCACAGGGGGTTTAAGGCTTTTAAAATCTTTCCTAGGAATAACAGACTAGAAACCAGTCTCTTCAGTTAAAAATAATTTTATCAAGTTCCATGTTTGTTTTGGGAGGTAATTTGCTTTAAAAGGGTGGAAGGTGGTTTGGTCAACATAATTTTGTCAAGTAGCAGTTAACATCAGGGTAAATACTTGGGATGCAAAAATGAATTTATAGTCTAGTTAAAAAGATTAAATAGCTAAGCTGGAAATTATAATTTGATAAGTGCTGTAACAGAGGAAAATAATGTTCTATCCTTGCTGGGGGGAGTAGGAAAAGGTGTTATTTGAGGGATGTCTTGGAAGTTAGTAGGTGTTTGCCAGGGTGGTAAGGGAGTACCTTCCATCTGAGGAAGCATGAACAAAAGCCTGGAGCCCTTAAAGGACTTGACTTGGGGAATCAGCAAATACAGTTCACTATGACTAGAGAGTAGTAGTTTGTGTGGGGAGGAGGAGGTGTGAGAAAAAAGAGGATGTTGTTAACTCGGCAGAGCAGCAACAGGAGATTAATTTGTAGAGATAAGTTGGGTTGACCTTGTGAAGGGCCAAGTATGCCCTGTTGAAAAATTTAGACTTCTTATGTATGCTGTGAAGAGCCATATCCAAGAAAGACTAATGTTTTAGAAAGAAAACACTGGAGGATAGATTGGAAAAGGGAGAAACTGGTTCATACATTCAATGAATGTTCATTGAGCACCTACTATATGAAACTATTCTAGAAACTTGGGATACAACAGTGAAAAAGACAAAGATGTCTGCTGTAGTGGAACATACCTTTTCCAGTATAATGAGATAATATACCAATAAACATAGTAAATAAATTAATTATATTAGTAGGCAGTAAATGCTAAGAAAGGAGAAAAATAGAGTCAAGGGGTTTGAGAATGTTGGGTGGAGAGTGGTTGCAATTTAAGTAAGGTGGTAAAATGTCTAGTTCAGAAGCTATTGCTATAATCCAAATGAGAAGTGATGAGGACCTAGACAAAATGTGGGATTTTAAAATGGAGAGAAAGAATAGATTGGGGTACACATTTTTTCTCTTCTTTTTTTGATCTTTTTATTGTTCTATAAATATATAAATATATATTTATATTATAGATATAAATCTGTAATGTATTATTATAAAGTCAAACAGACTTTGTAACAATTACTCTCCACTCTGTGAAGAAGTGAAACTTTGCTAGCCACAGTAGAAATCTCTCCATTTGCTCCCTCCTAATCCCAATCACAAACCCCTCCCTCCCTGATAGCTTATGGTGCTTATGGTAATCACTTCTCTTCATTTCTTGATAGTTTCATTAACCAAATGTATATCCCTAGACACTACACCTTAGTCTTGCCAAATAATTTTTTTTTATATTTAAGTCTTTTATAGATTTTATAGATTTTCTCTCCATCCTTCCTGCCCCCTCCACCCCCCTTTACAATTTATCATCTGAAGAACTGGGCCGCTTGACCTTAGAATTTCCCATAGCCTGGACTTTTCTGATTGCAAACTCATGGTATGGCTCAAATGTTCCTTTATCCTTTGTATACCTTTTAAGTTGACAGATGGACCCAGAGATTTCATCAGACTTTAGCATGACAATAGGCAGTAGAGTGTTCTTTCATTGAGAACCACATAATATCTGGTTGTCTTCTTTGCAGTAGCTGTTTCTGTTCAATGCTTAGAATTAGAAATTCATTGAAGGTTGCAAAATTGTGATATTTATATCTGTTTTAGCTATTAGCTATAATATTTTCTAAAGAGACATTTCCTCTCATTTGTTATTTGGTTATCCAATGGTACATCTCCAACAGGAAAGGCAAGATAAATGCTTTTTTCTTTATTTGCCAGTTTTCAAGGCAATGAGTTAGTTCTCTATCATGCTCAATTTTGATAACTTTATTAACATTTTTAGACCTTGTCTGGAAAGGGAACCCTGATTGGTAGTTATAAGAATTTATAGGTGTTAGACTGCTGCAGTCTCTTCAGACCTCACCTGCTATATTGGATTAGGCAAAACCTTTCCCAGTTTTAGCTCCTGTTTGAAAATTGGCTCATCATGTGTTCAGGTGTATATTTGTTGGCTGTTTGGGAGTTCTCTTGTTTTCACATACATCAGATACCCCATTGCTTTCCTCTGCTTTTTCCTGTACAGATGCTAATATCAAACAGGTCTTATGGCTCTTGGTTTGTCCCCAGCTGCTTGTATTTGTGGGGGATAGCTTATCATCTAGTTTTGTTGTAAGTATTTTCCATGGGATTTTGGTTTTACTCTTTAGTTTCTTGCTCTGTTTCTATGTGGAGATTTTGCCATCTTTCCAGAAAGGGGTTGAATCATGGAAGAGTTAGAGTGGAATTGAGAATAACTTTGAGATTTCTGAGTTGGAAGATGTGGTGGATGGTGATTTCCTTGATGAAGACTAAAAAAGTAGAAGGAACAAGGAAATGAGTGGAAGATAAGATCAATATTTGATTTCTTAAGTTTGAAATGCTTATGAGACACCCCTAATAGAATGCCTTCTTAAGAAATAGGCTGCTAGAATTTGATAAAGCTGGGTGATAAAACATTAATGCTTTGAGAGCAATCAAAGCCATTACAAATAGGAAAAATTGTTTTTGATAAAAATTACAGTGTAAAAAACCAGTAGAATAGAAAGCATGCACTTGAAGATAAGATATTAATAATAAGCATTTATGAATTAGTATAATAGTTTTATGTATTTTCCATAAATACATGCAACAAATGCATGTTTACACTGAACAGGAATTCAAAGAGGAAGACCCTATATAAAGATCTATTTATGTGTGCAAGTGATTTTTTGGTCGTTAAGTATAGGTGCCATATATGTTGGATATAATAGTAAGGGAATAAATTCATAAAATATGAGTATTTTTCCTACTTGAAATGTTAGGTAAAGATGTTAAGTACTCAAAAGCTGCAAGTTTGTATATTTTGAGTATACTGTCACAGATCCTCTATTTTAAGAATAGATGAGGAAGCCTCTCTTATAAGCTAGTCTAAATAGTTCTAAGCTCTATCCTCAAAGAAGACTTTTCAAATAGTATACACATTTGGACAGTCCTTTTTAAAAATTTCATTTGTGTTAAAAATCAACCCAAGTGATTTACTTTTGACCTGTCATTTCCTGTCTTCTTCTTTTTCTTCTTTTTTAAAAAATTAGGCCAGTCTTCAGAGACCTGAGATTAAACTTGAATCACTAAAAGAAGATATTAAGGAATTCTTTAAAATATCAGGTTTGTAAGTTTTTTCCTAATTATTGAAGGCAAAAAAGGAAATGTTTTATTTATTCCTAATTCTTTAAGGCAAAATATTTTATCCCCAGGCTTCCAATTACTCATTCAAAATTCTGAAAACTGGCTGAATAAGTTTCTATTTGGGGAAAATTGGGCATTTTAATAAAATGGTGCAAAAATTCAGGAACACTGTGAGAATGACTGCTTTGTGATAATTAGTTTCAAATACTGTTTACCTTCCTAGTCAAAGTACATCTTGAATATATTAAGTATCTCCTTAGTTAAGTAACTTGTCTTTTTAATTTTCAATTGTGGTTTTTTTCCCTTTTACACTTTCTTCCTACTATTTTTCTATGCTTTCAAAGAAAACAAAAAGAAAATTCTAATTTTTTTGTAAAGCAAGAGAGAGGTTCCTTATTCCAACCTCTACACATAAGAACTGACATGTTAAGTGGTACCCAGATAGTTATTTAGCAGCTGAACTAACTGCTCTGACTATTGGTAACTCAAAATAATCTGCTTCTGTTGTCTGGGATTTTATTGACTAGTTAATTATAACTACATACTTCTGATTTATCTTCATCAGGGGCCTGATTTTTATACTTTCCCTTGGCACATTCCTCATAGCATTAGTAATACAACATTCCAGAGAGTTTGGCATTGAGTACCTTGGTAGTGAAAGAAGGAAATGTTCCTCTTAACTTGAGAAAATGGTACCATAATGATATTATTTAAAAATAATATCATGTTGATGACATTGCTACTCAGTGTTAGCCAAAGGATATGATAAATATATAGGAAATAATTCCTTAATACCACTTTACATAGCAATTGACAGTTGAGAAAATTTTCACAAATAAATATTATACCCAAATTTTAGTGAGATAAATTTAGTTATGATATTGTTTATTTAAAAAGCTAATATGTTCATATATTTTATTCTTTTTTTAAAACAGGTTGGGAGAAGAAACTTCAGAATGCTGTTTATAGTGAACTTAGTGTGTGAGTTTTCCCACACTGTTTTGAGATACTGTTTGGTTTAGCTATATTTACTTTGTGAGTAATAATCGGTATTGCTATGTATACTCATTGTATTATTATTTCTCATTAGTACTTATATAGCATTTCAAGTAAGTTAATGTAATTTAAAGTTACTGACAATCCTGCCTGACAATCATGAATAGGGGTTTTTTTTTTAACTACCTCATATTTTACATTAATAATTCATTCATCCAGTAAATTAGGGAGTAAGGTATTTCTCTTAAGTTAATATTTCCAATAACTGAAGTTTATTAACATTCTTTTTATTATTGCCATTTTGGATATTACATTTTTTTTGTCTTTATAAACTGACTATTCTAAATATAATTATCTTTTTTTACAAAATTGTTGTCTTTATTAAGAACAGCAGTGTTTTTGTTTATCTAGATTTAGTGTCAGGATCTATTCAGGAGTATTGTTTGCGTTTCAAAAACTCTAGATCTAGAATGTTAGCTTTTGTAGTTTATTCAACATTCTGTTATTCATCAAGTACTTACTGAGTACCTACAATGTGCCAGCACTATGCTAGGCACTATGGATTTAGTATAGAAGAAGAAACACAATTCTTGCCTCATGGAATTCATAGTCTAATAGAGCTTTTATATCTGCTATTTTTTTTTTACTTCTATTTTTTATTGCTATCTCTGTATCTGTGTCTCTAGCATTCTCTAGTTTCTAACACTCTCATTTCCAACTTGCCCTTCTAATTTGTTAACTGGGAAATAAGATAATCCAGTTTAGCAGAACTGTTTCTAAAATAAAGAGACTCAGATGAAGGCCTGTAGATATGTGCTTTAGTTAATTTTATTTTTAAATTATTATTTACTTCTTTGCTTATCACCATCTTCCCAGTTGGTTTTTGAGTTCTTAAATAACATCAAATACAAGTGCTATCTATTAATTGAAGTTGACCGTGATCATATGTTTGGTAGCACTAGTCACCAAAGGAATAGACATTTATCATGACAGTAAGGTTTTAAGTTTACATTATGTACTAGAGATGCCTGTTGTGTGAAATTCCAAATATTGGATTCTCAGTCTGAGGAGATATTACTAATGATTCCTGAAAATTGGTCTGTGTGACAGACTGCTCTTTTACTTGATGGCAGGGACTATGTTTCATTCAGTACTGTATCTTTGGTATACTATAGAATAGAATTTTAAATAAATATTTTTTGAATAACTTGAGATTTTCGAAAGAGTCCAGTAATAAATACTACCTTTCCTTGTCACTTGGGTTCTGAATAAATTGAGAAGTATGATAAAACAGAAAGGCAGATCGGAGATCAAAATTACACTTTTATTACATATAAAGACTAGGCAGGAGGACATAGTTTAATGTAGGAACAAAATGAATCCCTTAACTGAACTACAGAATTAAATAGACTTAACCTTCCAGTCAAATAGCATTGGATCAGGGTAAGTATGTTCAGATTATTCTCAAATTTAAAAGATGAATAAGGCACTAAACTTCTGTGATGTAGTGAGTTATGTCCTACAGAGAGGTCAAGAATGTTACAGTAATAGAGCTCTTTTTACATGGAAGGGCACATTGGGAGTGGGGAAGAAATGTTCCTCTAGCATAACTCAAAAGAATAAAGTGGATTTTGAGTTATTCTCAGTTGCATTTTTCACTGGCAGCAATCAATAGATAGATGAGTAAAGAAAGCAAAAAGTAAAGTAGGAATATTCATTAGGTAATATTAAATAATTGGAGGTTAAAAAAATATACACACACTCTCATGCCTAAGAGAAGTGTAGATCACATGAGCTATACAGATCATAACTGAAAATAGGACACTTCATTTTATGAAGCATACCAAAGATTTTAGTCATATTCTTATTTAACAAATATACTAGAAAATTTTCTGTATTCTGTTATTTACTAGCAATTTGTAAATCTAGCCTAGGTTAGCTATTTCTACTTGGGTGTTTACTTTGCTCAATTCGTTATCTTTTCTACTCATTTTAAATGATAACTTACATATTTATTATTGTGTTTATAACTATTCAATATTATATTAATGATAATTTACATTGGTCAGATGCTTATTTTGTGCCAGATACTGTGCTAAGCAGTTTATATGCATTGGCTTATTTAATGTAATTTTCGTAACAACTCTATGAAGTAGAATTTATTATGATCACCATTTTACAGAAGAGAAAACTGAGGCTTAGACTATGTAATAGTCCAGGCGTCCTCAAACTACGGCCCACGGGCCACATACAGGCTGCCTAGTACATTTATCCGGCCCTCTGGATGTTTTTGCCACCACTGCCTGTCCTGCTTAGCAGCCGACTCTTCCTGGGCCCACAGTGTGCACTCTCCAACAATCTGAGGGACAGTGAACTGGCCCCTTGTTTAAAAAGTTTGAGGACCCCTGTTTTAGTCTGTTTTGTGCTGCTATAACAGAATATCTGAGACTCGGTAATTTATAATGAACATAAATTTATTGGCTCACAGTTCTGGAGGCTGGGAAGTCCAATATTAAGGCACTAGCATCTGGCAAGAGTCTTCTTGCTACGTCATCATATGACAGAAGGTGAGAGGACGAGAGAGGGCAAGAGGAGACCAAACACATCCTTTTATAACGGCACCAGTCCTACCCATGTGGGTGAAGCTCCCATGCCTTAATCACCTCTCAGAGGTCCCATCTCTTAATACTATTACAATGGTAATTAAATTTCAACATGAATTTTGAAGGGGACAAACATTCAAACTATGGCAGAACACCTAAGTAACTTGCTGAAGATTGTATAGCTAGTAAATGGCAGTGCTAGAGCTTGACTTTTAATTATCTGATTCCAAAGCCCATGCATTTTGCTATATTTCCCATAAGTCTATATCTTATCTCTTGACTGCATTAAAAATATTCTGTAACAAGAATTGTGTCTTGTGTTTCTTTTAGTAATATCATCACAAAAAGTACATTGAGTCAGCAAATAGTTATTGAGCAACTAACTGTACCAGTATTAACACATGATAAATATCTGTTAAATTGAGGAAACAG
Source organism: Microcebus murinus (assembly GCF_040939455.1). Lineage (NCBI taxonomy): Eukaryota > Metazoa > Chordata > Mammalia > Primates > Cheirogaleidae > Microcebus > Microcebus murinus. The sequence continues at coordinate 101,632,271 of NC_134106.1, forward strand.
TGTAATTATCAATCCTAACCTTATTATAAAGATTTAACTAACACAATCTTTACACACAAAATGAAAATACACCAGCTTATTTCTATGTCTTGGTCTTCAAGTACAGAGCAGTTTATAAAGAATTAGATGACCTCTTATTTCCCTTAAAGAACATAAATTAAAGAAGTAAACCTTTTAAAAAACGTATTCTATATGTACAAGTTATAAAAACATATACCATAGTTTACTGTTACAGTTGATATATACACATGTCTACCATACTTTAGAGAGATATGAGTGTTAAAGACTAGTGGCCCTAAAATGGAAGGGTTTTAGATAATGAGTACTTTACAGTAGAACACAAATTCAGATACGTCTTTGTGATGCATTCATGGCTTTCGCTGGGAGAGTGCTCAGGCAGTAGACATAGGTACCTCCAAAATGTCCTAATCATAAAGTTCTTCTTAGCCCTCTTAGTTTAAAATGCTACTATATATTTGCTTATGTTTATGCACTGAGCAGTGTGCTGAGGATAATGAACAATCCAGGTGGTCTTCGCTTTCATGGAGCTTACGTCCCAGTTAGGCACACAGACTTTAAGGAGGCATTTACAATACAATAAGTCCTGTGATTGGGGAAGTACATGGAACCATGGGGCAGGCACATAACTCAGATTTGGGGGTGCTCTAGTGGCTTACCAAAAGAAACAATATTCAGGCTGGGGTCAGAAAGCTAAGGTAGAGGAGTTAGGGGAAGAAGTAGAGAAGAAAAGTACTTTAGTCAGAAGGGAAATATAGGCTCAGAGATTTAGAGATGGAAAAGAAAGTGGCACAAAGGAGAACAAAAGTTTGTATGGCTGGATGGTAGCGAGTGAAGGGGACTTGGCAACAGATGATGCTAGATTTGTCCACAGGGATTTTTTTTTTTTTGAGACAGAGTCTCACTCTGTTGCCCAGGCTAGAGTGCCATGGCATCAGCCTAGCTCACAGCAACCTCAAAACTCTTGGGCTTAAGCGATCCTTCTGCCTCAGCCTCCCGAGTAGCTGGGTCTACAGGCATGCGCCACCATGCCCGGCTAATGTTTTCAATATATTTCTAGTTGGACAATTAATTTGTTTCTATTTTTAGTAGAAATGGGGTCTTACTCTTGCTCAGGTTGGTCTCGAACTCCTGAGCTCAAACGATCTGTCCACCTCAGCCTCCCAGAGTGCTAGGATTATGGGCGCCCGGCCGGGGGATGTGCTTAATTAAGGCTTTGTAGACTGGATCCTAAAAACATTTGGGTGCCATTTAAAAAATTTAATCAAAGTAGTAACATGATCACATTTGCATTTTATTTGTTCAACAATGTATTGGTTATCTAGTATGTGTCAGGCATTATGCTAGACACTGGAAATACAATTGCGAATAAAGGAAGGTATCACTCCTGGCTGACAGGCATATTAGTGAATAGGTTGAAAATAGTATGAAAGCAGGGGGAACTGCTTAGGAACTGAATGTAGGAAAGGGATAATGGTTGCCTAAAATAGGATACTGTCAGTGGGTAGAAAAGCTGAGAGGTATTTATGGGGACTTGGGGAACAAGAAGAAATAGAGTCAAGGGTACTGTATAGATTTCTGTGCATTATCCCATCTGGCAAACTTATCTCTTCATATTACTAATTGTAAGCTCCATGAGGGCAGATATTTTTGACCTGTTTTGTTCACTTCTATATCTCTTTTACTTTGAACATTTAGTAGGCTTTTGTGAAGTATTTATGCATAAATAAATATCTAACTTGATTTTGGTTTCAATGTGAATGACTTTTGAGTTGCCTCTTCTTATTACCTATATTTTTGGGTAAATTTCTTTGATCATTAAATAACTCTTAAGATTATCAGTAAATGCTTTTAAGTTTTAATACTAAATTTCTAAGTTTTATTAAATTTAGACATAATTGCCATTAAAATGGAAGCAAATTGGGTAATGTGAGATAGATTTTAAACTGTCTTGCATATAAGACAAGAAATATCGAAGTATCTAGAGACTACCAATTTTTTTTTAGTAGAAAAAATAGTTTGCCAGAAATAATCAATTTGTGAAATTGTCTTATACATTGTGTGGGATAGGTTGCCTTTTTCTATTCCAGCAGTGTTTCTTGTGGACAGTTGAGCCTTTTACACTCAGGCTCTGGGACAGATGCAAGTGTTTGGGATTATTAACCCTTAACAAATGTCCCACTTTGGAGCAGGAATTTCTTGAGCATTCAGTCTGTGGTTTTTGGTTAATGGAACATGGTTGCTTTGCTGTAGATACAAGTCCTATGACTGATTTCAATAGGAATTATATATTGTTGAGGAAAGGACTGAAATCTCTAAGTAAATATTGAACCATTATGTCTTTCTATTGCCTTTTCTGTCTGTGATTTCATACCTCTCTGCACTTCAGTCATTATGTTCCCACTATGCTGGCTTTTTTTTGATCCTTAAACATTCCAAATATTCCCTCTTCAGACTATTGTGCTTGCTGTCCCTCTGCCTGGAATACTCTTCTCCCAGATATTGGCCTGATTGGCAAATTCTTCTCACCCATGTCTTAGTTCAAATATTGTATCCCCTAGAGGCCTTCACTGCCTCTCAAATTACTTATATCTCATCACCCTACCTTTCATTTTCTCATTGCACTTATTACTATCTGATATTATTCTATTGATTTGTTTGTTTTCATAATTATTGACTGCCTTTCACTAGAATATGAAGTCCATGAAAACAGCAAATATTTTCTTAATCATCACTTTATACTTAGAACCTAGAATGGCTAAAATATTTGCTGACTAAATAAATCTATTTTCTTAATAAAAACAATATATAATATAAAATATAATATTACTTGGATAACAGAATTAAAATTTTTAAGTTATATTAAATTTGTAGATTTATGTATTACATATTAAAATGTGGCTGTTACCAAAAGCATTGTTTATATTACTATTTCAATTATGTAAAAAATATATACAATCATGTGGACAAGGAAATTAGGAGACATGAAATGAATTAATACATTGGTAAGTTAATGGATGTTTTTAACCTTAAAAGTTCCCTTAAATGTTATAATATTTGTATGCTAAAATTAATGGTTATGACAATTTTTATGTGAGCATTTACAGAGATAGGTAATTTTAAAATTACCTCAATTTATGAATTCAGATTATCATGCAATGTAACTTTTACTATGTAATTGAAATTTTAATCTAGAAATTCAATACTACTAGGATAAGAATTAAAGTTTTAGTAGGCCCTTGCACCTTGTGTAAATATATAGAACTATCAAATATTCTGTTTCATTTATAAAATGGACGATAGAGGTAAGTATTGTCAACCAAGAGAATAAATGTGTAATATTTAGCTGCCTCTTTTTGCTCCTAGATTTCCTTTACCAAGTCATCCTGCTGCACCTCCTGAGCATCTTAAAGAACCTTTGGTATACATGAGGAAGGCACAGGTTGGCTATTGTTCATTTTTATTTCATTTTTACATGCTTGAGTTATGCAGAGTAAAAGGTCCTTATTGTCAGGAGTATGTATTATTCATTATGAAAGCCTTGGTAAGAACCACTAAATTGATGTTAATAGTATTCGGATATTCTCTCTTTATTTTCAGTAACCAAGGATCTTGCCTATTTAACTATAGTTATCCTAGAAAAAATTGAGTAGAAGGGAAAATATCGTTTACCATACTGGCTTGAAATTTAAAATATGATGAAAGTATTATGTGAAAATCTATTCTTCATGCCTTATGATAATAAAGGAATGAAATGTGAATGAACTTATACCCTGTTCCTATAAAATTTTGGCCTTGAAGCCAGTGTTATTCATACTGTCTTTGAAATATATTTGTTCTCACAGCAGGCTGTCACATATTAATTGTATTCTGTTACAGAACTCAGATGAACCTGCTATCAAATGGGCTGGCAAACAACTAAGAATCACTTTTAAAGGATGAAATAAAGTAATTTAAACAGAAAAACTATAAAAAGCTATTAAAATAGAAGCTCAGTACGTTCTGTCACATGCCCTAACTCTTCTAACTGCCCTTCACCTTGGCACAGCCTGGTCCACCTCTCTTTGGCACCATCCTGTCCGTAGCCTTCCTCGTGGTGCCGGCTGGGACTCTGTGACTGCCGCTGCCGGGGCGCTTCATGGGCAGCACAGTCACAGTTGACCTTCGTTCTCCAGCATAGCCTCAGAAATGGATTTTTCAAACCCTTTTAGTATGAAATATGTCAAAGATTCCTTAAAGAACTCCCGTGAACCCATGACTCAGCTTCAACAATTATCATTATAGTTCTGCTCTTGAAATTTTTCTGCTGCTTGAGTTATCACATTCCACAACAGTGGACATTAGGCAGATTTTTATTTTGCAACTTTTATTTTTATTTAAATAAATCATCAAAATTAGATGACAAAAGGAGGCAATACAAACAAAAATGTGGAGATAATTTGCAGAAATTTGTATTTCTATTTCCATGTGGTATTTTTTAGGGCTGGAAATTGGATAGTATTTACTTATTTGTCATAAAGCATGATAGTTACATGATACTAGTATGAAAGAATTGTGTGGTCTTTTGTTGTAAAGATTTAAACTCAAGAAATTAAAACTAAGAAGGTTGTGCCTAATATTTTTAGTGAAATTGAAAATTTTCAAAGGGTATAGAGAAAATATCAGTTTTAGCATAGTAGGTGTAAGAAAACAAAACACAGAGGCTGGTTTCCTATCATAACTGAAAAAAACAAATAGAGAAATAATAAGTCCATTCTTAAAGCCTACTGCTAGTTGCTGAGAATATACATGGATGATAAGTATGTACATTGTATATATATATATATATATATATATATATATATATATATATATATATATATTTTTTTTTTTATCCATTCACATCAGGGATTAGCATATTACAGCCCATGGACCAAATTCAGCCTGACACCTATTTTTATATGGCTGGCAAGCTAGGAATTTTTTTTTACATTTTTAACTGGCTGAAAAATCAAAATCAAAATAGTATCTTGTGACACAGGAAATTATATGAATTAATAAAATATGTTTTATTGGAACATAGTCACACTCATTCATTTACATATTGTCTGTGGCAGCTTTTGTAATACAGTGATAGAGGTAAGTGCTTACAATACAGACCTTATGACCTGCAAGGCCTAAAATATTTACTATCTGCTCTTTTACAGGTTTTCCAATCCATGCCCTAAATTATTCATTCTTTTAATAGCAGAGACTATGCTTTTTATCCTCAGCATCTAGCATAGTACCTAGCCCACAGAACACTCTCAGTAAATGCTTGTTGAACTAATGGATTCTTTGACCACAGTCATACTATTTACCTCCTCTACCAGTTAGTATCTGCCTATCTTTCTAGATTTGTTCTTCTTGAAACATCCAGTTCTTCAGCTCCCTATTCTCTGTGGCGGTTCTCTCCTCTTTGTGTGAAAGCTACCTAGTCTGGGTCACATGACTTCCGTTCTATCATGTTCTTTCTTGCACTTCATAATCTCTTGCTTCATCAGACTACTATTCTGTCTGCCATTGTAGTCCTTAGCCTAAGGCTACTCTATTATTTAATATTTTCTCTTCTCTCCCAAACCCTTGACTACTTCAGGGAAAAATTACACAAGTCCTGTGTTAACCATTAGTCTAGTGTAAATTCATTTACCTTTTAAAGATTCTTTTTGCTACCTGTCAGTACTTTCATTAATCTTTATTCATTACTTGCTTTCCATTTAGGTTTTTCTAAAACCTTTACATGCTTTTGTGGCCCCCAATTCTGCCTCTGTCTCACTCATTTTTAACATTTGCCGCTTACTTTAAAATATTCAGATTATGTCATACAAGCTTTCACAGCTTCCATTTTCTTTGTTGCCATATCTCTTTTTGCTCTAATCCTCTATGATCAATTATCCATCATACATTTCTTCTGTGAGATCAAATTCAACATGTTGAAAACTGATTTTATTACCTTCTTCCTAAAATAAATGTCCCTTCCTGACTTTCCTATTTTTGTTTGTAGGTTTCCATTATTTTAGTAATTTAGACTTGAGATATCTTTGATACCGGTTTTCCATATCCAAATAGTCACTAAAGCTCTATAAATTATTTCTTCCCATAGTCTTACAGTCTTTCTTTTTGTTATCAAGGCTATTGCCATAGTGATCAGAAAATGATTATGGTGATAATGCTGATAATCATTATCTTTTATTGAGTGTTTATTTCAGACAGTGTGCTTTAATTCGCATCCTTGTCTTACTCTTATACCTCCCAACTTTCAATCTATCTCTCTCCCCATCTCTTTATGTATTCTCAATATTATTAACTTTCATTAGTAAGTAGGTGAACTCTTCTAATGTGTTTCACTGCCCTTTTAACAAACCTTCAGTGACTAGCAGTTGCCTAACAAATGAAGTTTCTACTCCAAAGCTCAGCATTGAAGAATTTTTACTATCTGTGCCCAGCCTCCTCTTCCACTTTGTCAATCTTCACTGTCTTATAACTGTCTTATGTGTCCATGCAAGTGAATCATTTTGCCTTTTTCTCTTGCATCAACAACACTTCTTATAGTTTGTTTTCTTGTCTTCGAAAGCCCTTTCTGACTGCTTTACATTATGAAAATCCCATCTACTTTGTAAGGGTCAGCTCAGATGGTGTCTCTTCTTGATTACCCTTGTTGAAAGAGATCTCTCCCTCTCTTGATCTTTTATAGATCTCTATTATATTATGGCCCTTATCACAAATTGTGTTGTATTGTAGTAATTTTTGTATACATTTTACTGACTTTTGTTATCTGACTCTTGAAAGAATTAATAGTTTAAAAATATTTTTACATACCTGTTGCATCTAGTACACTGACCTTTCTGTAGCAGGAACTTAGTAAGTTTATGTTGAATTAATGGTATAGGAGTTTGCCATCTTTTCTAGCAGTTATTACAATATTTATTTAAAACATATGGCTGGGCGAAGTGGCTCACACCTGTAACCCTAGCACTCTGGGAGGCTGAGGCAGGTGGCTTGATCAAAGTCAGGAGTTCAAAAACATATTTACTGAATGCCTACTAAGTAGAAGATATTCTGCTGTGGAGATTCAGTAATAAATTAGATACAGATTCTGCCTTTAGGTAACTACATCGTTTAGTAGTTGAATAAGACTTGGACACAAGTGACTGTAATACATGGTAGAAAGTGCTGTAAAAAAAAAAAGTGCTGTGTGATTAAAGGAGGTGGCTAGGAAGTTTTATAGGAGCACTAGGAAGTAGAAGGGTACAGGTGGTTTCTTAGCAGGTGGTTCTTTGCCCTTTACAATCAAAAAGAACTTTAAAAAAATCCAGTTGGTGTTTCTTTCCCCATTTTATTCAGTAAAATGTGGGCAGAGAATATTTTGGAATTATACCATGGAAAAATTTGATTTCTTTTTTCTATTAAAGTTTTTTTTTTTTTTTTTTTTGAGACAGAGTCTCACTTTGTTTTCCCAGGCTAGAGTGAGTGCCGTGGCGTCAGCCTAGCTCACAGCAACCTCAAACTCTTGGGTTCAAGCAATCCTCCTGCCTCAGCCTCCCAAGTAGCTGGGACTACAGGCATGCGCCACCATGCCCGGCTAAGTTTTTCTATGTATATTAGTTGGCCAATTAATTTCTTTCTGTTTATGGTAGAGACGGGGTCTCACTCTTGCTTAGGCTGGTTTCGAACTCCTGACCTCAAGCAATCCACTTGCCTCAGCCTCCCAGAGTGCTAGGATTACAGGCGAGAGCCACCTCGCCTGGCTTCTGTTAAAGTTTTATGAGTTATTTTATCTTCACTTAGATTTTGATCATGTCTTAAGACTTGAGATGTAAATCAGCTCTCTGAAATTTTTGAAAAGCTAGACTGGTACTTAATTTTCTAGACTGATGAGGTTATGGGGCTTCTTATTCTGCATTAGCATTTTCTAGAGTGTTTTCTGCTGAATACTAGCCCTGAGAGATGCTCCACACAAAAGATTCCATAGACAAATAAGTTTGGGAATTTAGGCACACTGCTTTCCTCTTGATGAATCAGAATTGATTTTACTATTTTTAATAGACTTGATTTTTTTTAGAAGAGCTTTGACAATCTAATACAGAGAGTTTTCATAGATTCCATACCTAATTTCCCCTCTTATGGACATCTTACATTAGTATGGTACATTTGTTACAATTAATGATCCAATATCGATTGATATATTATTGTTAACTAAAGTCCATACTTTATTCAGATATCGTTAGTTTTTAACCTAATGTCCTTTTTCTGTTCCAGCATCTCATCTAGGATACCACATTACATTTGGTTGTCATGTTTCCTTAGGCTCCTCTTGACCATGACAGTTTTTCAGACTTTCCTTGTTTTGGGATCTTGACAGTTTTGAGAAGTACTGGTCAGGTATTTTGTAGACCATCCCTCTGTTGGCATTTATCTAATGTTTTCCTCATGATTAGGCTGGGATTTTGGGTTTTTTGGAGGAGGACCACAAAAGCGCCATTTGCATTCAGCACATCACATCAGGATACATACTATCAACATGATTTATACTGTTGATGTTGACCTCGATCACCTGGCTGAGGGAGTACTTGTGAGGTGTCTCTTTTTTCCCTTCTTTCCATACTGTCCTCTTTGGAAGGAAGTCATTATGTATAGCTCACACTTAAGGAGTAGGGAGTTATGCTCCACATTGAGGAAGTATCTTTATAAATTATTTAGAATTCTTCTACATGGAAGAATTTTCTTTTCTTTATTATTTATTTATTTATTCAATTATTTATGTTAGTGTGGACTCATGGATATTTATTTTATAATTTGATTATTAATCCAGTACTTCTTTATTTTGTTGCCTACCATTTATTTTGGCATGTTAAAGGCTTAGAAAAGTTCTACAATAAAGAAACCTGTTTAATTTTATTTAATCTACTGTTATGCAAGCTTATGTGATTATGAAACTCTATTTCCATGTGACATGTTTTGAAAAATTCTTTGCTATATCTTGCAGAGAAAATAGTATGTGAAGAAATTGATATATAGTGTTATAAATCCAAATGTATAACTTTTCTTGTGAACTAATATTGGTAAGCACATAGAGCTCTAATTATGTACCAGGTACCATTCTAGTGCTTTACATGTATCCACCCATTTAATATTTATGACAACTCTATGAGGTGAGTTACTCTTATGGTCTTAGATAGGTCTAACTTCACAAAACTAGTAAGTAGTAGAGCTTGGATTTGAACTTGGACAGTCTGGTTTCAGAATTTATACTACCTGATAATATTCAGCTTATTTCTCTCTATAGCCCAGAAATGCTCAGGCAAACTTTAAGACATACTATGTGGTTGAATTTACCCTGTTCTTTATCAATTCAGTAACCTTAGCAAAAATGAGAGTTTTGCTGATTTTACAATACTTCAGTTCTCATCCCTTTCCTAATTGGCCTTTCTGCCTTGTGTATTGTCACTCCATTTCTTAAAACTTCCACAACTTAAGGATAGAGCTTAAATTCCTTATTAAGGCTTACAAGGCTATAAGTGATCTCACCCCATTTCACTATTCCAGTCCCATTTCTTCTTGCCTTCTCACACAGTCCCTCCCCATCCTGCCACACATAAACAAATATTCTTCCTCTCTAATCATACTTGACCTCCTTTACTTATAATAGGAGAATGTTTGCTTATGCTGTCGCTTCCACCTGAAATGGCCTTCCCACAATCCTATATATTTGTAGCTAGCTTCTACACATTGTTTAGGTTAGCAGGTGAGATGATAGTTTCTTTAGGTGGGCTCTCTGACTCCCAGATCTCAGAGATGCAGGTGCTTTCCCTTTGGTGCTCTGTACTCCCCTACTCTAATACTTGGGTCGTCTGTATCATCACGTGGATTCTGTAGACTCTGTGAAGCAGGACCAGCATCTCTGTTTTCATCACTGTATCTCCAACATCTGGCACAGTCCCCATAGATACCCAATAGATATTTTTTAACATGATGAATGATTTCTCCTAATTTTGGGAGGTTAAAAAAATGAGGAACAAATTGAATTAAAAAAATGGTTAATGTACACTCCTAGAAAATATTCAGAGCCATTTACCTAGTAATTCTGATTCTAGAACCTTGTATAAAGGAAAGAATCAGAAACACAGAAATTTGTGTTTGTGATAATAGTAAAAAATTTAAAAGAACCTAAATGAACAACAGTAGAGCTTGTTTAAATATAATATGGTATTTCCAAAAAACAATGTTAAATAGACATCAAAAATAACAATTTTGAAGAAATATTAATATAATGAAATAGGAAAATATGTACATTAACATTATAACCTTATATAGAAAAAGCAAAATATAAAAATTTCATTTTAATAAATGTGTGTGTATATATACATATGTCTTAATTACACACATATATATGCAATAAAAATGTAAAAAGAAAACAAAATATTTTAACAGTTAAAATATTTTTAACAAAATATTTTAATTTATTTAATATTAAATAAATATTTAAAATAATATTTATTTTTGGTTGATGGAATTTATAGAGATTTATTATTTTATTCTTTACATATTCTGTTTTCTAAATTATCTAGATTAAATGTGTTATTTTATAATTGGAGAAGAATTACTAAAATGTTTTGCCATTAGATAGCTGGGTTAAAATTATTTTGTTTTACTTTGTTTTATTTTTAGTCAGGGTGAAGAAAATATCTTTTAATTTTATAATTTCATAAGTTTTTTTTTAACATGCTGCATGTTTAATATATATGGATTTTAAAGACTACTTTCATTGTTATAAAAAAGTAGCAATGCTATAATACTCATTTAAAAAATCTTAATACAATTGGTATTCTTTTATAAATATTTTGCTTTTCGTAACTTAGAAATTATCTTATTTATACAACCCTTGAAATCCTTTGAGTCAATACCATAGATTCCAATTATTAGGGAAACTGATTTGAAGGCAACAATAATTGTATTTAGAGAGGATGTGGGTTTGGGTAAAAGGTAAATGTTTTACTGTTTAAACATTTTTAATGTAAAAAGCCATTCATTTTCTTATTAAATAACATTTTAAAGCTTTATATTTATTTTAGAAATCTTTCGAGTAGACTATTACTTTTAATGTATTTTTTGGTGTTAAGTGTTCATTGAAATTTTAATTTAAATAATAGCACAGAAATAATTATGATTTTTCTTGAGCATTTCATTTTGAGACTTAGAGCTCATTTATTCACCTTCACATAGGAACCTGAAAAATTAAGTATCTATAAAACTGGAGCCAGAGTGGACCTGCAAGTTTTTCTAGTGCAAACTCTGGCAAGTGTTCATTTCTCATCTCCTCTTGCTCTAGGATTTCTGGAAACAAGGAGCTCACGATTTCTTTGAGTTTCACCATATTTTGATTAACTCTTTCTACTTGTGTGAAGTGTCTTTCTTATATTAAACAGTCATCTGCTCCTTGTAACTTTCACTTTCTGGTTCTCATTTTGTGCTTGGCATATAGAAGGCATTCAATATATTCAGTGAGTCAGTGAGTAAATGAAGGAATGATTGAATACCACTTAATTAAGATTAGAGTTCTTGAGGGAACTTAAAGGATGACCCAGCTTAAAAGCAGCCACTTGCTTTTTCATCTTGAATAACCCCTCATTTTCAGGAAATTCTGTTCCTGTTTCTGTTGTCTGTGGAACTGACTTCTCTGACCATTTGAGATTTCTGTGCAACTAACTTCTTCAATCATATGACTGAAGTTCTTGCAAGGAATACCTTGGAAAAGACCTCACTGCCTTGTCATAGTGTTCTAGATATGGGTCAGGAGAGGGGGAAGACATGGCCAATCACTGGGGTCACTTGTATTTAATTATTTTTAGGATTTTCAAGGAAGTGGTATGTGTTCCATTGAAAGCTAGTTTTGCTGTATCTAGCTTTCCTGTTTCCTTGCTCATTCTTTCATGTTCTTTCTATGTTTTATGACATATGGATTGATACAGCTCTTAGGAACTTTTTGCAGTCTGTCCCATATTTTTTTATGTCTGTGTTATCCTCCTCACCTCCATGACAAAAGTGATATGTTTCTTGGTGATGGGAATGCTATTTTATTTATCTTTAGTGACATGTTTAATAGATACTCAATAAACAAATGTTTGTTGAATCAATTTCTTTTCATTATTTGAAAACTCAGGTATTATACCTCATTTCCCCCTGTTCTAGCCATAAAAACTGTTTTGTTTTGTTTTGTTTTGTTTTGTTTTTTGGATTAGACATTGCTTTCCTCTTTCCTTAATTTTTAGTCATATTGTTTCTTTTGTTCTTGGTTATTTCTAAGTTCCTGCTTTAGTTGCATAGTGCAGAAAGATGATAATCAGTTCTTAATATTCTTTCTCATTCTGCTTTTATGTGTTCTTTTAAAAAAGTTTTCTCCTTCTACCATGTGAGGAAACAACCAGAAAATACCAAATCCTATGACGAAAAAGGCCCTCACTAGACACTTAAATCTACTGGTACTTTGATCTTGGACCTCCCAACCTCCAGAGCTGTGAGAAATAAATTATTTTGTTTATATGCCAAAAAAAAGTTTTCTAATTTTTAAAATAAGAGTAATGATACACATCTTGTAGGATTAATAAAGTAACATATATAAACGCATGTGAATTTCACAGTTGTGTTTTTGTTAGCTTTTCCCATTCAGAATACTTTCTTCTGATGTCTAATTTCTTTTATGTATAACTTTTTCTCTTTATATTACATTTAATGTTAAATTTAAAGTTAGTGAATTGAAATTTTTGGTACAATGGAATATCTGTTTAGGAGAACTATTATTAATCATTTTATAGAAAACTCCTGAATGAGCTATTTTTGTCAAAATAATTCTTTAAAAGATAAGTTAACATATATGTCTCAGAATATTTTGTCAAAATGTCATTACAAAAGTCATCCTTCTCTTTTGAATGGCCTTCATGTTTGGGCTTTTAGTAGGTTTTATGCTGTATTAAAATTGTATATTGCAGTCTTAAAAATATGTATAGTACAGTTGACCTTTGACCAACACGGGGGTTAGAAGCTCTGATCTTCCCCCAACCCTGTAGGCAAAAAATCCACATATAACTTTTGACTTTCAAAAACTTTACTAATAGCTTACTCTTGATCTGAAGCCTTACTGATAGCATAAACAGTTGAATAACACATATTTTTGTTATACATATTATATACTATATTCTTACAATAAAGTAAGCTAGAACAAAGAAACTGTTATTATGAAAATCATAAGGAAAAATACATTTACTGTTCATTAAGTGGAAGTGTATCATTATAAAGGTCTTCATCCGCGTCGTTGTCTTCTCATTGAGTAGGCTGAGGAAGGAGGAGGAAGAGGGTAGGTCTTTCTGTCTTATGTGGCAGAGGTGCAGCAGGTGGAAGGGGAGGCAGGAGAGGCAGGCGCACGTCATATAACTTTACAGAAATACATCATAATTTGCATTTGACGTTTTTGCTTTTTCATTTCTTTAAAAATGTTTCTACATGGTAGCAGTCTTTCTTCCACTATTTGCTTTAGTTTCAGTGCCCATATCACAGGAGGGTTCATGTTATGAAAGAAGTAAAAAATGATCTCAAATAATCAGAACTCTTCTGCCAGATTATCTAATGTCAGTTTGTTTTCTGGCACTACTTCTGCGTCTTCTTCCTCATTGCCTGGCACTGGTTCAGAAGCACTCATCTCCATCAAGTCATCTTCTGTTAATTCCTCTAGTGTGTTGTCTATTAGTTCTTGAATTTTTCTAAGATCCATATCCTGAAACTCTTCACCCCGCGCCTTTTTTTTGCCATATCCACAATCTCTTTCATGATTTTCTTGATTGGCTCTTTTCTAAATCCCGTGAAATCATGCGTAGCATCTGTGAACTGTTTTCTCCAGAAGGAACTCATTGTGTTAGATAGATGGCTTTCATGCTTTTTCGATAACAACAATGGCATCTTCAGTGGTGTGATCCTTCTAGACTTTGATGGTGTTCTCTATTTTGGGGTTCTTTTCCATACTGTTGACAATCCTTTCCACAGAATACCATGTGTAATGAGCCTTAAAGGTCCTTATCACATACTGATCTAGAGGCTGAATTAGAGACATTGTGTTTAGGGGCAAGTAGACCACTTTAGTGCTTTCAGTGTTGGACTAATGGGGTTCTGGGTGGCCAGAGGCATTATCCAATATCAAAAGAACTTTAAAAGGCAGTCTTTTACTAGCAAGGTACTTCCTGACTTCAGGGACAAAACATTGATGGAACTGATCCAGAAAAAGAGTTCTCATTGTCCAGACCTTCTTGCTGTACAACCAAAAGACTAGCTGGCAGCTGGTGTTTATTTTTTCCCTTCAAGGGTCAGGGGTTAGCAGCTTTATAGATAGGGGCAGTCCTGATCATAGACCCACTTGCACTTGCACAAAACAGTAGAGTTACCCTATCCTGTCCCTTCTTGCCTTAAATCCTAGTACTTACTTCCCTTCCTTACTAATAAATGTCCTTTGCGGCATGATTTTCTTAATGGCGTCTGGGAAGTTGTCTACAGCCTGTTTGTTGGCACAAGCTGTTTCTCCTGCTATCTTGACATTTTTTAAGCCAAACCTCTTTCTAAAATTATTTAACCATCTTTTGGTGGCACTGAATTTTCCAGCTTTAGATCCTTCCTTCCTTTTGCTTTAAATTGTCATATAATGACTTTGCTTTTTCTTGAATCATGTTAGAGTCTATTGATATGCCTTTTTCTCATAGCAATCCTACGCCCACATAAAAGCTGCATTTTCAGTACTAGATAAAAAGGTACTTCACAAAAAGTGCAGAGTTTTCATGCCTTCTGGCACAGATACATCAGTGGGTTCATGAATTTCCTTTTCTTTTTTCTACAATGGTCCTTAGGCTGGATTCATTTGTCTTGAAATGGCCGGCAGCCACAGCTTCAGACATCCATCTGTGGTACTCATCAAGCAATTCAACTTTCTCTTGTAATGTCATGACTTCGATTCTTCGGAGCACTTCCAGCATCACTACTGGCACATTGTGTGGGTCCCATGGTGATTCAGGGTTTACAGTATGGCACCTAACATGATGAAAAATACATGAAAACTACTAAAGATCACTTTTTACTATAACACGCAATTTATTGGAGAGACGAACTGCTCATGTGGAGATGATTAGCTTCACATGATTTTTTTTTTTTTTTTTTTTTGAGACAGAGTCTCCCTCTGTTGCCCAGGCTACAGTGCCATGGTGTCAGCCTAGCTCACAGCAGCCTCAAACTCCTGGGCTCAGGCGATCCTCCTGTCTCAGCCTCCTGAGTAGCTGGGACTGCAGGCATGCGCCACCATGCCCGGCTCATATTTTTCTGTATATATTTTTAGTTGGCCAATTAATTTCTTTCTATTTTTAGTAAGGATGGGTTCTCGCTCTTGCTCAGGCTGGTTTCAAACTCCTGACCTTGAGCAATCCTCCTCTCTTGGCCTCCCAGAATACTAGGATTACAGGTGTGAACCACTGCACCAGGTCTTCACATGTTGTTTTAAGCTGATCATGGCAACGCTCAAGCTCACTGCAATAGCAGTAGGAGGTCACTGTGAACAGTAGTTATAGTAGTACAGTATGTACTGCAGTTAAATTTTACAGTTATGGTTTAATACTGCATGTTTACATTTGATTACATTTCTCTTGACTCTGAATGGCACTATGTATGGTCTGTGTGTGTGTAAATTTTGATAATTTTTTATTATAGATTTATGTATATTTTACGGTAGGAAATGATAAAATTGAACTACTAGTATCTATATATATTTTATGCATTCATGACATACCTAACTGTTCTTTAATTTTTTTATGTATATTTCCTTGGCTTCATGGTTCATCAGTGAGTTTTTTCAAATTGTTGCAAATCCCCAGAAATTTTCCAATATATTTAGTAAGAAAAATTTGTGTATAAGGGGATCTGCACAGTTCAAGCCTCTGTTTTTCTTTTTGAGACACAGTCTCACTCCGTTGCCCGGGCTAGAGTGCCGTGGCATCACAGCAACCTCAAACTCCTGAACTCCTCCTGCCTCAGCCTCCTGAGTAGCTGGGACTGCAGGCATGCGCCACCATGCCTGGCTAATTTTTTCAATATATTTTTAGTTGGCCAATTAATTTGTTTCTATTTTTAGTAGAGACTGGGTCTCGCTCTTGCTCAGGCTGGTTTGGAACTCCTGACCTTGAGCGATCCTCCCGCCTTGGCCTCCCAGAGTGTTAGGATTACAGGCGTGAGCCACCGCGCCAGGCCAAGCCTCTGTTTTTCAAAGGTCAAGTTTGTTATGAGCCACACATTGGTTTCTATTGTAACTTTAATTTTGTTTTTATGTCTGAGAGTTATTCTTTTTATCAATTCTAAAGCCATTTTCATGAGTGATTGAAAATGAGAATATTTGTAATCATAATTTAATAGTTAACAATTTGGTTCCTTATATAATAGAATAAATAATAAAAATTGAGGTATTGGATTTTTAGTATTTATATAAATTGTATTTTTATTATAATGATTAATTAGAAGTAAGGGTTTTTTGTTTGTTTGTTTGTTAAATAAGCTTTTTCTCACCTGTTCCCTTCAGAGTTTGGAGTAGAGGAAGCAGGTAACAGAAGGCTTATTAGAGGAAATGATATTTAAACTGAGATCTGAAACATGAATAAGATTTATCCAAATAAAATAGGCATAGGGATGTTGGGGATGAAAGATAGGTTGTATTGTTATAATTAGTGTTTGATCATTAACAAGCTCCCCAAATAAGGCATACCAAATAAGTCTTGGATCTTTTTATAGTAAAAGAAGATAATTGAAAATAAGCCATTAAATGGAGTTAGTTTGCGGGCTATTTCATGTAATTTATTGAGAGTATTCTTTTATTCTTGAAAATCTATTTCTGAATATTTAGTAAATTAAACCTTATACATTTCATACAGCTGTGTATTTCTCCTACAGATGAATTTTTTTGTTTATTCATTGCTTACGCCATTGTATTAAAATTTTTAAAAATACTTGCAACATTACTTAAGAGTAGAAATCTGTTCAGTTATTGAGCATTTATTATGTCTAGACAAAGGGTGATGATATGTGCCATGGTAGGTGAAGGACAGGGTGCTGTGAGAACCCATAAGCAAAGGCACCTAATGCTATCTGGGGTGGGGGACCAGGTGAGAATATTTAATGGAGGGGAAGGGCTATTTAAGCTGACACTTTAAAAGGTGAATAAGATTTATTTAGAGTAGAAATAAAAATGTTGAGGGTGGGAGTAGAGTATGGAGAGCATATTCTAATTATATAAAGAAAATAATATATTTAAATATGTGTGTTAAAGATGCTATGAATAGTGATAGCTATAAATTAAGAGCCACTAGTTATTGAAGGATTATTATTATCCTATTATGCTTCTGTTTGAAGCAGTTTACATGCATTAACATCTTTAATCTTTATAATACCCATATAAAAGAACTGTTATTCTGCTTTCATTAATTGATTATAACTGTTCCTTATGAGTAATGTAATATATAGTTCTCTTTTTCTCCTCATTAGGTCTGAATTTTGTAACTTTGGCATTATTTTATTTTGGTTTCAATTAGCTGGAAGTGGCCTGTAGTCATATTTACAAAAAAAAAAATTATATGACATTTTAGCTTGAAATTAAAAAGAATAGTATATTCAAATATGTTATATATGGATAATCAAACCTGTAACTGTCAAAATTAATTTTTAAATTTCTAGTTTATAAGAAATAGAGAGGGTAGACAAGAAGGTAATCAATACTGTGAAAAATAGTAGGACAAATCCAGATTGTGACACATTCTAAAGATAACTGGCCTGGACTCTTCAAAAAACTCAGTATAGGCCATGCATGGTGGCTTACACCTGTAATCCTAGCACTCTGGGAGGCCAAGGCGGGTGGATCATTTGAGCTCAGGAGTTTGAGACCAGCCTGAGCAAAAGTGGGACCCCGTCTCTACTAAAAAATAGTGAAAATTAGCCGGGCATGGTGGCACATGCCTGTAGTCCCACCTACTTGGGAGGCTGAGGCAGGAGGATTGCCTGAGTCCAGGAGTTTGAGGTTACTGTGAACTAGGCTGATGCCATGGTACTCTAACCCCAGGCAACAGAGTGAGACTCTGTGTCAAAAAAAAAATAATAATAATAATTAAATAAATTAAAAAGTCAATATGATGAAAAAGAAAAAAACAGAGATTCTAGATTAAATTGCACTGAGAGAGACATAACAACCAAATGTAATGTAATGCATGAATTTCAAATGGATCCTGGATTTTAAAAAGAAATACTATAAAAGATATTTAGGGGACAACTGGAAAAATTTGAATATGGGCTACATATTATATGATATTATAAAATATTATTAATTTTCTTAAGTGTGATAATGGTACTGTGGTATGTAGGAGAAGGTCTTTATTCTAAGAATATGCATGCTGAAGTATTTAAGGGTAAAATGTTATGCTTGGAAAAATTATATTATAATTTCTGTACATTTTTATTTTTTATTATGCCATTAATGGGATTCAAGTATTTATAAAGTATTTATTAAGTATCAAATATTTATAAAATACTTGAATGTAATTTACCTTTTATTATCTGCTATTTTTCTATATAATGTTTATTATCATATGACTTTTGATTTATTTCTTTATCTATCTTCATTCCTATCCTCAACTGAAATGTCAATTCTTTGAGGACTGAGACTTTCTGTTATTCATTGCTTACTTTACAGCACTAAGGATAGTATCTGGCACATAGTAGGCAATAATCAATATTTGTTGAGTGAACAAATGAATAAGGATAACCAATCTCAATCAGCTTTACCATTTCTGTATAACTCATAATATCTTTAGTATTTTTTATTAGTTTCAGTATTGTTACCCAGAAACAGTAATAGATTGTTACTTATGTTTCAGGGAAGTTGGGAAAAAAGAATTTTGAAGAGTTTAAATAGTATGTGCACTGAACTGAGTATCCCATTGGCACGAAAGGTATTTTTAACATCTTTCTGTTTAAGTATATTATTGCGAATCAAGTACTAGAAAGTATCTTGCCGTTATGTAAGTGTTAGCCACATTTTTTAAACTAGTGTATCAACTTGTTTTAAAATAAAAATCTGTAAAAGGCCAATTATGTGAGTGTATTCTACATAGATTTCTGTCACATGTGCTATAATGATTATTGTAACAAACTATGTCTTTGAAAATAGAAATATAGAATTTATAGTATAAATTTAGACATTTGGCTATAAATATTATGAGTACATTTTAAAGATTTTAATTACATTTGGTCTTCTTTTTATCTAATTAGCACAATAGCCATATTCCTTGAATCAGAGATGGTGTTCAAACATCCTATGATCTTGTAATAGGCAATATGGTACCATCTTTTAGTATTAACATAGGGAACAAAAAGAATAATTTTTCATCTCTGTAGAGCTGGAATTCTATTTAGAACTAATACTCAACATTTGTCTGTCACTCTGGGCATTGAGAGGGAGAGACAGGAAAGGAAAGAAAAACCGGTTGAGAAATGTTCTAGATTCTTTATAGCTGCTCACAAATAGTAAAGAGCCAGTTTTCTTTCATGTCATTCTCCCCATCTACTATTTATTCTTTCCTGTCAGACAGGATTGAGGGGATATACTTTGGATAATATCCAAGGACAAATCTCTGAAGCCACCTAAAGGATGGTGTAAAACAAGGATAAATTTATATGAAAAACTGTCTAAATATGTAGTATTATGTAATATACTGTCTTTCATATAGGAAGATGATGCTACTGACTCACAGTCACACTCTCTTGGCCAGTCCCCCTTGTGATGCATTTCTGAGATTTCTGGATGGGGTAAGAGATGTAGTATGTGGCTGAGGAGCAGTTTTTCTTTGTGACATTTACTGGCCAGTACAGATCATTTACTTTTTTTTCTTGGACTCATTAGCTCCATATTCTAACTGAGCCATTGAGACTAGATATAATGTACTAGTTAAATAATAATAATGATTTAAGTGTAATTCCCCAAAACATTTACCATGTTTAGTGAAATTATTTTTCCTTAAATGGCAGTTTATTTAAACCTTTAAATAAGTTATTGATTCTTGTTTTTTAGCTGCATTGCTAAACTTCAAAAAAATGAAACCCATTTTAAAATTAACTTTTTTAGAGGCCAGTTGGAGAACAAAAAGAACTTCTTAATAAATGGAATGAAATGGGAACTGATGAACCAGGTATGTGAAGAACTTTTTAAAAATGTAATAGTGAAAAAAGAATTGCCTTCTTACCTATGAATCCAAAATAACATAATTAACAATTCTTTTGGAAGGATAGCAACTATCTCTGCCCACTAATTTTCTGTCATCTGTTTTGTTTGCTTAACCTTCTATTTTGCAGTTTAAGAATTCCTGATTTTGGTGTATGTTATCTGTTATTTTGAGAATATTTAGATCATTTATCTCTTTCTAAAGCAGAATTATAGAACATTTTTATAAAAGAGTAAATTAAATTTATTCAGTGGATTTTTGAGACTTATAATTATGGTAAATATTTTATAAGCTTTTTTATATTGAGTTGTTAAAATAGGTTAAATGTTGAAAAATAAGTTTCAAGACTTTAAAAATTTATTTTAGTTCATTTTAATATTTAAAATCTAGTCAATTTATAAATATATTATGAGTAACAACTATATTTCATTTACTATGTTATAGATACCTATAATTGTATAGATAGATATGTATATAACCCCTCTTTTCCTCTCATTCACTACTGCTTAAAAAAAATGTATGAGGGACTAGTCAGGAAATAAGAGACATAATAGAGGAAGCAGTGGGTTATTGGAGTTCAAAAGGGAGACCAGTTTAATACAACAAGAGTAATTCACTAAGAATGCATTGTTCGTATTCTAAGTACTTTGAGAATTCTCATGTAGAACCTTTACATTACATTGACATTGGCCAATTCAGTTATAAATAATTTACTACAATTTATAAATATGATACTCACAATTTCTTCTAGAATATGTCATCTAGTATGTTAAGGAGAGAGATTGTTTTTTCATTTTTATGGTCCCAATAGTTAACATAATATATGACAAATAATCAATACTCAGCAATGTTTGAATTAACCTATCTGCATGGCAACATATGAAAGAATCAGAAACATTTATTATTAATAAGACTTCATATAATGTTATTAACTGAAATTTTGTTTTAATTTGTCTTATTATAGATTTAAGCCTTTTCAGACCTGTTTATGCACCTAAGGATTTTCTTGAGGTAGGTTCTATTGGATAAATAAATATACATGTATTAATATTAGTGAAGGAACAATTTGAAAGAAATGATGATGCAAGAATATCTCCATGCAGAGAGATCACCATGGAAAAAGCCTTAGAGCTTTTGAAGCAGTGGAATGACATGATCAGATCTATATTTGGAAATTGCTCTTGAAAAATATATTGGAATATGGAAAGTTTAGGGTCAGGTAAATCAATTGGGAAGATTTTGATTAAAAAATGGTGACTGTAAATCATGCCTGCTTCCTAGCACATATTCAGGAAAACTTTTTCTTTTTTATTCTCCGCCCTCTCTCCCTTCCCCCAGTAGTTCAGGCAACACATATGAGGTTCTGAACTAAGAAGAACAGCACTGGAAATGGAAAGAATTTGGCAGATTTGAGGGAGATTTTTAAATAGGATTTGGGAACTGATTAGATTTAGGGACTATGAGAAAAAGAAAAGATAATGATAGCCTTCAAGTATCTAGATTGGGTGTTGGGCAGAGGTTATTTGCCCTTGAGATAGAGAATATAGGAGGAGGTCTATTAGTGAGATGAAGAGCTTAGTTTGAGAGGCATATTAAACATTCAAGTAGAACTCTTTAGTAGGTACTTGGAACTCTATTTTAATTCAACTATTTTTTATTCTCCTCTTTGTCTTAGACCTTACATGTAATCCTGTCAGCTTTACCTTCAAAATATATCCAGAATATATCCATCCACTTTTTATCACCACCACTGCTGTGTCCAAGCTACCGTCATCTCTTGTTTGGATTAGCCTCCTAACTGGTCTTCCTACTTCTACTTTTGCCCACCTAGAATCTGTTCTTAGCACAGCTTCCAGAGTGAGGCCTTTAAATGCAAATAAGGATAAGCCACTCTTTTGGTATTCAGTGACTTACTATGTCATTCTGTAATACTTAAAAGTCAGTCATGACAGTGGCCTAAAACACCCCATTTGATTTGACACTGCTTTATTTCTGAGGTCACCTATTATTTTTCCTCCCAATTGTCCTTCTCCAGCCACGTTAGCCTCCCTGCTTTCCCCTGGCTTCCTCCCAGGTAGAGGGTCTTTGCTCTTTGTTTTCTCTGCTTGCAATGATTTTTACCCAATTCTCTGCCTGTTCATTCCCTCACTCTTCATGTCTTTGCTTAAATGTCACCTTCTCAGCAAAGCCTTTCCTGGTCCTCCTGCTTGGAACTCCTTATACCCCTTTTCACCTTTGTTTTTCTCCACAGCATTTATATTACGTGTTTAATGTACTGTTAATTCATTTTGCTTATTCCTGCTTTCTTTCATTACAATGGAATCTGCACAGGGGCAGGAGTTTTTCATTCTGTTTTGTTCACTGCTGCAACTATTACAGAGTCAGATAACTGATAACACTCACAAGACTTCACAGGGTACATCCACATAAGGCATTCTTTCAGCAAAAGAAAGCAAGCAGATGCAAGCACATAGAGATCTATACTTCCAGCAGAGCTCCCTGGGCTCTTTCTCAGTTGGACAGGAGGTGCTTCATTTCTGAGTTATAACTATCAAGATAATGTAAGATATCTAGGTCTAGGGAACCAAGGCACAACTTTTTTAGGGGTCTTTTATACTCTCATTGGTTAAATCAAAATCAAACCACCAAAGTGTACATTTTCAATAAACAATGTAAACAAATCTACATTGAATGCCTCCAGGGGAATTTTGGACATTAAGTAGCACATTATAAATGACTAGTTAGTATATGTCACCGCATCTTGGCCATGGGTCACTACCAGACTTCCAGGTATCTCTGGAATTAAGCATAGTGTTACCATGAACCAGTTGTAAATTAATCCTAACCTTAACTGCTCTGTCTCCAACAGGTAAAACAAGGCTTAGCACATAGCTGCTCAATAAGTATTTATAGAATGAATGAGTGCATGAATGAATGAATGTTTCATATTTTATTGTTATCTATTTTCTGAACCTGTTGTCTCTGATACCAATTTTGTCAGAGTAAAATTTTGATAGAAATTATCATATTTTAGGTCTTTTGAAGTTATAAATAGTTTCCTTTTAACTTTAAAGAGTCATTAGTAAGAAACTACCTTTATGATATTGGCATTATTTCTCTTAGCTTATTAAAAGTTTCTCTCAAATGCTTCCCTTGAGTAGCACTTAAGGGCTGAAATTTCATATGATTTTTATGTTTTCTCTTTAGTAGCTTATAATAATCTGCTTCCTTGAGGACAGTTGCTGAATTGATCCTTTTATTACTCTCTGAGATTTTCTCCTTTAATTTAAGAACATTTTCTATAATTATTTTCTTAGTTATAGTTTCTACATTTCTAATATTTTCTCTTTTTTTTAACCCATGTATTTACAATTTCTTCTTCTTTTTCTATTTTCTGTTTGTGAGTTTCCCATCCAGTATGATCCCTTATTTATGTAATTAGACTAAATTGTGTTGTTCTATATTAGTCTACATTTAACATTGTTGATTCTTTGCTAAATCTTTTATTTTTTAAAACAAACACCATTGATGTTTTTAGTTTCAATATAGTGTTTGCAATTTTAGGAAACTCTTTTGGTATTATAGCACACTACATTTTATCTGCCATTAGTTATCAGTTTATTAATGCTGTCTTCAGATATGATAGTGTTTCTGTCATTATAATCTCCTCCACTGGATTCTTAATAGTTTCTTTCCCTCAAGAGTTTCAATTAAAAATATTTTTAAGTTCTGGCAGGGCGCAGTGGCTCATGCCTGTAATCTCAGCACTCTGGGAGACTGAGGTGGGCGGATTGTTTGAGCTCAGGAGTTTGAGACCAGCTTAAGCAAGAGTGAGACCCCGTCTCTACCAAAAATAGAAAGAAATTAATTGGCCAACTAAAAATATACATAGAAAAAAAATTAGCTGGGCGTGGTGGCACATGCCTGTAGTCCCAGCTACTCGGAAGGCTGAGGCAGGAGGATCACTTGAGCCCAGGAGTTTGAGGTTGCTGTGAGTGAGGTTGATGCCACGGCACTCTAGCCCAGGCAACAGAGTGAGACTCTGTCTCAAAAAAAAAAAAAAAAAAAATTTAACTTCTTTTTATTTTTTCCAGAAAAAATGCATGTTGTTAGAAAATTAAGAAAACATGCTTGAGAGTAAAATTTAAAATGAAATTACCTACAATATCATCACACAGCAATAACTACTATCATTACTACACTTTTAAAACTAATAATATATTGTGAACATTTTTCATGTCATTACCTATATTAATTAAGGCCCATTATAACTGTATTTTATTATATGAAATAGCCATAATTTAAGTAATTCCCTCTTGAGATATTTCAGCTGTTTCATATTTTTTCAGTATAAGTAGTACTTCATTAACATTCTTTCTGCACTATCTTGCAAACATATTTAACTAGTTTTTTGGAATTATATTCTATATTCATACATATAGATGTGAGATTCCCACATTAAATGATATATAAATATCTAAGTTGTTTTTTATCTGCTTATTTTAAAAAATGATATAAATGGTCTTTTTAGTTCGGCATCTGAATATTTTTTCCTTGTGGATTTGGTTTAGATGAGATGCCCTGCAGTGTTACTCTGCCTTCTTTCTAAAACCTTTGTCAATTTCTGTTTTTTAAATGTGTTAGAGTTGGTTGCAAAATTTTTCCTAATAAATATTGTAATTAAGCAATTTTTTCTATCACCTTCTCTTATAAAATATTATAATCAAGAAAGTTTTATTTTTTCTAACCATCAGAAAATTTTATTTCTAACTAAATTCTTAACTTTTTAGAGTTTTATCTGGTAGAACATTAGTTGGAATGTTAAAACCATCCTAATTAAAAGCATGTTTATGGTATTATATTTTAACATTTGAATACAATTTTATACTATTTTAGAATGTAATTAAAGTATATGCATAATCCCAAATAGTTATTAATTTTGTGGTGATAAACCAAGAAATCACTACTAATTTTGTAAGTGTAAACATCCTATAAGGAAACTAATCAGTTTTGTTGGATTTGTTTTTAAAGGTATTAATTAATCTTCGCAACCCAAATTATGAAAATGGTGATTCTCTTAGTTTCAGGACTCATTTGGGTTTAATCCAAGTTCCTCTGAAAGTAAAAGACATCCCTGAATTGGTAAGTATGGACATTTTAAAATAAATTAACATATTTTAGAAGACAGCCATTAGAAAAAATGTTCTAGTACAGTATGTATCTAAAGCAATAGGGTAATCTACTTATTATACAAATTAGTAAAGTGACATTTATTTTTCATTTCAAATATGTATATATAGAGAACAAGTTGTTTTGCTAATAGAACTAAAAATGAGCTTGTGAAGACCTGTAAATGCTTTTGCTTAGTCTTCATTTTAATAAACAGCTATCTCATAAAAAGATTTATGAGATAGCATGTTGGGATTCAGGTGCCTGCTGTATGGCTATAAAACTGAAACAAATTGTGAGTTTTATAAAATTATTTTTAAGAAAGCACATTTTATTTAATTCAGCCAGCTTTTATGGAGCTCATAACATGGTGAGTCACTGAGGAAGATGGGGAAAATAAGAATGAATTAGAGACTGTGTTTGCTCTGGAGATCATCACATTTTGGTGAGGAAGTCAGTTTTAAAATGAAAGGTGGGGAGATTTCCTAATGGTGGAGTTGAGAAATTATGACTCCTTTTTCTTTTTAAAGTGACCCTAAAACAGTAAAGAGCACAGAAATGTAAATATTGTCTTTGGTGAAACTAGGAAGCGACTTACAACTCTGAGCTTTACTGTATTAAGACAGATGGCTGTGATAAATGATTTAAACAGGGGAGAAGGTCAAACCTAAATACCTGTAGAAGATGGGAAGTATGGATGAGAAGTGTGCCAATAATTAATTATCTTTCAGTTCCAAATCCTTCTTCTCTTGCTTTCTCCTTTATTATATAAAACTAGAGCTGGACTTAAAAACATATCTCCTTTGACAGCTGGCTTGATGTTAGTTAGGTTTGCCAATAGAAGGTTCTGGAGGCCATAGCAGGAAGAAGGGGCTTCACTTGTGGTTTCTGTGTGTAGGAACCATCAGATCAGCATGCAGGAGGCTCAGTAACACTCACCTCAGCAGCCCTCAGCAGCCCAGCTATAGCCTGCTGCTTTTTAAATTTTATTTTATTATTATTATTATTTTGGAGACAGAGTCTTACTTTGTTGCCCAGTTAGAGTACCGTGGCATAAGCCTAGCTCATAGCAACCTCAAACTCTGGGCTCAAGCAATCCTGCTGCCTCAGCCTCCCAAGTAGCTAGGACTACGGGCATGCGCCACCATGCCCAGCTAATTTATATATATATATTTATTTATTTATTTTTATTTTTATTTTTTAGTTGTCCAGCTAATTTCTTTCTATTTGTTTAGTAGAGACTGGGTCCCGCTCTTGTTCAGGCTGGTCTCAAACTCCTGAGCTGAAATGATCTGCCCACCTTGGCCTCCCAGAGTGCTAGGATTATAGGCGTGAGCCACCACGCCCCACCTATAACCTGCTTCTTTTGACAAGTTTTTCACTACCTTTTGTCTACATGTTACGGCATCTTGCTCTTGCTTGGGCTGTTTTCAAATACCTACCCTCAAGCGACCCTCCTGCCTCAGCCTCCCAAAGTGATAGGATTACAGGTGTGAGCCTGGCCTTTCCATAGAGGTTTGAATCTCAGCCTTAAGGGCTGAGAGAGTTCTGAGTTCTTTGTTTCTTTGTTCAGTCTCCTTTAGCCTAGAAATCATAGATGCTTTCTTTGTTTGCTTCTTCTATTTTTCCCTGTTCACATTTCTGACATAGTTTCTATTTCTTGACTAGACACTGACAGATACAAGAAGCAAGATGATTTTCTACATAGAACATTAGAAATGCTTACAATTGGAGACACTGCATGTCACAGAAGGCCGTGGTGAGCCACAGGTCTGAAAATGGAGATTATGGGGACGTCTGTATCAGGAGGAGTTAGACTCCCAGAGTCCCATTGCCACACACACTCTGATGACTCCTCCCCCACAGGAGACAAGACATATATTCACTAGAAATACAGAGTCAGAGAAGCTGTGCACTCAGAGACCTCAGACAGAGAGCAGGTATGAGGTATTGAAAACAGAGGGATTAAGTGAAAGCCTGCTGAATAGTGAGACTCCTACTCTTATCCCTCCACCTCCACTGTGCCTTCCCCAGCCTCTACCCTCTCCTCCTTACTCTCTACCAACTGTAGAATGCCAGAGACAAGACTAATAGGGATTTGGAGAACCCTTGCAAAAAAGAGAGCTGGCTGGCTATGAAAGTGCCTCACAGGGAAGCCCACCACACTCTATGCCCAGTTCTTACAGACAGAGCTTCCAGTCAGTTTTTTATTGCCTCATTCCTAAACATGAATGACCAACCTAGGATCCCCAGAAATTTGAACTCTTCCAATGTGAAAGGCAGAGGCCAAAACTAAAGCCAACCCTACTCCCAAACAAACAAACAAAAACAAGAAGAAATAGCCAATTTAGGAAATAACCACTAATAGGTGTTTCTGGTTTGGATTTGTATTCGCTTCACAGGATACAATAGAACATAACCTGGCACTAGGTTCACTTAGATTTGTAGACTGATATAGGACATAAAACAGCATGTCAGTATACCCGCATGCCATTATCAGGTAGAGGATCACTAGGAGTTCTTACAACCATCCAGATTCTACTTCACAAGCATCACAAGGAATGCATACAAATGGAAGCGACAAGGTCACATAGGCACAACATGGGGAAGTCTCATACACAATAGAAGCCATTTCTTGCAATACATGTGAGCATGTCTTCTAAGATCTGTCAAAAGACACCACACAAGATAGCTAAGGCTTGTGTTTCCCAGTTTATAGTCCATTCACAGTTGTCTATTTTAGATGTAATTTACCAATCAAAAGTCATATTTTTTGTAAATACATTGCTTAGTAATACAGCTGGCATTCCTCTTAGCATTTTTTGTGATCCAGTACATTTTTAGGGCAACAGTGATGGGAGAAGGTAAACCCAAGATTGTCTTCACCTGGACACGTTAACAATGTCTTTCCAAAATAAGACTTTAAAGAAACTATTAATATCCTCAGAAATATAAAAGAAGATATTACTCATGGAACAAGAACAGAATTTCATTAAAATAACAAAACATTAGAGAATGAAAAAGGGGTTTTTGGATCAAGAATATGGTATGCAAAAAAATATCAGTAGAAGAGTTGAAAACAAAGGTGAGGAATCTTGATCAGAAGATAAAGCAAAAATCTAGAGAGATGAAAAATAGGAGGGAAAAGATTTTTTAAATTAGAAGATCAATCCAGGGAGACTAACATCTGACCAGTAAGAGTACCAGAAACAGAAAACAGAGGGAATAAAATTATTCAATTTCCAAGAACTGAAAGACATGGATCTCCAATATGAAAAGCCTCAGCATGTACCCAATGCCATGGAATGAAAGATCCATACTAATGTACTTAAAAACGAGAAAACTAAAAACTTTTTGTAAAAGAAAAGCAAGGTATATACAGGGTGTCAGGAATCAGAGTGGCATCTGACTCTCAGTAGCAAGACTGGAAGTAAAAAGATTTTGAAGTAATGCCTTTAAAAATCTGAATGATTTCAAGCCTAGAATTCTACATGTAACCAACAGTCAATCAAATGTGAAGGTGGAGTAGACATTTTCTGATGTACGTGCTCTAAAATATTTACTGTTATTCAGAGAACTGCTGGTAGAAATACTTCAAACAAGGTCATAAATAAAAAGCAAAATATGGAACCCAGGAAACAGGATTCCAACCAAAGACAAGGAGAATTTCTAGAAATGACAGTGAAGAGAAGTTCCAGGGCAGCAGCACTAGAGCACAACAATGCCAGATTGGAGCAGAAGGTTGGAAGGTTCCAGGAGGAATGCATGCAAGAAAAACACCAAAATATGGATGATCTCACAGGCTTGACCACATGCAAAATTATTTGGAGAAGGGTCTTTTCACAGTTGTTAAAGGGTGTAGGAAGAGGAGGTGAATGATTAGAGAAAATTATATAAATGCAAAAATGGTTTAATTATGATAATGTGGAAAAAAGTATAAGAAAGGAACATATGTATGAATACCACATGGCACACTGGTGAATAATATTTACGTAGTCACAATAATGCAAATTATTAGTATGGATTTAATTAAGAATCGATATATAATTATATTGAGATAATGGAAGGAGGGTAAGAGAACGTACATAGCTAAAATCCTCATTTACCATATAAAAATCAATAGATGATATCTGAAATTGGTGAATTAAAAATAGCAATATACGCTTGGAAAAAAGAGATAAAAAATTTAAAGTGATTGTTCCTCGGTAGAGGGCCAATTATGATTATATGTTTGAGTGTGTGTTAGGGAGGAGTGTATAAGATAGGGAACTTTTATTGTTAAAAGTTTTTAGCTGATTTGATTTCTCAGACTATTTGCTACATGTAGAGGTAGTATCATATGATGGTTAGGGATGATACTCTGAAGTCAGCCAGCCTGAGTTTAAATTCTGCCTCTGCCACTTACTAGCTGTGTAACATTGGGCAAGTTATTGGTCTTCTTTAAGGCTTAGTTTTCTCATCTATAAAGTAGGGATAATAATAATTTACAGCAACATTATGTAGATCAAATAAGATATATGATATGGGTTGAATTATGTCTACCCAGAAGATATGTTGAAATCCTAACCTCCAGTACCTATGAATGTGATCATCTTTGGAAATAAGGTCTTTGCAGGTGGAATTAGGTTAAGATGAGATCTTACTGAAGTAGGGAAGGCCCTAATATGACTGGTATCTTTATAAGAAGAGGAGAAGAGACACACAAGAGAGCTACCCAGGAGAATCCATATGCCCATGGAGGCAGAGATTGCAGTAATGCATCTACAAGCCAACAATCACCAAGGATTGCTGGCAACACCAGAAGCTAAAAGAAGAATGTGGAACAGATTGTCCCTAACAGCATTTAAGGGAGAGCATGTCTTGCTGTCACCTCGATTTTAGACATCTAACCTCCAGAAGTAAGAGAATAAATTCCTATTGTTTGAAGCCACCCAGTTTGTGGTACTTTTTTTTTTCTGGCAGCTGTAAGAAACTAATACAATATATGAAGCATGTAGATAGTAAAGCAATATCTCACTATTAACCACTACTACTACAATTTTGATAAGAATTGATTTAAAAAAAGTGTTAGAAGACCTGTTAGTAGAAGTTTGTAGAAAGTGCTGTGGTTGTTCAGAAGGGGAGTGGCAGATTCTTCTAGTAGTGGAAAGTCTTCTCAGATGTACTTCTCCATTTGAACTAGGTTTTAAAGGAGTTTGCTAGGTAAAGAAGTAGGCAAAAGATAATTTAGGAAAAGATTCAGCGTATGTGTGAGTGGGACTAGTGTGTGTTCTGTCTGTCTGAAGGGACCTAAGCCAATGTGAATGTATTAGAGCTTTAAGGCTATTGGAGAACCAAAAGCCCATGGCTAATTTTCAAGAAATTGTGGCTATATGCGCTAAGAGTATGGTTGGCCCTTCTCTTCTGCATTCATTGGGATAGTTGTCACTGCCTTCCCTGTATCATGTGGCCTGGTGATTTAATGATTCAACTCCAGCTGAACAGTTTATCTGTGACCCTGGTCTGTCTGTATGAGTATTGAACTTGGTGAGGCTCAGTGAGTCATGTTATCCTATAATGGGTAGTCCTTAAACCTAGGTACAATGTTATGTAGACTCATACATATTAAAGGGAAATTTCTTAAAACTGAGATTTATTAACTCTCAAGTGAAGTTGTGACTAATTCTTGTTTATTAATTTAGTCATGTGGATGCTGCAGATTGAGATTAGAGCCCAGTAGTGTGGTTCAGTATTTATTGAACCCCTCTGCTGTGTTAGGCACTATGCCAAGTACAGGGATGGGGGAGGTGTAAGTATGTATAAGAGACAGTCCTTGTCTTCTGATAACTACAGGTTAGTGGGGAGAGATGGATAATAAAAAGACAATTTCAATATGAGGTGACTATGTGCATGGATAGAGGTTGATAAAGGGTAATGTATGTGCATAGAAAGTTGCTTCTTTCAGCATGTAAAGTCAAAGAATACTTCCTGGAAGGGATGATACTTGGGTAGAGATTTGAAGGAAATCTGAGATTAAGGTCCACATCTGATGATGTTGATTTAAAGATAGTCCAGAGCATGGCCGGGCGCTGTGGCTCACGCCTGTAATCCTAGCTCTTGGGAGGCCGAGGCGGGCGGATTGCTCAAGGTCAGGAGTTCAAAACCAGCCTGAGCAAGAGCGAGACCCCGTCTCTACTATAAATAGAAAGAAATTAATTGGCCAACTGATATATATATAAAAAAATTAGCCGGGCATGGTGGCGCATGCCTGTAGTCCCAGCTACCCGGGAGGCTGAGGCAGAAGGATCACTCGAGCCCAGGAGTTTGAGGTTGCTGTGAGCTAGGCTGACGCCACGGCACTCACTCTAGCCTGGGCAACAAAGCGAGACTCTGTCTCAAAAAAAAAAAAAAAAAAAAAAAAAAAAAAGATAGTCCAGAGCAGTAAGGTGGAAAATGGGTGTTCAGAGTTCTGTTTACACTCCTTAACATATCTTAGCATAAGTAAAACTCTCCATTTTGATTACAGAACTTGATATTGAAGTGTTTTTTGGACCTAAATTCCTTCTGTAGTATGAAGATCAAGGTTATTAAAACAATGAAATACATTATCATTAACAATCTAATGATTTCAGTGAAGGAAGAGTGTCTTAAAATAAATGAAAGACAGTGGTTGAAAATGGAAGAACTTTCAATTTATACTTCTTTAGTCATTAAAAGTTAGTAACATAAAATGAAGTGGTTTTTTTCTAGTGCAGATAAAAATCAAGTTTAGTTAACAGTTGAAATATGATCATTATTTAAAATCAATACGAAAATTAAATGTGTTTATGTATTTGTTAGGCTGAGTATCTTGTGAGGGACATTAATAACTAAAATAATAGATAATTAGGAAAGGTTAAAACTAATTTCATTTTTTTAAGGAGAAGGAAGTATAGTTTTAGCAATTAGAATTAGTAACAAAATACTGAGGCAAATATTAATAGAAATATTTAATTACTTTGGGCATAAAAATAATGTGAATAATATGAGGTTTTTATATACTTAAAAAATACCAGACAAATGTGATTATTTTCCCTAGACATTACTAGATAAATAGAGGAAGTCTGGAGAATAAATCTAATTTATCCTTATTTTAGCAGAGCACTTGATAGTCCAATTTTACTTAAAAATTAATTTAAGTTGTTTTGGATATTTACAGTGTTTAGTTGATTAAGAGCTGAGTGACGTGTAGTACCATAGAAAGCACAGATACAGGATTATGTTGGTAATTTTAGACAATGATTTTAGAAGATAAAATTGATAAATGATATATTGTGTGTGTGTGTGACAGAAAGAGAAAAAGAATGTGTGTGTGTGTTTCAGGAAAGGTTTGAATGTTAGTTCTTTACTCAAAAGGATAATTATCATTCCTTACTTTACTGATTAGTCTGTTACCTAAAAAGGCAAAATCAAGAACTGTTTTTGAAAAGCAGGTTTTTGTTTTAAACAATGGCAGCATTCATATTGGTCAAAAGATATCAAAGTGAAACTTTTCTGAGGTAGGAAAAATTAGGAGGAAAAAATATTATTAAAGCCTTTCCATTTGAAGAAATATTATATGTTTGTTTCTTTTTCCGTTATATATGTTAATCTTTCCTAAACACTTGTACATGTTATTTCCCATGAAAATAATAAATATTACATAGTAATACCTGTAGTAAAAAGACTCATGGTTGTTCTGCTCCTTAATTTTAGACTAATGCATTATTATTTATATATCTAATATGTCCTTTCTTTTTTAAAATATTTGAATGAAGGAAAGATTGGTTTTATTGTGGTTTTTATTTCATCTGATATTTAGTTGAAGGAGATCTTTTAATAATGTGCAGCAAAGTATGAGATCTATGTTAATTTTGCATATGTTATTTTTCAGAAAGAATGCTTTATAGAACTTGGCTTAAATACAGGACAACTGGGAATAGATGATTCTACACAAGTGCCTCCTGGTTAGTATTTCTCTCATATGGCATATAATTAATGCTAAATGATAAATAAGAGTGAGTTTAAGATTTCTATTGCTATTTCTAAATGAATCTAGCAACTTTTTATATCTGAAAACGAAGCATACTTTTGCCTCTCCTTGGTTACTGTTAATTGTTGAATAAAATCCTGTATGTTATAATTACCAGAGTTCGACTAATTTTGTCTTTTTATTTGAAGGTCTTTAAAATAATTTTGAAAAGTCACTAGACATATATAAGTTATTTTGTTAGCAGAATCTTCATTGGCAACACTCATATTTTCCTTTTCTGGCCATTACTGTGTGCTTTTATTTTTGTATCACCAAGTTCTACGTTTTTTTTTGCGCACTGGCAGCTACCTCAAGTAGACTTTAAAAATATTTTAAGCTTTAAAAATAGTGTCTTTTAAACTTTAATCATCCAGACAGTTTCCCTAACTTTTCTCTTTTTGTGCATAAATACAGTGTACTTTTCATAAAAGAACCAGATTGATATTTAGCTATAATAAAAAGGAAGCAAAAATTGACTTAACATATGAGAGGTCTATATTATAGTGGAAAAAAAACTGGACAAGGGTTGGGGACTATCCTAGTCTCTCCTCTGCCACTGGCTAGGTTTGTGACTTGGACAAGTCACTATACATCTTTGGACTTGTTTCTTCCTCTAAAAAATAAGGAAGTTGGCCATTTATTGTTATTCTGATAGTAGTATTATATAATAATTGCTGTTATTATTACAAATAGTAATGATAAATGGCTATTAAGCACATACTATGTGTTGCATGTATCTCATTTTAACCTCTCAGAAACTCTATAAAGATATGTATTGTTACCATTTTTAAAACGTTTATTCATGTATAATATATATAGAAAACACATATATCATAACAGGATAGCCTAATGAATTTTTAGAAATTGAACACACTTATTAAAATGCCACTCAGAACAATAAACAGAAGCCCCCTCACCTTCTTTCAAACTTTATCTCTCGTTTCAAAGATAGTCACTATTCTTTTTTTTTTTAATTTATTTTTTATTTTAGCATATTATGGGGGTACAATTGTTAAGGTTACTTATATTGCCCATGCCCCCCTACCCCTTCGAGTAAGAGCTTCAAGCATGTCCATCCCCTAAACGTTGTACATCTTACTAGTTCTGGTTGTATATACTCCTCCCCTCCTCCCCCCTCCCACCCTCCCCACACCCGATAAATGTTACTCCTATATGTCCACTTAGGTGTTGATCCGTTAATACCAATTTGCTGGTGAGTACATGTGGTGCTGGTTTCTCCATTCTTGAGATAATTCACTTAGTAGAATGGGTTCCAGCTGTATCCAGGAATATACAAGAGGTGCTATATCACCATTGTTTCTTAAAGCTGAGTAGTATTCCATGGTATACATATACCACATTTTATTAATCCATTCATGAATTGATGGGCACTTGGGTTGTTTCCATAGCTGTGCAATTGTGAATTGTGCTGCTATAAACATTCGAGTGCAGATGTCTTTCATAAAGTGACTTTTGTTCTTTTGGGTAGATGCCCAGTAGTGGAATTGCTGGATCAAATGGTAGATCTACTTGTATCGCTTTGAGGTATCTCCATATTGCTTTCCACAGAG
Organism: Microcebus murinus; assembly: GCF_040939455.1. Lineage (NCBI taxonomy): Eukaryota > Metazoa > Chordata > Mammalia > Primates > Cheirogaleidae > Microcebus > Microcebus murinus. The sequence continues at coordinate 101,667,358 of NC_134106.1, forward strand.
GTTGAACTAGTTTGCAGTCCCACCAGCAGTGTAGGAGTGTTCCTCTCTCTCCACATCCACGCCAGCATTTGTTGTTTAGGGACTTTTTGATAAAGGCCATTCTCACTGGTGTTAAGTGATATCTCATTGTGGTTTTGATTTGCATTTCCCTGATGATTAGAGATGTTGAACGCTTTTTCATATGTTTGTTGGCCATTATTCTGTCTTCTTTTGAGAAGTTTCTGTTCATGTCCTTTGCTCATTTTTTGATAGGGTTGTTTGATTTTTTCTTGCTGATTTTCCTGAGTTCTAAATAGATTCTAGTTATCAGCCCTGATAGTCACTATTCTGAATTCTAACAGCATAGCTTAATTTTTCCAATCCTTGAACTTCATATAAATGAAAGCAATGTGTCTCTTTGATATTTGTCTTCTTCTGTTCAAATTATGTTTGTGAGATTCAGCCATATTGTATGTATTTATAGTTCCAGTGTTCTACTGTATGCCTATAACCTACACATATTTATCCATTCTACTGTTGATGTATATTTGGGAAGTTTCAAATTTGGGGCTAGTATATATAAGCCTACTATCATCATTCTAGTATGTGTCTTTTGGTTAATATATGTGTATTCTTCTGTTTAGTAGGCACCTGGGAATGCACTTTCTGGGTCTTAGGGTTTGTGTAAGTTCAGCTTTAGTAGATAACTGCCAGTGAGTTTTCAAAAGTGCTAGTACCAGTTTATGTTTCCAACAACAATGTGTGAGAGTCACAGTTGCTGTATGTCCTTGCTAAGGCTTATTGTATTTCATTGTCTTTGTTTTAGTTAGTCTGGTAGTGTATGGTGGTATTGCATTATGGTTTTAATTTTCTTATATGATGTGAAGTTAGGGGTATTACCACCATTTTAAATTCAGAGAATTGGCGATATTAAGTAACTTGCTCAAGGTCACAAAGCTAGTGATAGAGCCAGGATTCAAAACTAAGAAATCTATCTCCAAAGTTTGCTATACTATGCTACCTTTTAAAGAAGGTATTTTATAAGAAGATATAAGATATCTTATAGAATAAAATATACTTTGACTTGTGGCAAGTGATAGTCATATATAAGTAAAGGAAAAGAAATAATAATACAACCTTCAATTATATTTATATTTTTTGCTTTTAATTATATACTTTTAAGATAAACATTTTTAATTATTTAAAATTTTATAAATCTTATAGTAGCTGTGCTTTAGAAAACTTAATATACTATATTTCTTAACCTAGAGTATAGATTTTCCTTCTTTGATTCACTCATAATAAAACAAATGTGTTTGAGACTCTGTAGAGGACCAAGGACTGGTGAATACATAGATATAAAACATAATCTCTGCTCTTAGGGAAGCAAATACTGGTAAGTGACAAATAAGATTCTGTGTGGCATTTGCTATTATTATATATAAGAGGCTGTTGGAGCAGAGGAAAGAGTACCTAAGTCTGCTGGAGGAGGTTGACAACCTCTTAGTTCAGTTATTTTTCTCTCTCTACTTTTCAAAGCAAGACTGCTAAATATTGGGTCAAATTAGTGTTTATCCAATGGAGTTGTTTTTAGTGATATAGTACTTGGATTTCTGCCTGGCTTGTGAATTGCTAGCAACAATATTAGTGAGAAAGAAGAATGGGGTCATATATAACTACTTTTGCCTAGAATTCACTATTACTTTTATTTTTTAGTCTATGTCTATGACTTTGGTTAAATTGGAAAAGTAATACTAATCTTTAAAAATATTGCTAGTACTTGTGTTTGGCTAGAGGCAAGTTTTATATTTAGGATTAAGCTTAAGTGTAACTTAAAGGAATTGTTTTCTTACTCATTTTTAACATCTGTATTATCCATGTTTTATCATTACAGTTATTCAATTACTATATTGAAGAGTATTTCTCACTTATTAACATCAATTTTTATGTAAAAATCAGGAGAAAAGTCCTTATCATTATACTATTGAAATCTTATTTAGCAATAATAAAAAAAACTTTAGCTATATCCATTATTTCTATAAACTTTCATGAATATGTATTTATTTTAAATATACACATACACCCCCCTCACCCCCCACCTACTTACTGTGGAAACCATGTATAAGACTGATGTTAACAGGGTGAGCAGGATCAGCATTCTTTATAAGACTTTGTGATAAGGGAGGGTCATATGTCTGATATTATTTTAATATGCATGATAATGAATCTTCTTAGATAGAGGTTCTGCTAAATAGGCTTTTCTACAGCTTGTTATTTCTAAAAGAAAAAAGCATCTTCAGTTGGTACAAATTTCCTGAAGTGTGTTCTATGAAACATTCATAAGATGCTCTGTGAAAAAGAGGATCTTTTCAAGTAAGGGTTGGATATGGTTATGCCATATACTTTCTTAAGATATATAATGTATGTTACTGTCTTAAAGACTTGTGAAGTCTTAATTAAATTATTTTAGCTTAGCATCTCCCAAAGTCATTTCACCAGAGAACTTTTTTCCCCTAGGCCTGATCTATTAATATAGGTGCATTTATTAATATAGTGGTCAGGACATTCTGTGAAACACATTTCTTTGGGTTTCTTTTGTTGGGCTAGGAAATAGCATGTAGAAAGCAAAATTATTGTATTTCACATAATTGAATAGTTACTGTAAATCAGTCTTTTTGATTATTATTTATTTCATACTACTTTTGGTAATAAAGCATTATCATCATCCAGTGGTATCATCACCTTTTATTAGAAAACAAAATTGGCTGACAACTTCTTTTTTAACTTGATTATTCAACTGTTCTTTATTTATTCAATGAAAATTATGAATAGAAAACATTTTTAGCATATTACGAGAAGAAATTCTTGACCTGTATAAAATTACATTGATTGAAATGGTTATAAAAGGATCATAATTTTAATTTTAAAAGAAATTTAAAGTTAGTCCTTAGTAAAGGAGCATGAAAAAAAGTCAGGTTGGTATGGGCCAATTTTGTGATATGCTTATCAAGTTTACTGATAAGAACCAGTTATAGGATTCATATGAAAACCATCTCCAGTCTCTGTAATATATTTTTTGTCATTCTCTGAAAAAGTCCCCCTCTAATAGGCTGAGCATTACATCTGCTATCTCATGCTGTTCACTGTCACTGTTCACCATCTCATATATTCACTAGAGCATTGTCTTTGGTTACTAAGTCTGGGCAATCATAGCTATCATAGCAGGGATCCCAGGCACTTTCCTTGATCATTGTATAGTCAGCTCAGTAATTATATCTGAGACTTTAAGAATAGAATAAAAGAATAGGGTATTCAGGTTCAAATATTCTATTTAGTAAAAGACTACCTTTATGGATTTTTTAAATTTAAAAAATTACATAATACAAATACATAATACAAATTTCGTATATTTATTTTGTAACTATATTGCATATCTATAAAACAAATATTAGTCTTTCCTTGATTAAGAAGATTCTTATGATTTTGCCTCAGTGTGGCAATTTTATATGTCAAACATAGATTTTTTTTTTTTTTTTTTTGAGACAGAGTCTTGCTCTGTTTCCTGGGCTAGAGTGCAGTGGCATCAGACTAGCTCAAAGCAACCTCAAACCCCTGGGCTCAAGTGATCCTCCTGCCTCTGCCTACCAAGTAGCTGGGACTACAGGCATGTGCCATCATGCTCGGCCAATTTTTTTAATATATTTTTAGTTGTCCAGCTAATTTCTTTCTATTTTTAGTAGAGATGGGGGCCTCACTCTTGCTCAGGGTGGTCTTGAACTCCTGACCTTGAGTAATCCTCCCGCCTTGGCCTCCCAGAGTGCTAGGATTATAGGTGTGAGCCATCATGCCCGGCCAAAGATAGATTTTTAAAGTATTTCAGGTAATAGAAAACTGGCTGCTCCTGTTATTCATTGTTGGGAGCAATGGTGCAGTTTGATCTGCATTTAGATGTCCTTGGATTACCCAGATTCTGGTCCTGGCCTATTCATTCCTCTTTACCCTAGCAGCCTCCATTCCTTCACCTCTTTTCAAGAGAGCTATATACATATAAGAAATATTAACAAATGGAAAATAGACATACAGTCCCATTTTATATTTAGCTGGGCTAAAGTGGGACATCACTGACCAGGCTTTCTAGAAAAGTCTCAGAATCTTGGCCCAGCACAGGTATCCTTCTTTCGATGACTTTATCTCATAACAGCAGGCCACTGAGCCATACCTGATAAGAACTTCAAAGTGCCTGAGCATTCTTGTCAAAAGAAAATCAAATTCCAAGATGGCCACCAAGTTGTCAGGGGACCCAGATTCTACATACTGAGACAGCCACATGTCAATTTATGACCTTTACCACAGTTAGCCATTCATTAGAAAAGATTATGTAATTGCTGTTGGAATCTCACAAATCCAATAGGCAGCTCCTCCTTTCTCAGGTTGGGAGAAAGAAGAGGAAAGGAGCTCTAATTTTTAAATAACTTTTATACAAGTATACCATCCATAATGAAAACTACACAAATAATAAGTATACACATCAGTGAAGTTTTAGAAAGTGTAACCTCCAACCAGATCAAGAAAGAGAATATTATCAGCATCCTGGAAGCCCCCTTAGGCACACATCAAGACTCTGCCACCCCCATGTACCCACGTACTACTATTTTGACTTCTGACATCAAAGATTAGTTTTGCCTATTTTTCTACTTTATAGAAATGGAATCATACAGTATGTACTCTTGTGTTTGGCTTCTTTTGCTTTTGTTTATAAGATCCATAGTGTTGTGTAGAATTATAAATTATTCATTCTCATTGCCGTACTGTAATCTATTATATGAATGTACCACTATTTACCTAGTCTACTATTGACGGTCACTTGAGTTGTTTTCACTATTTGGTTATTATCAGTAGTGCTGCTGTGTATAATCACATACATGTCTCTTGGTGTGCATATTTACACATTAGGATATATACCTGAGAGTGAATTGCTAATTGTCATAGGATATGCATATGTTCAGTGTTTGTAGATATTTTTGAGCAGTTTTCCCAAGTGGTTGTACCAATTTACATTCCTACCAGCTATATTGATAACTTTGCTCCATATCTTTCGCATTTAAAATTGTTAGTTTTCTTTTAGTCATCATGGTCGTTGTGCATTTCCATAATGGTTTTAATTGCATTTGTCTTATGACTAATGTGGTCAAGCAACTTTTTATATATAGGTCCTTTAGGAAGGACCTGTTCAACTCCTTTGCCTATTTGTGTCTGATGATTGTCTGCCTTTTTCTACCAGGAGTTCTTTGTATATTCTGGATAGGAGTTCCTTGCCAGTTATGCGTATTGCAGATATATTCTTCCACTCTGTTACTTATCCTTTCACTCTCTTACTGGTGTTTTTTGATGAACAGAAGTTTTTTAAATTTTAATATGGTCTAGTTTATAAGTCTTTTCCCAGTATGATTAGTTCTTTGATAAAAAGTAATCCTCCCTATGTAGTCTTTTAAAATGGCATTTGTGGCCGGGCGCGGTGGCTCACGCCTGTAATCCTAGCTCTCTGGGAGGCCGAGGCGGGCGGATCGCTCGAGGTCGGGAGTTCGAAACCAGCCTGAACAAGAGCGAGACCCCGTCTCTACTATAAATAGAAAGAAACTAATTGGCCAACTAATATATATAGAAAAAATTAGCCGGGCATGGTGGCTCATGCCTGTAGTCCCAGCTACTTGGGAGGCTGAGACAGAAGGATCACTTGAGTCCAGGAGTTTGAGGTTGCTGTGAGCTAGGCTGATGCCACGGCACTCACTCTAGCCTAGGCAACAAAGCAAGACTCTGTCTCAAAAAAAAAATAAATAAATAAATAAAAAAATAAAATGGCATTTGTATAGTGAGGTTTTACCTATGTAGTAATAAGGCTTTTATTAGATATGCTTTTATTAGATATCCAATGGTAGATTGAAATGGAAGCAGGACTTTGTAAATGAAGCTGTCAACAAATTTTGTTTTTCTTTTAGGAAAAAATTAATGATGATTATACAGAAACATTTTTGTGTTATAAGAAGATATTTTGTTTTATTTTAACAAGAGAAATCAATTCATCATTTTTTCTTCTGATTAAATGACCTTAACTCCCTTTTAATTTCTACATACCATAAACAACTTAGAAAAAATTTTTCTATGTATAGAATAAATACTTATAGTTTTCTATAGAGCCATCCAGCTTTAAAAATAATTAAAATAACAGAATAGCAGAAAAAAATAATACAAAAAAATACCTAATGTTGGTTCAAATGTGACTGATCATACATGTGTCTTTTAAGTAATTTTATTTTCTTTTAACATTTTTAGAACTTTTTGAAAATGAGCATGTACGTATTGGGCAGAAAGGTAAGCTTTTAATTATATTTATTATAATTTCTGAAAAATGAGATAGTCCTAGCTAAATGTCTGCTTCCAATACCGCCAAATGAGATTTAATTTCTGAAAAGCTAAAAACCTAAAGAGAAGTAATACTTAACTATGCAGATTATATAATGGGAATCTTTATAAGAGGGAAAATATATCACTTTGGCTTTATCAGTAAATACAGATAAAGAAGTACACAGCTTGTTCACTAAAAAGGAAATGCAGACACACATTCTTCAGGGTTGTTAGATTAATCCATTCAGCAGTAGAATTTCATTTTAAAATCAAAGAGGCATGTTCTCTCTTTGATGCACCCACATACCTCTCATCAGAGTTAATGGGAATATGCTCCTGCATCAGGCGAAAATGTAACTGTAACATTCGCCATGAGTGTTCACAATGGTAAGGCTTAATAACAAAAGCAGCTCTTAGCATTCTGGGGAATAATTTTCCCCCATATTTTGAAGATTCTTTTCTTTGTATTTATAAATTCTGTTTTGTCTTTCAAATATGAAGTACAGATAGGTCTTTGTGTCAGAACGAACCCCCGCTATGGCAATTGTATTGTCATGTACCAAAGTTCCTAGTTTAATTTTTCTATAGCATATTATTTAGAATATTTCATTTGTGTGATTTGGTACTTTCATGAAACACAGAAGCAAATTAAAGAATATGTTTTATCTCTTTTTTATTTCATGTGATCATTTTGTTTCTTCTGCTTATGTAATTTTCATTTAGTATAAGCTTTCCCCCCCTCCCTTTTAAGAAGAAAATATAAGAAAACAGTGCTGTTAGACAAACTGCAGCAGTTGTCTAGTATTTTTTTTATTTTTGTTTTATTTGGGATTTTTGGGGGGTGCCTTTATTTGCAGACTGAATAGCTTATATTTTCCTTAAAGAAAATAAAAATGAAAATGAAAGCAAAAGATAATATGTTAATTTTGTGAACTTGGCTGCTTAAGAATAATTTTGGCCTAATAGGTTATCAAATCTTTGCTTTTATTTCTTAAAAAAATCCCTCTTTTCTGTTGATTTTGGTAAATAGCTAAGAAATCATTTAATAGAATAGATATCTTGCATTCTTGTGTATTATGATTCTTAGCCGGGTTACTACATGTACCATACTACCTCCAAATATTAGAACATTCATGACTTAGTAGAATATGCATAAGAGATTTAGGGTTTCTGTAGATATTACTTTGCTTGATCATGGAATCTGAAAATTATTATATATATGCATCATTAGTTTCTGGTCCATAGAGCTGTAGTTAAAGCAAAGTGATCTCAAGGTCCCTGTGTTAAATAGCTTTTACCAGGCTGGAAAGGGGGTGGAGGAGCTTAAGGCTGGAAATTTGGAGGGCTGTAAATAGGGCCAATATCAAAATCCAAAAGGTAAAAAAGGTCAATATATAATGTAATTATGTTAGATATAAAAATTAAATGTCAGTTTCCCAAAAGATTTATAATTAAAATTTTTAGTGATATTTCTTGCATTGTGAATTTTCTAATGAAATTTTAATATACTTTTAACAGTTCTAGCAGAACAAGATAGTGCTGCGGCTCAACAGTATGTAAGACAAGGCAGTCCCACTGCACTGAGAGCTGAACTGTGGGCTCTCATTCTGAATATTTCCAGTCAACCTGAGGTAAGAAGAAAAATGGGTAGGCCAAAATTGAGCTATTGATATTTATTTTTCAAAGATAAATTTCAAACCAATTATTGAAAATAGAGAAACTTTTGTTTCTTAGTTTATTATTTACCCTGCTTTTGATTTTCAAAATCACTGTAGTTTTGGGTTCTAAGACAAGATTTAACATATAATTTAATCACTGTATACTTAATATAGAAGTTTTTATTATTTATGATTAATGAAATAGTGTGACTTTCTATATAAACAAAACAATAAGTAATATTATGAGAAGTGGAGTCTGACAATTTAAATCAGTGAAGACATGGTAGAATTGGGATATTAGAATAGGGAGAAATAAAGAAGGGCAACTCAGTTTAAGTAAATAGATTCTTTGATCCTTTGTTGCATTTGAAATATGTACCATTTTTTATGGTTCTAAAAATTGATAGGTTATCTAGAAATATTATTTTTCTAAGTATAAGAACATTTTATTTTAGGAAATGTATATGAAGACAAATCACCAACAGATAGTTAATAGATTCAGTAAAGAAAAATTATGTAAAACATTGATTATTCTTAAAATATTCTTAGTGGGTATTTTTTTTTTCTTAAGCCCATCAACCATAGAAGTTATACATAAAAGGTTTTAATGAATAGCACACTAATAGTTTTCTAGCCTAATGGATAAAAACCTGGGTTTCAGAATCATACAGACCTGGTTTCAGCTTCTATCTCCTCCAACTTACTAAAAATATATCACTGACCAAGTACTTAAATTTCTTGAACCTTATAACCCACACTGAAATATAGGTAGCAATATTTATATCACATAACTGTTGTGAGAATTAAATGATATAATGTATATGAGTCTTTTAACACAGTGCCTGGAACCTAACCGGTCACTATTTATGGTAATAATCATAATAATTATATATTATACACATTTATGTCATAAATTAATTACAAATAATAAGGCAATTTTTTAAATTTTTATTTGTTTTTATTTTTTTAATTTTTTTTTTCTTTTTGTGAGCAGTGGAAGATAAAGGCAATTTTTTAAGAAAGTCAAACATTATTAATAAACTGCACCTCTAACCCTTGCAAATTATGTATGTGTGTGTGTGTATACGATATATTTTAAATCTCCTGTAAACAGTACTGTCAAAAATCACCTTTTTGAAAGAATAAGGCTTGTGATTATTTCAGAGCAGATTTAGACAAATGATATTGCTGATCTTTTGTGGTGACATTTTAGAGGTAACAGTTTACAAAACAGTTTTGGGTATATGTTGAGCATTTTTTGTGGGTGTATCAATTCTTACAGAAGAAGATGTAACTCTTGTCCGGATCTAACTTTGTAGTTGACCTGCTGACTTCACTGTTCAGGAATTAGATTAACAAATTCTGTCTCTTTGCAGAGGAATTACTGCCATTTCAAACACAAATTTAGAAAGTTTCCAGAAATATCATTCTAATAATCCCAGGTAATAATAAAACAATAATCCCAGATTATAATAAAACAATAATCCCAGATAATGATTGTTTATTATTAATTCAATGTTCCAAGGTGGTTTTTACACTTGAATTTTTGAGCTGTAGCCATCTGAATTTTCTAAATGCAAATTGAGAAGTCTATTCAATATCCACAATTTAATATTTTCAGAAAAACAATCTTGATTTTATTGATTAAAACATCTTTCATCATTTACCCATAATTTCAACTGTAAAAGTGTGATCTCAATGAACTATGGCAATTCCAAAATAATTGTTGTAGGTGGTACTTTAGAGAGAGAGAGAGAGAGGAAGAGAGTGGAAGGAGGGAAAATACTTCTTATTATGAATACTTGATTAGAACTTTTTGTTCAGTTACTTTTCAGTCATATAAAATAAGATGAATGTATAATTGTGATCATAGTTGAGGAGTTAGAGACATAAATGGAACATTACACATTTTACATTCATAAAGCCGTTCTCTGTATTTCAGTACAGAAATTTTGGATATATTACTTTAAGTTCCTGGTAGTTAATTCATTTAGTACTTTCAATGGAATATTATCTACTTTGATTTTTTCTTTTTAAGAAAATATGTGTTAAGTTTAAAAGGATTGCTTTTATATATTTTCTTTTTCACTAATCTCTAGGTATATGTCAAAATATTCATGTTTAGTAAATATTTGTCTTTTAAAATTTTTATAAATCTCAGTTTGCTAATTAAAGATAAAATTTTCCCATACTTTTGCTTTAGGTACTTTTTTACCAATAAAATAGCAAAGACTAGTATTAACATTTAAGATTTTCTTTAGTGATTTCTTAATAAGATTCTCACAATCTTACCTCAGCCCACAACAATGTCTGGCCTGCCTAGATTTTCTTGGTGCCTAGTCTCCACGGTGCCTGTTTCTAACATCCATTGTCCACAACAACTTCTCTTCAGAGTCATAGCAAAAGACTTCCCCTTCCAATACCCTAAGGAAAGAGAAGTCATCATTAGAAACTCATTCAAATTCCTTCCACCCAACTTTAAACGTAATTGCATTGGCACCTGCTCTTTCTTCATCCTTCTTTTATTTAAATAGAAGAAACGTCTATCTCTTACACTTCATGGCAGTGTTTCATCTCATCAACTGTTCCTTTTTGAAATATCCTTTGGCTTTTGTGACACACTGCTCTTGTATTCTTTATTTGTGGAGGATCTTCTTCATCCTTTAAGTTAGGGTTTTTGATGATCTGTCTGTTCTCATTCATTTATTTCCTTGGTAAATCTCATCAGCTCCTGTATCTTCAGTTACCATTTACCTCAAATCTTTGTATCTTCTTCCCAGATCTCTCTTTACTGAGCTTTAGATGTAACTGTTGGCTGGACACAATGGCTTACACCTATAATCCTAGCACTTGGGAGACCAAAAGAGGAGGATGGCTTGAGCCCAGGAGTTCAAGGTTACAGTGAGTTATGATCGGGCCACTGCACTCCAGCCTGGGTGACAGAGTGAGACCCTGTCTCAAGAACAAAAACATACGCAACAGTCTAGTGGACTTAAGCACTTATATATCTCATAAGCACCAGAAATTAAAGATGTTAAAACTTTTCCTAAGGAAAATTCCACTTTCAGTACCACTGTCAAACAAGGTACTCCAGCCAGAAACCTGGTATCATTCCTAACTTTCTTTTTATCTGAATCTCATATTATATCACTCAATAATTCCTTCTTGATTTAACCACTAAATATATTTCAAATCCAACAATTTCTCTATATCCTCATTGCTACCACTCCATTTCACAATGCCATCATTTCTTGCCTAAATTAAAATAACCTCCTACTTCGTCTTCCTGCCTCCAGCCTTGTTTCCTGTAAATCTTTTCCCTACTCTGCTTTTTCTAAAACTAAAAGATTACATCTCAGCTTTTCTGCTTAAAAACTTTTAAAGGTCCCTTATTTAAGACTATTGTGCAAATATTACATGTATTAATTCATTTATTCCTCATATCAAATGTACAAAAAGGTGTTATTATCATAATTTTACTGAGACTCAGAAAGTTTATTTATTTGCCTATGGTCACATAGCTAAGGTCAGAATCATATTCTTGAGTGGAAAGGCTTAATATCAAAATACTTGTCAGTTTTTGAGAAACATATGTAAGAGAATCACTTTTATTTTTAACTGGATGAATTATCTTAAAGTTCTTGTAGAGATTAAATGTCTAAAATAGCCAAATAAATTATGAGAAAAAGAATGATGAGTCAATAAATAGATCTAGCATTTTATTTCAATTGTAAATGTATGGTTCATTTAATAAATGTTGCTGATAATTTCTTTTTCAGAATATTTTAGAGGTTAAAATGTTTTGGTTATGTTAATTGCTTTTGTACCATTTGAGTCAAAGTTATAAGTATGCCTATCCTCCAGATAGTGTGCATTGTACCTGTTAGGTCTGAATTTATCCATCCCTTTCTCTCCCCTCCCACCTGCTTGATTTCTGATGAATGTTATTTCCATATTGTGTGATGTTGATAATTGACCATCCTTCTGAAAAAAATAAACCTTTTGATAACCAGCTACAAGAATAAATTGTGAGTGATTATAAATATTTAAATGAAAAAAATTAGCAATTTTAGAAAAATAATTAGGAAAATATTTGCATAAACATGGGTTGGGGGAGCCTTCCTAAAGCAAGCAAGAAATCCAAAAGCAGTAACATATTTTTAAAAATTGTCAATGAATAACATAAACAAAAATCAAACAACATGTTATTTTGAAGAAAAAGTATTTGCAACATAAATGACAAAGGGTTAATCCTCCTTATAAACAAATTCCAGCAAATTATTAAGGGATAATCTATTAAAAAAAAATAGGTAAATGTTGTAAAGGGCAAATCATTCAAGTGGAAATACAAATGGCCAGTGAACATATGAAAAGATCTTTAACTTTATTGTTAGCTGGGAAAGTGCAAATTAACACAACAATGAAATACCATTTTTTCATTGCAAATGAATATTTTAAAAGGTAAAGATATCGATAAAATGTACTTTTTTGGTGCTGGTGGGAATTTGAATTGATATTTCTTTTTTTTTTTTTGGAAAGTAGTCAGGCAATTTGGAGCCCAATTTAAGATATATACAGCCTCAGTCTATAATCCTACTTTTGCCAATTTATCTCCTAAATATAAAAGTATAGTGCATAAAGATATTTATTACCACATTAATTGTAAGAACAAACACACAGAAACAACCTGAGAATTCATCAATAGGCAAATGATTAAATAAATTGTAACACAACTATACCACAGCTTTAGATGTATTACCCCATATGTAGCTAATACAAAGAATGAGTTAATGCCAATATACCTTATTGACTAAAAAAAAAAAAAAAAAAAAAAAGAATGAGTTAAATTTATACTTATTATTAATAACATAGAGGCACAACTATGATATATCATTAGGCTAGGGAGCTAAATAATGGGTATTGTATGATTCCATTTCATGTTAAAAAACAACTGAGGCCAGATGTGTGGGCTCATGCTTACAATCCCAACACTTTGGGGGGCTGAGGTGGGAGGATTGCTTGAGGATGGGAGTTCAAGACCAGCCTGGGTGACATAGTGAGACCTCATCTCTAAAAAAAAATTTTTAAATTTGCTGGGCATGGTGGCACATACCTTTAGTTCCAGCTACTCAGGAGGCTGAGGCTGGAGGATTACTTGAGCCTGGGAGTTTGAGGTTATAGTGAGCTATGATTGGGCCACTGCACCCCAGACCATCTCTAAAAATAAAACAATAAAACAACCCCAACTCCCAACTGTGATTACGTAAGCAAAGAGAAAGGTGTAGAAGAATACAAATTACAAATTACATCACAAATACAATACAAAATACAAATAATGTTAGTTACTTCAAACTTCAGGAGGGTAGAATGGAAGGGAAAACATACTTGCCTTTATTTTGCTTTAGATTGTTTCACTTATTTTAATGGTCATGTGTTAGTTTATAATTTTAAATTTATTTTATGTTTTAAAAGAGGCAAACTTCTAAACTCCTTAGCTTATGCATTCTAGCCAGAGAGATTCAATAGATACAATGGAAGATAAATAAAACAGTAAAATAATTTTGCTTTAGTTTAAAAATTGAAACATCGGCCAGGTGTGGTGGCTCACGCCTGTAATCCTAGCACTCTGGGAGGCGCGGCGGGCAGATTGCTCGAGGTCAGGAGTTCGAAACCAGCCTGAGCAAGAGCGAGACCCCGTCTCTACTATAAATAGAAAGAAAATTAATTGACCAACTAATATATATAGAAAAAATTAGCTGGGCATGATGGCGCATGCCTGTAGTTCCAGCCACTTGGGAGGCTGAGACAGTAGGATTGCTTGAGCCCAGGAGTTTGAGGTTGCTGTGAGCTAGGCTGATGCCACGGCACTTACTGTAGCCTGGGCAACAAAGTGAGACTCTGTCTCAAAAAAAAAAAAAAAATTGAAACATCAATGAGAACTAATTAAAGCTTTTTTATTAAAATTAAAATGACTGAAAATAGCTAGTAAATGCCCAGATCATCTTTAGGGCAAAGAGCACTTTGACTCAAACCAGAGAATTATGTATTAAACACATTTCAAGATTAAGAAATCATGTTAGGAAACATAGCGTCAGATATCATCTTGCCAAGAATGCCACATACAATTGTTAACTGAAGAAAACTCAAACTCCTTAAAATAATTTAAAGAGGTTTATTCTGAGCCGAGTATATATACCCAAAACACATTTTTTCAAGAGGTTCTGAAAAACTGTGGCTGCAGTAACTGAGTTACAGTTTTGTTTTATATAATACATTCATGGAGCCAGAAATTACCGCAAGATCACACATGGAAGGAATACATTGGTTCAGCCCAAAAAGGCAGGATGTGGGTAGGGGAGCTTACAGGCTGTAGGTGGGTTTAAAGATTCTTTGATTTGTACTCGGTTAGAGAAATGAAGCTTTGTCTAAAGACTTGAAATATTTCAACTTAGTATAAGGATGTCTATTAATCAGAGACAAGCTACCAGACATTTAGCAAAACTCAAGTGATTTGTTAAGTAAATTGATGGCCTGCAGGTATGTTTTAAGCTTTGTTTTGCATGGCCTGAGGCCTGTCAATGATTTAGTACATTATTGCAACAAAGAGTAACTCCAAAAGGGACCACAGGGCATGACAAGGCATATTTGACCTCCCTTTTCCTAATGGCTGACATCTCAGCTTTAAGGTTTTTCTGGAGTCTCCGTGACCAAGGGGAAGTCCATTCAGTCATCTGGGGGGCTTAAGATTTTATTTTAGTTCATACAATAAATATTCCTCCTTGTCCCAGATGACCTGTCCTACAACTTGTTGGAGGGAATGTCTTCAGCAAGAGTTGTATATAGATTGGTGTGTGCCATGAGCCAGGTAGCCTTTGGAGCGGAGGCCAGGGCTAAGGTGCCTGACAGATGAAAGGAAGGATTCAGAGGAATACAAGGGTCAGCTAAAGCAATGAGATAATATTAATATTTCCATCTTGTTTCAGTGCAGCTACTGCCCAGTTGATCCCTATCTTCATCCTTCATTTCCTGTCCAACTATGAACCTAGTGCTTAACCTGATTACAGTCTCAAGTCCCCTTCTCTCTTTCTCTCCCTTCCTCTTCTACCTTCTTTCTTTCCTCACTTGTTCTTTCCTTTCCATTTTCCTTCTCTTCCATTTCTTACTGTCTATTATATTAAACATTAGCCTAATCTCATCATAGTGCAGTTAATCAGATTTTATAGTATTATGGGACCATATTCTAATATTAAAAGCTGACTTCTTTTATATGCAATGATTGATTTTACTACCAGAGGTTATTTGTTATGTTAAACTTTTTATTTTGTATTAATAATAATTTAGGTGTTAGAAAGGCAGTATAGTGTAATACTTCTGGTTTTTTTTTTTAATAGGTTATAGAGCCAGGTTTGCTGGGATCAAAACTTATTAGCTTTGTGGCCTTGGGGTAGCAAGTAACTTTTCTCTCTGGACCTCAGTTTCTCATATGTAAATGGGAATAATAGTCACTGACATATTTCATTTTGTTGGTATGGGATTAACTGAGTTAACTCATGTAAAGTGGGTAAAACAGTGCCTTGCACCTATAAGTACTTAATAAATACTGTTTTTGCTACTAAAGTTAAATTATAATTTAGCAAATTTTGACTAAATATCTACCAGGTGCCAGATGTTATTCCAAGTGATGGGAATAGGTATATTTATTGGGCATCTACTATTGGCCAGACATGGAGGATATAGTTGTGAATAAAACTGAGTTCCTGCTCTCTTAGTGTTTATAATACTATTAATGATTATTATTTATTAAAGTTTGAGGCTGACTTTATAAATGTGATTAACCTTTTTTTGTTTTACTTTTAAATTTAGGATATCTTGTATTATGAGCAGCTTAAGACCAATGTGATACAACATGACCTTTTGGTGGACAGTCTAATTTATAAAGTAAGTGAAAGTAAGCATAGTCTTCACCATTTCTTTAATATTAAAAATTGATATTCAGTATGCAGGGCTTGCACTATGTGCAGTGATATCTGTTAACCTTGAAAAATAATTTTAAGTGATCATTAAATTCATGCATATAAAGTTAAGGTCAGCCTTCAAAATTTGTAGTTTGCATTCAGTGTTATCTTTTTTCCCTTTGAAGCTGTCCTCGTGATTCTTTCCTAGTCCTCCCATTTTTTGATTAAGAGAATAAGCATTTCTTGTCTTTATAAACTCATGTTTTCCATACAAATCAAACAAAAATGCAAGTGAAAAGAAAATCAGACTGTAATATTTTTACCTTATTTATCTCATGATTCTTTAGAGTCTACCTGCTTATTATATTGAGGTTATTTTTAACTTTTAATTTCTTTCAGTTTCTAGACATATGGTAAAGTACATCTCAAGTTTTATGATATGGATACATTGAGGTTTTGCCTCCAAGTATTTGATAATCAAGTTCAGAGTCTATTGTAGATGCTTTGAGCATAATATATGTCTAATTCTAAATTAATATTAGACTGTTTAAAAGACATAGATTTTAAATTTAAAATTTAAAAGATAGAGGAGGTCTCTATATTACAGGTCTCAGAAATGAGGAAAACAATATAATACATAGAGGACCTGAAAACTTGTCTGAGTAGAACATGGCCAAGGGTAATAATAATAACTAACATTTGATGACTGCTTGCTATGTGCCAAAGTTTTCCAAACCCTTTACATTGATGTTATTTAATCCTGAAAACTACCTAAGTGTAGCAGATACCAGCATTTAGACTATGAATGATAAATGCATTTTTTTCCTGGGGAAAAAAACCTCACATTCTGCAAAATCATGCATTAACAATAACAGAGCTTATGGGAAAAAAGGTTTGGCGGTAAGCCCACTCAAGGCTTTTGCAACTTTGTAACCTGCATACTAATAAAAACAATAATTGGTAGCTCGGGAGAAGAATTAAACAGCTTAGGCAGGCTGCTCTGGCAGGACCCATGAAAAATATACAAAAATAATAAAACAGAAATGCTAAAATAATGCAAATAGAAGTGGTGCTCTGGGCCAGTGGGGCTGCTGTGAAGGTGAGCACAAGAAGTGCAGCAACTGAAAAGTGTGCCAGGCTGGGAGTGTGCCTTTTGGAGAGGGAGCCCCAGGGCCAACATCCATTTTAAATGTTCTTAAAATGCAGCTTTGGGCTCGTGCTTATGTGCAGCTGAGCTGAAGGCTTTTTACCCTCCTGCTGAAGGTTATAATTCTATCCCACTGCTGTGGCTCCCCTTGCTTAAGAAAAATTGCACCTGAACCAAGACAGTTTCCATGTTATACTGACATCATTCCCCTACTTACAAGCCACATTGCCACACGTTTTATAGCAAAACAGAAAGTACTGTTATTTTAGTATTTTACAGGTAAGGGAACTGACATGAAAAATTAAAGACATTTGTTTAAATTCACACATTAAGTAACAAAGTCAAGATTTGGTCCCAGGCAATCTGATTTCAGAACCATACTCTTAACCACTACGCACTGAACAGTAAACAGAAATGAGAATCTAGAGGATACAGTCCTTTGATGAAAAATCTTGAATCTCACAGAAGTTTTACATGAGATTTGGATCACAGATAACTCCTGTTAACTTTGAGGTCAAATTATCATGTTCAGTGGTTTATTTTAGCAAAAGCATAAGAGATCTTTTGGCCTGTAAGACCTTTGACCTCTTTCTATACAAATGAGAGGAAACTTACAAATGAAAAAGCTCAACAAAGCAGTGAGTGCTACTATGAGAGTTCTCTGTTGCCAACATGAATTTCTGTTTGAGTCAGAAGAAAATCTGTTTTGAGAAAAAAAGTACACAGTTTGTGCCCGAGGAATTGAGTATTAAGTCAATCTTGTGCACATGAATGTTTTTAGGAAGATATCTGTCCAGTTGTTTTTGGCTTGTGTTGGACTCTGCTGATCTTCTTGGTATAACTCCAAATATTATTACAGTCAGCACTTAAAGGAGTTAGAATTTTTTTTTTTTATTTCAGGAAAATATGAGAGTACAAACATTTTGGTTAAAAATATGTAAAGTTTTATTATAGCTCCCTATGGCAAAGACTTGTTTTAAATCTAACTGAAAACAAGGTAGAATGACTTTAGTTAAAGGTTAAAGGAATGAATGGAACAAGGCAGTACTAAATACAGGATATCACCAACTGCACCCCCCAAGCTAACTTAATAAATTAAGGTTCTATCTAAACTGAGTTGGTTTTGTTTTTTTTCCCCCTAAACTTGCCCTGTAGCCACACCCTCTGCATTTTTCTACCGTTTACCTGTGATCTGACAATTTATACACGTGTTTCTCAATCTTTCTTCTTTATCATACCCATGAAGAGAAAAATTATTTAGTTTCTCTCTAAAAAAAGAAAAATTAAATAACAGAGAATAAAGTTTTGTTGGGTAGAGACGAGCTCTAGAGGTCCACATACCATTGTAATATGTAAAATTTTTTGGCCCCCAAGAACCAGTTTTCACTCCCACAGAGGCAGTGTCTCCCCTGCTGAGAATGCATGATCTCTGCCTTTGCCCATGTTGTCTTCTCACTTAGACGATCGGCCTCTTTCTGTCTCATTAATTTGTGTCATTATTCGGATTCAGCATACTATTCACCACCCCTAAAGTCATCTATAACTCATCTCATCCTCCCCTGATTGCCACTTTGCCCAGTAGCCTGTTTGAATTTTGTAGAGTGTTTGAGCCATATTATTATGGATTTCTGTCATATCTCCTTGTAATTTTTCCTGTTTTCACTAAGCATGTTTTCTTGCTAGTGAGATTGTAGACTTCTTCAGAATATCATATCCCTCATCCCATCCAATCATTATTTGATTGTGTTCTTCATCCCATCCAATCAGTATTTGTTGAATTGAATATATATTGGGTCCAAAAGTATGGTGTCCTTTAGGTCTAGGTTTTTTGATACAAATAAGGTTCGAGATCTATATTTACTTATAAATAGATGAAGACTACTATAAGTAAAGGGGCTTTTAGTTAATTTTTAAAATAGTTTTCTGGATGCCTATTCTGTATCTGATACTATCCGAGCATTTACCCATACTTTCTGAAGTAGGTGGTGGTATCCTCATTTACAAATATGAAGACCTAGTCTCAGACTTACTGACCAAAGTCATACAGCAGAACTGGATTTCACATCTTAGTTAAATCTCTTGGGATGTTCATGTTCTTTGCACTGATGCACATAAGCAGCAAGTTCTAAGTCACTGTACAAAATGTTCAGAGACATTGTGGGAGAAACACAAATATTTTGGTTTATTTTTCTGGTTTGCATTTTTTTGTTTGTTATTGGGGACAGGTACCTGTATAATGATATAGTGTATCACAGGAAACTATAATTAATTTCTGTTAATAATTTCATCATTTTTATTTTTTATTCTTCAAACACTTATTGGATACTAATTAGATGCTAGGCATTGTGCTGGTGCTAAGTATATGAAAAGCAATTATGACATTGGGGCACAAAGAACCTAAAGTCTTGTAGTGAGAATAGAAATCTTTAAGGTAGTCTCAGTTCAGAAAGTGAGAATGGAGACATATTTAAAGGAAGGAGCTAATACACTATTCAGGGGAAGTCAATAAACTGGCCCTTAAAAGTTGAGTTTATGATACAGAAAATTAGTGTTACTGGCCTCCCAGTAGCAAGTGGTGACTTGAAAGTGAATAATCACTAAGGCATGAAAGATATTTGGTATTTTGAGGGAATGGCAGGAATGTGGACTTGATTAGTGAGATAGGGCAGATTGCTGTGGTTGCTTTCAGATGTTATGATTTCATCTACTTTGCTTTTCCAGCTTTATGATACTTAAATATTAGATTAAAAGGATATAAAATTGAAATAAATAGTAAAGAATTACTAATGAAGCCTAAAAAAGTATGTGGAATTTGAGGTCAAATAATGTGTAACATGTATTACTCAAGGAAATATATAGCAGTGATAAAATCTAATTGAGAAGTTTATAATCATAAAGTAATAAATTCATTGCAATATTATTTCTAAATATTGTATCTATGCTTTAGTACCACAAACAGATTCATTTGGGTTCATTTCAGTACTCTCTACTTTTAATTATAGGATGTGAAGTTGACAGCAAGCAATGATGATTATTATTTTGTATTTGAAGATTATTTATATCAGGTAAGTTTAAAAATTAAACTATATAATGTTCTTGTTTTAGGTACATTAGAGAACCTAAAACAAGGTTAGGTGGGAGAATAAGAGTTCCCAATGAGTTTTTGGATTGTTCCTTTTAATCATATATGCTACAACCAGGAGGTATTGGCAAGTAAGTTCTCTATCTTTGTTGTTGGCACAGTTTCTTAAATGGGATGTCAAATTCTTAGTTAAGCCATCCTAATATGTTTGGAGAAGGCATTTTGCATGAAACTCTTTAATTAAAGGTATTGAATAAATAAATGTTTTGCAATCAATTTGGAGTGTCATAATTATTCTGATCATTTCCTATGCTGCTATTGTAGATGCTTGGATCCTTACCTAGGTTTTTTCATATCTACTAAAATAAAAGCATTTATCATAAATAGAAAATATGTAATTTATATAGAATTTCCTAGGTGATGTTCTTTTTTTAAGGTTATATACACATTCTAATAATTTGATTTTGAGTGAATGTCAATATAAATGTCATGGAGGAAATATCTAGATTCCACACAGCATTCCACATTTGATTAAATGTAAACCAGTTCAAGGTTTGGATGAGCAGGCAGTGGTGCTGGTGGTATGTATATGTTTAGGAGAGATGATAAAATTAAATAAGAATCTCTCAAGAAGGTTTAATTAATCATACATTCCAGGCTGAGCACGGTGGTTCATGCCTGTAATCCTAGCACTCCGGGAGATCGAGGCAGGAGGATCACTTGAGCCTAGGAGTTCGAGACCAGCCTGAGCAAGAGGGAGATCCTGTCTCTACTAAAAATAGAAAAAATTAGCAGGGTGTGGTGGCACACACATATAGTCCCTTGATACTTGGGAGGCTGAGGCAGGAAGATCACTTGAGCCCAGGAGTTTGAGGTTGTAATGAGCTATGACTCTACTGTACTCTAGCTAGGGTGACAGAGTAAGATTCTGTCTCAGAAAAAAAACAATACATTCCAACAGCTGAGTTATAAAACTTTATAAAATAAAATTTTAAATAACCTCAGAAATAATTTTAAGAGACTTCTATGATTTCAAATGTATGATTAAAATGTCTTTATTTTAAAATAACAATTATTTAAAATTACATTTTTAAATATAAAGTCAGTTACTAATTAAAAGTTGGAGAATACAAAAATCTTCTAAAAGTTTATTTGTTCATGTAGCTAATATATAGCTTTATATCTAATTCTTTCTTTTCTATGCCTAATTCTTACTACTCAATAGATTTTTTAATATGTAGGCACACTTTGCTTTATTGCACTTCACAGATACTGCTTTTTTTTCTTAACAAATGTAAGGTTTATAGCAGCCCTGTGCCAAGCAAGTTTCTCAGTGCCATTTTTCCAACAGCATGTCTCTGTGTCACATTTTGGTAATTCTTGCGATATTTTAAAATTTGTATTATTATTATGTATATTATGATAATCTATGATTAGTGATCTTTGATATTACTACTGTAATTTTTTTAGAGTGCCGCAAACTGTACCCATATAAGATGGCAAACTTAATTGATAAATGTTGTGTGTATTCTGACTGTTCCACCGACCAGCCGTTCCCCGTCTCATCTCTCTTCCTCTTCTCAGACCTCCCTATTCCCTGAGACACAAGTTGAAATTAGATTAATTAATAATCTTACAATGGCCTCTGAATATTCAAGTGAAAACAAGAATCATGTTTCTCACTTTAAATCAAAAATTAAGCTTAGTAAGGAAGGCATGTCAAAATTTGAGATAGGCCAAACGCTAGTCCTCTTGCGCCAAATTAGCCAAGTTGTGAATGCAAAGGAAAAGTTTTTGAAGGAAATTAAAAGTGCCATTCCAATGAACACATGAATGAAAATAAAGTGGAACAGCCCTGTTGGTGATACAGAAAAAATTTTAGTAATCTGGATAGAAAAATCAAACCAGCCACAATATTCCCCTAAACCAAAGCCTAATTCAGAGCAAGACCCTAACTCTCTTCAATTCTACAAAGCCTGAGAGAGGTGAGGAAGCTGCAGAAGAAATGCCTAAAGCTAGTAGAGGCTGGTTCATGAGGTTTAAGGCAAGAGGCTATCTCCATAATGTAAAAGTGTAAGGTGAAGCAGCAAATGCTGATGTAGAAGCTGTAGCAGGTTATCCAGCAGATCCAGGTAACATTATTGATGAAGGTGGGCTCCACTAAACAACAAATTTTCAATGTAGATGAAACAGCCCTATTTTGGCAGAATATGCCATCTAGGACTTTCATAGCTAGAGAAGAGAAATCAATGTCTGACTTCAAAGTTTAACATATAATAGAATATTGAATCATACTTTTCTTCTTGTCCCAGAATGTTTTATTTGGGACAAGAAGAATGCCACTGTTGAAGGCAGTTAGTGATTATGTCCTCATTTCCTAAAGAAGAGCTGCTGGATACATTCTGTGAGAATTACTAAATAATATGCAAGGTATCCCCTAAGCCTTCACTTACCTCTTGTTAGGTGCTAATGCATCTAGTGACTTTAAGTTAAAGCCAGTGCTCATTTACCTTTTTGAAAATCCTAGGGCCCTTAAGAATTATGGCAAGTCTACTCTGCCTGTGCGTTATAAATGGAGCAACAGCACATCTGTTTACAGCGTGGTTTAATGAGTATTTTAAGTCCACTGTTGAGACCTACTGTTCAGAAAAAAAGATTCCTTTCAAAATATTACTGCTCATTGACAATGCCTTTGGTCATCCAGAGCCCTGATGGAGATGTACAAAGAATATTAAAGTTGTTTTCACAGCTGTTAATACAATATCCATTCTGTAGCCCATGGATCAAGGAGTCATTTTGGCTTTCAAATCTTATTTTTTAAGAAAGACATTTTCTAAGGCTATGGCTGCCGTATGTAGTGATTCCTCTAGTGGATCTGGGCTAAGTAAATTAAAAATCTTCTGGAAAGGATTCACCATTCTAGATGCCATTGATACATTTTGCCAAATCACAACATTTGTGATTCATGGGTGGAGGTCAAAATATCAATATTAATAGTGGTCTGGAAGAAGTTGATACTAATCTTCACAGATGACTTTGAGGGGTTCAAGACCTCAGTGGGGGAAGTAAGTACAGATGTGGTGGAAATAGCAAGAGAACTAGATTAGAAGTGGAACCTAAAGATGTGACTGAACTGCTGCAATCTCATGATAAAACTCAGTGGATGAGGAGTTACTTCTTATGGATGAGCAAAGAAAGTGACTTCTCGAGATGGAATCTGCTATTGGTGAAGATGCTGTGAACATTGTTGAAATGACAACAAAGCATCTAGAATATTACGTAAACTTAGTTGATAAAACAGTAGCAAGGTTCAAGAGAATTGGCTCCAATTTTGAAAGAAGTTCTACTATGGGTAAAGTGCTGCCAAACAGAAATTTTTCATGCAAGAAAGAGTCAATGTGGCAAACTACATTGTTGTCTTACTTTAAGAAATTGCCACATCCACCCCAACCTTCAGCAGCCACCGCCCTTATTGGTCAGCAGCCATCAATATTGGGGCAAGATCCTCTACCAGCAAAGAGATGACAACCACTGAAGGCTCAAATGATTGTTAGCACTTTTTTTAGTAATAAAGTGTTTTTAATCATGGTATGTACATTTTTAGACATATAAGTTATTTATTTATATGGTAACACTAGTTGACTAACAACCTCTGTACTTTAGAAATACAGAGTGGAAATTATAATTTTTAGAATGGTGGTATGAGGAGCTCCACAGAACTATACCCAGCAGAAAAATCATAACTAGTGAAAACTATTTTTAAAAAAAGCATTTGAAGTCTCTGGAAATTGTCCTAAGGTTATAGAACAAGTCAGCAAATGAAGAAACATTTATTCAAGAAAAGATACTAAATCTCAGTAGAAACAATTTGTAACACTTGAATCATGACCTTTTTACCTCCCCTCACCCCAACATCAGAATGACAGAAGCTTCAATTCAGCTGAGTGTGTCCAAGAAGATGGGGCTCCTAATCTCTACAGCTTCTCTAGTCAAGGGCTATAGTATCTCCACAGGAGAGGCAGATGGCCAGTATTTCTCATCCCCCTCAGCTCTATGTTGCATGTCCTAAATTCCAAACGCATGTCACCATGAAGTTGGGGGATCCCTTGTCATAGGGCAAAGATCTGGCCCCAGAGGTCTGACTGCTCCCAGAAGGCTGAGAACACTGGGGACTCAAGTGCCCTCACCCCAGTTTATTCATGGGGGGGAGGTTCCACACAGGGAAAGGCAAGCTTAGAAGACCAGAGGCTACTGCCCCACCTATTGCCTTTCTCAAAAGTAGAAGTGTCTCTCTGACAGAAGTGGGCCACTGTCCCCACCACAGCTGCAGAGCAATACCTCAGAGATTTTGCCTAGAGGGGGATGCCAGCCATAGTAACAGGAGCTCTTAAGCTCTCATCAAAGAAATGACTATCTAGAGTGGGAGAAAATTCCAACCCAATGGGACTTTCTAAAACCATAAGCAGATAGTTTACCAGAGAAGCCAGAGATGCAGATAGCTAGGAGGAGTCCTGATAGGTTAGAAATAAAGCTCAAAGACTGGCTTTAAAAATGATCTCTGCAAAGGGGTCCAAATTTGATTGGATCAGACTGTGGTACATTTATGCCTGAGGACATTGTTGAAAACAGTGAAATAATCAGCTGGCTAATTAGAGGAACCTAACATCTGGCTGTGATACCAAGAAAGATAGAAAGCTTAACAGAGAGATCAGAGGAAGAAACCATCAAAGAACCCTGCTAAAACCAATGTCATTGAAGAGTAATTATATGTATGCCCAAGGCTATACCCACTAAGGTACATAGAAGCTTCACACCGTGGGAGAAATAGACTTCAATAAAATATTCCAACCAAGTCACTAAAAATAAGCAAGCAGCAATAACCACAAGCTCCAGCTACCAGAGGGCATGGATATTGGACTTAGACAAAAACTTCAAAGCAGCCATTATAAATATATTCAAAGAACTAAAGGAAACCATGCTTAAAGAAGTAAAGAAAGGAATGATGACAGTATCTCATCATATAGAGATGGTCAATAAAGAGATAGAAATCATTTTTTTTTTAAGTATCAAATAGAAATTCTGGAGTTCAAAATTACAGTAACTGAAATGCAAAAATTCACTGGAGGGACTCAACAGTATATTTGAAAAAGCAGAAAAGAATCAGTGAACTTGGAAGAGAGTCAACTAAAAATTATGTCATCCAAAGAACAGATAGAAAAGAATGAAGATAAATGAACAGAGCTTCAGGGAATTTAAGGACACCATGATGCTCACCAACATATTTATAATAGGAGTATCAGAAGGAGAGGGGAGAGACAGAGAAAGGCACAGAAGTTATTTGATGAAATAGTGGCTGAAAACTTCCCAAATTTGATGAAAAACATTATCTACACATCTTCTGTGTGTATAATTTTAGGGGGTACAAGTATAATTTTCTTGCATGGATAGATTGCATAAGTGGTGAAGTCAGAGATTTTGGGGTATCCATCACCTGAATAAAGTACATTGTATCCAATTTCTCATCATCCACCTGCCTCCCACTCCCTCACCCTTCCAAGTTTCAATTGCTTGTCATTCCACACTGTATGTCCATGTGTCCATATTATTTACATATCTAAGATATTCAATTAATGCCAAGTAGGATAAATGCAGATATTCACATATCATAGTCAAACTGTGAAAACCAAAGACAATGAGAAAAATCTCAAAAGTGCTGAAATAAATATTGAATGATAATTTTTTCTTTTATTTAACTCATGTTCCAGTAGTTCTGTCCTCAAATATCTTTGTGGTCTTAGGCAATTCACCAGACCTCCATGGGTCTTCATAATCTTATCATTAAAAGGAGGGTTTAGAATAGACTGTCTATATGTACATATCAGAGCGACCAGAAAAAAAAAAAGGAACTGTTTATGCCATTAATTACAAGGCAAAGCAGTTGGGTTTTTCCATAAAAATATTACAAATTTTGTTTATTCTTTTTAAACCCAGATTTTAAAATTCTTTTATTTCAAGAGTTACTAGTTACCAGGGTTTTTATCTGTTGAGATTTTTATAATTTGTTATGCAGGAAAGTTCTATTGTTTTTTTCCTAAAAACAGAATAGTTTTATTGGCATTAAACTATGGGTCTTTCATTACATTTCTTTAGTACAACTAAAAAATAAATTGGCTTTCCTATTCATCTACTTGTCTAATGTTAACCACCCCATCCTTAATCCATTCTACACAGTAAAGTCACAGTGGTCTTTTAGAAATACCAATCAATTCATGTCACTTCTGTGTAAAACCAAAAGACCAAAATCTGTCACAGAACCTGTATGACCCTGCATGACCTGGCTCACCTCTCTAGACTTTAAAAACATGAATTAGTGCTTTTGAACACTTCTCTGCCCTGACACTCTGGCAGAGTATATTCCATTCTGTATTCCAACCACCCTGATCTTTCACTCCTTAAGGTTCTACCTCAGGGCCAAGAGACCTGCAGTTTCTTTTATATGGAAGACTGTTAGCCTCCCTCTTTACCTAGTAAACTCCTGTTTTTCCTTCAGCTCTCAGCTAAATATCATTTACTCGGAGACACCTGGCCAAACCCCTGCTCCCTACCCAAACACATACAACAAGGTCATGGCTATCTAATATATGCTTTTAAAGTACTATGTAGTACTTTTATCTTTTTTTTAAATGCCTGTTTAAGTTAATTTTTATTCTTCTTCTGCTGATGGTAAATTATGACAGCTTGCAAGAGCTGCCTTGTCTTGTATGTAGTACTTTCCATACTTTTTATTATAGTACTTATTGTAGCTTATCTGATTATTTTGTGTTGGTTCTCATTGTTAATTCCAGTGCCTAGTGCACTGTAGAGACTGAATAAAAATTTTCATTAATCAAAACTTACCTATCAGGTACAATGAACACTATTCTGGTGACAGGTACCCTAAAAGCACTGACTTTAGCTTTATATAATGTATTCATATATCAAAAACATTTGTACCCCCTTATTAATTTGAAACAAAAAATTTTTCCGTAGTATCATGTATTTTTTTTTTTATTGATGGGTTATTTTCATTATTACAAAGGAAGCTTTCTTTGTTTATCTCAAAACTTAGTATTGGTAATTATTGGCTGAGTGAGAGTTACCATCATTTTATGGGGCTCTAGTTTTCCTTCAGTTAGAGTTTAATTCCAGATGTGATGGATCATTTTTTATGAACTGACTTCTAGTTAATGTCCCATAATTAAAGATATATAATAAATAAAACCAAATAAACTGAATATCTAGCACTTGGCAAAAATGTAACCAACTTATTAAAATTTTTTGGTCTTTCCTATGCCATTTTAATCCTTAACACAAAGCTTATGACACCAAATATATCAACATACACATTACAATATCAGCCAAAGGCCAATAATGGTGTGATTTACAGTAACCTGTGTGACTTTTCTACTTTACTGTGTGGATAGAATGTAAATTTAACAAATTCATCCAGTTTGGTGACTGGAGAGAAGAGGACTGCCAATTTTAAGTTACAACTACAAAATCTCTTTGTTGGTGGTCAAAGGGGCTTGCCAGGTAATAATTCTGCCTTATTTGGTAAACAGAGTCAGAGGGCAGAGGTTGTAAATGAGAATAGTAATAATTTCTCCTAATAGTGCCATAATTAACCTGTAAGGGAATATCAAGTTTAAGTGACAGAGTTAGACAAACAGAATTATTTACAAACAGCAGATGCATTTTTTGAGAAAAAGCAGTATGAGCATCAGTCAATAGTTATTGATCTGCCTCTGATGCAGCTTGTTTTGGTAGGGACATTGAGAGTGTTGATGAATGCCAACGGCTCTGGTGGGAAAAAGTTACTGATCTTTATACTACATGTAAATGATACCACCTTTGATGGGTTTATATTCTTATAGCTAAGGAGGCAGAATGTGAACATATAAAATGTTTTGAAATTGTTTTAAAGTGTTTACATAGAGCAGTAGATACTAAATTAATATCATAGACTGTGCTTTAACTATTATTTTCCATTTTTATCGTTAACTTAGTCCAAATTACATTGTTTTTAGATTTTACATAAATTTTTCATTCATAGGTCTCATGACCTATGCTATTTTTAGTACTTTGGAAATGGGTAAATAAGCCCTTTAAAAAAAATGTTATAGTAAGAACACTTAAAATGAGATCTACCATCTTAACAAATTTGTAAGTGTACAGTGTGACATTGTTAGCTGTAGGCACAGTGTTGTACAGCAGATCTCTAGAACTTAATCATCTTGCATAACTGACTTGTTATACCCATTTAATAGCTACCCCTCCTTCCCCTTTTCCTCCAGCCCTTGGCAACCACCATTCTAATCTCTGCTGCTACATGTTCCATTATTTTAGATACCTTATGTAAGTGGAATCATGCAGTATTTGTCCTTCTGTGACTGGCTTATTTCACTTAACATGATGTCCTCCAAGTTCATCCATGTTGTCTCATATGGCATCATTTCCTTCTTTTTAAAAGCTGAATAATGTTTCCTTGTATGTATAAACTACATTTTCTTTATCCATTCATCTTTCTAAGCTTTAATGTGGATCTTTATCCCCATAACATATCTAAAAGGATAACTACAGTAACTAAGCTTTTCTCTTTGGGAATTATGTAAAATTAAATTTTCCTCAAATACACAGTTACTAAGAAAACACTTTCCATGGTGTTACTTTTTAATTATTTTTTTTATTATTTCCTTTTTCTTTTATTTTCTTCACCACAGACCTACTGAATCATAATTATTTATGTAATAATTAGCCTGAATTAGTAGAAATTTATTTTAACTAATGAAAATATATGTAATTGTATGCATTGTAAATAATATACTATGATCAGAAATTGAGTTCTGTTTTCTCTCCAGGAAGAAAATTATGTGTGTGTGTGTAATAGAAGTAAGACAAAAGAAAGCCTGTTCTTATTATTAATTACAGGGTTTCTTTTGGCAGAGCTACCCAGCAGTAACACAGCTGCTGTATGGGAAAATTATTGATGATAATGTAACGAATTTAATGTTGTTGACTATGGTTTTGGTCATAGCGCATTTATTGGACTTTGTGACTAGACTAGAAAATTAGATGGCACGTAGCATCACTGTGTCCACATACAGATGAGAGAACATCCAGTAATTCCTCTTTAAAGAAAATCTCGGCCTAGGTTACAAGCATACACCGGCACTGCTCCCGAATGCCTCATGTTAATGTTACCTAAATTTTATAGGCAACAACACTGAATATTATAGAAATTATGTTTTTAGAAATAAGTCAATCTTAGTATTCTAAAGTTTTATTTTTTATTTTACATGGAATTCTTAAAAATACTTAGTGGTGGTGAAAGTTTTAAATTATGTCAGAGTTTCTAAATGTGTTCAAACAGAAGACACCTCTTATTCAAAGAAATTGAGTAGTTTCACAGTATCATTTACAGGTTCCAGTACTAAATGGCATGACCACAGACTATATAAGTTAGCATATTGTCCAAATTATATAAAATATTCACAGGAAAGAATTCATATATAGTAAAAGAAGACACAGAGATTTACTCTTTCTGTTGTATGACAAATCTTCCATCAAATGCATGGCTTATCTTGTAAATACATAGTAGAGTGTCCTTATATGTTTATTAGATCTAGTTGGTTCATTTTGTTAAGTCTTCTATTCCCTTCTGATTGTTCTGTCCATTATTAAAAGTGATATCTTGAAGTCTCCACCTATTATTGTGGAACTATCTATTTCTCCCTTTAATTCTATCAGTTTTTGCTTCATACATTTTGGTAGTCTCTTATTAGGTGCATAAGTTTTTATTGTTTTTATATCTTGCTATACTGAAACTTTAATCTTTTTTGTCTCCTCTAACTTTTTTGATTTAAAGTCTATTTTGTCTGATATGAGTTACTCTGCTCTCTTTTGTTTATTATTTGCATTGAATATCTTTTTCTATCCTTTCTTTCTATCCCTTTCTATCCCTTCCATTCTATCCCTTCATTCAACCTATTTGTGTCTGTAGATCTAAAATTGTAGATGGCATATAATCTGACCATGTTTTTTAATTCATTCTGTCAATGTCTGTCATTTGATTGGAGAGTTTAATCCATTTGCATTTAAAGTAACTACTGATGAGAAGCTATTTATCTCATTTTCCTATTTGTTTTCTATATACCTATAGCTTCTTGTCTCTCATATTCTGCATTACTGTTATCTTTTGGGTTTATTTGGGGGGTTTTATAGCAAATGTTTAAATTCCCTTCTTATTTCCTTGTGTGTATATTCTATTGCTATTTTCTTTGTGGTTACCATGGGGATCACATTTAACAGCCTAAAGTTGTAACACTCTAACTTAAATTTGTACCAGTTTAATTTTAATAACATACAAAATCTGTACTCCTTTACAGTACTGTCCTCACCCCTTTCAGTTGATGACATCACAGTATTACATCTTTAAACATTGTGTATAGAAAATATAAATTATTAATTCTTTTGTTTCATGAGTATTTTATTTTTTCATTTCAAACTAATTATTTTAAATGCATTAATATCTTCAATTATATAGAAAAAACTTGGAGTTACAATAATACTAATTTTAAATTAATAATTTTTCAAATGTATTAGTTTCTTAAATGATACAGAAAACAAGAAGTAGAGTTATAAGCCATTGTTACAATAATGCTACTTTTTTTTTTTTTTTTTTGAGACAGAGTCTCACTCTGTTGCCTGGGCTAGAGTGCCATGTCATCAGCCCAGCTCATAGCAACCACAAATTCCCAGGCTCAAGTGATCCTCCTGCCTCAGCCTCCAGAGTAGCTGGGACCACAGGCACGCACCACCATGCTCAGCTAATTTTTTCAATTTTTGTAGAGACAGGGTCTCGCTCTTGCTCAGGCTGGTCTGGAACTCTTGACCTCATGTGATCCTCTTGCCTCAGCTTCCCAGAGTGCTAGGATTACAGGTGTGAGCCATCGTGCCAGGCATTGTTACAATAATATTACTTTTTATAGTTTTATAGTAGTGCCTGTGTGTTTACCTTTATTAATATCTTTATTTTTTCACTCAGATTTGAGTTGCTGTCTTATGTCTTTTTATTTCATACTGCAGGACTCTCTTGAGCATTTCTCAAAGGATATCTAGTGGAAATAAACTTTCTCAGCTTTCATTTATATGGGAAAGTCTTAATTTCTTCCTCACTTTTGAAGGACAATTTGCTGAATATAGGATTCTTGGTTGAAAGGGGTTTTTTTTGGTTTGGTTTTTTTTTTTTTTTTTTAATCACATTGAATATGTCAGCCCACTGTGTATGGCCTTCAAAGTTTCTGATGAGAAATCTGATAATTTTATAGAGAATCCCTTGTATGTAATGAGTTGCTGCTCTCTAGCTGCGTTCAAAGTTCTTTGATTTTCTATAGTTTGGTTATAATATATTTTAGTGTGGGCCTCTTTGAATTCATCTTACTTGGAGTTTGTTGGACTTCTTATTTCATGTTTACATTCATGTTTTTAATCAAATTTGGGAAGTCTTCAGCCATTATTTTTTCAAATATTCTCTATACCCCTTTCTCTCTCTCTCTGTCTTTTCATTTTGTAGATATATGTAGATGTATGCATCTACATGCATACATTGGTTGGCTTGATGGTGTGCCACAGGTTCCCAAGGCTCTGTTTATTTGTCTTCCATTTTTAAATTTCTGTTTCACAGACTCATTTATTTTTAATGCTCAATCTTCTAGTTGGCTGATTGTTTTTTCTGCCTGCTCAAATCTGCCTTTAAATCCCTGTGATGAATTTTTATTTCAGTTATTGTACTTTCCAGCTCCAGATTCTTGGGAAGTTTCTTTTTAGGTTTGATATCTCTTTATTGATATTTCCATTTTGTTCATACATCATTTCTTGACTTTCTCTACATGTTCTTTTAGTTCTTTGAGCATCTTGAAGATAGTTATTATAATGTCTTTGACTACTTTAATGAGTAGATTTGCTCTTAGGTCTTTTTCAGAGACAGTTTCTGTTGATATTTTTTTTCCTTTGAATGGGTCATATTTTTCAGGTTCTTTGTATTCTTTGTGATTTTTTGTTGTTGAAAACTAGACATTTGAATCTAATAATGTGGAATCTCTGGAAATCAGATTCTCCTCCTTCCCTAGGATTTTTCATTTTTGTTTTTGTTTATTATTTTTGTTTCTTGCTGTACCAAGAATCAGCCTGAAGTATAAATTTAAAGTCTGTGATCCTGGACCTTTCCATGGGCATACGCAGTAATTTTCTTCTTTTTCCCCATATATACAGGCAGTTTTTTTGTTTTTTGGTTTTCTTGAGTTTTTTTTGTTTTGTTTTATTTTTTTTTGAGACAGAGTCTCACTCTATTGCCTGGGTAGAGTGCCATGGCGTCAGCCTAGTTCACAGCAACTGCAATCTCCTGGGCTTAAGCAATCCTTCTGCCTCAGTCTCCCAAGTAGCTGGAACTACAGGCATGTGCCATCATGCCCGGCTAATTTTTTCTATATATATTTTTAGTTGTCCTGCTAATTTCTTTCTATTTTTAATAGAGACAGGGTCTCGCTCTTGCTCAGGCTGGTCTCAAACTCCTGACCTCTAGCAATCCTCCTCCTTGGCCTCCCAGAGTGTTAGGATTACAGGTGTGAGCCACCATGCCCAGCCACACGTTTGTTTTTGAATGACCTAGTCTTTAATATCTTGTTCTCAAAAGGAAGAAAAGAGAAAAATGAAGGGGTGGGGAGGGCATTATTGCTTAAATCCCCTGAAAGTCATTTCAGCCAGAAGGGGAGAGGCTTACAACAATGGGGGGAGGTTCAACAACAATGACCCCTTCCTCCCATCGCCACCCTTGATTAGTCTGCACTTTTCCAGTCAGAAGCAGCAGTCAGCAATCAGAGTACAGATATCAAGTATTCAGAGGACAGAGTGCCTTTTTGCCACCCTGTATCCTTCAACCTGCATGCAAATTGATCTTGGAACTGCTTACCAAGGGGCTTAGGGTAGAAGATGCCTATATGGTAGGAGCTGAAATTGATCAAAATTGACTGCAATTTGCCATCCAGCCTTTCCCCTGAAAGTTTCAAGACTCCAGTAGACTCCAGAGTTCTAAAATAATTACATCAGACTGATTTTGCCAGTGCAATTATTGTCTAGGTGTGGAGACAGATTGTCGGTGCTTTCTATTCTACCATCTTCCCAGAGTCCACTTTATAACTTATTTTACAACACTCCTGTAAGGTAGCTTTATTCCCCTTTTACAGATGAAGCAGCAGAGGCTCAGAGCCAAAACTCATATAGCCATCAGGACCCCAAGTTAGGGTTGTCCATTTTCAAAACCTGGTAAGCCATATTGTTCTTTAATTTATGAAAATTTAAATTAAGGCAGAGTGTCTTAAAAAGACATTTCTGAAAATTTATCATTTGTAATTCACTGAATTGGTTTGAATAAAAATGCAAGAACACAACAAATGAAAACATTATATAATAGTTGTATATTAAAGTGATTGTTCATTCTGCTTAAAGACTAAAAAAATGATTGTCCATTTGATATCTTTCATTTCTTGTGTTTTGTTATATAAATAACTTATTTTCAGAAACATTTACCATAAATATATTTTCCAGAAATAAAAGAAATTTTTAGGGTCAAGTAAATCTTCTTTAGCTACATGTAGACATTTTAGGTAGAATTCTGCTATTAACAGTTTAGACTTATACATATCCAGTTTCTTATAACTCCTCTAAATAAAGTAAATTACTATCATATATAACCTCATCTCCATAAAGTTTAATTTTTACTTAATTAGTAAGTAATGAAAGTTAAAATTTCTACTTAATTTTGTTGAAAGTGTTGTCTTCAGATAAACATATTTTCTAGCAAATTTGCAATTGAACTATTATTTTCTTACAGATATAAAATTAGAATCTCAGAAGTTAAAACAACTCAGGTTAGGACAGGAGTTGGCAGCTCTTTGCTTATGTCCCAGGGTTGCACACCAGTGTGTACTGTCTAACATACCACCTCTGGCATTCTCACTTTACAGTCACCAATATTCTCCTTAGAGCAGTCTCAGATATCTTGTCTTCTCCAGGACACCAGGGACTCCAGGGGGATATATTTAAGCACAGAGCTTCTTCTAAAATTACTATGCTTCCCCCACTCTGCTAAACTAAGGGAAAGCTAATATGAGCATTTCTTTAGGAATCATTTCCCTCTAGGCAATAGTAGAAAGATATTTGTAAGTATATTTTCTTTTTAAATTATTTTACTTAATTGCATTAATTGAATTCATCTATTATACTATTTTATTGGTTGTATTACTTTTGCTGTTGTAATAAGTTGTAAATTTAGTGGCTTAAAATGAACAAATTCTCTTATAGTTCTGAAGTTCAGAAGTTTGAAATGGGTTTCACTGGGCTAGAATCATGGTGTCGGCAGGGCTGTATTGTTTTGGACACTCTGCAGGAGAATTTTTTCCCCTTTCCAGATTCTAGAGTGTACCTGCATTTTTTGGCTTGTGGCCTCTTCCTCCATCATCAAAGCCAGCAGATAGCATCTTCAAATCTCTCTCTAACACTGACCCTGCTACCTCTTTCTTTCATGTATAAGGATTCTTGTGATTATATTGGGCCTACCTAGATAATCCTGAATAATCTTCTCATTTAAAGACCTTCAATTTAATCACATCTGCAAAATCTCTTTTGTTGTATAAGACTGTGATCCCCAATCCCTGGGCTGCAGACTGGCACTGGTCCTTGGCCTGTTAGGGACTGAGCCACAGAACTCTGCCCCTCAGCCCCCTCTACCCTGCACCCCTCCCTATCTGTAGGAAAGTTGTCTTTCATGAAACCAGTCCCTGGTGCCAAAAAGGTTGGGGAATGCTGGTGTAAGGTAACATATCCACTTAATGTCTTAATCTTAATGTCTTAGTCTGTTTTGTGTTGCTATAACAGAATACCTGACACTGGGTAATTTATAAAGAATAGAGGTTTATTTGATTCATGATTCTGATGGCTGGAAAGTCTAAGATCGGGCAGCCCATCTCGTGAAAATCTTATGCTACTTCAACTCATGGCAGAAAATGGAAGAGGAAGGGGGCATGTGCAAAGAGACCAAATACAGAAGGAGCAACCTGCTCTCATGATAATGAAGCAAGTCCCACAAAAGTACATTAATCTATTTATGAGGGATCCATCCCAAGACCCAAACATCTCC
Source organism: Microcebus murinus (assembly GCF_040939455.1). Classification (NCBI taxonomy): domain Eukaryota; kingdom Metazoa; phylum Chordata; class Mammalia; order Primates; family Cheirogaleidae; genus Microcebus; species Microcebus murinus. The sequence goes on from NC_134106.1 coordinate 101,702,813, forward strand.
CACTAGGCCCCACCTTCCAACACTACCACATTGGAAATCCAATTTGAATAGGAATTTTGGTAGAGACAAACCATAGCACAGAGATTCCAGAGATTAGGATGTGGATATCTTTAGGGGAGCATTATTCTGCCTCCCACAGTGGTGCATGAAAGTTTGGCAAGAGAAAATATTAATATTATTTACTGGATCAATAACATATTATGGGTTTAGAATTTTTTAGAGCCTAATGATTTTGCTTAATTATTAGAAAATATCACATTAATAGGTCAAGAAATAAAAATCATATTATTATCTAAATAGATACCAAAAATATATTTGAAACTGTATTTGATAACATCTATTTAAAAATTTTTAATTGTGATAACATAAAATTTATCATCTTAACCATTTAATATACAGTTTAGTAATGTTAAATATAGTCACATTTTTGTACAACCTTATTTTTTTCATTTCAATATATTTAGGGGATACAAGTTGAATTCCGTTACATATATATGTTAGATAGTATCTAAGTCTGAGCTTTTCCTATACTCATCACCAAAATAATATACATTGTACCCAAAGGTAATTTTTCATCCCTAACTCTTTTTATACTAACTCTTTCTACATTAGAAAGTAAGCATATTTTCTCAACACATAGTATTTACATGAAACTAATATTCACCATCTTAATGTAAATTAATGTTGCTTATTATTGAAATATTAGAGATGTTTCCTCTAAAGCAAGGAAAGAACATAGATCATTTTTGAATTTCTAGCCAATGAATAAAATAAGAAAAATAGAGTTACAGATATCATAAGGGACACATATTATTATCAAGTATCTATGTGTGTGTGTGTGTACATATACATATATATATAAATTCAAGGAATAGTACTGAAAAGCTAGAACTAATAAGATGATTCAGTTAAATGCCTCTTTACCAAATAAAATATTAAAATTCTTATTACTTTGTTTTATTTTGTTTTATTTTGCTTTGAGACAAGGTCTTGCTCTGTTGCCAGGGCTAGAGTGCAGTGGAGTCATCATAGCTTACTGCAAACTCAAACTCCTAGGCTCAAGCAGTCCTTGGGCTTTGACCTCCAAAAGTGCTAGGATTACAGGCATCAGCCACAATGCCCAGCCTTCTTTTAAATATGAACAAAAATTATTTAGAATATATAGTTGAAAATAAAGATTCAGGCAATGTAAGGGACTGAGCTCACTAACACAGCCCCCTTCCACTATAAATATGTAGAAATGCTGCATAAAGATAACAAATAATGTACATATATAGCAAATAGCTATCACATTTTTCAATGCATGTACCCTTTGACTGGGCAATTCTATTCCTATTTATTTGTCCTACAGAGGCACTCATGTGTGAAATGGCACAATAAAAGGCTAATTATTTTGGTAATATCAGAAATAGCATAAAATTGAAAATAATTTATTGATAAATGTTATTTTATAGGGGACTAACCCATTAGATAAATTTAAGGACTGCATCAAAGATACAGAATGAAGAACAAAGCAGCTTTCTATATGTCAATGTGAAAAGATCTCTTTAATGCATTGTTAGGTTAAAAAAAAAAAGCAGATACCAAACGTCATATATGGTGCCCTACCATTTGAGCTGAAACAGCTCTTGTCAAGGTCACCAGTAACTGAATTCAATGACCAGTTCTCCATACTCTTCTTAATTGATCTCTCAACGGCATTTGACCCAGTTCTGTTCTTCCTTCACTTGGCTTTCAAGACACCAACTCTTTTCAGATTTCCTCTTATTTTTCTGGTTACTGGAGATAAACCCAGCATTTTGGGAATATAAAGCTTATACAATTTGGAGGGCCTTGTTTAAGAAAGAGAATGTAATATTACAAATAAAAAATCAGGTAAGAATATATATTTTTGTTTAGAATAAGGAAAAACTAATAACAAATCATTAGAATTATAGAAATTCAAGTCATTTTCTTCTGAGATCTTATTAAACAGTTTACCAGAAATGCATTCTGATTACAACCTGACTTGCCTTCTTTGCCTAGAACACTCTAGATCTCCCAGCTACTTCCAATACTCACAGGGACCCATCCCAAGGAAGGGGCTCTAAAGTCCCTTCATAGCATCATGGTGGATAGCAGAGATGGATTTACTCTTCTAGACTGGTTCCTTCTCTTCTCTCTGGTATTTTAGAATTACTCAGGTCTCAGTTCTTGGTCTTCCCTGCTCTAGTTACACTCACTTGATTTCACCCAGCTTACCTATTTTGTGGCTTTTGTTACCATCTATATGTTGATAATTCCCAAATTTATATCGTCAGTTCAAACTTTACTCCTGTGCTCCAGACTAAAATCTCCAACTGCTGATTCAGCATCTCCATTTGATGTCCTGCAGACATCCCAAACTTAGCCCATTGAAAACTGAACTCCTGATTTCACTCCCAAAACTGTTCTGCTTGCTGCTTTCCCTGTTTCAGTTGATAGCAACTCCTAACTTTCCACTTGCTTAAATCAAGCATCCTTCCATTTTCAACTTGTTATCATCCTTGACTCATGTCTTTCTCTCACCACTACATCCGAGCTATTGGTAAATCCTGTTGGCCCTGCCTTCACAGTGTATTTGGAATCTGACCACTTTCCCCCACTTTCACTATGTTGTAAGACGGATTCCCAAGGAAGCCAACTCAGATGGAGATTAGCATGCTGAAGGTTTTATTAAGGAGTGCTCTTAGAATCAACAACTATGGAAACGCAGTAAGTGAGGCAGGGTTGGGCAAAAGGAAAAGTCTAGCTGCAATACAGTTTAAATGGAAGCCTCAGCCAATGCTGCAGAGAGTTCTGAAGATGGGATCAACTCTCAGACTCATCCTGAGTGGGGGACAAGAGGTTGAGGCCTTTTTCCCTTACATCATTTTCATTGGATGTAGGCCATTCCAGGACCAAAAAGAAACAAATTGGTGTGATCTTGATATTTGAGCAAAATAGCTGTCTTCAGTAGAGGTAATCCATGAAAGGACTGGCTGCTGAGGACTGTCTGCTATAGCACTACCAGCTGCTCTAAAAAGTGCTTCATTGTAAGGGAAGGGTCTCTGGGTGGTTCTTCACACACTTACCACACACTGCTGCCATCTTAGTACAAGCCACTATCAGTAGTCTCCTAACAAGTCTCCCTGCTTCTGTCCTTGACCCTTATGGCCAATTCTCTTCACAGTGGTCAGAGCAATCCTTATAAAATATATTAGATCATTTCATTCCTCTGCTAAAAATCCTCCCAATAAAACCCAACATTCCCTGAAGGGCCTGCAATGCCTTGCCTGATCCGTCCTCTCTTTCTTTGTGACATATCTCTTTCAACTCATCTGCTGCAGCCACACTGACATCCATGCTGCTTCTCCAAAACAGCAGGCATGCTCCTGTCTTAGCACCTTTGCAGTTGTTGGCTCTTCTGTCTGGAATGCTCTTCACCAGATATCCATATGCTAAGTTTCTCAACTCCTTTCAAGACTTTGATCAGATGTTAGCTTCTCAATGAAGCCTTCTTTGACTGCCCTCTTTAAAATGACAACCACCCTTTCCCTGTTCCCTTTTACCTTGTTCCCATAGCACTTACCACCTAGTATACTATATAATTATTTATCATACTTGCTACTTACTATCCTTAGAACAGTACCTGGTGCATAGTAAAAGCAGAAGGGAATTAGTAAACTGATTTAAAAAAAAATCTGAAGAAATCATCCAGAATAGAGCACATAGAGATAAAAGTAAGTAACAGGCACAGCAGGTTGAATAAGTGTAGGTCTATGAGTTGACATGCCCAACATCCCAGCAATGAATCTAGTTTATTTCCTAGTGTATTTACTTTTCAAATTGCCCTATGCCACTGTAGTTACCTAGGGTGTGCCCTATACATCTCTCATCTGCTAAATTTCTCCCAGGTGTTTCTTTCTCCCAGCTAGAAAACACAAGAAAAGAATCAGCTGATGGTTAGCAACTTGCATTTTCTGCTGTTGATCAAAGTTTACATGGCAAAAAGTAAGAACTCTTTGGAAGAACTTGGGCAGTTGACACTTAGCATCCCACTACAACACCACAGGTATACTGACAGAGGGCACTCTTCCCCTCACAAAGCACTGTACTGAATTTGGAACAATTACACATCAACACTTTCCGAGTAGGAAATAGTAATGAATTATCTGGTTTTATAATAGTGCTTAATTGCTTGTTTTTTCCAATGTTGTACCCAGGTATTACTCTGTTTTTCCCGGGATACATCTGTATTGAGTCACTTTGCATATAACAGTGCTTCACCACCGAAATCGTATATAAGAGGTAAAATTTTAGTAATTTTAAGGAAGTATTCTTTAAGATTTACATAAACCTGCCAAGAATGCTGATTTATGACATATATTAGTGTTCGTTCGTCTTCTTTCTTTCTTTCTTTCTTTCTTTCTTTCTTTCTTTCTTTCTTTCTTTCTTTCTTTCTTTCTTTCTTTCTTTCTTTCTTTCTTTTTTTTGGTAAATTACTAGATTTCCTCTCAGACTATAACTGTCCTTTCACTCTCATTTAAATCAGTGCCCAAGCAGCTTATCACAGGTCACAGGAAAAGTGGTTCCCAGAAGCAGCATTTCATGTTACCCTTCATTGTCTTCCTTCTTTGCTCTCTCTATTGCTGTTTTGTTATATCTGTTGACTTTTCTTTTCTAACTATGAGTTTATCACATGGATTTGCTTTTTCTACTTATTTTTTACCTTTTATATTCTTTCTCTCAAAATGTTCCGCCACACTTAAAATTCTGATATAACGTATATGCTATTAGCTCTGGTTTTTAGTGCTTTCTTCTCTTTATCACTAGCTGCCTATAAGATATCACTATTTCAATATCCTGCCATTACCTGAAAAGTAACTTGAGGTGAAAGCTCTTCCCACCTTGTCTTTTTTACTAAGTGGTGAATACCCAGCACTGAAAGCTCAGACCCCATTGTATATGGTCATTCTGCAGTTTCCATGAAAAAAGAAACTGTTTATCCTGTATTTCCTAAGTCTGACCTACCTGCCTGATAGCTTCAACCCCACCCTAGGACAAGTCACATTACCTTGTGCTGGAGTCAGACTCCCCCCAAATTAGGGCTCTCTTACTTGCATTGCTTCTAAATTGAACTTATGTAAACCTGTTGTTTGTTTCTTTAACATCATCTGCTGAAAAACTGATTGTAGAACTTAATATCTAATGGGCTCACCTCTAAACTCAGCCAGGATTTTAAGGCCCTCAATCAGTTGCTACTGTCTTAACCTAGCTAACTTTGTTTCCATGATTATTCCACAATACCCCATATTCATTCTAGCCTCCATATATTCCCTGCATGTGGAAGGCTTTCTACTCCTCCACCCCAAAAATCACAGGTCCTTGTAGAACTAGCCTGTACCCTCCTCATGTCCACCAAGCTATTGGCTATCATTACTTTTCCTCTCCTCTGAATTTCCTTTCTTTTCTTTTCTTTTTTTAGAGACACGGTCTCAAACACCTAAAGCCAGAAAAGTTAGCAAATATACCCTAACATTTTATGGTTTCATCTGGATTATAACCATATGGTTGAGGGACCATATCTTACATTTATTGTGTTCACCTCTCAGCACCTAGTTCAGTAGTCGATTTTAATCTGTCATCTATTTTTCATTATTTCCTTCTTTCCTCACAAGATCAGTCCTGTTGTCTTTACCCTAACCTGAACCACTCATTCTTATTCTTTATCTCCTCTCTGTCACCACCCCTTAAGAAGAACAAAAAATATATATTTTTTAAATTAAAAATGTTATTTTAAAGCCCAGTGAAAAAATGCATGTGACTTGTCTATAGACACACAGGTATTAGAAAAACTGTCAAGATAAAAACTATCTAAAGATACTCAGTGAAAAGTGGGGGGAAAACTAAGGACCATAACAGTTTTGAGGGAAAGCTACTTTTTAAAACTCTGTTAAACATTTGATTATAGTGAATATACTTTACTTTTCTGGGACAATTCTGATTTCAAATATTTAGTCCCATTCTCATATAAACTGTTTTGGGATTCAGAAAATATGACCACTATACAGTTAAAGACATGTAATTTTTAACTTATCAGCACATTTCGTAAAAATATAAACTACTGTAGTATTGCAAAGTTGGAGCTTGCATGAATGAATACATTAGAATTACTTATAATTAGCAAAACAATTATGTGCATATAAACAGATCTTTCTCTTCAGTACTTAAGGAGCTCAAAAGCATTTATTCTTTTGATTATTTTGTATCACTTCTTTGTACTTAAGTTTATATTGTTGACTTTAATTGATGAAAGAGTTTGCTAATATCAAAAGATTAAATAGTAAATTTTCAAACTAATTCTATATCATGAAATGAAATAAGATTGGTTTATATTAGTTTTTAAAATTCTATTAATTTTTAACATATTCACAGAATAAGTTAGTTTTTCAAGATTTCAAGTTTTTTGAAACTCTTTGGTTTTCTCTTACAGGAAAACTGGGACTAGAAGAATATGCTGTCTTTTATCCACCAAATGGTAAGAGTAATGTTATTGCTTCCTCTAGTGGGAAATAGGAAAATTACAACTTTTATGATAGGACTGCGACTTGCTTATTCTCTATCTTTAAATGGATAATCATTCATTACCTAAAATAAACCTTCCATAGAATGTATACTGTAATGAATTTTTCCACATTTGTGTTAGGTTTGTGCTAAACTATGCATACCCTCTCTTCTGGGGACTATCAGTAAATTTGTGAGAAAGCTGAAATAGGCTTAGATGTCTAAGTTCAGGGCACTTAGTTTTCCTGTGAAGAACACTGAGTAGTCCAACTAGAACCTTTCATTTGGCTTTATTGGAGCAGTGCTTTAGTCACTTGAGTGGACTACCTGGTGTTACATTTTATTGTTCTCATAATTTGACCATTATGGTATTTATGATATAAAGATATTATAAAAACGTATCACTGAAATAATCTATTTTAATGATATAAAGTGATCAAATATATAATGACCTCATTAGATATTAATATTAAATATTCCTTTGAGATTTATTAGATTTTTAAGATATGCTTCTTGGAAAAGCAATATATAGCAGTCCTTATTATCATAATATTAAGTTGCATCCTGAAGAAGTTCTTTTACTCCAGCAGAGTTAAGAACATGGGCTTTGTAATCCAGCAGACCTGGGTTCAGATCCCAGTTCTGCCAGCTCACCTTATGACCTTGGGTAAGTTACATAACTTCTCTGAACTTCAGATTCATCATCTGTAGCGCGTGGATGATAGATTAAATGAGATATGGTATATAAAACAGCACAGTGCTTGACATACAGTGAGTCCTCGGAAAATGTTAGAGTGTGTTTAGCTTTATTGACCACTGTGTCTGAAACTCATACTTGGCTTTGGCTTTCATGGCACTGATATCTCTCTGTGCCTCTCAGTGTGGTGATGTTTCTTTCATGGGCCATCTGCCTCTGTCTCTCTTTAAACATCTCACCCTTATTCTGCTGCTCTTCTCTTTTTACACTTTTTGCTAGGGCTTCCATCTACTTTCATGGTTTTGTCTATCTGTTAATTACCCTATAAAATTTATATCTGACCTTTCCCATAATTACCTCAAACTTAAGAAACTCACTATTTATCTTCTTATGCCTACCCTCCAAAAGAAATGAAAAACTAAATTTAAAACAAATCAAAACAAAACACCTATTCCTATCTCAGTTAATTGTATTATCATTTACGCAGTAATTCAAGGCCTAAAACCAGATAGTCATCTTAGATTTCTCTCAGTCTTGTACCTACTTCATCTATTAAGTCACCAGGGCCTTCCAATTTTATCTTCCAAATATATCTGGGACTCTCTCTTTCTCACCATTACTGCTGCCTTTGCCTCTTTCAGGCTTTACTATCTCTAGCTTATTAATTGCAGCTATCCTCTGGTTGGTCTCCCTTTCCCCAGTCTTTTCTAGTTTTGTTCTGTCTTTTATACTGCTATCTGAGTTATACATCTAAAATGAAAATCTGAAAATTGCCGTTTTTCTCAAGGTTTTCTTAATGGCTCTCCATCTCTTAACAAGTAACATTCAAGCTTGTCAGCATAACATATGAGGATCTCTCAAGTCTGACCCTGTAGAGTCTACCTCTGAGCTTCATTGCTCACCATTTCCCATCATCGTTTTTTAATCACAGTAATATCAAACTGTTTATTCTTTACACACACAGCTGTATGCTGTCACAACAGCACTATGCTGCTTCCTGCCTCTCATTAGCTCTCCTGTTCCCATGACTAGAATAGCCCATCAAACCTTTCTTCACTTGAATGTTGTCAAGGCTCAGTTTAGGCATGATTCTCTTTGGGAAGCATTCCCTGAGTTCCCAGGTTACATTAAGGGCCCTTCCTCTAGACTACCACCTGGTGTGAAAAACATTGGCATCTCTAACTATATTACCTTGATATTTTTGTTTATACTTCATCTTCCTCTCTAAATTGCAGCCTTCTTGAGGTTCAGGACCATATCATTCATTTTATTCCCCCAGTATGTAGCATGTAGTAGGAGAGTAATGACTACTTAGTGTATTTGTATGAACTAAATCAGAGGCCTCCTAATTTTAACTTTATATGTACCCATCATTACATCTACTCACCCCAGAAACTTAATTTTCTGATAACATGTTATATTTACCTAAGAAACAGGAAATAAGAAAAAAATAAAATACCTCTGAAGAGCCAAAAGAGATCTCCATGGTCTCAAGTGCCTGCTCTCTATTCAGAGGAGAGCTTTTTCAACTTAGTTTAGAACATATAATTTCTTATTAACACATATGTCTAAAAACTTGGTTTACACTTTTTTATGCCCCCTGTAGAAATAGAAGTGTGGAAAGAGGCTAATACAAGATATGAAAAATTACCAACAGTGAGAAGTGAAAACCAGAGACTTCACAAAGGAAAATATAAAAGCTATAAAACAGCATAGAAGAGCACTCCAGCAAATCGTTCTGGGACCATTTTATGTAAAAGCCATAACCCTAGGCCTTTAAAAAAGTTATCATTAGGTTGTAGCATATTATAATTTAAGATCTTTATAATGAGCTCAAGACACTAAAAAAAAAATATTGCTATAATCATAATCATAACAGTAGACATAGCAGTAGCAACTAACAGTTTTTGAGCAGTACTGTATACCAGGCAGTGTGTTAAGTACATTACATGTATTAACAGATTAGTCCTTATTAACCGATTAATACATATAATGTATTAGATTTAGTCCTTATTAACTGATTAAGACATGTAATTAACTGATTTAGTCCTTACAAGAACTCTATGAGGTAGGTATAATATTTATAGTTAAAGAAACTGAGGCACACGATGTTAAATTGCCCAGCTGGTGAGAGGCAAAGCCCAGCATTGAACCCAAGCTGTCTGGCTTCATAATCAGTATTTTTACTGCCATGCCCTACTGCCTCAGAAAACGTTACTGAGCTCATTGTAGTGTCTTTTGGAAGAAAGGAAAGTGGTCAATATATTGAAAAAGTAAAAGATGTATGTAAGAGGTTCCTGAAAGATTTTCATTCAGAATAAAAATAGTTTAATCCTTAATGAAATAGGTCCAAAGCTGTTCATAAATTTAATTCTACAGAATCATTTCTTCTTTCAGGTTGTTTTAGAACTTACAGAATCAGGGAGGACTCTTGTCTCTGGACAATGATTTTGAAGTTGCAGAACAAGGGGAGACAAAGTCCAGTCAGTCTACCGTCCCATTTTTTTCACCTAAGGCATTACTAAGCAACATTTTTATATTACCCACCCTGCTTTGAACCTCTGCCAAAGATAGTATTGCTTTGAAATCTCAAGGACACCTCGACCAGTACCACCACCAAAACTGGCCTGGCTTTCTTGGTCTCAGGGGACCAATGGAGAGGTTTGCCCACAGCTCACTGTCACACTAGAATGTAAACATCAAGAGAACAAGGACCTTAATCGTTTTGATGGCCAACATGTCTGGCACCTAGAATCATGCATGTAAAAATCTAGTCTGTGCTCAGTGAACATTGTTAAATGAGTAAGGGAATGAACATAGAATACAGAGGAATAAGAGTAAAAGCAAGGAGACCAGACTTACCTGAAAAATACACATAGATCTGACAGAGACTGAATTATAAGTGATAAGCAACCATTATAATTTGCTAACACCATTTGTTACCCACAAGACTGGTGAACATTGGGTAGGGGAGTTTCAAGACTCTAAGCAGTAATTCCCAACCAAGGACAATTCCCACAACATTCGCTCAGACACACACATGCACACACCAGGGAGCATTTGGCAATGTCTGAAAACATTTTAGTTGTCACACTCAGGGGAGGGATGCTTATAAACATCCTACAGTGCACAGGACAGCACCTTACAACAAAGATTAGGAAAGGCACTTAGAAGAAATAATGAAAATATATCATCTTAAATCTTTCTGGAGGTGTCAGGTTGATAAATAGCAATGTATGTTGTCATTGATATTGAATACATTTAAAACATCTCATATTCTAAAATTCATTTGAAGTGTAACTTTAGACATAAATTGAAAATCTCATTAAAATTTTATTTAAAGTATTATTTTTAGATTTATATTTAAATATGGTTATGTTTGGATGTTTTGGGAAATTTTAACTACCAAAATCAAGTAACAAAGTCGTAAGTCTGAAATTCATATTCAGAAAGATAATGGAATAGCTAGAAAAAAATTTAACCATTATCCTAATCTCTACTTTTACTGACCTGTAGACTGTATGTGGAATGAAAATAAACAGAGGAAGTGTCTATTTCAACAGATGAACTAAATAAGCTGTGCTAAGTAATCCCAAGTGAAAGAGTGCACTAATTTGCTTTCAACTAGGGTGAAGTTGAAGTGAATCAGATGTGAGAGTTATGGTACAAGTATTCATAGAGACAGTGAGGAAATGAAGGGAAAATATTTAATGAGTGCAAAGCATGTTAATATTTGGGGTATTTTCTGAGTCATATTTATTTATAGCTCATCTAGTTGAAGATTTATTTTTGTTGACAGCGTTTACCATTCTGAACTTCTTCAAAGGCATGTTAAATCATCACTTATAAAGTTGCTCATATTGAACAGAATAGGCAATTAATATTTTAAGCTTTCCTAAGTGCATAAGGGAAGGTTAAGATCCTAAAATAATATTCATAGCAGATTTGCAGAACTCTAAAGCCAGAGATGATATGTGTCCCAAGCATCCTGATGCCTGTTGGAAGCACACTCTTGGGAGATAGCCAGGTGAATGAAACTTGACCCCTGAAAGACTAAAGTGATGAGAGGCAAAGGAAAGGATTTTGAAAAACTAGCCAAGAACATGACAACCTAAGATCAAAGAAATTCTCTAGGTAGTATGCACTCCAGAGTGTTAATGGATTCTTCACTGCTTCTTATGCCTCCTCCTTCTGTTTGCCAGAATTTGATTTGGTTCTTCTTCGACTCAGTGGACTGTGTAGCCTTTTTTGGAGCCATAATCCCTGGCTAATCTTGGCTAATCTGAGGTGTATCCTTACCTAGTACTGACAAAAAAAGATTTTCATAGGTTTAAGCTGATACTTAAATGTGGTACTCCCCTTCTGAGAGCATAAAATTGCTGCAGGTTATTGAACGTCTGCTGTGTACTAAACACTGTACTGGTGCACTTGAAATACATTTTTAACTCATTTGTGTTTTAGTACAACCCAGTGAAGTTGATCTTGTTTATCTGTTTTCAGAAATGAAAATAGAGATTCAGTGAGGGTTGGTAATATGCCCAGAATCAAACAGGATTCAAATTCATGTCTGTATGACTTCATTGGTCATTTATTCTTTCAACATTGAGTTACTGAGAGCCTCCTGTCCTATATCTTAATTACTTATTCATAAATGAATTTTATACTTTAATATTTTGTTTACAAGGCTTGATTATATTTAAAAATGCTCTAATTTCCATCATATCAACAATATATATTGATTTCTATCACTTGTAGAAGATACTGTGCTGAGTGCTGAAGGTAATACACAGTACGAAATGTGGTCCTTGCTTCAAATAGCTTGTCACCTAGCTACTTAGAGAGCAGATATAGATTTCACAACATGGGAGAAATGTAGTAAAAGTGTGATTAATGTGAGGCCTCTTAATCCTTGAATCCCTTTTTGCTGCTTGGCAGTTCACTAAGTCATTCATTGTAAGCTTCCTTATTAAAAGTGCCTTGTCCTGAGCAGAGTGTTCCTCCACTTAGCAGATCCTAATAGAAGTTTGTAGAAGATGAAAACAATAGTAATAAGAGCTTCCTTTCTGACTACCTTAACTTGCTTGTTGAAATGTTTCTGTAGTAGCTTAACAGAGGTAGGCAAAGTGTTTTTGAACTAAGAATATAGGGGTTTTATATACTAGAAATCTGCTTTGAGATTTAGTATGTAGAAAGATATAAGTACTTATACTTCTGTAAGGCATGAAACATGCCTTCTATTTATTAACTTATTTTTCTCTCTTAGTTTTTCTTTGACATGTCAACATGTTTATTGTAGAAAAGCTAGAAAAGACAAACTTTTTTATGATTTGTTAAAAGTCTGTAAATAATAAAGGAAATAAAATGAAACAGCAAGAGGAGGAAGATAGAAAAAAATGGGTGTTCACAAGAAGAAAAAGAGACTTGACCAGAGAACAGAGAGAGGCAGAGACTTGAAGAAGAAAGATACTCTTTGAGCTCTCCTTCTAACTGTTCCTAGAACTGGAGCTGGTGGCTATTGTGTCATTAGGAATATTGACCTTATAATCTGGTTTTTAATTTTTTTCAGTTTCTAGAAAGCAAAGGAACTTTAAGTTGGTAAAGAATCTTACTATTGGAAAATCTTCATATGTACAGTTATCTTCAAATCTCACAAATTTTTCTGTTTACTCTAGACATAATTGTTAACATTGAATTTTACAGTCAGGTGATACTTCAGAGACAATCTTAGTCACTTTACATGTCAAGCAGGTTACTGAAGCTAAGGAGATTTGATGATGTTCCTAAGGTTACGCAGTTGGTTTGTGTTGAGCCTACAATGGAATTCTAATCTCACAAGAGACCAGTATTTCTCTTGTTGCTCCTCTATTCTTCATTTACTCATCTATCCACTGATTCATTCATTCAGCAAGAATGCATTCATCATCAACTATGTGCATGGCACCATAAATTGTATTACAAAGATGAATAAAACGTATTTCCTATTCTCTGGAACAATCTGTTAAATAGCTAATTATATCACAAAATATAGTGAAATCATAGTGTTGGAAATACGAACAAAGTGCCATGAGAATGTGGAAAAATGAGCATTAATTATGACTAAGAGATCAGGAAACGTTTCTCTGAGGTGGTAGCTGGCCTTAGTACGGTTTTGATGACTGAGTAGAATACAGAATTATCAAGTTCAGAGCTACCAAAGTATGATGAGTTCTGGTGATGATAAATAATCTAGTGTCATGATACTGTAGAGGGTATGAAGTCACGATAATATGACAAAAGGGAGGCAGATATATCTCAGGTTGCAGGACATAATCATAAGTGTTTAAGGTCAGATCAAAGATCTTGAATTCCACTCTGTAGACAGCCAGTATTACAAGGCCAGAATGTGAATTCCCTAAATACGGGGACAATGCTATACTCATTTTAATATCTCCAGAGGCTATAGAATAGGTTTTTAAATTTTAGTTAATTGGATGAGTAGGAGCTCAGAAAAATTTGGTGGATGGACAAATGGTCAGTGGAAAACCCTCAGTAGATGTAGAGGTCTTTTTCATGGTCTCATCAATATTTTTGGAAGATAACTTGAGCCATTTAGAAAGTTCATTTGAGAGCTGAGAATTTAGAAGAAGGGATACAGATTAGGAGGTTCTTGCAGAACCATAGATAAAAGTTCATCGGAGCCTGAATTCAGTCTGAATTCCATAGCAGTAGGGAAGGAAAGGAGGTTTAAAAAATGGTAGAGGGGGTTCTCAAGAGCTTTATACCTCATTCTGCAAGTATTTAATGAGTACCTATTATATTTTGGGCACTGTGCTTGCCTCTGGGGATAACGATATGTAAATAAGGTATAGCTTTTATAATCAAAGGATTTATTCTACTAGGAGAGAATAAAAATAAAAATGATTACAAGACAGTAAGGGAAAGAATACATTTGTTAAGTGCTGATTTTGTATTGAGTATTGTGCTAGTCATATTACATACATCATATTTAATCCTCACCCCCTCACTGGTATTGTCTCCACTCTATAGATGATGGCAGGTCTGTCCTTAACTTTTGCAAGGCCCAGAGCAGGAGTACAAATGGAGGCCCACCTACCATAAGTCTAAATATTTAAAAGTTACAAATTAGACTAATACACTAGCTAATAAAGTCTACTCTGTTTTCTTGTCTTAACACATATGTGTTCATAATAATCTGGAAGGCAAGCTTTAAATTCAGAATTTAGCCGTCCCTAGCCTGTGGTATCCCACCCCTTTCTCATCTATGGCTCCACCCTACACCTTGGACATGGTGTAGGGACATGGGGACACCAGGCCCCATGGACATGCACATGGACTTGCTAGCCTGCAGATCCCAGCTCTGTTCACACCTTCCACAAAGAGCCACCCTTCAGCCACCTCTCTGTACATACCTATCAGGAGTGGTTTCCACCAAAGAGAACTTGCAGGCCCTGGAACTGGCTTAGGAGCCTTTGGGCTGAGAATTTCAGGGTCCTGGGTACCGAGGGTGTGGTCTGAAAGGAGAGGTATGGGTTGTTGGTAAGGGGTACAGCCAGAGGAGGGCCAGAGCAGGGCCCTCAGCTCAAGCCTTCCTGTCTAAGTCTAAGAGCAATTTTGCATGAGGAAACAGGTTAAGTAACTTACCTAAGTGTACACAGGTAAAAAGTGGTAGAGCCAGAATTGCACAATTTGTCTAGGCACACAAAGAAGGAGTAGGACCTCACTCAGGGCAAGTCAGCCGATAGAGAGTACTGATTAAGGAACTGCTTCGGGGTGAGGAGGTTGGGGCTGTTGGGGAGATCTTCCTAGGAGGAGTACTGTTAAAAATGTTGGAGGGGTGGGGCAGGGACAGGCTGGAGGGAGAGGAGAGCATTGCCTATGCCCCAAGGCTGAAGGGGTAGCAATCAATTTGGCAGGATTAGAGTTGTGTTTGTGGGGTAGAGAGGAGAAATGAAGACTGAAGAGTTAAGTAGTCATTATACAAAAAGGAGAGGAAAGAGACATAATCACATTTATGTATAAGGACTGAGGGAGAACTAGAGAGCAAATATGACTTCTTGTCTGAATGACTAAGAAGGTGATGAGTTATTTACAGCAATAGAGAGTTCAGAAGAAGACTCAGGATACTGGGCTTTTATAATTGGGATTATGTATTAATAATGAGAATACTGGTAGAGGGAGAGAGAAAACAAGTATGACAGAGTTTTGGAGGGCAGCTTCATTTAAGAGGTGGCCAGAAGAGAGAACAAAACAAAATAAAGTTAAAAACTGATCTACAGAAGTTTCTAAGAGACAAGGAACCTGATCTGCACAGTGTCATCAGTGCCCGGTCAGCACAAGTTTGAGAAGGAAACTTCAGTTGCCATGAGTCCATTAAGTGCAGCACACAAAGAGAGGACACCCTGGCTTTAGCGGCTGGAAGTTAGCGTCATAGGGATGAAAAACAGTTTGCGAGCATTGTGGGTATATAATGAGGAAGTAAAGGGAATGAATGTAGACAGTTAAAAAAAAAATTAAGCTTGGCTTTGAGGAAAAGAGAAATTAGAGATTTGACAGGAAAGTAGTGCTGGGAAGAAAATGGACTTTTTATTATTATTATTTTTACTATTACTGTTATACGTGAGGATATTTATAATATCCTTGGCTGAAAGGATGCAGTGAAATAGGAGAAGCTGTCATAAGACTTACCCACCCGTTGCCTGTGTCCTGCCACTACCCACCTTAAGACCAGCTGTGCTCAGTAAACTAGCGCTGTTTCTGACAGTCATTGTGTGAAGCCCAGGGCTTCCTCCTCACCCTTCTCAGGCGATTCTCCCCTCCATGCTTCGCTGGCTCTTTGGTCTGTGAGGCCTCCTCCGCCCTCCTCAAGCCTTGTCCTCCCCATGCTCCTTCCCGCTGTTATTTTTCTTTGTAGCACTTACCACTATCTGAAATATATTCACTTGTTCTTACTATGTTTTTTTGGCCCTAATAAAGAGGCAGCTCCATCTCTTGGAACAGTGTCTGGCAGGGTGGAGGCTCAGTATGTGTTTGCTGAAGGGTGCACGCAAAGCGGGTGGAGGGCATCATCCACAGGGCAGGATCCCAAAGCAGGGACGGCAAACTTTTCGTGTAACCGGCCAGAGAGTAAATACTTTAAGTTTTGCTGGATACTGACAGTCCCTGTCCCCTATTATGCTTTGTTGTCTTTGTACATAATCCTTTAAAAATGTAAAAGCCGTTCTTAGCTCACAGGCAGCACATAAGCCGCAGACCTGTCACTTGCCCACCACTGTGAAAGTGAAGGAAACAGGATTTAGGGCACAGGTGAAGATGTTGGATGAAAAAGAAAAGGGATATGTCTTCCTTTGAGACTGGAAGTGAGAAAACAGGTGAAATATAAAGAGCAGGCAAATGAGAGAGCTCATGTCAGTGGCATAGCCTCCTAGTGAGGGGGAAGTGAGGTCTGCAGGTGTTAAACACCTGAAGCGCAGGAAAGTTTTGAAAGAACAGAATGGCTAATCAAATAGAGAGGAATAAGAAAATTGATAGACAACACAAGAGTCAGCCAAAGTTGCACAACATGAATCTGTGCTAGAAGACTAGAGAAAAAAGGAAAAGGGTGATCCTGAGAATTATAGCTTGTGGAGCTCTGCTGCACAAAACTCTGAAGATGGTTTACCTGGCTTACCAGTTCAGAATAATGATTGATTTTCCTCATACTATTTTTTATAACTTTGCTTCTACAAACAACAAAGAAATATGAACTAATTTGTGAATGATAATTAATGTCTATTAATAATAAATAGCCTATCGTATAACCATTATCTCATTAATGATATTATATAAGTTCTAGCATTATCTCTGATTTACAGATGAGGAAACTAAAACTTAGAGAAGCTAAAAAGCTTACCCAAAGGCATACAAAGCTCTTAAAGTGACAGAGCCAGATGAACCCAGCCAAATCTGTCTGACACCCGTCCATGCTCTTAACTTACTGCAGTAGGGTGCTGATTAATAAATTGGTATCAGTGTGGAAGGAGGTCTCTAGTAACAATTCCTGTCCTCTGTCTTGTAGAGCATTTTTATATTGCTTTAGATGAGGACATAGATAGTATACTTACCAAAATTTTCAGTAATGTGGAACCAGAAAGAATAGGTAATACATTAGATAACAGGAGAATCCAGGATTATCTCCAATTGGAATGTATCTCCAAGGAAGAAATATAGTAGAGATAAAAATATAATCCTTTACTTAGGTCCAGAAACAACTGCTCAAGTGCACTATCTTAGCTGTGGGGTGTGTAGGGAAGAAAAATGCTTAGAGGTTTTAGTCACCTCACTTTAAGAACTGTAGCTTGTTCAGAGGAAAATGAAATAGGGAAGCTATTCAAGAC
This sequence comes from Microcebus murinus, assembly GCF_040939455.1. Taxonomy (NCBI): domain Eukaryota; kingdom Metazoa; phylum Chordata; class Mammalia; order Primates; family Cheirogaleidae; genus Microcebus; species Microcebus murinus. The sequence goes on from NC_134106.1 coordinate 101,720,447, forward strand.
TACTTTATCTGAGGAAAAAATTAAAGAAACTTACAAAGTCTTGAAGCAAAAAAAAATCCTGATGGTGATATTTCTTTAAGGTTTTATGTATGTATAAGAGATAAATTAGACTTGGTCTATGTGATCTTTGTGATTGGAACTGGGACTAATAAATTAGGGATTATAGGGAGCTAGAATTTGAGTCACTATGAGAAATAACTCTTCCAAAATTAAACCCATTCAAAATTATAATTGGTAGCATTAGACATTAATGTATCCCCTATTGCTGGATGTGTTTTAAAAAACTAAGATTGAACTAATTATTTATTAGAACTTACTCTAGATGACCTCTTACAGTCCCTGCAAACACTAAGTTTTACCTCTGAACATGTCAGATGAATAAAGTGTTTCTATGCCAATTTTCAAAAAAGTAAACTTCTCAGCTTTCTTCTATACTGTTTGCAGCATGATTTTGTACAGTGTTGACTATGTAATGGTATATATTACAGAACTTCTGTTTTGAATCTAACCTGTACAAATTCTAATTTTTTACTTAGAATGTGGCAAGATGTTTAATACACCAAGTTAAGCTTTGAGTATTTCTTTGAAAAGGATGTATACTTTACTTATATATAATCCTTGCCAAAGATTATACTGAATTAGTACTGTATTCCTGTCAGTATTTCTTCTAAGCCATGTCCCATGATTAATTTTTAGTAAGTTTAGTAAATACCTATGGTGTTCTCTGGAAGGTGATGTTTTCAAGAAGTGCCTTGAAAAGATCACTTATCTTTTAACAGGTTAGATTCTAATAAAGTGAAGTTGTTTTAAGAGGGACATATTCTATTTGCCTCTAAGGCCATTATAGTCTTAAACTTAATTCTGTGACCTACCTTATTATGTTTTTGTCCTGTTTTTGTATACATATATTCAAAGTTTTGATTTTTCATCATTATCAATATAAAGGTAACTGGATATATGTATGAAAATCTCTTGTTTGCTTTTATGAAGATATTAAAAAATTTATTTTTATTGGTTACCATTACTAAGTCTTTCTGACATTCATGAACAAAGTTGAAGCAAAAAATAGAAAACCTTTCTATTTTCAGTTTTAAAGTTTTCCTAATAATCAGTAATAGTACTAATAATCCACACTACTACTTATTGAAAATAAACGCTTTTTTATTTTTTAGGTGTTATCCCTTTTCATGGATTTTCAATGTATGGTAAGTTGGGCTCTAAAATCATTATGTTGTACTCAATTAAAAAAAATAACTGACAGCTATAGTTGTTTTCATATAGTAAGATAATAAAAGAAAAAATAAAGTAAAATGCATACTAGCCTTCCATAGGTTTTTATTACATTTTAGAAACTTAAACATAAAAATCACAGTTTATGTCAAGTCACCCACAAGTTATTATGAACACTTTTTAACATCAAGTTTTATATTGTTTTATATGTCCATTTAAAAAAATTAAAACTAAAAGATTATTATAATTGGTTAGATGATGATTTCTTGACAAATTAGAATTAGAACATACTGTGAATGTGGTTCTGTGGTTTACCATTTTTCAATCCAGTGGAAACTGGAGCTACACATTAATGTTTAGGTCTAATAGGTATAAAATCAGGTTGCTTACATTTCTGATTCCTAATTCTCATAAGAGTCTTTTTAAAAAATAATACATCAGAAAGAATCCTAAGGAAGGGACAACACTGATCTGAGCTCATGATTTCTCCAGGCTACTGGTATGCATAGCAACGATTACATTGGAGCATTCGGTCATCCTGTGGTACAGCTCAGAGTGCCTTTTGGGCCCACGTGTCATTGAATGAGGAATGCAAGAAGCTTAGCAAAGATTACTAAGAGGAAGGACACTCTATACCTTCATGCCACTTAATTTTTAAATTTTTATGTATTACATATACACTTAAGATTGTTGTCCCCTTTATTTCTACCCTCCACCTTTAGAATAAAAAGGAATACATTAATGTTTTGCCTTTGTAACAAGAATCAGCAAAAATTAACACTTTTCTTTGTAAAAATCACCTCAGTGTTCAACATCAGACAGTCTTGGTGAATGACATAATATAAAACTTTTAAAACTAGCATACAATGGAAAGAATCCAAAGCACCTAGAGACTTTATGCCATCTGGATGGTGTTGGTCACAGGCTTGAATTATAGGTACTTTATTCTCTTAAACAACCAAAATTTCATAACATAATACATAATGTTGTAGTGACCTTACAGCATATTTCTCTTGTAAACATGTTAGGAACTTAAAATAGAAAACCATAAAAGATTAAGAATGTAAATTTTTACCTCTAATAATAAAAATGTTTGCCGTTTTATCCTTCTACTTTAATAATTCCAACTATAAAAACTTGTCAAGTAAATAGTTTTAAGAAATTGTATTTAAATGAGTTGGAGGGTACTTGATGTTATGAAAGTTTAAATCTTCTAGCAATTCTCAGTGTTCAAAATACATTATGGACTCAGCCTCTGCCTATTCATATTTATGGTCATTTAAGTGGGCTAAGGTTTATACACCCAAGGGGAAAACATTTGTTAACAATGATGTAAAATATTTGATACAGGGTTTATTTATACTCTTTTAAGCATCCACATATACATTACCAGCAACCACTTATTTAGAACCAGTACACTAGAATAATCACAAATCATCCCTAAGGTTGCCACTTCAGCTTTAGTTACTATGTTTCTTTAAAATTATAATACTTATTTCGTTTAAAAACTCAGAATTTTTCTCTCATTTGAAAATGCCTTCTGCTCTCACATTTATGCAGATTAATGAAGTTTGTTGTAGGTGTATAGTACCTTACGGCTTCATAAATAAATTCCTACAGTATAATATCTAATTGGTTAAAAATATTATGAGCTAGGCTGGGCGAGGTGGCTCACGCCTATAATCCTAGCACTCTGGGAGGCCGAGGCGGGCGGATTGCTCAAGGTCAGGAGTTCGAAACCAGCCTGAGCAAGAGGGAGACCCCGTCTCTACTATAAATAGAAAGAAATTAATTGGCCAACTAATATATATAGAAAAAATTAGCCGGGCATGGTGGTGCATGCCTGTAGTTCCAGCTACTCAGGAGGCTGAGGCAGTAGGATTGCTTGAGCCCAGGAGTTTGAGGTTGCTGTGAGCTAGGCTGATGCCATGACACTCACTCTAACCTGGGCAACAAAGTGAGACTCTGTCTCAAAAAAAAAAAAAAAAAATATTATGAGCTAAATTTATTTTTATGGAAGAACCAAATAGGGAAAGATGCTTAAAATTAAAAATTAAGTCATGTAGAATATTTTTTCCATATTATATGTAATGAACTAAAGCTTTCCATCTCATAGCTACATAAGGGAATTTAACATAAAAATGTGGTATCTGGAAGACTAATTATAAAGTTTTTGAATTTTATATGTTTGTAGAAAAGTACTTATTTTAAAATTTTCTCTTCATTTCTTCACTGGAAGAAATGGGGTTTTATGAATCCCGTTTTCAGATTTTTTCCCATTCAGATTTTATGAATCTGAATCAGATTACAGGTTTTTTACATATCAATAACTTTAAAATTAGACGAAACATACATGTCATTTTTTAAAAGTATATAAATTCTAACCTTCACTTTGAATTTATAATAATACCATGTATTTGTGCCACATTACCTTTTCTTAGATTGTTATTACAATTTAGACCATGAGTTATTATTTTTAAATATACAGAACACCCTAATTTGGGCTGTTTTAATAAGTAGCAACTTATTTGGATAATAGGTTTTAAAAATTAGTTTTGAAGTGAAAGAACATGTCTGTCTTTCAACATTTATATACAATATATAAATTTTTTCCACATTTATACAAGTAGTTATTTTTACATGTATTTAGATATTTACCTCCAAAAAGTGATTTTCTCTCTTGCCCTTTAGAAAAAGTAAAATTTCTCACTTGTGATGCTAGTCTTTAGAGACTTACTTATCAGTAATACCAGACATTGCCCTTTATCCCAGAAAATTGAACTTTTGTGTTTGTAAGCATTTAAAATATTTTAGTGTTTTTCCTTCCACTTTTTCAAAAAGAAGAGTGCCAAATTGGCTTACTGGTTTCCCTTCTTACTTAATACCCACTGCTCTCAGAGCATTATCGACAGATTATAGAACCTCAGAACTTCTTATTTGTCTAATTTATATTGTTTGAAATTACCTTGTGAGGCATTTTCATTAAAATTAATAGCTAGGTAATGTAGTTTTATGTAGCAGCATTATAAATGTGTTTATACTGCCCAAAATTCTTGAGGCTTGAAAAGATGGAAAGTATGACCACCTTTGTCAGTGCAAAATAATCATGTGGTCAGTTCGGTCTCCAAGACTAGGACTTTCTGACATCCAGCTGTGGGATAGCTGGTTGAGTTGACCCACCTGTGCTTAATTTCTAAGAATTGTGGGCAAAAGAGAAGTGAGTTCTACATTCATTAGAGAACTAAATCCTCTGTCTGGATTGTTTTAAGTCGATGAAAGCTGATATATATGGAGATATACCAATATAGATGAATAGTGTAAGGCTATTACTCAAAAGTTTTAGTTTCAAAATGAATTAATTTGAACTAATTGAAGACTATAATTCTAAAAGTTAGTTATAAATCACTTTTTTTTTTTTTTTTGAGACAGAGTCTCACTTTGTTGCCCAGGCTAGAGTGAGTGCCGTGGCATCAGCCTGGCTCACAGCAACCTCAATCTCCAGGGCTCAGTGATCCTACTGCCTCAGCCTCCCGAGTAGCTGGGACTACAGGCATGCGCCACCATGCCCGGCTAATTTTTTGTATATATATTTTTAGTTGGTCAATTAATTTATTTCTATTTTTGGTAGAAACGGGGTCTTGCTTAGGCTGGTTTCGAACTCCTGACCTTGAGCAATCCGCCCGCCTCGGCCTCCCAAAGTGCTAGGATTACAGGCGTGAGCCACCATGCCCGGCCTAAATCACTTTATATTTTACTTACCTGACTTCCAAAATTAAAAATTTTAGAAAGTGGGCTGAATCCTTTGTGGGACAAAGTAAAAATGAGTTGCCTGATTTCACTTTCTTACTACTTCAGTTAAAAAACAGAGACTTGACTGTATGTAGTTTTTATAAGTTACTCTGAATTTTTAATATTTCTATAGAATTCCATTATGTCATTCTTAGCTGTTTAGTGGAATTACAATAGTTTGTAATATCCTACTTTCTTTGTAATATTTAATGGCTGTTTGAATTTTACTTGTACATATGTCCCCTTTTCAAAATGAAAAAGTAGATATGGTTTTAAACTTGTCTATGAATGAATGTAATTACTATAAAATATTGATGTATTCTTTCATATTTCATAAATTTTTAGTAGTTCTGCAGTATTATAAATTAATTTTTTTCTTTCAGTTGCACCACTTTGTTTTCTATACCATGAACCTTCCAAATTGTATCAGATATTCCGTGAGATGTATGTACGTTTTTTCTTCAGACTTCATTCCATTTCTTCTCATCCTTCTGTAAGTTCATTAAAAAATGAATTAAATCAGGCTCTAAACTGTTCTTTTTTTCATTAAGAAAAAGTCTTCTCAGTTAAATTATAAAGCAACAAATCTTAATTTGTGATGTTAAGCAACATGTTTTCTTTCTTATGGCATAAATAGAAGATGAATTGATATTTTGGGTAATAATTAGAAAGGAAAAAGTCCTGTATCAACTACATTGAAATTATCTTTTATATAGTAAAAGAAAAAACATAGAATGTATTATTATCCTTGACAAAGATGCCTCTACCTTCTTTCCTGGTTTCTTATCTATGAAATGAAGTTAATAATATATATTATCTGTAGCGCTGTAGAGATTTCTACAAAGCACTCAGTGTAGTTATTAGTTGGCTCATAGCAAGTGTTTGGTAAATAAATGGCTGTTGTTATAATTATCATCATCATCATCTTTCTTTGTTAATGAAAATCAAATATTTGCCACTTGTTTGTCAATTTCATATTTGGTTAATTATTATTTATCATCAATATCAATCATATTGATATCATCAATATCAATCATCAATATCAATTGATATTGATATCATCAATATCAATACTAGATATTTTCTTTGTATTAATATATATTCAATACAAACCTCCTTTGCCCTCAGTATGAGTCAAGGAAAAGCATATTGGGAGTTAAGCATTTTTATCTGTTTTATTTTGGGCACTCCTTTATCATATCTTTTTTTTTCCTTCCATACGCTTGAATAAGAGCAGTGTTTATTTTATTTCAGTGCTTTTTCACCCCTTTGGACCTGCTTTGGTCTACTTGTGGGTAACTTTACTATCTCTCCAGAAGAAATATTCAACTGGAATATATGTCAGGGCTACCAAATTTCCTTAAAGGAGAGACTGTGTTATTGCTACTAAATTATAATAAATAGCTGTTCTTTATCCCTCCAGTTTCAACCTGTGTATTGCTATTCCATCTTCCTCCATCTACAGTTTTCTTCTTTTACATTGCTAGTAAAAGTTGGCAAATAACAGGATTCCAGAATGTCACATATAAGCAAAGGACCACCAATTATTGCAGGTTTCTTCTCTCTAAGAGAACTTGATTTAGTTCTTAATGTTTAATCTAGAATCATCAGAAATATTAATAACAATTAGTATTCATTTTCTAGTATCTCATTCTTAGCATCAGATTTTTTACTCTTACATTCTATATCATTTTATGCTTCAGAGTTTCAGAAAACTGGTTGCACAGTACACACCAGTGGTGTTCTCCCTGTGCAGAGCACTGAAGCTTGACACTGGGAAGCTCCGGGTGTTCCTTCTCTCCCTCCATACTGGCCCTGAGGTGTCCTTTTTCAGCTAATTGATTGAACCAGGCCTCCCTCAGCCCTTTCTTTATTCAATGGAACAAAGACTTACAGGCAGTCATCCCTTTTTTGGCTTGCAGCCAGACTGAACTATTTGGAACCCTGACAGCCTTATTTCTTTAGAAATTCAATAAGAGGATTAAAACTTCCTTACAAAGATCAACTCTGAGGAATGCTGAGCTGCAAGAAAGACTTTATTCAGAGTTGTCAAATAATAAACGTACTTTAAAAACCATCTGTTTAAATCAGTTACTTCTTGTGCTTTACAGATAATATACTTTTTAAAAAGTAGATTTCAATAAAAAAAATTATGTGTATACTAAGTAATCAAACATTCTTGTTTGATAACTTCCTGATGTAAATTTTAAGCAGTCAGCAGCCAGTCTTTTCCTGGGGGTAGATTTCAAAGAAAGGGCTAGAAAAACAGGAAATATTTTCCCCAATGAGCACAGGCTGGAGGGGAAGGAACATACATTGAGAGAGAGTGAAGGGTGTGGCTATAGCACTAGGGAAATACCTGGAAACTGGAAAAACTAACTTTGCTGGGCATAAATGATAATATGTGGCTTGCAAAGTAGGAGGTTTTCTGTAAAGTGATGTTTTCTTTGGACTCTCCAAATGTTACATACTAGGTTATGTGGGGAGCCTATTGTGTTAAAAAGGAAACCTTTAGCATATCTGTAAGTGTGAGTATGTATAAAGAGGGACAAAATAGATCTCTAAACACAATGTTAGAGATCCATTGGTACAGTTCCTGTTTCTGACTCTTAAATAATATGACGAATATTTATGTTGATAGTATTTTCTCATTTTCTATTTGAATAATTTGTTGGCATAGTTAATTTTAAATACTAAAATAACTATTTCTCTTATGATTCATTATTGTATCCAGGGTATTGTGTCACTCTGTTTGCTGTTTGAAACTCTTCTTCAAACTTATCTTCCCCAGCTCTTTTATCATCTACGAGAAATTGGGGCACAACCGTAAGTATGTTTTTCCTAATTGAAGAGTAGTTTCATATCAGAAAGCTCTTTATTTATCATTGTAAAACACTTGCATAGATGTAGGAATTATTCAGAGAAATTAAGCTAACATTTTCCCCAATAAAACAATAATTATAAGGTAATAAATTATAACAACATTGTGCCAAAAATTATTAAAAGAATTACCAAAATCCTAATGAACTTACTAGGTTTTGTGTCTGGTACAAGAATCACCAAAATGAACTAATTTCTATGGATAATGAAAGATGTTAGCCCAAACCAAGGCAAATATTTGTGTAAACAAAAATTATACCTGAAAAATGTGATAATACTAAAATTAAGTCAACCTAGGCCAAATCTGTCAGAGAACCACCTTTGAAATCTATAAAGTTTGCTGTCTTTTATTAAAGGAAACCAGCTCAATTACCTATCTATCAGTGGTTGTACACTGGGATTCTTCCTTCCTAAAGTTTGATTTTTATTCATTGATCTCAGTATGAGTTATAGAGGAATATGTAGACTAGGTTTGGACTTCAATGTATTGGTTCTGTTTCTCTTTTTAACTAACAGTGTCTATAGCACCAGAAATTTCCAAATGATCTACCATCTACCAATGTTTTGTTCCTGCCTTCTCCTCTGTAACTATTTTTTCCTATTAAGGAGAGCATATTTGAAAAGAACATGAACTTTTTGAGGCCACAAAAGGAATTAATGGGAAATAGAATAGTGTAATATTTGTCTTCTCCACACATGAATCGATAGCAGATGGATGGTTGAGTGTGTGGAAATTTAACCCAGATTCGAATTTCATTTCTGTTAAGCTGCATAATCCTGGTAAAATTATTTAATTTATCTAATCCTCAATTTCTTTATTTTTAAATCAAGGTAATTCAATTTCCTTATCTTAAAAATCAACTCATGGAGTTGTTATAAGATCAAATGATTATAGAGAGATAGATGTCTCCTTTTTATAAAGTACCATTGAATTTCAGATATTTTAGAAATGTCCTGTATAAAACAGTACTTCATATCATCCATTGATAATACTGAGCTGATGCTCTTGTTACCAAAAGTTTAGCACTTGTCCCTGAGGCCGCATCAGAAGACAAGGATAAGTGGTTTGAGGAAAAGAGAAATTTGTTAATTTGCCAGCAAATGAGGAAGATGGCAGACTCATGTCTTAAAGTACCATAGTCCCCTCTATAAATACAGAGCTCTTAAAAGGAGTTTTTGCTTGGGGCTATTACTGTTTAACTATAGTTGATGGTCCTGATCCACCCTATCTCTTTTACGGACAATCTAGTGAGCTCTGCCCAGACAATTCCATTGAGCCATCTCCTATATTACAAAGAACAAAGGACACTCCCCTACCCCTCTGATCATTGATTTCAGGCAGGAATGCAGGTTTTAATTCTCAAGAAGAGCTGGGAGGGCAGGATTTACCCTTATTCTGGCTATTTCCTCTGTTACACTGTTTTCTTTGTAGCCATTTAAAAATAAAATTCTGTTCATGATTAAGAATATAAAACAAGAATGTAGCAGAAATATTTTATACGTAGCACAAGACTTTTTTTCTTAACTTGTGAATTGACCTCTTTGGGGCTATTGTGAAATGAACATTGGAGTATCACTAGGCTTTTCTTTATTAGGAGGAAAATATTCACTTCATTGCTAGAAACTAAAATTTTGTTTTTTTTGTAGCCTATTATATACTTTATTCATTAAAAGGAATTAATTTATTGTAATGATTTATGATAAACATGAAAATTCTCATGTAGGAGAAAGTTTAAAAATTTCAGTTGTCAACATAGAAATCAATTCTTAAAAGGATTTCATAAATGAAACCCAGTGCTGCTGGAAGCTGTTTAATTTTGAATTTAATTTCTTTAATAGATATGGCACTAGTCAGTTTATCTATTTCTTCTTGAATGAGCTTCAGTAGTTTATGCATTTTATCTAAGTTATCATATTTATGGACATAAAGTTTTTCATAGCATTTCCTACTTATTCTTAATTAGCTTTTTAACATTTATAGTATTAGTAGTAACATCTCCTCTCTCATTACTGCAATTAGTATTTGTATTGTCTTTCTCTTTTTCTTCATTATTCTAGCTAGAGGTTTATCAATTTCATTCATCTCTGAAAAAAAGTTTTGATTTTTCTCTGTTGTATTTGTGTTTCAATTTCATTGATTTCTGCTCTTGTATGTATTATTTCCTTCTTTTTGCTTGCTTCAGGTTTATTTTGTTCTTATCTCTCTACTCATTTAGGGTGGAATTTAGATCATTAATTTAGGAGCTTTCTTCTTCTTTTTTAATATGAGCATTGATGTTATAAATTTCTTTCAAAGTACCCCTTTATTTCCATCCAACAAATTTTAACATGTTATCTTTTTGTTTTCATTCAATTCAAAATATTTTATAATTTCTCTTGTGATTTCCTCTCTGAACATGGGTTATATAAAAATATGTTTAATTTCTAAATATTTAGAAAGATGTATCTTTTTGTTATTGACTTACATTTTAATTCCATTGCAGTTAGACAACATGCTTCATACGATTTCAGTCGTTTTAATTTGTTGAGCTTTTTTTTGACTATGATCTATCTTGGTGAATATTTCTTATATACTTAAAAAGAATTTGTAGTTTTCAAATGTTGGGCAGAATGTCCTATAAATCTTAATGAAGTCAAGTTTGTTGATAATGTTTTTCAAACCTTCTATACATTTATATTTTGACTACTTTTTTATTGACTTTTTTTTCTATTGACTTTTGAGGGAGAAGTGTTAGAGTATCTAATTATAATTGTGGATTTTGTCTGTTTCTTCCTTCATTGCTATATATGTTTTTATTTTATGTATTTGAAGCTTTGTTTTTAGGAGAATTGATCCCTTTATTATTGTCTAATGTCCTTCTTTATTCCTAGTAATAAATCTAGTATGTCTGATATTAATATAGCTATTTCACCTTTCTTTTGATTATAATTTTTATTCTGTTATTTTAACATATTGATTATCAATGCCTTTACTTTTCAAGTGGATTTCTTGTCAAAGGTATAGTTAGGTCTTCTAATGTGGCAGTCTTTTTAAATTGGTGTTTATATGTTTATACCAGTTATATCTAATATATATTAATATTATTGCACTGAAATCTATCTTACTAGAATTTTGTATTTGTACCATGTTCTCTTTATTCCTTTTTTATCTTTCTCTTCCTGAATTTAATTGAATATTTTTTATTCCATTTTATGACCACTATTGGATTATTATTTATACTTTTTTAAAACATGTATTTGGTAGGTACCAGAGAGTTTATAATATACATCTTTAATTAATCACATTTTACCTACAAGTAAACTTCAGAACTAGATGCCTTCACTGGCAAATTCTACCAAGCATTTCAGGAAGAACTAATATGAATCCTTATTTTTCCCTGACTGCTATCAAGATCTTTGTTTTTAGTTCTCCCCAACTCGATTATGATGTATCTAGACATGGATTTCTTTGGATTTATCCTGTTTAGGGTTTGCTAAGCTTTTTGAATCTGTAAGTTTATATCTTTTGCCAAATTTGGGAAATTTTCATCTATCATTCCTTCAAATATTTTTTCTGTACCCTACTCATTCTCCTTTTCTTCTGGGGTTCCAATAATACAAATGTTAAAACTTTTGGTGTAAAAGAAAAAGGAAAAAACCTTTTGGTACTGTCCCACAGGTTCTTGAAGCTTTGTTCATATTTTTTCTAATTTTTTTTCCTTTATGGTTCAGAGTGGACATTTTCTATTGATCTGTACTCAACTTCACTGGCTCTTTCCTCTGGCATTTCCATTTTGCTATTGGACCCATCTAGTGAGGGATTTTTGTGGGGTTTGTGGTTTTTTGGTTATTGTATTTTTTAGTTCTATAATTTCCAATTGATTCTTCTTCATACAAAACTCGCAGAATTGTACACTAATAAGGGTAAATTCTGCTATACGGTATTCCCCCCTTATTTTCAGGGAATATGTTCCAAGATCCCTAGTGGATTCCTGAAGCCACAGATAGTACCAAACCCTATATATACTATGTTTTTTCCTGTACATACATACCTAAGATAAAATTTAATTTGTAAATTAGACACAGTAAGAGATTTAAAACAATAACTAATAATAAAATAGAACAGTTATAACAATATGCCAGCATCACTACTCTTGCACTTTGGGGCCATTATTAGATAAAATAAAGGTTACTTGAACACAAGCACTGGAATACCAAGGCAGTCAGTCTGATAACCTGTGTGGCAACTAAGTGACTAACAGGCAGGTAGCATTTACAGCATGGATACATTGGACAGAAGGGTGATTCATGTCCAGGGTGGGGAGTGTGCAAGTTTTCCTCATGTTCCTCAGAGCAGCACACAATTTAAAACTTGAATTGTTATTTCTGGAATTTTTCATTTAATATTTTTAGACCATAGTTGACTGATGGGTAACTGAAATTGCAGAACACAAAACCACAGATAAGGGGAGCACTACTATACGTAAATTATACCTTAATAAACTTATTTCTAAAAACTGATGCTGCACTGTTTATATATCTAGGGATGGGGATGTATAGTACTATTCCTCTAATGTGATACTGAGAATTTGAGTAAAATGAAACTAGTTGAAGTTAACAATTTAGACTTAAAAGTCAAATGCATTTTAAGTTTTAAAATATTCAGTGCCAAAAGTTTCTTTTGCATCTATAAAGAGATATCTAAAGCCAACCAAAAAAGCTTAATTTGTCAATACTACTGCTCACATATATTTTGTTATATTAAAACAATAGTGATCCAGTATTTAGGAATTTCTAAAACTTGGAATCTTTTTCAGTGTCAAGAGAATTAACACAATGATACTAAGGAAATCTCTGGGTCCCTTTTTCTCTTTAAGAGAAAATAGCTGTGCTATTTATCAACATAATAACAATTCCAGCAAAGTGTTTGGCTAGCTCCTCTCACAGATAGTTAAGGGATTTTTAGATGCTAATAGATAAAACAGAAATGGAGGGACTAGTTTATCTGTTAAAGAACCAGAGCCAAAAAGTTCATTTCCTGATTTTAATGATAAATTATTATTGTAACATAATCTACTTATAAATAGTGGGATCTCACACATCTTAGAGTTTTGTTTTGTTATGTTTTTTCTGCAAAATGGAATTCAATTGAATTTTCTGGTTGATCTTTCAGAGCTTGACCTCCTCACTAAAATGAAGGGTTTGAAATCAGAAATCGATTTCTAAGATCTCATAGCTTTAAAGCTATTTTTCTTTGTCCTTCAAAACTCCTACTAGTTATATTAATTTTATTTATCCTATATAGCCATTTGACTGAAATATAGAAAAATAATTTATTAAATTGAAAAAATATGAAGCCGTTGAACATTCTTTCCAGTATTTTGAAAAAAAATTCAAATTGTTATGGCTTGCCTAGAATTGTTAAGATTATTAGAAGATCAGTTTATTGATAGCTTATTAGTACATACTCTGAAAAACAGAATGTAGAAATGAGTAATATAAAGGCTGAACTCTAACACAAAGGAGAGCCCAGCATATATAATTCTTATTAATACTCTAAGACCACTAATTTGAGGACTTATGGTTTCTTACCACTGCACTTTTGTAGCTTTTAAGAAACTATTTGAGTTTTATATGCCCAGGTGATATCTAAGACTCTCAAAGGAGCTACCTTAACAATAGAATTGGTTGGGTTCTTCTGATATTGCCTTTTGATAAGAAAAAATTCCAGTGATGAATTAATTTTCATTCTTCTTTGCTTACAGACTTCGCATATCATTTAAGTGGATGGTTCGAGCTTTCTCTGGATACTTAGCTACAGATCAACTCTTGCTTTTGTGGGATAGAATCCTCGGATACAACTCTCTGGAAATTCTTGCTGGTAAGAGTAAATGCTTTGCTGTAAAACACATGACATTCCTACAGTAAAGCCCCCTCTTCTTATATTTACCATCTGTAATTGGAGTTTGAGTCTATAGTTATTTTTCATTTCTAATTCATATTCCTTTAATAGATTTATCTGGCTTTGAGGACAAGTACTGAGGTTCTATGATCTTGATACTTCTATCTAACTGCCCAACACCAATCTATTCCTAGTTTTTCTTCTTGGCTCCCAGGAAAGCTCATTTTCCCTCTTCTCCTTTCCCCTCCCCTGTCCTCCCCTAATTTAGTCCAGCAGGGCTCGCTATCTCTCAGCCTCTGTGAGGTCTGTGCAGTGGAGTGTACATACACTTTCATTCTACTCTTGACTCCCCTGACTACCTTAGTGTTCTGTTCTGTGCCTATTCTCAAGTATCTAAAATCTAAACTGAGAACTGAGTATCCTCACATAGCTGAAATCTCAACTCTTCTGGACCTCAGTTCATACTGAATCTAAAAGTTTTTCCTGGCCGGGCATGGTGGCTCAAGCCTGTAATCCTAGCACTCTGGGAGGCCAAGGCGGGCGGATTGCTTGAGGTCAGGAGTTCAAAACCAGCCTGAGCAAGAGCGAGACCCCGTCTCTACTATAAATAGAAAGAAATTAATTGGCCAACTAATATATATAGAAAAAATTAGCTGGGCATAATGGCACATGCCTGTAATCCCAGCTACTTGGGAGGCTGAGGCAGCAGGATTGCTTGAGCCCAGGAGATTGAGGTTGCTGTGAGCTAGGCTGACGCCATGGCACTCACTCTAGTCTGGGCAACAAAGCGAAACTCTGTCTCAAGAAAAAATAAAAAATAAATAAATAAAAGTTTTTTCTTTTTTTTTTTTTTCCTAGTCTCTGACTTCTGCTCTGGTCACTGAATTTCCCCTTTTAGGTATTCTCTCAGGCCAAAAAACATTTTATCTTTTTTTCAGGAAGCCACAGATTCATCTCTTATTTTATATTTAAGCAGTTCTTACAACAGATATATACCCAAGGCAATTATATAATAATACACAGGGCACATATTTCTTATTAATATATTATTTTGCTTCTTGTATGCACAGTAAAACCAGTCATTTTTATCATTGATATTATCAGGAAATTCAAATAATAATTATGATATCTTCACAATAATAGATGGAGATCAGGAAAGTTGGTAAAATGTTTCCTTACCTTAAATGGATATTGTAAAATCACCTGTCTAGGCTGTTGTGGAAATAAGGTTTAGTTGAAGAAGAATGAGATATGAAGATTCTGTAGGTGCCACATTAACCTATTCTTGAATGCTGAGAGGTATATAGTAATTGGGTGGCATTTTGAAAGGGAAAACTACAGTAATAATAAAGTACCATGAAGATAAATGTCACCCCTAGTGTAATCAGAGAGATCACTGACTAACGTTTTTGATAACTCCTAGCATCCTTCTCTCTCAGTTTTTTTTTTTTTTTAAGCCCATACAAATATGAGTTAGGAAAGAATGTCTGCCCTCATTTTTTTTGTCTGAATGGCAGTGATATATATATAATCTAGAGGTAGAAGGAATCCTAGAGGGCTTCAGGTACAATGTATTTTAAACATTTCTGACAAGCAGTCCTCATCCTTTGTTTGAACACTTCAGTGTTAAGTAATCCCTATCTTCTCAAGTGTCCCATTTCATTTCTGGATAACATGGCTTGTTAAAATGTACTCCTGATAAACCAAGGTCATTATCATGTTTTTTCTACTCTCACATTCCCACTTCTCCCCAGAGTCTTCTATTTTCTAAGCTAAGTAGCCTTGTTTTCTGCTATCATTTGTCAAGTGACAGGATTTTAGACTTTCCACCAAATAACTTTCCTCTGGATATGCCAGAAATTTTGAAGAGTACTGTATATAACATTTGGTGACATTTTTAAAATACATTAATGCATGTTAAAGAAGGGGTCTCAATATAAGAAAGTACTTTCTAATAATTAGGCCTTTCCAAAAGTAGAATGGGCTCTTTGTCTCCTGAAGGGTCAAGAGCTTTTGTACCTTGAAAGAAATGTTGAATTAGAAAACCTTGAAGGCCTCTTCCAATTTAAATTCTCTATTCCGTGCCTTATTGCCCTTAAGCAAACTGAAGGAAAAGAGAAATAAATGTATACTGAATGCTGTATTTGCTTTAAACCAGGCACTTTGCTATGAGCTCAATATATTAATAAAAAAGTTTACTGATAAAGAGGTAGAAATGTAATTCACATTATTACATCCACTTACTTTCCCTCAGTGCTTTTTAAAAATCAACAGGGAAAAATTCTAGAACATCTAGAAATAGAACTAGACTGATGGAAACTTTCCTACTATGGGATTCAGATAATGACCCACGAGGTTGATAATTTCATCTAGATGTGTAAAAATTAGTTTTGATTATTTCATACATTTTTGATATGAGTACTTTAGGACCACCTTTTTTGATCAAGTGAGTTATTTTATAGTCTTTAGAAATATTTTAATAAATATCACTGACTTTAACTGTGAATTAGAGCCTTTTGAAGAACATTTTAAAGCAAAAGTGTCAATGTTCATGATAGAGTTGCTTAGAATTAAAGTAATGAGAATAGTTTAAAAGACCAAAAGAAGATAGAGTTTCTACATTTCATATGAAACAAAATTTCAGTTGAAAATATCCCAAAGTATAGATCTTTTCTCTTTGGCAAACAAACCTGTTCTGCGGAAGGGCTGGGCAAACCAAACATGAAGCAGACAGAAAGGAACTTCTGTGATGTGACACCAAGATAAATAAAGGTTATGACCACATAAGCATTTTGGATGCTGAGGTCAATTAGTGAACTTCTCTTTTTCCCCTCTCTTATCTACCCTTGGAAAAACAGTTTCTCACTATGTAAAATTCTTTCCTGCCCCAGCAGAGTATTTGGTCAGCCTGTTAAGGTTCCAGTGACTCTGTTCAATTATACACAAAAAAGGAAGTAGTGATTATATTCCTTAGTTTCTCAAATGTCTCCACTATATAAAATATGATTCCAGATATGAGGAAGCTGCAAAAAATTGCTGGTCCACAGAAATTATTTTATGACATTCTTGTAATCATGAATTACATGACTTTAAAATAACTTTAAAGTACTTATGTTTTCTCCTTTTCAGTTAAAGAGTAAATTCTTTGTCCTGGATCTCTCATATCTCTTGTTACATACTGAATAATTCCAGCTGACTTGACTTTTTAAATTTTACCACTACCATCTTTTTCTCTCCAGATGTTTTCTCTCTAATTAGTTCTAATGTGTTTTTTTTGCCACCGTATCGCCTAGAAAGTACCTGTGCTTCTGAGTCACTGGTTGCACTCTGCTTCTATCTGGGGAAATTAAGAGGTCTGGCTCCTGACTTCTACTCCAGAACTACTTATGTGTCAGAGCCCAGGACCACCATAACATCATCCTTCATGCTTTCTCTGGAAAACCATTCTGAGGAACAGCAGAGGAGATGATTCTTAGGAAAGCACACAGATTTTCACTTCAGGGATGAGTCATTACTGCTTACCTTAATAGTGTTTTCACGTAGTAGTTAGGGGCACAGGCTCCAAAACCAGGGTTGAGTATTGGCTCTGCTATTTTCTACTTATGCGATTCTGAACATGTCACCCAACTCATTGTGCTTCATTTTCTACATCAGTAAAATGGACTATTAATAGTATTTAACTCATACAGTTGGTGTGAGAATTGATTGCCATTATTATTCCCATTATAAAATGTATTTTTTAAAATATATGTTTGCAGTAGATGTGCAGTATACCTGGGAACTGATCTTCCAAATAATTCTGAATATTTCTTACTACTAATTTCCTAAACTTCAATGATTCATTGTTAGGGAATACACTACCATCACTGATGATGGAAAAAAAATAGGGAGAAGTCAAGAGTTATTTCCAGGCAGTACCATTTCTTTATCAGTGTCACCTGCCTCTTACATGGGTCCTTCTGTTGTTCATGACTCATTCCTTCACAAGGAGTTTTATAGTAGTTTATATAAGTATTGCATGCTAACATTACTCTTCTTTAATATGCATATGTTTAATGGAAACAATAATTCAAGTGTCGTTTTCTACTTAATATATATTATTAACCTACAAGTTCTTCTATAATGATTTTTTTTCAAAGTTTCAAATTCTCTTTCCTATAGCCAACATCATTATAAATGATGTAAACATCATTGTAAATGGCATGATCAGTCCCACAGCAGCCCTCCCCACAGATATATCCATTTGTGACATTCTAAAAAAGTTAATGTTGCATATAAAAATGTCAATATAACAAAATATAAAAATATTTTTTAAGAAAAGGTTTTAAATCCATGATTCTATCAGGACACTTCTTTAATACATATAAAACGTGATCTGATATATTTAAAAAATTGGTCTTTGTATAACTTTTCAGGAGCCTCTCCATTGCATTAGTAAGAAATACCTGTATCAAAATAAACCTGAATTTACAAGACAGTCATTAGATCTTCATGCCATGTTAAATCTGTTATAATTTAAGTAGTAAATAATAAAGAAACAATTTATAAAATGGCTTTTTAAAGGCCACTGATTTTTTTCTTTTTCCCACAACTGTGGTATTCAGTTTGTCTAGCCATCAAGAACTGTTTTGTAGAGTAGAGAATTTCCATTCATCACTAGACCCTTAACTCAAAATGTGGGGTGTGGTCAGTCATATAAACCTCAGTTCTGAGCTTTCATGTAGCGGGCTGTGGGCACAGCAGTAACTCTGCCGGGCTGATAAGTAGGCCAGCAGTTGAAATAGTGTTCATTCTTTTCCAGTCCTGGCAGCTGCCGTGTTTGCTTTCCGAGCAGTGAACCTGATGGAGGTGACATCACTGGCCGCAGCTGAAGTAAGGATAAGTTTCACTCAGATGGGATGGAAATAGTTCCTGAGAGATTGCCAGGCTCACTCATTTTAGTGTCTGATGCATAGGACACACATTACTTGTAGCCAAAATTTTTAACTCGGGTAAAACCTGTAAGTTCCAAGCTAAGTAATATTAAGTAATCAAATTTCCTTAATTACTTGAAAACAATCTTCTTATGAAGGGATCATAAACAAAATTATTATAGGAAACCATCATAACCATTATGGGAAACCAGATACCTAGTAATTTTCATAGGAACTACTGGGACTTCCTTATTATTGCTCACATCCATGCATTATGCTCTCAGAACATGATGTGTTGAGAGAGCATGTGTTTGGATGATGTAGTAAAGATACATAGTGGTTCTTTTTAATTGTGAGTCAATTATTTAAAGCTGATTTCTTTTTAATGGTATCATTTATATCTAAAATATGGTTCAATTAAATAGTGCTTACCTTATTACTCTATTTGTTATCTCTCGTAGAAATGTAAATTTTATTCTTAAAATAGCTGCCTACATTCTTTGTTTAAAGGGAAGAGGATGTTTATGCATCTTGCAACTGAATAAACATTAGTTCCATCTCAAAATTATTTCCTGCAGTACTCCTTACACTAGAATAACGGGACTAAGATTCATAATGTACGTTTATTTATAGAAGCAAGTTGAAATGTTAGACCTCTTATAAACTCATGCTACCTTGTATATTTGAAGAAGGCTCAAGGATAAAGTCCAGGTTATTTTCTACTACATGTTTTAGCATTTTGTGCATGTACTAACATTAATATATTGAGAAAAAAGAAGGAAAGTTATAACTGTAGTACAAAGATTTAGGACAAATCCAAATAACTTAGAGTATGTGTTGATGCCAAAATTACATTATGATGGTGTTTCTGTTGTACCATATTTCATAGACTTCACTTTGCTATTAATAATTCTTTTTGTTTTTTGTTTCAGGCAGTTCTTGCTGACCTTTCTACTTTAAAAGTTATGCCTCTTCTTCAGATTTTTCTGTTTGCTACTGTCACCTGATCTTCTTCAAGGTCACTGACAACAAATCTAGTTTTTCATTAGAAACTAATCATGAACTATGCAAACTCTGCATAAAACCAAAATTAAACTTTGCATATAAGCCAATAAAGATCATGTTCCCTCCTCAGTTAAACCTAAGTGGTTTTTCACTTTTTGAAAAAATAACTTCACACCAAATATTGCATTGCATGCTGCTGATTTTCAAGAAAGAAGCAATAAACATAACTTCTGCTAAACTGAGCATACTATATATATAATCCTGACTTGTAAAAGGCATGTAACAATATATGCAATAAGAACTAAAGATACTATAATAAACTTCAAGAGGTAATGTAGATTCTTGCACAATTCTTTTACGTTAGTTTATAAATTTTTCTCTAGTTAATGTATTGCTTTGTCTTATAAATTGCTTTTCACTCAGAGCCAGGGGCAGGGGTAGGATGTGAGAAGACTTGAAAACGATAATGCTTCTAAGAAGAAATTCAAATGTACTTTGGTGTTTTTAGCAACTTTTCACTCCCCAGAGATTTTTTTATATCCCTTTCCATTTTATTTCTCACTTTAAATGTTTCTACTGGGGAAGTCAAATGCAGTTGTCTCTATCTGAAAATATTTTATTCTTCACTCTCTGAAAGTCATAAAATTATGGGGTGATGCCTTCTCACTTCTCAACCTTCTGTCTCTTGCTTAGAAGGCTTGACATTGCTGAGGCCTGTTGCCAGATTCTGTTACTTTGAAAATATACAAAGAGGACACCCAAAGGAGTGAAGGGAATGAAGTCAAGACCACATCTACTTTCACAGAAGCTTGGTTTCACAAGATTTACTTCTGGGCAGAGCACTGAGAGAGACTAGAAGTAGGCAGTGGACATTCATTCTAGAACTGAAGATGTTATGCAAGGCATCAATCTTATATTGCTCTTTAGTATAAGTGGTCTTATTTTATATCATTTCCTAAAGACCTACTGTTTCTGTAATATGGAATAATAGTACATAAAAAAAAGGCCAAAAACCATTGTCCTTTGATTTTAGATTCAAATTCAAGATGCTGATCACTTTACTAAAACTCTAAATCAATAGATTGGTATTCTTATTGATTGCCTACAATTTTATTAAGTTTTATCCAAATGTAATTCATCAGTCTTTTACTTTGATGGTATTATATATTAGAAAAAGTGTGTGGTTTAGCATAAGACTTCAAGTGTGGTGGAGTTTGGTATAACTAGCTTATTAATTTGAAAATCAACATTATATACTTTTATTATTCATCAGGTACTTATTGACCTACTAAGGACTAAATAATGATTTATTCTGTGATTGAGTCTTAATAAGCTTCTTTTTATTGCTTTTGAAGGTGATACAGTTATAATCATATGCTTTGCCATTTTATGTGTGTAAAATGTATGTTAATTAAGAAGATACACACACACTCATGGCTATTGTCTCCCTCCTCCCCCCACTCTGAGAAACTGCAGAAATATTAGGAAGAGAGTGAGTTTTAAATGCTTTGGGTCAAATGTGTAGAGATATGCCCATCTTTGGCTTCTTTCGGACAATATTCATAAACTTTTTTAAAAGGGGCAGTGTAGTGATCTAGTATTCTAGTCTAGGGAATTCTGTTCCTAGCTATTAAAACATATATCTAGATAATTTAATCTCTTTTATCTGTAATTTGGTGGGGAGAGGGCAACAGACTATAGGAAATTATGGTATCTGCTTTGTTTACCTTGCAGGGTTGTACAGGAGCAAATGGGAAAATACTATATTTGAAAGTGCTTTTTAAAACTGCAAACAAAGCACCAAACAAATGTAAGATATTGTTGGTAATTAATTTTGTATATGAGACTTTAACTCAAATGGCTGAAGATAATATATCAAGAATGCTCAGCTTCATTACCATGTATATTGTTTTACCTGATAACACCATGTCTATCAAAAATGAAGGGACCATGGTGTAACAGATCCTTTCATTTGGAGTAGGCGGCTCCAGGCAGTAGTTCTGAATCTAAATCCCATAGTCAAACCTGCCACACACTGTGCTGCTACCACAGACCTCTCTCTGCCATGTGCTAGTCTTGGCTGCTTATTGAAATACTGCATCGAGCACTCAGGCTGCCTCGCGCACTCCATCTTTAACCACACCTCCCCACACCCCCTCACTTGGCTTCCTTCCTCTTGCATCCTCCTGTGCCATCTCCTACCAACCCCTGACACCCCTTTCACATCTGCTTTGCCAGGGAGCATAAGGATCTGAATGACCAGTGGTACTCTCATAATTATTCTACCTATGGCCATTGGCATTGATGGTGAAATAGTTTAATAGGCAAATTGTATTTGGCTCTTCTGGATTTCAGTTCACCCACTAATATAATATTTTATGACTTTATATTATGAGGGAGTTTACTGAATAATCTTTTTGATCAGAATGTTTTGGTAATGCTGTGTTCTGGCTAATTGAAGTTTCCAGCTTGTCTTAACTGCATAACACCCCCTCACACTCAGCATGTGTTCTCTCCCGCTATTTTGCAGGGAAAGTAGAGACCATCAGCCTTCTATTGCAAAATTTAGCTTTACCTCCCCATACTTATCTCCTTTCTTCTTGTCTCAAGTCTTCTTGTATCTAGTCTATTTCTATAGTTCTCTAAATGCAGATTCAGTCATGTCATTTCTATGCTTAAAGAAATCAACAACTCCCCATTGCTTAAAAGATAAAGGCCAGCCTCCATAGCGTAGTGGGAAAAATTCTTCACAGCTTGGTCTGTCAATTCCTATGTTCCCACATTGATCCATCATCCTTCACTTCAGCCTCACCAGGTTCCATGCTAAGCCTCAACCAGCTATGGAGATTCATTTTGTCTCTGCCAGAAGGATCTTCTCTATTTTTCAAGGCCTCACTCAAAAATCCTATCAGTTGTGAAGACACCATGGAGCCTATAAATTAGAATTAATGATTCCTCTTTCTCTTTGTTCTCATAAAACTGTCCATCCATTCTTGTGGTCCTTATAGTGCTGAGTGATAGTTTTTTTGTATATGTATTCTTATTATGTCACTTTATTCTCAAGGTAATTTTCATTGATTCATCCTGGATGTGGAAAATAGAAGAAGAAATTTGTTCATATGTGTATCTCCTGACTTGTTCAGAAATTTTTGGCATTCGTTTTTCTTAAAACATAATTCCTCCTTTGTATCTAGTCTTCCTTCTTCCACAAAGGCTCTGATTTTTATTTTCAGATTACCCCTCCCCCATGTGCTTCAGGTGAGGCTGACTTCTACCCTCAGCATCTTTAGGTCCTGGCCAAGCAGTCACCATGTACTATGCCTCTGGCCACAGGGGTTGTTTCAGGATACGTGTAAAATCTAAGGCCAGTGAGAGCTAAGGATACTTGATTACTAAGCTTTGGTTTAATCTTTCAGGGAAGCTGGATATGAAAAAGAAAGGATGTAGAGTCGGTAACTGCTGCAGCCTAGAAATGGAGAGAGTGAAAGGCTACTCTTTTGTCCTTGCTGCTCCCCAGATCGCACTCCACCAGTCTACCCCTGGACCATTTTGTTACATGACCTAAAAGTTTTCTTTGCAACTGAAAGGATCCCAGCTGATGGTAGTTATTTTCCTTTTAGGTGATCCACTATAATTGGGGTATCATTATTGGGTACAGACCCCCTGTCTACACTCTGCTCAACTAGAGTAGTATTTTTTGACTTCTTCCAACCAAGACACAACCATGACCTTATAAGGATGAATTCTTATGTTCCAGACCTACTAAACAACTGGAAGTACCTAACACAAGGTACATCTTTTGCCTTTATCCATTTGCTCATACAGCTCACTCTGCTTGGAATGCCTTCTCTTCCCTCTTTGCCTCTTACTTGTACCTCAAAACCCAACTCAGGTGTTGCATCGTCAGGGAAGACTTCTCTCATGAATCCTCCTCAAACCCTAAACAAACATAAGCTGTATTATAATCATGTTAGCTTGTCTTTCTCTTCCACTAGACTGTGACTCCCTGAGGACATAATTGGTTTCTTTTTTCAGCTTTATGTCTCTGAAACCTAGCATAATGCTTGCCCCATAGAAGGCTTTAATAAGTGTTGATTGAATGAATGAATGAATGAAGTCATCTAATTAATTGATTTTACTGATGGAGGAACTTGCCTGTCCAGTGTCACACAGCTATTTTACTCACCAAGTTGATTTGTGGAGTTGCCTGTGGAAGTCCAAAAGGAAGGAATATTTCGAGAAGAAAAAAATGTAAACGTTTCACTCATTCAATTTTTTTTCACTTAAGTCAACTTTATTAAGGTATAATTTATGTGCAATAAAATTGTACATATATTTTATATGTAAAATAAAATGCATTTTAATTGTACAGTTCTATAAGGTTTGAAAAATATATATACCTGTGTCACCACTACCACAGTCAAGGTACAGAACATTTCCATCACCCAAAACAGTTCCTGTCGTGCCCCTTCTCATTCAATCTTCCATGTACACATTCACTCCAGACATCCACTGATTTGCTTCTGTCCCTAAAGATTAGTCTTTTCTTGAGTTTAATGTAAATGGAATCATACATGTGTACTCTTTTGTGTCTGGCTTCTTTTGCTCAGTATAATATTTTGAAATTCATCCATAATGTATGATCAATAGTTCATTCCTTTTTATTGCTGAGTAGGATTTCTCATATGAATATTTCGTGATTTCTTCATCCACCACTGTTAATGGACATCCATGTTTATTCAGTTTGGGTGCATTAGGCCTAGGGACACAGCTATGATAAACATTTGTATTCAAGCCTTCACATGAACATCTGTCTTCATTTCTCTAGAGTAAATATCTAGGAGTAGAATTTTGGGGTCATATGTAAGCATGTATTTAACTTTCTAAGAAGCTTCCAAACTCTTTTCTGAAGTATTTCTATCATTTTATATTCCCACTAGCAATATATGAGTTCCAGTTTTTTGAAGTCCTTACCAACTCTTGGTATTATCAGGTTAGTCATTCTAACAGGTGGTTTTAATTTGTATCTCCCTAAATACTAATGATATTGAATATCTTTTCATGCTTATTTGCCATTTATACATATTCTTTTGTAAAATATCTGTTCAAATATTTTGCCCATTTTAATCAATTTTCTTATTAAGTAATAAGAATTCTTTATTCTGGATATATTATATGGCTTGCAGTCTATTTTCTCCCAGTCTATGGCTTGTCTCTCAATTTTCTTAACTGTCCTTTAAAGAGAAAAAGTTTAATTTTGTTGAAGCTCAGGTTAGCTATTTTTTTCTCTTATATTTGGATTATTTGTGTCCTATCCAAGAAATATTTGGATAACTCAAGGTCACAAAGATTTGTTTCCTTTGTTTTCTTCTAGAAACTTCAACGATTAGCTTATACATTTAGGTCTATGATTCTTTTTTAAAAGTTGATGTTTGTATGTGGTGAAAGTTAAGGGTCGAGGTTTATGTTTTTAAACATAGGTATATACCATTTGCTGAAAAGACTGTCTTTTTCCTTTTACATTAGAACCTTTGTATAAAATCAACTATCATATATATGTGGGCTGGATTTTTGACTCTGTTCTATTCCATGGATTTATGTCTGTCCTTATTGAATACTACACTGTCTTGATTTTTATAGTAAATCTGGTAGTATAAGTCCTCTAACTTTGTTCACATATGTCAAAATTATTTTGGCTATTCTAGCTTCTTTACATGTCTAAATAATTTTTTAAATCTGGCTTTTCAATTTGCACCAAAAGAAAAAAGGAAAAAAAAATGCCTGCTGGGATTTTTATTGAGATAGCATTGAATCTACAGATCAGTTTGGGGACAATTGATATTGTAACAGTATTGAATCTTCCAATCCATGAACATGGTATATCTCTCCATTTATTTAGGCCTTCTTTAATTTCACTCAGCAACATTTTATAGTTTTCAGTGTACAGTTCTTGCACATATTTTGTTAAAATTATGCCTAATTATTTTACATTTTTATGCTATTATATTTAAATAATATTTTTAATTTCAATCTCTAATGGTTGTTGATATATATACATAAATTGATTTTTTATATTGACCTTGTATCCTGAGATCTTGCAAAACTTACTGCTTCTACTACTTACTGCTTCCTTTTTTGTAGCTTCCCTAGGATTTTCTACATATGTAGTATGTCACCTATAAATAAAGAAAACTTTGCCTCTTTCTTTCAAATCAGTATGCCTTTTATTTCTTTTTCTTCCCTTATTCACTGACTAGAACTTGCAATAGAATAGAGAAGTGTTGCAGCTCACCTATTATTAAATGAAATGTACTTCTCTCTTAGATATGTTTAACAAATATTTAAAAATATTTATCAATATAATAGTTTGGCCAATTTAGATATAGAACAGTAGGGGGAAGTGAGATAGATTCAGAAGGAGGTGGAGAGATTTATTGGCATACAGTGAATATAGATTAAGTTTTATGTTGCTGATCATCCAAATGGCTTCTTAAAGATCATTCTTTTAACTTAAGCAGTTGGCTTCAGGTATTATCAATGCCTTTTCATATTAATTAGAACATTGTTTTTGTATTCCTTCTTTAACTATTCTTTATCTTTAAAACTTTTTTCTTAGATATGTGGTATGCCTATATTAATATTTATTCAATAACATTAAATGCTTATTCTGAGCTGGGCATTCAATGTATATGTCTCTTTGTGTGGTTGCTTTTTCAGTAACAAATGTGGTAAGAGACAGTACTTCCATGGAAATAAACTCCTCACCTCTTTCTTGAAGTAATGGTGCCATCCTTCCTATGATAGAAAAAATCATGGTCCCCCAAAGATGTTCATGTTCTAATCCCTGAAAACTGTGAAGATGGTACCTTACAGGCAAAAGGGACTTGCTGATGTTGTTAATGACTTTCAGATGGGGAAATTACTGTGGATTATCAAGTGGGCCCAATGTAATGACAACTGTTCTTATAAGTGAAAGCAGGAGGCAGAAGGGTATGAGTCAGAGAGGGATTTGAAGGTCTCATGCTGCTGGCTTTGAAGATGGAAGAAGTGGCCATGAGCCAAGGAATACAGGTAGCCTTTACAGTCTGGATGAGGCAAGGAAATGTATTCTCCCCTAGAGCCTCCAGAAGGAACTCGGCCCTACTGACACCTTGATTTTAGTACTTTTGATCTCAGGAACTGTGAGATAATAAGTCTGTGTTGTTTTAAGCCCTTATGTGGGTGGTAATTTGTTATAGCAATAAGAAGGAACTAAACCACCCCCTCTCAAATAAAGTGGATTTAACTATATGTTATATTAACTATAATGTATTACAATAACAAGTTCATGTTGATTTCATCTCCTTTCTTATAAAACAGGTGATTCTACCTATCTGATTTCTTCTTGTTTGGTTTTTAAAATGATCAAATAAGATAAAACATGTAGAGGTATTTTGAGGACTATCTTTTACTACTCTGGTGCTATCAGGGAGAAGACCACAGAAAGTTGGACTAGTGTGGTGGAGAAAGAGAGGTGTTAGGGAAAATATGTCACCAAGTCCTAATGTTTCCTTCCCTGTGGAAGGATCTCTCTGGTGTAATGATCCTGGCCTGTAGCTGGCCTTCACTCCCTCCTTCCCTGGAGAACAGTGTTGATACTATTGATGAGGTTAAGATAAGGGAGTGGGCATGTAAAGCCAGCCTCCTTCTCATCTTTTTCTTGCGATCCAGCTGCCCACAGTGAACATATGTTCTGCACTACTCCTCTATTCCCTGAGCTTTACAAAGTCTCAATTGCATGGTATGGAATTGGAAGCAAGGGGAGAGGGTGGCTGCACTTGTTCAGTGCTGCCTGTGACTACTAGTTCAGTTTTAAAAAGCTAGTCCTTGCTGAAAAACTTAGCCACATTCCCTGGGATTAACTTTTTGGTAAGAAAGTTGATATATCATCTGCTTTCATCAGCCTAGGTTTTAATTTTCTGTGTCAAGTACTCCAGAAATCAAGCAAGAAGAAGGGTGCTGTTTATTGGATTCCAACTCTCATTCAACAGCACTGGGAAGTTGAAGGTTGCAAGGCAGAAACTATAATGATGGGTCACGAAATATAAGCTAGAAAAGAGAATATAAGGAGGGGGTTGGTGATGGATATGGATAAAGGAGGTAGATGGATTGAAGGTCACAACAAAAAAGTAAAAGCACTTTTAAAGGCAAGTAATGTGGAAGATAAATATTTGTAGTCAGATTGAGATATATATATTTGAAATTTTAGAGAGGGTGCCATTGTTATTGATGTGAAGATGTAAGGCACATGGATAGCTGAAGTAGAGTGGAAGAAAACACCATTGAAAGTATGAGGAAGTCAGAAAACCAAGAGTCCACAGTGTTAGATGAATCATCAGCATACAAGTTGAAATCACCAAGAAGGATGACAGGAGTAGGGATAATGTAGAAGGAAACTGAGTTGCAAGCTAGCTTTCCTGAGAATGAGAAGGAAAGACACAGAGACTACTCGTAGGTGACAGCAGCATGGAGGGGGAAGAGTGGCATAACCAGATGGTGTGAGCCTCAAAGGAGCAGAAGGGGTTTGCAAGAGGGAAGGGGGAATAACACTCTAAAATTGGCATTGGGGAATAAGGCTGGTACTGAAGCACTTTAGGTATGAGAGAGGAAAAAACTACATCCATTTCAAAAGGCTGCAGAGAAACTGAGTCCCCAGGATATAGCCTGCTTTTAGTTAAGTGAGAAAGTGAAAAGAACCTTAAGAGACTGAAAAACACCGGAGTTTACTGATCTCACACTGGGAATTGGGAATTCCAAGAGGTAGAGGGGAATGTTTTATTAAAAAGGGGAATGGGGAGGGTGTGGCATTAGGTCAGATTAAGGGAAGAAAGTTCAGGTAATTGATGCTTGGGGAGCTTGGAATTCTGATGGAGGGTGGAATAAACAGGGATGTGTGGATGGGCCCATCTTCTTAGAAGTGATTGAGCAAATTAAAGCTCTACTGCTGTGGTCCAGATCATTTCTCCCTGGTGGGACAGCTGCTCCCTTAGGAAGCCTGGTATGGTCTAATTATAATCGGCTGCTGCTTTAGACAGCAAGAGCTGTGGTTGTCTCTGCTCCAGTACTGTACTAGTTTGGTGACTCAGCTACTTCTTCCCATCCATTGAATTTGGTTCTCCTCTCTTCCTCTTTTGGCTTCTGCCTATTCATTGTTTCTACCTACTCATGGCATGGGGAAGGATTATTTTAATGACTCAGACAAAATGATTCCTCCTTTATAAAAGAATGACTGCAAAGTTTTCTTGAAATAGAAAACAAAGTATTTCCAATGTACATACAACTTAATTTGCACCCATAGCACATACACAGTGTACCACCAAAGACTTGGGTGGTAAGCTGACCCATGTTGGGGAGGAGAGGAAGGGATACTATTTTTTGTACTGATGCGTTTCCTCCCCCAGTGTAAGAAGACAGTAGATGAATAAGTATTTCATGTGTTAGAATGTAAAGAAAATGGAAAAAAACTGAATACCTATATGGAAAGAAAGGCACTTTGGATCTGAGGATAGATAATAGAACTTTATCCTGAGAGTGGACCCCAAATCTGTCAGACATCTGGGTACTCCCATCTGGTGCCCAAGTACAGAAAAGTTGTATGGGGGCACTGTATGAAGGAAGGAAACTCTGCTCAACAGAAGGCCAACCCAACACTTCAGCCCTCGGACAAGGTCAGTGGCCTTAGCCAGAGAAGGAGAACAACACCCTTCTCGACCTTCCAGACTTCTCTTACCAATATAAACACTCAACCACTAAGTCAGGATACCTCCAAGAATTACCATCTGGTCTCTTCACTCCTAAGAAACCACCAAACACCTGTTCCATGTGAGAGAGGCAGTTGAAAGAGAAGGGGAGAGTTCCTATACTTATGCTTTATAGAAAACCATGCATATTAATTACCTATGAACTGGAGCCAGAAGGAATAGTAACTATTGTTCCAAACAAGTATTTTCATAATATGCCCATATTTTTTGTTTATACTCTCATTTGCTAGCTGTGTGACCTTGGTAAGATTACCTAACCTTTATAAACCTTAATTTCTTCTATAAAATGCAAGTCAGTACCAAATAGGTCTGGTTACTCTGAAGATTAAATGAGATAATGTATACAAAACGTTAAACACTAGGCACTTTACTAAGAAGAAAAGAAGACATTCTTATCTTCAAGGGGGCATAAAAATTAATAGGTACATAATCATGCAAAAAGAAATAGCAAGCTCAGAACAGTAAGACTCATCAAAAATGCTCTGCCATTTTTAGAGTTTCATGATCAGTAAATATGGGAAATGTTTTATACTGTATTTTCCTCATGGAGATTTATACTGTACATTAGTCCATTACAAACTCTAAGAATCCCTGCAGTAAAACAACCTTGATTACCTCTGCTTAACCCAGAGTTTCTCAACATCACACATATACAAACTATTAACATCTTGTAGATTTAGTCTTTTTTAAATCACAATTTGGGGATATTTGCACTTCTGTCCAAGATGGATATCATGGACTGGTGCATACCCACCACCCAAAGTCACATGTTGAATCCCTAACCTCCAATGTGATGGTGTTAGAAGATGAGGTCTTTGGGAGATAATTAGGTCATGAAGGTGGAGCCTCAATGATGGTATTATTGTCCTTATAAGAAGAGAAAGAGACTGAAGCATTCTCTCTTTTCATAAAAAAGATGTCATATGAGCATACAGCAAGATGATGGCCACCTATAAGCCTAGAGAAGAGGCCTCAGAATGAATCCTACCTTGCCAGCCCCTTGATCTTGGACTTCGCAGCCTCCAGAACTATGAAAAATAAGTTTCTGTTCTTTAAGCCACTAAGTCTCTGGTATTTTGTTATAGCAGCCCAAGCAGACTAACGCAGTGAAGTAACCAGAATCAGATTTACCCTTCATCTGAAACATCTAAAAACTAGACTGTACAAAACAACAGTTCCAGACATGGGACATCAAGCACTAAGGACAGTGAGACTTACAGTTGTCCTAACTTACTGCCTACAAAAAGTTTCCGTAAGGCAACATAGGAAGAACCCAGAAAGAACTTGGTGCTCTCCCTGAAAAGGTGTACCTGGAAGGCCAAGGAGGCCAAGACAAGAGTTTGCAGGACAGAATACCAGAGAAGAGAGAGATGTACAGAGAGGGAAAACTGAGGATCTACAAGAGATCTTCCTCAACTATTCAGCTGGGACCTTTCCTCAGAGTATGCATGTGAGATATAATAACTACCCAAAGCTGAAAAAGGGACTATTCAAAAGGATTAGAGGGAACAATTCCATGAGTCCACAGAGGGCCACAAACAGTACATGTTCCCACCAGTATCCATGGCTAGAATTCTCACAAGGGTTTTGCCTCATCATTAGTGGAGAATATTAATCCTAGGTTAGATGCTGTTCTGGTCCCACCTAGCAAGACTTGAGGTCCCACCTAGCAAGACTTGAGGTCCCACCTTAAAAGCAAGACTGGTCCCACCTGGTCCCACCTTAAAAGCAAGACTCAAGAGGATTAAATGACTTCAAGGAACTTAACCTCATTCCAGAACAGAGCTCAAGACTGTAAGAATTCAAATATATCCAGCACCTAACAAGGTAAAATTCACAATATTTATCATTTCACAAAAAATTACCAGGCATGCAAAGAAGCAGAAAAATTAGACTCATAATAGGAACAAGATCAGTAAATCAGACTATAAATGACACAGATGACACAATGTGTAAACAAGGATGTTAAAAGTTTTTATAACTGTGTCCTATATGTTCAAGAAGCTAGAGAAAAATTGACCATGTTAAGTAAAGACATGGAAGATGTTTTAAAAGTTCCTACACAATCTTCTAAAGAAAAAAAGTGTCTAATATACAGAAGATGGGACATTTCAGAAGAAAAAGTTAGTGAATCATAAAGACATTGCAATAGAAGCTATCCAAACTGAAACACAGAGAGAAAAAAAACTGGGAAAAAAAAGGAAAGATAATCAATGAGCTGCATGTCAATATTAAACAACATAATATAATTGAAATCTCCAAAGGAAGGAGGGGAGGATATCTGAAAAAATAAAGGCAAAGAAGACACATGATAATAAATTTGGTTAAAACTAGTGATACAAGGCCAGGCACGGCGCATCACACCTATAATCTTAGCACTCTGGAAGGCCGAGGCGGGAGGATCATTTGAGCTCAGGAGTTCAAGACCAGCCTGAGCAAGAGCCAGATCCTATCTCAACTAAAAGTAGAAAAAATGGACTGGTGCACTATAGTGCCTATAGTCCCACCTACTTAGGAGGCTGAGGCAGGAGGATCGGTTGAACCCAGGAGTTTGAGTTTGCAGTGAGCTAGGCTAATGCCATGGCACTCTGGCCTGAGTAACAGAGCGAGACCATGTCTCCAAACAAAAAAAAAAACCTAGTGATACAATTGCAAAAATGTGTAATCAACCTAAGTGACTATCAATTCATGTGTGGATTAACAAAATGTGGTATATGCATACCATGGAGTACTAGTCAGCCATAAAAAATGAATTAATACCTATTGCAACAATCTGAATGGAACTGGAGACCATTCTCCCCAGTGAAGTATCCCAAGGATGGAAAAACAAACACCACATGTACTCACTATTAAATTGGAACTAACTGATAAGCACATATACACAGAGAGAAGTAAAATTCAGTGGAAATCAAGCAGGCGGTGGGGGGACCATTGTACCTAATGGGTACAAAGAACTCTATTTGGGTGATGGCCACATTAACTGGAAAGGGTAATGGGAAAGTGGGGATAAAGTGGAGATGGTTAATGGCTGCAAAAGTATAGTTAGTTAGAATGAACAATATTTGATAGCACAAAAAAGTGACTATAGTCAACAATAAGTTAGAGTAAACTTTAAAATAACTAAGAGTAGAATTGGAATGTTCCGTGCACAAAGAAATGATAAATGCGTGAAGTGATGGATTCCCCAATTACTCTGATTTGATTAATTCACATTGTATGCCCGTATCAAAACATCACATGTACCCTGTAAAGATGGACAACTATTATGTACCCATAAAAAAGAAAAGGTGGTATATACATACAATGGAATACTATTCAGCCTTGAAAAGGAAGAAATCCTGCCATATGTGACAACATGAGTGAACCTTGATGACATTATGCTAAGTGAAATAAGCCAGTCACAGAAAGACAAATAGTACATGATTCCATTTATATAAGATATCTAAAATAGTCCAACTCAGAAGCAGCAGAGCAGTTACCAGAGACTTGCAGAGGGTAAAATGAATAGGTGCTATTCAATGTGTATAAAGTTTCAGGTATGCAAGATAAATAAGTTCTAGAACTCTGCTGACAACATTGTGCTTATAATTAACAATACTATACTATACGCTTAACATTTTGTGCAGAGGGTAGATCTCCTGTTAAGTGTTCTTACCACAATTTTTTTAAAAAACTATTTTAAAAGCAAGAGAAAATTAAACCAAAGTAAATAAAAGAAAGGAAATAATAAAGATCAGAGCAGAAATCAATGAAATAGAAAGTAAAAACACTACAGAAAGCCAATAAAACAAAAATCTGGCTCTTTGATAAGGGCAATTGATAAATCTCTATCCAGACTGATCAGGGAAAAAGAGAAAAGAGAAAAATTACCAATATCAGAAATGAGAGAGATGATGCAACTACTGGAAACATTATGAACAACTTCATGCCTATGAATTTGACATCATGTAGTTTCAGTCCCCTGTGTGTGTGTTTATGTGTGTGTGAGTTGTTTTGGTTATTCTGGATGCTCTGGGTCTCCTTACTGAGTCTGGCTCCTGCCCCAAAACCGACGTGTGATCTTTCAGGCCATGCTATACACAATTACAAAGGCTTTACCTAGCAGGTCTCAAGGGAGGAGGCTGCCTTCCCTACAGCAGACTTGGTGCACAGTCAGTGCATTGCCGTCTCTGAAGGGAGTGCTAGTCGTGGACTCAGGCCCTCCCACCCCAGCTGGACATGCTCCTATGCATGGCTCCATCCTTAGCCCAGGTGCCTCCACTTGGAGGCCTCTTTATTAGGGGCCTTCCACAGAGGCCTTCCTCAGATGTCTCTGCCAAGACCTCCTTATCTGGATGGGGCAGGGGACAGGACTTGAAGACATTTTTCTCTATGCTAACTACCCAGTACTTTTCCATTCCTATCCCTTTCCCTTCTATCTCCTCCTACTCCCCAGGTCTTTTTGTTTGTAAGAGACAAATTAAAGGCATTGAGACAATTCCCTACATCTATGCTGACTCACCTGACCCTCAATCAGAGCTGTTTCATGGGGGAAAAAGTGGAAGGGGAGGTGGTGCTTTCTCCAGTTTTGTCTCTTGCTTATATACTATCATGATACAGTAAGTGGTTAAAGGCTTGACTATTACTTCTGTTTTCACCTGTTGCCTTAATCAGCTATTCCGACACCTGGCAGATAGCACTCTCGGCTCAGCTCTTGACATTTATGAATTATAGAACCAGTTTGTCAATTTCTATAAAAAATTCTTCTGGCATTTTGATTGGGATATCATTGAATCCGTAGGTCAACTTGGGTAGAATTGACATCTGAACAATTTTGAATCTCCCAATCCATGAATCATGATATATTTCTCTATATAAGTCTTTTTCAGTTTCACCCAGTAATCTTGTCACAGTATATCTATGCATTTGTTGTCAGCATACCAGTCTTGCATGTTCTTTGTCAGAGTTTTCGCTAAGTTTCCTATTTTTGATGCTATTATAAATGCTATTGTTCAATTTCAATTTCTGATTTTTGCTAATATATAGAAATATAATTGATTTTGTATATTGATCTTATATCCTAAAACACTGCTAGACTCGTTTATTCATTCTATTAATAGTAGCTTTTCTGTAGATTCCCTAATATTTCCTACATAAATGATAATATTGTCTGTGATAAAGATAATTTTATTTCTTCCTTTCCAACATCAATATCTTTTATTTTTCTTGTCTTTTTGCATTGCTAAAACTTCCAATAAAATGTTGAGTAGAAGTTGTGAGGGTGATGATACCCACAAGTTCCTAATCTAAGGAGGAAAAAATTCATTCTTTTTCCATTAAGTGTGGTGTGAACAGAAGGTCTTTCATAGATACTTTCTGTCAGGTTGAGAAAGGTCCCTTCTATTCCAAGTTTGCTGAGAGTTTTTATTATGAATTGATGTTGAATTTTGCAAAAATGCCTTATCTGTATCTGTTGAGATAATCATATAGTTTTTCTCTTTTAGTGTGTTAATATGGTAAATTGGTAATTACATTTGGATAATTTGGTATAGTACTGCTATGGTTTGAACTCTTATCTCCTCCAAAAGTCAGGTTGAAATTTAATTGCCAGTGTAACAGTATTGGGGGGGGGCCTTTATAAGGTGAACAGGCTATGAGGGCTCCACCCTCATGTGTGGGTTTAATGCCTTAATAAAGGGGTTCTCTCAGGAGCAGGGTCTCTTTGCCCTTCCACCATGGGGTGATGCTGGAAGAAGGCTCTCTCCACATGCCATGACCTTGATATTGGACTTCCCAGCCTTCAGAACTGTGAGCCAATACATTTCTATTCTTTGTAAGTTACCCAATTGCAGGTATTCTGGTATAGCAGCACAACATAGACTAAGACAAGTACTTAAGACTAAGACTAAGTAGTTATAGGAAAGCCAGGATATCCTTGATTCTTTCCCTTTATTTATTAGTTATCAAGGCAATGAGTTGATTCCTTATTTTTCTAGAGTGGCCAATTCTAATATCATTGTGAACTCATTCAATCTAATACAGTTTTTATCCTAATTAAAGCTCATGTTACCCTATCTTTGGTTAGTGACAACCCCTTCATGGAGGCTATTGGAGTTCTTTTGATATGACTCCAGTTATCATTGAAATATTGCTTGCTGTCTGGTATGACAAGATATTCCAAGTTCATCTTGTACATTTTCTACCTCAAATCTCAAATCAGCCAGCTCTCCAAGAAGTCCTGGTATCTTTTCATGAAAAATAGCATTTCAAGGTCTCAACTTATTACTATGAGGTTGTTACTAGGCCTTTTCAGGTGTTCAGAGATAATTTTGCATTGAAATACAGACTTTGTATTTTTACTTAGTGCTTTTACTTAAGCTCTCTTCTATATATAATATATACATACATATATTTCTTCATAGTGATAAAATAAAATAGCTATAATCCTTCATTTTCTTTATCCAGTAATTCACATACAATAGTCTCAAGACAATAAAACTATCACCCCAACACAAGTTTTTAAATGTCTTTGTCATAAGTTCTTCCCATTCTTGCACCATTATTTGTAGTTATACTATAACTAAATTGTCATAACAAATAGAACATAATACACCCTCTTCAATTTAACCATTTAGTCTTAGTTCTACAAGTAACTATGTTGGATACTCACATCAGTACTTGTGTCAATGTCATGCTTAGTCATTTGGGTTGTCTGAAGTTCATTTTCCAGTAGATTCCTTAAGAAGGGCTCTTGAGAGAAACAATAATCTCTAAAGTCTTCATGTTGATAACAACTTATATATGCCCTTTTTATTTGAAAGTAAGTTTGGTTAGATATAAAATCCTTGGTTCTTAGCCAGGCATTGTGGTGTGTCCCTACAGACCTCATCTACTTGGGAGGCTAAGGCAGAAGGATTGCTTGAACCCAGGAGTTTGAGCTTGTAGTGAGCTATAATTGCACCTATGAATAGCCCCTGCTCTCCAGCCTGGGCAAAAGTGAGACTCCATCTCTTAAAAATATATAATTGGCTCACATTTTCTTTCCTTGAGTATCTTAAATATGTTACTCTATTTTCTTCTGGCTTAAAATTAGATGACAATCTAATTTTCTTTCCCTTACACATCACTTGCTGTTTTTGCCTAGATTTCCTAAGGATTTTTTTCTTCTTCTTTAAGCCAAATAATAAACCAAAATATGCCTTGATGTTGGTTGTTTTGTGTTCACATTCTGAGGTTTATGTGCACTTCCAATATGTAATTTCAAGAAAATTTTCTTAGATTATAGTTGTTAGAATTTGTTCTGTTTCCTTGTTTTGGTGTTCTACAGGAAACCTTGGTACAGGTCACCTTATGTCTTCACATAGCTCTCTTACACTTTCTTATCCCTGCTTTAAAATTAAGGAAACTGATAATCAGGAAGATTATCTGATTTGTGCAAGGTTTCACAGCGGATAAGGGGAGAACTAGAACCCAAGTCCGTTCAACTCTGAAACCTGAGGTCTTTCTCCTGGACTTGGCCCCAGGTAGATGTTTCCTGTGTTTATTTTCCTGTCTTTCCTTTATATGGTCACTCTCATACACCCCGCAGTCTTGCTCTGCATAGACCCGAAGGACCGGCGCCACCTAGAAGTGCATTAGAACTGCGGAATTGCAGCTGCCGGGCCTGCGGTGATTCTCATGCCCATTGAAACCTGAAGCCCTGGTCTAGGAGAAAAATCCGAAGGTACTTTGGGCAGTGCTTCACAAACTTTACAGCATTTTGAACTCCCTTAGAATCACTTAAAAATCCCTGTACCCAGGCCACACACCTGCCAATTGAATCAGACCAGAATCTCTGGCGATGGAGCCCAGGCATATCAGCATATTTTAAAACTTCCCAGCTGATTCCAAAATACAGCCAAGTTTGGGAACCAGCGCTTCAGGCAGTACTTAGTCCTTCACATTCGTAGGAATCACGTGGGGGTGGCGCAGGTTGCAGGTGCAGAGTCAGTAGATTGAGGGTGGGGCCTGAGAGTCTGCATTTCTACCAAGTTCTCAGGTGGTAGATGCTGCGGTCCAAGGAGTTCCTGAAGCAGAATGAAGCTACCTGGGGCCTCCTTCAATAACACCGGTAATTAAGGCACAGTCCTGGCCTGCAAACTCCAAATAAGGAACTCTGGGAGAAGAGGGAGGGGGCTGCAGGCTCTCATATGGCCCTCCTGGTTACTTCACACCCGTGCAGGGCTGGGCGACCCGCAGTGGGCCAGCCAGAGTCAGCCTGCTGCTTTCAGCCCCGGGGCAAGAGCTCTTGCAAACATACACCTTTTTTCTGTTGCCTGCGTCTTCACCATCTCTCTACCTTTTCTTTCCCTATACTTTCTTACTTTTCCCAGGTTTCCTGTATCCAGGCCTCCCAGCAGTACTGGGGCACTCACTTGGACCCCTGTGTACATACTTGGGTTTTGGACTAAGTCAAAACTGCAAAGTCTCAGGCCATAACACAGAGAAACTTAAGCCAGGAGAATAAGAAGGGCCCTGGAGAGGAGTACCTAAGAGATGCAGCATGACAGAACTTGATTTGTTTTTCATCCCAGCTCCATTCATGACATGCAAGACTTGGTCAGACGACTGTAGCTTGGCAGGACTTAACATGTACTGTTCTCGCTCCAGCTTATAACTTACATATTTTCCTCCTTGGCAAGACCCAGGCAACTGTCATCAGCAGGTTGTGCGGGACTTACCTAGTGTGATGCAAGTCTGTGTTGGGTTCAGTGTAGACTGAGTCTTGACGCCAGTCCCCCTGCGGCCGAGCGGGATGCTTGAGGCTGCAGCAAAGTCTAGGTCCGGGCTCCCCCTGCGTGCGCCAAGGCTGGGGAATCTCTGACAGCCGTAACCAGCCATTGCCGAGGTGGTGGAACACTTCTCCTGCCTTCCCCTGGCCAAGGTTAACCTCGACAGCAGAGCAAACGAATTCCCTTTCTCTAGTCCTGGCAGAAAAGAGAGAACAACAGGAAGGGGAGGGAAAAACACTCCTTAGGATGTCCAGTGTGAAGGCAGCCATGTAGGTGATTCTTTAAGTCTCACTTTCTAAATTGGGATCATCCCACATTTTTTATTTGAGGCCTGTTCACTGACATTTTTTTCTAAGCACTACGTAAGGCATTTTACCACATGCCAGATAGACCTGGCCATCAGAACGTAACCTGTTTACCCTCTGGAATGACACTTTTCCCCTCCCATATTCTTGAGACTAATTTCCTGCCAGTTTCTAACCATTCAGGAAAAGCAACTCTGAGACCTAAAAGAGTTAATGTAGCCCAGAGACTGAGCAGATTTCTCCTCTCCACTGATACCATCAGACAATAATTAATCCTCATTGTTCCCCAAAGGACAGCTGAGGAAAAGCTTCATTCCCCAGATGAGGTGGCTCAACTTCCCCAGACCATTGTTCCAGCTAGCAAGTGGCCAGGTACCCACAGTGCAACCTGTTGAGCCTCTGGGAACAGGCCTCTGGTCTCCCATGACAGATGTAAGTAGACTTAAGTCCCTCTCCTCACTTCCCCCAGCCTAATAACACCTCCCTCAGGAGCTACTATTTAAATGTAGACTTTTGAGGACTGAAACAAGACAAGAAATTTTGTGGCCTGTAAGTGCATAATTGGGCTAGTGAAACCTCACCTGAGGGATAGCTAATTAACCAGTAGAGGACCAGGGAGGAAGCCTGGCAGCTCTGGAGGGAAGTTCCTGACACGGTGGAGAAGCAGCCCATTGTGTGAGACTGGAAGCTTCAGTGAGGCCACACAGGCCCTCTGGCAGCCTTACGCACCCAACACCCAATAAATTAAATACACTCTTAAGGCCTCTAGGATGTGGGCCTTGAACTCTCTGCTTTGGAGCACTCCTAGAGTTAAGGTCTTTGCTCTCACCCTCTGGTTCTCAGTGTGATCCCTGGGAAGCAGCACCCACGTCACCCGGGAACCTGTCAGAAATAATTCTCAGGCACCGTCCCAGACAGAGTCAGCATCTCTAGTGGTAGGATACAGCAATCTGTGTCTTAACACGCTTTCCAGGTGATTCTGGTGCGAGCTCGAGCTCGACCACTGCTCTAGTGAAATCATTATTTGTTCAACTCCTTTAAATCAGGTCGCATCAGGGTACTCCAGACGGAAGGGAACATTGGATCACAACGTGGGGTTTTCAAGTCGGAATGCTGGTTCTGAGTATTAGCTCTGCCACATCCATCCTAGTGATGTGACCTTGTGCCTAAGTTCCCTCAGCTCTAAATGGGGAACGTAAAGTCTCTTCCACAGGGAGCTCATGAGTGTCTGCCATATAATAGTTTGTCTCTTCCCTACCCCAATCTATCTAAAAAGAAATTTACAGAACAGGACTGACTATCACTAGGGTAGAAATCTACAAGACAGGGAATGGCTACACACGTGCAGAATGCTGATGTTAATACATTTTTAATTAACATTTTTAAATAGTTCTAGGTTTGAATGAGTTTGGTTCAGCCTTTGAGTCCTGAGGATTTTTTTTAGCAGAAATGTTTTCCCATGCTGACTTTCATCCAAATAGTTTCAAAGATTAGATTAAAACTTTCCTAAAAGGCCGGGCACCGTGGCTCACGCCTGTAATCCTAGCTCTCTGGGAGGCCGAGGTGGGCGGATTGCTCGAGGTCAGGAGTTCGAAACCAGCCTGAGCAAGAGCGAGACCCCCGTCTCTACTATAAATAGAAAGAAATTAATTGGCCAACTAATATATATATAAAAAAATTAGCCGGGCATGGTGGCGCATGCCTGTAGTCCCAGCTACTCAGGCGGCTGAGGCAGTAGGATTGCTTGAGCCCAGGAGATTGAGGTTGCTGTGAGCTAGGCTGACGCCACGGCACTCACTCTAGCCTGGGCAACAGAGTGAGACTCTGTCTCAAAAAAAAAATAAAAATAAAAAAATAACTTTCCTAAAAAGTGAAACTTCATGTACTTATGCTTCCTTTTTTTCTTTTTAAGACAGAGGAAGAACAGATCATATGTGGTTTGATTCTTTTTTTTCTTTTTTTGCTATTTGTAATTCAGGATTAGGTAAATCCAACAAAACTAATCAAAATGATTTAATCATTTTCTTTTAAAGCAGAACATTGTTTACTCTATCACATAGTACATTGCTTTTTGCTTATAAAACATATGGCTTTATAGCTGAGATTTTAGAGAATACAGAGAAACATGAAAGAAAACACCCATATCTGACTACTCAGAGAATCACTGTTAATGTTTTAGTACATTTCTTTGTGGCTTCTTTTCTGCTCACATGTATAATTATTACTATTATATCTATTAAAAATATTTTAATGGGATCATACTGTACTGTGGTGATCACCCTGCAAAAGCAGGATGGACTCCCCTATCCCAAATTTGATTCAGATGGCAATACTGATGCCACACGCACGCCAAGAGGGTGTGAAGATGTGTATTATATAATGATGCTTTCTGGAGAGAGCAGAGCAGGACCCTAAGGAAGTTCAATGGTGGCTTGAGAAAGCAGGGAAAGGAGACAAGCTGGAGGTTTACTGCCACCATTTATTCATATTCTAGAAGAAAAGGATGTATGTATTAAAAACATTGACTTTTTTCCCATAAAATGAAAGATCACGGAAGAAGAAAATACAGTATACTATATATCCTAAAGGCTTAAGGCAATGTGTCAGTAAATTTTCTTTGAAAAAGAAACATGGCTTGCTTAGGAAAGAAAATTCAGATAGTTTTCTTGTCTGTGAAGCTATTCGAATTTTTTACAGTTACATGTGACTCTCAACTATACTGCAAAATGACTGCGGAATGTGAGTCATATATCTAATCTTCTTTTAAATATTGATCCTAAAGAATGTACATGCTTATAATCTTACAGTTGAAGTCCACACCTTGTGACAACAAAAGACAAGTCAGTTTCAAACACAGATCATAA
Organism: Microcebus murinus; assembly: GCF_040939455.1. Classification (NCBI taxonomy): domain Eukaryota; kingdom Metazoa; phylum Chordata; class Mammalia; order Primates; family Cheirogaleidae; genus Microcebus; species Microcebus murinus. The sequence goes on from NC_134106.1 coordinate 101,761,864, forward strand.
CTAACCGCGGGGCTATTTTTTCCATCTGTAATAAAGAATGTTCCAACATCTTTAATGACCGAAGATAATCCTCTGTCGTCATCTTGTGCATCTAGGTTATAAAAATATATACACTGCTTTGAAGAAAGGTTCTGGTCCACTGATGTCAAGTGAAGGTCAGATTATGGAAAACTGGCATTGTTACAACAAGAAATGAAGCCTGCTCATGTTTTCTCTTGGTATTTTGAATAAAGAATCTCACTACGTAGTTTCCAACTTGAAGATTTAATTAAAGGCATGAGGAGGGATTGATTCTAGATGCTGACCAGTGGCAATGACTTTCTACCAGGCATCAGAGAAACATCTATTGAAATGCATGAGGGAAACCATTTGGTTTCAGACTGAAGGTCTACTGAAAAAATGTTTTGAATAGATCAGGAAGATCAGAACAATTTGGAATGTCTTATTCAGAGATTTTTTAAAAAGCACTCCTTAAAGAAAGCTATTTGGTAGAAATAGTAGCCAATCCTATTTTTTACCTTTTATGCAAAATAACTTGTCATCTCTGAGAAATAAAGTGGGTATGCTGTTTTAACTGAAGTGTAAAGATTGGCAATACAATGTCAAAATAATAGCTAGATGGGGGAGATATCAGAAAGGAGGATGGAGGCAGGGTGAACCAATTGAGAAGGAATGCTCTTTCATTTTGAATCTAGACAAATGGGTGCTGCTAACACTTCCCTAAGATGTACGGCTCAGTGGACTGTGGCAGGAGTGTCCCTGGAGCACGCCTTTGGCTGCCATCCCCAGGAAACTCCCTTTCAGTTTCTGCGCTGGTCACCTGGGAACCAGGTCTGGTGGAGTTCACACTCTTTCTTCCTGGATGCTTTCTGTGCTAATCTTATTGAGAGTGTGGGCCACCCAGTGACTTTGGCTTCAAAGTGCCTCTCTAGTTTTCCACCCTCAGTAAAACCTCCTTCATCCTCACTAAGTATAGAAAGTAACTCGAATGAACTCGCTCACAGTAAGCTGTAGGTAGAGAACCTGTCTCCCCTCTCTGCCCAGGCTGAGGTCAAGGCTATGGTGACTGACGGCATCACAGCACAAGTCACAAAGAATCCCAGTGGATTCCCCTGGGCTCCCCCCAAGCGGGTCCCCTAGTAGAGGACCTTGAAGACTGGGTCTTTGCTATGAGCTCCGTGTTTCATGGGTCCAGTAGTGGGAGGGCAGTGAGATTAAAGATCGCTGTGTGGGCCTCTCAGCTCCCAGCCCACAGCCATCCTGCGCCCGCCTGAGGCACTTGGCAGGAGCCCAGGAGCCCAATCTCACTCAGCTCCTTGGCTCTGGCTACCTCATCAGCACTTTGCTTCTCCAGGCTACGGGCAAACGCCGGGCCAGTGAACAGCTCAGCAAACCACCCAGTTGCAACCCAGAACACAACAGAAACCTTCTCACGGGCATTCCCAAGTCATTTCGCAGTGTCTTTTGACATGTCCACAAGACATTGCCAAGGGCTGTCTGTGTGTTCTGCTTCCCAGTCCCTGGAGGGCTCCCACGCCTCCAGCTGCCAGGGAGCCAGGGCCCTGTGCGGCTACGCTAACTCCTGGCCCAGAACGGGAGTTTTGTGGTCACTCCGATCTAAAATGGGACCCACGAATGTTTTGAAAACATAAGATCTTAACCCTAGACCACAACATGTTTGAGTATCCTTGTATCTCCTGGATGGCAAGTTCATGTTCTGATACTAAAGCACTTTCTGAGTTTATGAGAGGAGAAAGTGTTCTCTGCCTTGGGGAACATTGGCTAATTATCTTTAGGGAAGTAAAAACTGTCTTGACATAATTCAAGCTAAACCCTAGCTTGTATTACTCCCTAATATTAAAGGGTGAGTGCTGGCCATGAAAATAATGGTAACAATAGCCATAATTTATTAACACCCACTTCACGTAGCATGCCTTACTAGACATTGTGCCCACATCCTCGCTGGTTCTCCCAACACTACCAAGAAAACCACTTAGCATGTTTTAAAACTGAGACTTAAAGTGTTGAGGGCATTTGCCCAAGGCGACATGGCCTGTGAGATGTGGTTCAAGTCCAGGTCTGTCTGCTCTTTACGTCCCGGCCCCTCTAGCAATTAATGTCACTGTGACATGGCATCAGCAATCTTTACTGTCCAGTTCAAAAAGTTTATTTCTCTAGGATGACAAGTTCACTAAAGGTGAACAACAAGATTGCCTAATATTTCTTCCAAGCCGCCTACTTTTCCCTTTTTAAAAACTTTTACAACAAGATAGACCTTGCTGGACTATGCAGGAGATTTCAGAGACTAAAATGGCACCTGAGAACTCTAAGAGCTCAGAATTGCTTTGGCAGGATGGAGTCCAATAAGGTACATAGAGCAGATAAAAATCTGTCACATAGTTAGCACTGAAGAATGCTAACTGTCACCACGATGATGATGATGACGACATAGTTATTGCTCTCAAGAAGTTCTCAGTCTAGCGGGGGAAGCTTTCAGGTAAACAGATGATCGTAGCACAGAGCAGTAAGAACAAGGCACGGAGTGTGACCGGGACCGGAAGGGGCAGGGGCGCCGGGAACTGCGGCCGGAGTGCCCACTAAGTGCAGCGGCGACTGTGACTGCAACTGCCTGCCGGTCTCCCTGTGTAAACAGGGACAGGTCTGACTTCAGACAACTGCTGCTTTTTTATTTATCACTTCCTTGTCTGTGTGCTACATAGCACTGCTTTGGGTGCAGAATATTTTGGGTTTGGATTCCAGTCATCAGAGGTCCCATTGTAACAAAGGGACCGTCAAGATGGAAAGAAAAGGAATTATGGTTGCCTAGGAAACTGAATGCCACACTTCCTGTGATTACAATCTCAAGGCTAAAGTTCTATGCTCACCGCAGAGTTTTGACAGCCATCTGTCCTTGTCAAGAGGTTTTGAAAGAGTTTGAAATTAGGGTTTCTAGGGTTTCCAGGAGACACTGTCTCAGGACTCTGGCAAAAGGCCCTGCACCTGCTGACCTTCCTTGAATGGCCACCTCCAGGTCTGGTTGCCTGAAGACATTGCCTCTTGGCTCCTGGTTCTCTGGGGACAAGGTTGCCCATAAAAGCGGGGTCAGCGCTCAATCTTTAGCCAGTTGTCAGTGAGCATCCAATGTCCTCAAAGTGCTGGGCTAGGCTTTGTGAGGGACACCCAATCCCTGTCCTTAGAGACTCCAGTTCCGTTTAAGGAGTAAGGAAAGGACTAGGAAACGAGAGGCACCACAGGGGGCCAGCAGGGGAGGGCTGCGAACACTGAGTGCCCCAGGACTCTGGAGGGGGTGAAGGTTGTCTTGCTGCATGCTGGTATTTGGGGAGGGGGACAAGTGGGTGGGTGGATGGCCAGTTGAAAGGATGGGAAGAGTGGACGGCGGGCGGTGGATGGGCGCTGGGCGGGTGGATGGGTACACGAGCGCAGCAGCATTGCCCGTAGCTTTGAAGTCAATTAGACAAGAGTTGCTGTGCTGTCATTTGCTAGCTACATGACCTCAGGAGATTTAATCAAACCCAATTTCCTCATCTCTAAAATAGAGATAATACTTGTCTTGCAAGCTTATTGAGGAAATCGAGTATGACAAGGCTTGCGAAGCAACTGCCGTGTGGTAGACACTTGACAAAAAGGAGGTATGTTTATTTATATGGGTAACGATCTAGAAAAGTTTCTAGGTAGACACGGCATAAGAGCCAGGCCTGAAGAAAGGAGTGGGTTGCGAAGGTGGCAGGGGGGATCTCGGCTGGAAGAGCAGCTGCTTGAGGGCGGAGGCCATCAAGCTGGGGGCGCCCTGGCTTCACCAAGGGGGCTGCCCGGAGCAGAGCGGCAGGTTGGGCTGCAGATGGGGCTGAGCTCAGAGGACTTGAAGCGCTGAGGAGTTGTGGCTTGTCCCCCAGAGACCCGCCGGGATGACTGAAGGTTCGGAAGGAAATAGGAAGGCTCCCTCTGGACCCTCTTTCCTCTGCAGCCTGACCTTGACAACATCCGGATTTCCTTTGAACTTGGAAGCTCCCGTTTTCTGCGGTATTTATAGTTCCCCTTACCTCTGACAAGTCGCTGTGGACTTCCTGTGCCCAGGACAGCTGCGGGACTCTGGCCGCCAGCGCGCTCTCCTTCCTCCCCGGGGAGCGCTGACAGCCTGCTGCATGCAGACACCCTCAGCTAACAGTGACAAATGATTTTTAAAGATTAGATGGCACAAAGAGAAGCAAGGCCCCTTAAATCTCCTTTGTCAGATAAGTGCTACCTGGGAATCAGATCTGCCCTGACTCACCCTTTCGCGAGGCTCTGCAGGGAAGGCTGGCTGCCGGCTGAGCGGGGGGCGAGGCTCCAGGTGACTGTGGGCTCCCAGGACTCCGGGTTCTGGGGAGGGGCCAAGCCCCACCGGGAGGCTGACACTGGACCCACGAGGGTGGCTGGAAGGTCTCCTTCCATAGGAGGCAGCAGAGTCAAGGGGAGGGATTCTTTCTTTCCTGCTTTTGGAAAGCAAGAGCGTAGAGCTAAAAAGGACCTGGAGTCCACCTGTTCTTAAGGGGTGGTTCATGAATACCCTTCAGGAAGTCTGTGAGCTCCTGCAAAATTAGGGGAGTATGTGCATTGTGTGAAGAGGACCTGTAGTCTTAATCAGATGCGTGGGGTTCTAAGGCCCCTTGTATATCTTTTAATATCTATACTCCTCATTTTACCCACAGAGCATGATTCAGTGATTTCAGTCACACCACTGGCGGGTGGCAGAGAAGAGACTAGAAGCAAAATCTTCAGGGCCCTTTCTGCTGTCCCAGCCACCTGAGAGAGCCTAAATAAGCCACCTTCTTTGACTTTCTGAGCATAGCCCCCTGGACGGAAATCAACTGTGTCCAGGACGACTGTGAAAGCCCTCATGCCACCAGCCTCTCCCCTCCTCCCCGGCAACCTTTCCCCCATCGCCCCACCCACCTTCCATGCTGGCTTCCCGGCAGGAGGGCAAGCCTTGGCGACAGGCATTTGTGAGTGGAGGTGCTGAGGCTGCTCCCAGTTACCAAGCAGCTCTGAGGAGGGCGGGCCTTGCTGAGCCCCCTCCGGCTGGACACTCAGGGGAATAGAAGATTAAGAGTGAGCAAGAAAATGAGAGTCACCAGGAGTCACTAGGCACTAGGAGTCTCTCCTGCTTTTTTCCTTCATTTGAGTGGATGGCCAGTTTTTACCTCCACTGACCTCGGTGGATCTTCAACATAACGGCAATGGTAACGAGCCCCTTCTCTGGAATCTGATAGCTTAGCTTGGGTTTGACTCCTGGCTCCATCATTAATGGCCAACTTGACTTTGGGCATGTTTCTTAAACTTCTCTACCTCAGATTTTTCACGTGTGGAAGAGAATACTAGCACCCTGCCTTCGGCACAGACTAAGTCCCCATTACAACCCACCCCGGCCATGCAGCCAGACTGTTCTTCCGGCCCAGGCTGCCTTGCAGCGAGGTCTGCCGTGGGGTCGCCTTCTCTGCCAGTGGGATGTGAGGGGAGGCGATGTGTCGCTTCCAGACCTGGCCCATAAAGTCTTCCCGGTGACCCTCCATGCTCTGTCTTGTCCCAGCTGCTGACCGAGGGTGCTTCAGATGACTCTGAGGCCCAGGGGACAGTGGTGCCACCAGATGGAAGGAGCCTGGGCCCCTGAATCATGCAGGTAGAAGGCTACCTGCCAAACATCTGCACTGAACTATGACATTACTTGAGTAAAAGTAACTTTAATCATGTTAATATGCTGAGAATTTAGGGTGGGTTTTATAGCAATTAACCTGCCTCACAAGGTTGTTATAGGAACCAAATGAATTAGCATATGTAGAGCTCCTGGAACATTGCCTGGGACGTATATAAATGAGCTATGTACACCATTGCCATTATCATGATGGATGGGTGGATGGATAAATAGATATTGAGAAAGAGAGACAGAATTATGCTTAAGGGTTGCCAAGGCAGTTGGTCATAGAGTCTTGTTTCTTAGATTATCACCAATATAAAAAAATTTATTGTATAGCTGTAGAGTTTGCATTTTAGGGGGAAAAGATGGCATTATAGAAAAATATGTTGAGTCATTTATTAGTACATTTCTGTGTTTCTTGAAGAAAAACAAAAGAACACTGCTTTCCTCAAAAAGGTACAGTCTGAAGGAGGCATATAAGACTTTTTTTCAGCCAAATGTATTTATGCAAAAATATTTTCAAGTTCACACCGAAATAGATTTTAAAATCATTTGTTATATGGGGAATAATAAACAATAAATACAGCTGGTATCCAAGCCCGCCTCCCTGGCAGCGCCCACTCCAGATGTTGGTTCCTCTCGCAGTGCTGTCCTTCGGTCACACTCACACAAAGATTTGAACCCCAAAGTCATCTTTGGCTCTTTTCTGGACTATCACAGTGCCCCCCCACTGCCCTGCCCCCCAGCGCTCCCACCCTCACCGCCCGCGCCCAGGTCCCTCCTGCACACTCTCCCCAGGACAGCCGGCCAACAGCCTTGGGCACCAATCTCGCCCCTGCTCCAGGCCCTGCGTGGTTCTTGGTTGCATCCCACAGAGAACGTCAGACTTTTCTAGAGAAGAGTAAGAATGGCAGGGGAGAATACTCTGGTGCCATTCACGCTTTAATCATTGGTTCAATGTGTTCAAACAACACTTTTTGAGCACCTGCAATGAGCCAGTGGATAGAGTGGTGAACAAAACAAGCAAAAACAAAACAAAAAAAATCCCTCATGGAGTTTATATTAGAGGGAAGGAAGACAGAGAACAAATAAATAAGTCAACTCATGGTGCATTAAATGGTGATAAAGGTAAGGAAAAAGATGACTCAGGGAATGGTAAGAGTAGGTACCTGCAGCGGAGGTAGGAGAATGCCATCTTAAACAAGGTGATCAGAAAAGCACTCACTGAAAAATGATGTTTAAGCCAAGACCTGAGAAGTGAGGGGCGAGGCGGCGCTGGGAGGAGCATTCGGGAAGGGGACATCCTGCAGGAGCAGGCCTGTGTGGGAGGGGCTGCAGGTGTGGAGCGAGCAAAGAGAAGAGTCTAGATCAAATGTGCCATGAGGACCAGCGCGTGGAGCTTGGCCTCCGCCCTGACGCGGGAGGCCGTGGCAGGGTTCGGAGCAGGGGGAGCAGAGGAAGGGATCACTCTGGCTGCTAGGCGAACAGCCTAAGGTGAGCAAAGGCGGAAGCCAGGAGACCAGCTGGGAGCCCCAGTCCGTATTCTTGGCGAGAGATGATGGCTGACAGCAACTTGGGCCAGGGTGGAACCAGTGGGAATGCTGGATGTATTTGTAACCTAAAGCCACGACAATCTCCTCACTGTCTGCATGTGGGGTGTAAGATTAAAAGAAGAATGGATAATGACTCCATAGTTTGAAGCCTAAAAACACAAAGAGTTGCCATTTAATGAGATGGAACAGGAGCAGTGTCATCGAGGGAAGGTGGGGAGTTTCCATTTTGAGTTTGTTAAGTCTGAGATGCACATTAGACATCCAAGTGTGGGCGTCAAGTATTCAGCTGGAATTCAAGGGAAAGGCCCCGGCTGGCGCTATAAACTGGGGAGTTGTCAGCTCATAGACAGTATTCTAAGCTGGGAGACTGGCAGATCAGAATGTGGATGGATAAGGCAGACATCAAAGGGAGCACCACTCTAAGTGGCTGGGAAAATGAGAAGAACCGGCAAAGAGACTGAGAAAGAGTGGCCACTGTGAGATGAGACCCTCTCATAGTGTAGGGCCTGGAAGCCAAGTGAAGAGAGTGTTCCGGGAGAGAAGATAAGCCATGTCAGATTCTGCCACAGTGGCAGGTCCATTGGCTTTAGCAACATGGAGGCTACCTACGACTGAACAAGAGCAAAATAGGAGCAAAAGACCGATGGGTGGGTTCCAGACAGCACAGGGTGAGGAGAAGTGGAGACAGCAATTTAGACACAACCCTTCGATTGAGGTTTGTTGTTGTTGTTGTTGTGTGTGTGTGTGGCTTTTTTTTTTTTTTTGAGACAGTCTCACTCTGTCACCTAGGTTGTAGTGCAATGACGTCATCATAGCTCACTGTAACCCCCAACACCTGGCTCAGGCAATCCTCCTGCCTCAACCTCCCAAGTAGCTGGGAATACAGTCTTATGCCACTGCAGTCGGCTAATTTTTTGTATTTTATGTACAGACAGGGCCTTGCTATGTGGCCCAGGCTGGTCTCAAACTCCTGGCCTCAAACGATCCTCCTTCCTCGACCTCCCTACGTGCTAAGATTACAACCATAAGCTACCACGCCTTGCCTGAATGAGTTTTGCTATAAAAGAAGCTGATTAAACAGGCAATACTGGAGGAGAATATGGGGTCAGGAGAGAGCTTTCCTGAAGGTGGGAAAAATACATATTTTTAGGACACCAGAAAATCTAGGATGCATTGGCTAAAGCAGCCTGTGTTAGCATAAAACTTCTGTGAAGTCTTAAAGATTCAAGTGAATTTTCCCTTTTTTTCTGAAGAATATGTTTTAATTTACAAGTGATTTGTTCTCCCCAAATGTTTGAGTAAAATGGATCTTCCAGAAAAGATGCCCTGTTCATCCTATTTCCCTGCAATACAGCAAAGGATATGCACGCCCCCATCTGAGAAGCCAGGTTCAGGCCAGGGCCCTGTTTATGGGTGGGTTCCACATCTGCAACCAAACTCAATGGAAAAGACAGAATTTGGGGGTGCGACCCCCACGTGTAAGGAAGGCCCAGCTTTTGTATCTGTGGGTTTTGCAGGGCTGACTGTGGGACTTGAGTATGCATGGATTTTGGTATCCCTGGACTCCCAGAACCAATCCCCTGAGGATATAGAGGGAGGGCAGTAATTTAAAAGTCCATTCTCCCAAAATTAAGATATGAATTTAGTGTAATTACAATCGGAATGCCAATGGTGTTGAAAAGGTAAGAAATGGGTAAAATTCTCTTGAAACCACGTAAAAGAATAAATGCCTGAAAATAACTATGAGAAAATAGGAAAAAAATTTAATATAAAATTAAAAAGATAAGGTGAAAACCTGTCTCTTATCTTTGTCCTACATCTGCCCAGTTCTATCTCACCTTTTATCTCACCTCCCACTATATGGATCCTTCCAGAATTTCTTTATACATATACAAGCAGATATGAATACAGCATCTTGTTTTTTCCATATTTTTTATATAAAGGGTAGCATACTGTACACACTGAATCTTGCTTCTGCTTAATAAGTCTCTAAGATATTTGTAGTACAAAAGAGTTTTCCTGTCCTTTGTTATATAACTGCTTCATGCTTCCACTGTGTGAATGTACCATAATTTAATCAGTCCCCTAATAGTGAATGTTGAGGTTGTTTTTAACGTTTTGTTACTAGCAGTATTATAAAATGTATACTTTTTTCCTTAATAAAAATATATCTTCAGAATAATTTCCCAAAAGTAGGACTGCTGGGAATATGCATTTGAAATTTGGCCAAATTGCCTTATATAGGGGTTATGGCAAGGGGTTATGCTCTTACCAGCAATGAGTAAGAATGTGTTTGCCCAAAGCCTCATCAACAGAGTGTGTTACTAAATTTTGGGATTACTGCCAAATTGAAGAGGCAAAAAATGGTGTCTCAGCATAGTTTTTATTTGTACTTTTTTTTCTTATTAGAAGTAAAGTTGAGGATCTTCTAAGAGCCATTTGTAACTTCTTTTCAAAAACTCTTCATATTCTTTGCTTATATTTCTATTGGGTTGAAAGATAGACAAATGAATGAAAATAGAGAATCCTGAACAGATTTGACCATGTATGTATATTTTCAAGTAGGACAAAAATGATTTTCCATATCTAGAAAAGGCACATTTACAGATGCAGAAAACAGATGTATGGTGGCCTAGGCTGGAGGGTAAACAGGCACAAGAAAACCTTTGGGGGTGATAGGAATGCCTAAAGCTGGATTACAGGAATGATTGCAAAACTATCTACTTACTAAAAATCACTTAACAGAGGATGAATTTATGGTATGTAAATTATACTTCAATAAAGCTATTTTTAAAAATGATTTTTAATCCAATGGGGAAGAATTAGGTATTAATAATTAATAAAGATGCTAAAACAACCGATTATCCAGTCAGAAGAAAAATAAAACAAACCCCTTTTTTTTACCCAATATGTAAATATGCTATAGGTGAGTTAAACACCTACATGTCGAAATGTAAACACCACTAGAACACCACATGTAAACTAACTCTAAGGTAGGTGAGAGCTTTTTAATTAAAACTGGAAACCCAGAAGCTACAAAAGGACAGTAGACATATTTGACTAGATTAAAATGAAAAGACTTTGGTCTGGAAAAGATACCAGAAACTGAGTGTCATGGTCTGAATGTCTGTGTTCTCCCCAAATTCATGTTGAAACCTAATCACCAAGGTGATGGCATTAAGAGGTAGGGGCGTTTGGGTGGTGATCAGGGCAGAAGGCTCCACTCTCATGAATGGGATTTGTGTCTCTGTGAAGAGGCCTGAGGGAGCTTGTTCACTCCTTCTGCCGCGTGAGCACAGGGACGGCACCATCTATGAAGAACAGGCCCTCACCAGACTCTGCATCTGCTGGCGCCTTGATCTTGGACTTCCCAGCCTCCAGAACTGTGAGATAAATTACTGTTTATAAATTATAAATTACCCAGTCTAAAGTGTTTTGTTATAGCAGCTCAAACAAACCAAGACACTAAGTCAACAGATAAACACTAGACTGGGGAGCAGGGAAGACTGTCAACCCAGAAATCAGACAGAGGTGAATACCTATAATATACAAAGAACTCTTACAAAACAAACAAGACAGGGATACGCACCACAACAGAAAACTGAGCGAAGAATATGAATAGGCAATTCATAGAAAAGCAGTTGCATGTGGCCTTAGGCTCAAAGTCATGTGCAATCAGGGAGCTACCACGTAAAGTTAAAAAAAGATATCAACTTATTCTGATCAGATGGAAAAATGAAAGATATTGATAATCCCTATTGCTAAAGGGAATGTGGGGACTTTATTACATTTGTGGTTGGAAATATGTACTAATGAAATTAATTCAGTCTTTTTAGAAAGCAATCTAGCCACATCTGTTAGAATTAAAATACGTACATCTTTGATCCAGAAATCCCATTCCCAAAAATCTATCCCATAGGAATGAAAGCTTCAAAAGCAAAGGATTTATTTACACAGAAGTGTACTGCATTGTAAACAATGGCACAAAACTAGAAACAAAGTGAATGTCATCTATATGGGATAGTTGAATAAATCATACTACAGCTGCACCATAAAGTTGTATGTGGCCATTAGAAAAAAGAAACTGGAGTTGAATCAGGGGAATTTAGAGTGATTCCATTAGATGTTGGGGAAAAAAATCAGATACAGAAAAAACTCATTATACATGTATCTATGTAAATGTACATTGATGTTTATAGATGATTATATGAACATGGAGAAAGAAATAGCAGAATAATGCCTTAGCTTGTGCTGCTATAACTAAACACCATAGACTGGATGGCTTAAGTAACAGACATTTATTTTCCACAGTTCTAGAGGCTGGAAGTCTAACCAGGGTGACTGGTAAGTTTGGTTCTGGGTCTCTTTTCCTGGTTTGCAGACAGCTGCCTTCACATTATGTACCCTCACAGGGTAGAAGGAGGAAGCTCTAGTGTCTCTTCATCTTCTTATAAGGGTATAATCCCATCTATGAGGGCTCTACCTCATGATTTAATTTTCTCCAAAACGCCCCACCTCCTAATACCATCACAGTGGGGGTTAGGGCTTCACCATATGGATCTGGGGGGACATATATTTGGTTTATAACGATTTAGTACTAACTCTTCTATACTCCTATGTACCAAGGATGCACTGGGGGGACTAAAGGAGACCTAAAAAGGAAAAGGAGGAAAGAAACAAAGAAGAAAATAAACCAATACTTTTATGAGCAGATTTCAGTGTACCTGACAAATAGCTGTTGCGTGGAAGGTTTCTCCCTGTTTTCCAAATGGAGCAATGCAGGCTCAGAGAGGATTATATCCGGAGCCAGGGCCCCACAGCAAGGCAATTGCTGAACCATAAATACCACCCCAGCCTCCTGACTTTCCCATGGCTTGAATCAGAATCATTCCCTGATAAATATAACTAAGTCATCCGTGTAAAATCGACGGGCATTAACGTGTAAATGACAAAGGCGTGTTTTCACAAACTGGGAGTTTGGAACTTGCCCCGTGACCAAAGAGTTACCGAGCGTCACTTGGCTGAGTAGAGCGAAGGTGGCTGCCTCTCTGCGTCTCGGAAAGAAACAGAACCCAGGAGAGTGGCTGGAGCCACATGAATCAGCCAGTTGTCTCATGCCCATTTGTGGCAAACAGTGCATTTGGAGGGATTAACAGGGAGTAGGAGTGGGTGAACAGATGCAACAGATTAGAGAGGAAATCTGTTCCTGGGTGGCTCTTGGCAAGCTGGCGGGGGTTTCTGGCAGAACAGGGAGGGAGAGGACGGCTGGGGAAAGGAGAATAGAAAAGTGTCTCCTTTTCATTTTCTGTTTTGCAGGGCCTTCCGTACAAGAATCTTTACTGCTGGCATGTCTTGGGAAACTGCAGCTAAATTATAAGTAAAGGGAAGGGGGTAAGGGGAATAGAGGTAGGAAAGATGGAATTTTCTGGAAACAAAGTGGAATTCAATGAGCAAGTGAACCCAGCAATCTCAATTCCTTATTCAATCAACTCTTGAGGGCCCAGGAATCTAATGCCTTAAAAACAAAACACAAACCAAAAAAGCAGCTGCATTTGTCTATGTTATTTAAAAAGTTTACAACTGACAGTGATCTTGGACATTTACTCTGGTATCTGGAAGTCTATCTGGAGCCTCTCGCCTGGAAGCAGCCCGGCAAACCTCAGCTAAATGAAAATGTGAGAGCCAGGAAGTAAAAGGGGCCCTGGCTTGGACAGGCGGGAAAACCAGGCCCAGCTGGGGGCAAGGTCAGAGGAGCCCCGGTGGCTTGGCCTGCGCCCTTTCGTGACTGCGCCCCCGGCTCTTTGCCGGCGCTCACCCCGTGTGTGCGGACACGGTCCAGAAGGCAAGATTTATTTTTATTTAAAAAGGTTGAAGAGGGAAATTTTAAATCCGATTTAAATATTTACTCAAAGAGGAGATGGACAGACAGCTGAAACATTCTAACCTCGCCTGAGGACGAGAGGCGGACGGTTGCTTTTCTGAAGTGAGCTGAGGGCAGGGAAGAAATCCTCGGCTTGAAAGAAAGAAAGAAAAGAAAGAAATGGGGCCTGGAGACTCAGGAGACTCGTGGAATCCGTTTGGGGTTTGAGAGCATGTGGCCCGGCTCCTCTTCCCACAGATGCTGGGACTTGCTTTGAGACCGTGGACAAATGTCTTAGCTGCTTTGAATCTTAGTGTGTCCTTCTGTAACCGGGAGGGGAACATGTACCTGTCTCTACAGAATTCTTACAGGACTTAAAAGAAAAAAACGACATAAAGGAAGTGCTTACTAAAAGTTAAGCTATTACTACTTTACTCTAGGCCTGTTAAAACGACAGATTCCAGGACACTCTTATGTTAAGACTTGGACGTCTGAGGGAAGGCCCAGGACTGCGTGTGTTGAACACGCGCCCCAGGGGGCCTGTGGGTTTGGGAATCGGGTCTCGGGCCCCTGTGCGCTCTGCCCCAGCGCCTCCCACGGTCACCAGCAGGATTCTCATCCTGCTCGTCCTTGCTCAGATTCAGTCCCCTGGCTTCAAAGACCAGCGGGTGCTGAACGGACACAGCAAACTTCGTCCTTCCTCAGGCCACGCCCTCCCAGCCCTGTTGTCCCTGCCGCCTGTCTGGCGTCCTCGCGCTTTGCTCACTCAGGCCGAATGTGAGAGCTTTCCTTTTCCCCGTCAACCGTCAGCAAGTCCCGTGAGCAACACCCAGCGCCAGCCTGGCCTCCCGCCCCCCGCCTGCCCACTGCTGTCCATTCTCCAGTCACGGCCGGGGAGACCTGTGCAAAGAAGACCACAGGGCCCCTGTGTGTACGGCACAAGGGGGTTTCACAAGTGTCACACTCAAGCTCCTCCCCACGCCCTGGAGGCCCTGCCCCCAACACGCCTGACGTCGCCCGGCCTATCTCGCAGCAGCACCAGCCCTGACTCGGGGCCTTGGCGCTGACTGTTGCCTCGCCTGGAACACTTGTCTTCGCCCCTTTCACCCTCCAGCCTTCCCACAGCGGCTGCTTTCTCCTGATCCAGGTCTCCACTCCAGTGCCACCTCCTCAGAGAGGCATGCCCTGACTTCCAAGTGATCAGATCTGTGGCCTCTGGGAGGTCACTCATCCTCTCTGGAACTCTCAGTCTCCTCATCCGTAAAATGGGGATAATGATAGTACGCACCTCTTAGGGTTGCTATGAGAACTACATGGGTTCCAATGTGCGTTGCTTAGCCTAGCGCCAGACACTTAGCTAATCCCTTACATTTATCGAGCACTTACTCATAGTCATCCCACGGAATTGTAATGATCTACGCATGCGTCTGCCTTGACTCTGAGACTGTGGGGATCTTAGTCGTCTTTACATCCAGGCCACCTGCTGGGGTGCCTGGCATAAAGAAGCCACCTGTACTGGGTTGAATAGAGTGTCACCCTCACCTCCACCACCAAATTCATGTCCACGCAGAACCTCAGAACGTGCCCTTATTTGGAAACAGAGTCTTTGCAGATGCAATTGGTTAAGGTGAGGTCATGCTGGCTGAGGGCGGTGTCCTCATAAGAAGCCGAGTGAAGACACATACAGACACAAACGCAGCGGGAAGAAGGTCACGTGACAAGAGGCAGAGATTGAAGTTATGCAGCTGCAAGCCAAGGGACGCCAAAGATTGCCGGCGACTGCCAGAAGCCAGGGAGAGGCCGGGAGAGACCAGCCTCAGAGCCTGCAGAGAGCAGGGCCCTGCCAGCGCTTTGATTCAGGACTTCTGCCTTCCAGAACTGCGAGGGAATAAATTGCTGTTACTTTAAGCCACCTAGTTTGTTATGACAGTCCTAGGAAACCAATGTAACACCCAATAACTGGTGCGGAGTGAGTGAGAGAGAGTGAGCAAGTGAGTGAGCGAGTAAATCCCAGACAGCTCCTCCCCGTAGTGCTTGACTCCAGGAACAGGCTCCCCCTCTCCTTGCCCCGTAACATGGTCAGGGAACATGGGAGGGTTTCGGTCCCCTCGGGAGACACAGAGGGGATCCTGAGTCTCTGACACCTCGACTTAGAGGAGAAGGAACCGGTAACTGCCCTACCTTAGCCAAGTTCAGCTCGACATAGCCTGAGATTCCAGAGCCACCACCTGCCATCAAGACAATGTCCCCTGTCCCAGGAGGAAGGGAGGTTTTTCACAACAAAAATCTCTGACGCCCATCCACTGGTCGGACGCCACTGAGCGAGTGCCCACGTGTGCCAGGTGCTGGGCCGACGCTGAGCTCCACGGCGCTGCTCTGCCCTCTCTAGGGAAACCTCTCACTTCCTCTCCTAAATCCTGGCTATTTTTATATATTGAACTGCCTCATTTTCCCAAGGGGGTCATTTGGCAAAGATAAAAATGGCTCAGAGAAACCACAGACCAAAATACGTTTCTGATGAGAACCGCCCACCCTTCAACGTGCCCCTTGCTTGGCGAGTTTGTGCTCTGCCATCCACATGTGACATTGTCAATGTACCCAGGCACAAAAGCAGCCGGCCTCTCGCGGTCTCTGTTCAGGTCTCGGATTCTTGGCTTCTTAAGGTCAACCCCAACGTTCTATAGGCCAGGCCATGGGTTGAAGACATATTTATTTACAGAATATATCCAGTTGATAGGATAGCACAGACTAATAAAAATAACTACAGTTGATTTTACTGAGCGCCCACTCTATGCCAGGCACCATTAACCTCGTTCAATGCTCATTACAACCCCGAGGGCAGGGACTATTATTAACTGTAGTTTGGTGATGGGAAACTGAGGCAGGGGAGATTGAATGACCTGTCTGAGGTCACACAGTGAATAAGTGATAAGTGGCGCCAGGTGGTCCGGCTCCAGAGCCCGGTCTCACCGCTGCCGGCAGTGAAGCTGAAGGGCACAGTTTTGCAAGAGATGCCATCAGGCCAACATTTAGGACCAGAAATGATTCCTCTGAGGGCACTTAGCCTTGTTTTGCTGTGTTTCTAAAAATAACTAGCAAGGATTTCTTAGCAATAATCCATTAGAAACCTTTATTGGAGCAGAAGAATATGGAATTTGGAGTCGGTAAGATAGAAATTGTGTGCCTGGCTCCGCCCTAACCGGCTGTGTCACCTTGAACAAATTACTCATCCTCTCTGGGCCCGATTTCTCCATGTGTGAGGATGATGTACACGCTGCCTGGCTCAGGCAGCCAGCGATTTTACTTCTGCCGGCCTCCCTCTGCCTGGGTGGCCTGTAGTGAAACTCCACAGTTAAGGAGACGCGGGGCTCCCACCTTCGGCCACACCTAAGGGTGCATGGCATCAGATCATTATTAAATTAAGAAGCTTGAGGCTAAAAGGGACCTCTAGAAACCAAAGTCCAATCACTGACACCAAGTGAACTCTTGCTAACACAAAGATGCCATGGTACGCATGGATGACGTGGTCATCGCTGAGCAGCAGTGACTTCTTATTTCTTGGGAAGACACCATGTACTGGACTGAACGCTGGAGGCTGAACCCAGAGATAAGATTTGGTTCCTGGCTTAGCAGGGAGTGGATGTTGGCACCTGCTCTGCCGGGCCCATCCAGTTATTTTACGGAGTCAGTGAAGAGTGACCGTACCTGGTAAGGGGCTCAGAAATATCAGGTGTTGTCAGGCAAAGCTGTGCTTTGTCATGAAGTGAGGACTCGCTGGTGTGGGTGCCATCTGAACCGGGCACGCTGAGGCCACGCTCTGGAGTGAGAAGGTGTGTGGCGTCTTCTCTGTTTGCCCCACCAGATGTGCTCCTCACCTTCCTCTCTCCCGACCCGCCATGTCGCTGGGGCTTTCTTGTCCTCTGGCTTTCAGTTCCTCCGGCTGGGGGACTGGACCAGAGAGGTGACATAATGTTTCTGCTTTCAGCTTCCTGCCAGGCAAGCCATTACTTGGCAGGGCTGCAGTTTCCTCCCTGGGACCATGCTCCTGTTGGCACTTCTTTGCCCCGACTCCAGCTCCCACTCTGCACCCGTAGGTTGATCAGGAGGCGACCAGAGCAGGACTGTGCAGGGGACTGGGAGGTGGGTCAGGCGCTGGGGAGCAGGTTGCACGGATGGCAGCTCAGCTGAGAACCCCGGAAAGCAGTGCAGAGTGAGCCTCAGTGTGGCCCCACCGAGGCCGAGGCCGGGTCCCCTCCCCTTTAGGTGTAGGTGTGTCCCCTGCCCACACCTCCGTGGATCGTGCCTTCATCAGACCCTCCTCAGTGGCCCCCTTGAGTGTGCCATCTCGTTCCTGCCCTAACTCGTAACAAGAGCAAAGAACCCAAACCCGCCCTGTGTCCCCCATTGTTCTATCTGAGTAAACAGATGCAGCAGGTGCTCATGCCTCGACACACCCCTTGTCACGGCTGTTCTCACGTGCCCAGTGGCTTCTTCCAGCTCCTGCTCACCCGCACATGGGACACGCACAGTGATGGGGAGTTAGCACCCCCGACAGCGGCTCTCAAGCAAGGGCCATGCCAGGGGATCAGGGAGACAGCACCCCGGCCCGTCACCTCCCAATGGGTTGTCCCGAAGCATGTCCATGGTTTTCCAGAGGTCTAAGCGGAGGTGCTCACGGTGGCCATCTGCTCTTCAGCCTGCCCTGCGCTGGCTGCCTGCGTTTTCCCAACCCACGTCCCCACGTGGGATCAATTCCACCCAACCTACTTGCACGGGAATCTTTGTCTCCAAATCTGCTTCTGAGGGCACCCTGCCTAAGATAGCAGGCAATCACATCGTGACCTGTGCCGTAATCGAGGGCCTTGTCTATCCGGGCCACTTAGCAGACCCCGTGGAACTGTCTAAATTGCTCAGCAAGGTCTGTAAGACCCTTCACGGTCAGGCCTCTGCTCATTGTCCAGCTTCGCTTGTCCCCTCCCCTTTCCTCACACGCCCTCCGGCTCGACTTCCGTGTGGCAGCCGTGCTGTTACTTGCAGCGTTCGGAACACATTCTGATCTCCAGGCTCTTGGCCCCGTGCCATGCCATTCTCTCTGCCGGGAACATCATCACCCACATCCATTAGCCTCCCTCCCACATGTCCCTGTGCATGCAGCCTTCCCTGGCCACCCCCTGGAAGCACACGGCACAGCGGGGCCACATGTCCCTCTCTCGTGCCCTCAGACCATCCTGTTCTGATCCTGCCTTTTTTTCTCCCAGGGACCACGCATTCCAGAATGCAGGAACCCTACCTTGCTTGTCTTCAAATGCCCAAGCCTAGCACCGTACTACACAAGCAAATCCTTGATGAATTAATGGGAAAAAAAAATAAATGAACAACACCTTTAATTGTGGAAGGGAATAAGACGATTCCTCTAATACAAGGTGGAACGTAGTGAACATCATGAGGAAAGACTAAACTGGTTTGCAGGGTGCCAGAATGGAGAGAAAGCAGCAATTACTTCCTTGTAAAAAAAAAATAAATAAATAAATAAGTGAGCATTGACTTTGAAGGCCTTGAAGGCCGGTGGAAGCTGAGCGGAGGAGTTGGCAGTGAGGAGCAGCCGTGCGGGGCCAGGAGCACGGGGCACAGAGGGCCTGGGAAATGGGGAGCGATCCAGGCCCGCAGGAGCGCAGGGTCCCCGCAGACTGTTGGAGCAGCGAGGAAGGCGGGAATGGTGGCGCTTCCTCTAACCACGCAGACACAGCCCCAAGGCACATGACTTTGCTCATTGTTTAATACAGGGACCCTCCTCCGGCACTGCCATCTTTCCTTCCTTCCTCAGCTTCCCCTGCTAGTGGGTGAGGCTTCCTGTTAGGTTGTTCTGAGAACTGCAGTTTTCAGAGCTTTGGAGACCAGGGATGCCTGCCAGCAAAATTGCCACTTCAGATCTCCACTGAGTTCTAAGAACCGAGCCCTCACTCTGCTAACCTGGGCACTGCAGAGCGCGCCAGCCCGCTGGGGGATGGGGGCCTGGAGGTGTCCTCTTCACTTTTGGGGGCCCATGCTTTATGTGCAGGAAAAGTGCTGCACAACTCTGTTTTCTGTCAACAAGGCCAAGTTGTAACTACCAGGATGCTTGCTATTTAAAGGAATCCTCCTATGAATCATTTCCAGGACAAAGACTTTTTTTTTTGCAAAGTGAATTGCCATTCTTTTATCTCTTAATTAATAACTTTTAAAATTATATTAGGTAAATTCTCATTTTTCTGGAATTCAGAAAAATACATATGTATAACTTGATAATAAAAGAAAGCCTATACAAGGACAGCCAGCAATCATAATAATGACAATAAAATGCCACATAATTCAAGAATGACTTCTCAAAATTGAACAACTGATCTATAATCCCTTATCCACAATTCCAAAATCCTAAAAACTCTGAAATCCAATTTTGGGGGTAAGTTTAGCACCAAAATTTATGTGGTAGCAAACACTAACTTAAAACTAATGAGAGGTTATTTATAGTCATTATTTATCTTACTTAGAGTGAATATCCATACCTTTCACAGCAGAACCGTGAATGTGTTTTACTACAGGGTGCTGCCCTAGACCTCCTGGGGGGTGCCCATAATATATAGTTTGTACACATGGTTTTCTTTCTAGAATACAAAATATTCTGAATTCTAGAACACATCTGGCCCAAAGAGCTTCAGCTAAGTGATTAGGGGCTGAGCCTATATAAGTTATGTTCAACTTAATTTTGGTGTGAGGCATTTTTTAGGGTTTTCTAATTTTGTGGAAGTTGGGGTGCTAGCTATTCACTTTGTATCTCCCGTCCTTCCCTGGATCCCACTCCCCTGCTCTGCTCTCTGCCCGGGCAGCTGCCCCTGTGGATGGCCTCATGCTGGCCGGCTCCCCTGATGGCCGAAGGCAGGTACTGGCTGGAGAGCAGACAGCCAGGAGAGAGGGAGGTAGGAGTGTGTCCTCCTTGCTTCAGTGCCAGTCCCGGGCGCTGGGCGCTTCCCTCCCTATGTCAGCTCCTGCCGGGAGCCCGGCCTTCAGGGCTCCAGTGCTCATGAGCCGGGTTACTTCCTCTCGGGGAGCAGTGACCGCTCCCACTGCTGCGGGCCTCCGCGTGCCGGGGCTCTGTGTGTTCTCAGGGCCTGCCCACGCCTCGGAAGCTGCCCCTTCATTAGAATCGCTCCATTTGAACCAGCTGCACGTCTGACAAATAAGTTGACAGACCAGAGAGCATTTTACAGTCCCATAAAAGGCTCTGATGGGAAATGAAGAGGCCCGCATTTGAGGACTGCCTAACTTTGGGCAAGTCACTTCACTTTCCTGGTCCTTGGTTTTCCTCTCTGTAAAAAGGGCTGACAACACCCATTTCAGAGTGTGCGGTGATAATAAACAAACCGATGTATGTGAAAATGTCTAGGAAACTCTAAAGGAAGGCAAGGAATTCAAGACTCTTAAGAAAGCAGAATGTTTAATTATTCTGAATATTCATCCTATCCCCACTCTGCTGGGCTTTACCAGGTATACCAATGTCTTGTGCTGACAACACAGGGGGCTGCAAGCGACTAGAAGGGAGGGCCCCAGTTGGGCCCTCTCTCCCTCCCAGATGTCCTTTTCAGGACACAGCAGTTCTTTGCTGCCTGCCTTAATTTCTATCATTCGCCTTCTGTGCGTGCCTTGGGCAGAAGCTCTGTGCTTTGGTCTTATGCTGACCAAATCTACTTTTTCTTTCCACCCTCTGCCACTCTGTAGTCATCTGGGGCTTCATCTCTACGTTCTTGCAGGTCTTCAACATTCTGTCCTGCGTGTTGGTCACTTTATGTGCCTTACTGTCTGTCGCACGTTTCCCTAGAGCATACAGTAATAATTTTTAGTAAGAACTCTATCACTCGCTGACATTCTCTTTACCTTCTTATCCCAGCACTGTCCTACACAGGAATCCACCATCAATGGTTTTTACCAATAAGAAATTGTTGCCTTGTGTTTAGAAAAATCCAAATTGACTTTTTGTGGCCAAAATTCACCAGAAACGTATTGAACTCTTTCCTCTACTTTAATCATATCAGCTTGGCCTAAAAATCTGATCTTTTCCTGGGGCTGGCCATTCCAGCACCACATGGGTGTTCCCCATAGCAGAGAACAATCAACAAGATTAAGTTACTTTGAGTTCTTAATTAATTTTCCAGAACTTCCTCTTCCTATCACAAAACATAGCTTTCTGAGCAGCACATTCAATTTAGCCTAATCCTGCCCGGAGCTTTAGAGAACAAGATGCATTCTGGAAATAAAAATGATTTCACATGTAAACGACAAACTGATATTCTTAACCTCCCAATAACCCTTATTGTTTACCTTTACTAAACCTGGTACCCAAAAAGATTCTGTCTTCATGTTACATACTTTGAGAGCTATCCAAATTCTCTTGATCCCTGGAGTTTTATTGTACCAAATATGTGCTAGAAGTAAATAGAACATTCTTATAGGACTTGACAATACTTTGACATGCAAAGATTTTGGTCAGGCTAATTTTGGTAATTGTATTTAATTGCTATGACTTAGTATAATATTCTTTCTTCTTAACAAGGAATAGTTATACCTAAACAAAACAGTTCGTCTCTTTTAAGTAAGAGGTGGCATGACACCTCTGGAGTATGTGAGCTACCTCAGTGCGGAGGCCCTACTTTTGAGCAGGTTCTAGTTCAGGAACGTACCTGACTTTGTGTACCCCTGAGGGTCCACAGAGCAGATGGATGCTCTCTATGTGTGAGTTAAACAGAACTCAAGTTTAGACCGGGCAAGGTGGCTCACGCCTGTAATCCTAGCACTCTGGGAGGCTGAGGCAGGCAGATTGCTTGAGGTCAGGAGTTCGAAATCAGCAAGAGTGAGACCCCAGATCTACTATAAATAGAAAGAAATTAATTGGCCAACTAATATACATAGAAAAAATTAGCCGGGCATGGTGGCGCATGCCTGTAGTCCCAGCTACTGGGGAGGCTGAGGCAGGAGGATCGCTTGAGCCCAAGAGCTTGAGGTTGCTGTGAGCTCGGCTAACGCCACGGCACTCACTCTAGCCTGGGCAACAAAGCGAGACTCTGTCTCAAAAACAAAAAGAACTCAAGTTCAATTCAGCAGAGTTCTCTCCACAGCCCTTTTATCAAGGGTCAGGAAACGTTTTGTAAGGGCCAGGGAGCAAGTATGTTAGGCTTTGTGGGTCACGTGTTCTTGGTTGCACCTTCTGAACTGTCATCACTGTGCAAAAGCAGTCATAGGCACTAGGTAAGTAAGTAGATGGGCATGGCTCTGTTCCAATAAAACTTTATTTACAAAAACGGGTGTTGGGCCAGCTTTGGCCCAGGGGCTTATAGCTCCCTCCCTTCCTTTATGTTTTTTACAGAGCAATTGTTACATTTGTACTGCAGTTACCTGTAACTTGCCTGTCTCCTCCATAAACCCCCCACACTTCTTTTAGTGAAGATTCTCCACCTTTAAACATTTTCAAAAAGAAAGTCCAACCACTGAGTAACTCATCATAAAAATAACTGATAATTCAGGCAAGAATTATCGATGAATACCAAAACAAGTGTGAGCGTTTAATGAGAAGCATTTACAAAATGCTTCAAATATCTCCCCACATATTTGATGCTTCAAATATCTCCCCACATATTAACATACTTATTAATTGCAAAGGGGAAAACCGTAGCTTTACAGTGGAGAAACCTGGCAGAAAACCCCTCATTCAAGTGATCAAAGTTAATATACCTGACATGTGATAAATCAACAGTATGTACCTCACTTCTGTGGTATTCCTGCTAAAAATAAATAACCTGGATCTAACCGTGAGAAAACATCAAACAAACCTAGCTTGAGGGATATTCTACATCATGTTTGGCCCATAGGCTTACAGATGTCAATGTGAGAGACGGAAACTGAGGAGGTAATCCAGATTAAAGAATAGAAAAGAAGTATGACAAGTGAATCTAATGCATCATCTGGGGTTTTGCTTTTATAAAGGACATTATTGGGAAGATAGGCAAAATTTGAAAAAGGTCTGCAGCTCAAATAGGATTTTGTATCAAAGTTAATTTTCACATTTTGATAGTTATACAGTGGTTATGGCCTTATTTTTAGTAAACACACTGAAGTATTTACAGGTAAATGGGCATCACGGCGGCAACCAACCGTCTTGGTTTGCTGGGACTGATGGAAATCCCAGATGCAAGACTTTCAATTGTAAAAGTCAGGAAACTCTCAAGACAAGCTGGGAAGGGTTGGGCAACTGACTGCAACTGACTCTCAAAAAGCTCAGGACAAAAATGCGTGTTCGTGCCTGCAAAACAAATGTGGTAACTGTTGACATTTGGGGGATGTGGGCAAAGAATCTGTACCAGTCTTGTAACTTGCACATGTCTGAAATTATATCGAAATTAAAAGTCGAAAGGAAAGAAAGTCCAACACAGTTTGAAGAAATGTTCTCCAAAGCAGATTCAAACTTGTTTTTGTGTGTGTCGTGGCAGTAAGTACAGTGGCCCAGAGCGGAGTCACATTCATCCGAGCCCTCAGGTTGTGGAGCGTTGCACAGGTAGCCCCCTTGACCTCAGGCGACAGACACCCCTGCAAGATCCCAGCTGGGGCACTGGAGGCTTGTCTTAGAACACTATACTCTTAGATCCCAAAGTAGGAGGCTGGGCCGAAAATAACTGACATTCAACCACTGTTCAGTCTCTGATTCCGTGCTGGGCACAAGGTTGTGCACTTCCCTCAGCTAAACACTTTCAATCCTCACAACCACCTTAGAGGAGACTGAGAGTCACCTCACTCTGCAGATAAATCAACGAAAGTGAGTTATAAAGTTAAGTAACTTGACCAAGGGCACACAGCTGCAAAGTGGGACACAAAATCAGCTCCAAATAACCAAAGGCAGCACAAATGCCTCCCAACGGGGGTCAGTGAAACAACGCACGTCCATGCCTACCATGGAACACCAAGCAGCTGTGTAGAATTACGAGCTATCGCCGAATATGCTGACAGCGGAGGTTATCGGTGATATAATGTGGAGTCAAAATAGCCAAGCTTTATTCAGTCTGTGTTGCATCAATGTCTTTGTGCATACAGGTGTGTGTTTAATTTTTACAAGCATATGTGTGTGTGTGTAAAACTATATGCATGCACACACATTTTGTGTTAATAGAAACGCCATGAACAAGAGTCTCTCAGACTTTAGAGTGTATAGGAATGACCTGGTGAACTTACTAAAGTGCGTATTAGTACAACAGCTCCTTCTAAAGAAGTAGCTTGGGAGAGGACCCAGAAGCATCTAGAACTGGAAGGCCATAAATCAAGCGATTTCAGGTGGCTTCACCTTAAACAGTAGGAATCTTTACTTTTAACTTTTAAAAGTTTGTATTGTATGAATGTTATTAAGCAGACATGTGTCACTTTTACACTATTAAAATGTCTTTTTAAGCTGAGCGCTCTGGCTCACGCCTGTAATCCTAGCACGTTGGGTTGGAGAATTGCTTGAGGCCAGGAGTTCGAGACCACCCTGAGCAACATAGCAAGACTCCATCTCTACAAAAAGTACAAAAATTAGCCAGGCGCGGTGGCACGGTGTCTGTAGTTCCAGCTATTTGGGAGGCTGAGGCAGGAGGATTGTGAGCTGGGGAGTTTGAGGTTGCAGTGAGCTATGATGATGCCATTGCATTCCAGCACCCGGGCAACAGAGTGAGACGATGTCTCAAAAAACAAAACAAAATAATAATAATAAAAAAAAACCCGAGTCTTATTAATGCCTGCTCCATTCCGGCGCCGTTAGCGCAGGCCCGCCGCTGCCGGGCGCTGCCGCAGTCCCGGCCGGGAGGCAGAGCGGCCGCGCTGAGAAAGTGCATATCCCCGACGTCAGGCGCAAGGCCCGGGCTTAGCCCACATGTGCAAACATCGTCTGCGCTTCTGAAAACAATGGCTGTGGGCTCCCGGAAGAAACGGATGCCAGGGAGACCGACGCTCTGCAGGCAAAGGCAGTTGGTGACCTCCGCGGGGCGGCCACTGGCAGCAAGGACAAAAGAAATCCCCAGCAACGAACTGGTTCCTAAAACAAAAGAGTAGCTGCGTTTTTCCTCTGTCGTGTTTCTGGGCTGCATGCTCTAACCGCGGCGTCCGCTTCCCCTGCCAGGGCGGCCCGTGGCCGGGCCCCGGGGGCGCGCGAGGGTCCGGCGGGCAAGGCGCACTGTCACGGGGAGGGACCGCCAGGCCGGCTGGGCTCCCGGTGACGCTCCAGCTCAGGGGGGGGTCGCTGCTGTCGCCCCTGACCCGCGTGGGGCCGGTGGGGAGAGGGGGAAGCGTGCGTGCGCACAGACACGAGTAAGATGTGTAGTCGAAACGGCCCGGCGTGTTGTTCTCATCCTCTCCACCACACTCCTGGTCGTGACCCGTGGCCACAGTCGTCGTCACGGCGAAAGCTGTGGCTTCCCTGCTCCTGCCCTGCACCGTCTTCTTCTGCGCTGGACGCCGCAGCCGCAGCGAGCTGGGCGACTCGGACACCGCAGCGCTGGGCGACCCGGACACCGCAGAGCTGGGCGACTCGGACACCGCAGCGCTGGGCGACTCGGACACCGCAGCGCTGGGCGACCCGGACACCCCAGAGCTGGGCGACCCGGACACCGCAGCGCTGGGCGACCCGGACACCGCAGTGCTGGGCGACCCGGACACCGCAGCGCTGGGCGACCCGGACACCCCAGAGCTGGGCGACCCGGACACCCCAGAGCTGGGTGACCCGGACACCGCAGCGCTGGGTGACTCGGACACCGCAGCGCGTCCCGCCTCGGCCTCCAGCCGCGCCCCGCGCCGGAATAGAGCCCAGATCCGCACCGCGGCCCTCCAGGCCCGGCCCGTCGCCTCCCAGACAGCTCCCGGCCTTATCGAAGACCAGCCTCAGCCTGACCGCTCCTCCGCCACTCTCTGGCCCCTTGCTGCTGTTCCTCCAGCCGCCCAGATGGCTCGCGACTCGCCACTGCGCTTTCTGTGTCCCCGGCCTGGCGCGCTCCTTGCCCCTGGCACAGCAGCACGCCTTCCCCGCCCCGACTTCAGCGCCTTGCTCACACGGCCCCTGCGGGACGAGGCCTTCCCCTGCTACCATGTCTAAAATCTCAAACTTCAACATTTTCCCTCTGTTGTTTTTTTTTAATTGACAAATACTAATTATATATATGCATACGGTGCAATGTTATATTTTGATCTCTGCGTACATTGTAGAAAGAGTCAATCCACCTAATCGACATACTCATCGCCTTAGCAGATTATTTTTTTGTGGTTGAGGACGTTAAAAAAAAATCTATCTTTTTAGGAATTGAAAAATATATAATGCTTTATTATTAACTGTGGACACCATGCAGTGCAACAGATCACTCAAAATTATTCCTCTAATGTAACTGAAACTTTCTACTCTTTGTCTATCATTTTCTCTTTTCCCACCCTTCTCCCCCAAAACCCTACCAGCTTCTGGGAACCACCTTTCTACTCTCTGTATTTGTGAGATTGATTTTTTTTTTTAGATTCCACATAATAAGCGAGATCAGACAGTATTTGTATTTTTGTGCCTGTCTTATTTCACATACCATAGTGTTCTCCAGTTCCATCCACATTGTCACAAATGACAGAATTTCCTTATTTTTCAAAGCTGCATAGTATTCCATTTCGTGTGTATACCACGTTTTCCTTATCCATTCCTCCGTGGGCTATGATGGCTATGGTGCATGAGCTGAAATGAACACAGCGCAGCTGTCTCTTCAACACACTGATTGCAATTCCTTTGACACACACACAGAAGTGGGATTGCTCGACCATATGGTCCTTTTATTAATATTTTTAGTTTTTTGAGGAACTTCCATACAACTTTCCAAAATGGCTATACTCGTTTCCCTCTCTCTGCTGTACTCTTCACCTTAGCACTTGCTCCCTCTAATATATGTTTAACTTATTTGGTGACAGTCTTTGCTCCCATTAGACTGTAAGCTACCTCATTTCAGGAGTTAGTTTTCATAGCTGGAGAATGTCACCTGCAGTGTGGTAGGCACATAAATATCTGCTGACTGCTACCCAGTGACAGGGAGTCACTCTGCTCAGCTTTCTGCACGCCCCGGCCCCTGCACCGCTTGTAGTGCGGGGATGCCTGCAAGGAAAGACCCCTGCGACCAAGCATGGTCAGGAATAATCAGCGGTTCCAGACGGTTCCTTTGTGTCCTCTCTACCCTTTCTTTTCGAGGCCCCACCCGCATCTTAGCAAGGATACTGAAATGCACTTACCTTCCATACGAAACAGAATTTTGGCTGAAATTTTTCCAGAGGACTATCATAATTTTGTTTTTGAAATCATTTGGCAATGAGTGATTCATTTAATTTTCACTTGGCTCTGATTCTCAGCAGTCATCATGCACACTTGGGAATTCTCTTAAAGCAAAATAAAATCTAGCCTTAAAATTGTTTTCAAATGTAATAAAATTTTTATAGACGATCAATTTGACCATTAATGAAATGGGTATAATTCTGTGCTTCATGGGCATTTATATAAGCATTTATTAATTCAGGTTGTTCTTTGTGTCTTTTAGAGCCGATAATGATTTCCTTCTGGGATTTAGCCACATTTATGGGCCCCTGAAGTCTCACAGGACCTGGGGCTTGGACCTGGAAAATTCGGCAGATAAAATGGTCCTGGCAAGAGTCAGAGATTAGAGAAATGAAGTCTCCCCTTGCTGCCCGTTAATGCAGAACCGTGCTCAGTGGTCCAATTGTTGGGACATCCTGTGACTGTGCTGGCGAAGTCACAAGGTCATGGCAGGGCTCACTGTGGTGGCACTGGAAGTCCCTGTCCTCGTGTGCTCCTCATGAACAGGCCAATGGGTCCCCATTCTTTATGTGTGGCAGACCTCTGGTGGCCAGGTGGGCCACTTTGCTCCATGGCCCTCCTCTCTCGATGCCACCATCATCATCTTCTGAGTCGAGGTGGCAGAAATGTTTTC
The DNA here is from genome assembly GCF_040939455.1 of Microcebus murinus. Lineage (NCBI taxonomy): Eukaryota > Metazoa > Chordata > Mammalia > Primates > Cheirogaleidae > Microcebus > Microcebus murinus. The sequence goes on from NC_134106.1 coordinate 101,789,980, forward strand.
AGTGACATTTTATGACACTTTTGCAGAATTCTGTTGACTCATATGAGACAAGATGGGGAATTTTTCTGCAGCAGTTGCCACATGGGAAAACAGATCAGTTAGTCACATCATATGCCAAGCCCCGCTATTGTCTGTGCAGAGCATTTTTAATCACATAACCTTCAAAGCTGTCCCTCTTTTGCAATGACATTAGCCTTGGCGATGTTTTCCCCCTCTTAAGCTGTCAGGCGCTGAGGTTTCCTTGTTGCTCTCTCTGGCAGAGACACATTTATTTATCGCAGGAGAGGCTGGCTCTGAGAGGATTTGTGCAAACTTCCTTCTGGAGGTGAAAAGAAAACATCGCAGCCCTAGCCTGTGCCATCTACCGAACACCTTTCAAAACCAAAAGCTAGTGACTGTCCTAGTGGACAGATGTCACCTGGAGCAGGCATGGATCATTTTGTTTGTTTTTCTTACTAACCCAACACGACTTTGAACCCACTCTGTAAATAGGAGACAAGAGCACAAATTCTCTACACTTCCTGCTTTCTTCCCAGTGTGCTGACATTTCAAAGCCCCATATGTTTCTCTAAGCAAACTTTCATGAAAATATATATGTCTATTTGAAAAAAACTGTTGTCAGGTTATTACAGCCCAAGGGAAGAGAGGCTGCCTGTGTGGGCTGTGCAGGACCCCTTACACGATGCTGTGTCATTCTCTCCCTCTCCCTCCCTCTCCCTTCCCCTCCCTTCCTCTCTCTCTCCCTCTCCCTCCCCCTCCCCCTCTCCCCCTCCCTCCTCCTCCCTCTCCCTCCTCCTCCCCCTCCACTGCCCCTCTCTCCCTCTGCCCCTCCCTCCCTCTCTCCTCTCCAGTTCTCTCTCTCTCTCTCTCTGTCTCTCTCTCTCTCTCTCTCTCACAGCAGGCCCATTTGAAAGACCAAAATTGGGATGAGGCTGAAGACCTGTGATAAATATATACTTCTTCATTTACGCATGTGAGTTGGCAATAATCTGCAATGCCAGGAATACATTAAGCTGCAAGCAGATAATAGTTTTAATAAATATTTCCTGTTCTAAAATGAGCAACTGTATGGAGTCTAAAACATGTCAGGCTGTGACAGAGCTGTGACAGGCATTTGCTGGTTACCTCTTCAGCAGGGACCCCTCCTTCCCCACCCTGATTTTCCCTGAGAACACACAGCTCCTCTGCTGTCCTTGGTGGCCCAAATGGGACTGGCGCCACCCAGGGATGGACTGACTCTACTCAGCTCACACCCATTTTCCACATGCCTTATTCCTCAGGCCACATTGATGGGTCAGGGATGGGCTTGTGATCCAGTTTGGGCTGATGAGAGAGGTGACAATCACAGGACTTGTGTGGAAAACACAAACGAGAGATTCCCTGTCCCTGGATCACGCTGGCGTGGGTGAGCATGGGGGTGTAGGAGCTGCCAGGGCAGTTGGCTTCCTTGGGAGACCCCGGAGCTGCAGGAGCCTTTGTGTGGCGTCTGGAGATGGAGCTGTCACCACTGGAGGATGGTGAGAGCCACGTCCTGGCTAGGTGACAGGCACTCGAAGCCAACCCTACCTCTGGACTTTTTAGCTGTGTGAGCCAACAAATTCTCTTTGTTGTTGTCGCCAGTTCTGATTGACTTTCCTGTCACTTGCCACCACAAGAGGCCTAAATGGCTCAAGGTTGCTAATGCTCTCTGTTGTAGTGGTTTTGCCCCTGTCACATTCCTCCCCAATTTCTGTTATCCACAGAACCCTGCTGACCCTTGGGGAGCCGCCCTTTCCCTTCTCTCCTCCTGGCTGACCCCACCTCCTGGCTGCAGCGACAGGCACCGGGCCCAGGCACACCCTATCTGGGCAGTCCATTTACTGGGCTGACTGATGGGATTGGGGATGGGTGAGTGAGCCCAGGATGGCTATGTCAATGACACACACTACTTCTTTCCATTTATTATAATATTTTTATACTTCCTAGTACAAAACTAACAAATGCTCAATGCAGAAAATCTGGAAAACACAGAAAAACACAAAGAAAATAAAGCCAAATTCACTTTTCATCCTGCAACTCTGAGATTATGACTGCTAACCTCTGAGCGTCGGCCCTCTGAGCCTTTTTCATATGCGTATTCATGGACATTTAAAACATACTTTCCACATTATATAACTACGATACAGCTTAGTTCATTCTTCCTTTTTAACAGCTGAGGTCATTTTCCTTCCTTTTTTATTTTTTTATTATTATTTTTTTTGCTATTATTTACTAGTCACTATTATGAACATTTGTGTTGATAAATCTTTGCACACATCCATGGTTATACCTTAGAGTAAATTCCCAGGGCCACGTGCATAATAAATTCCTCATTAGGTTTTTCTAATTTTTTTATTATAAATAATGTTTAAGTGAACATGTTTATGCATTCCGTTGTACAGAGTAAACTCCAAGAGGTGGAATTTCCGGGTAGAAGGCAAGCCTGTTGAAGGCTTTTGATACCCACTTGCCAAATTGCCCGGCAGGAGGTTATTTAAATTTGTGCTGAGATAGCTCTTCCACACTCTCTGGATATAACTGTTACCTCAATTACTAGGCGAACAATTTCCTCCTGTGTTTGTAGGCTGTTTATATTATTTTCTTGATTTGTCTCTTCATATTAAAGATTTGAATTTTTTTTCTTTTTTTTTTTTACTTTTCTTCCAGCAGTAACTGAGTATATATGGGCATGCCTCATTTTTCAGTCATTTTTGTTATTTTTTCAGTGACATTTTCTGTATGTGCAAAAGATTTCTAGCCCCTAGTGTACATATTTTGGTTTAGAAACACATATGCATCACCCACTATTTTGAACTTTTGCTGCTAATTTTCTGTATCAGTGACCTGCCATGAGTTAAGTACCATGGCCTAAGAGGTACTAGTGTGTAGTTGTAGCGGTTAAGTGAAAAGGTTTGGAACTGGACTTTCTGGGTTCAAATCCCAGCCCTACCATTTAGCAGTTGTGTGACATTGGAAATATTGCTTTAAAAATCACTGTACCTCCTTTTCTTCATCTGTAAATGGGGATATATACCTACCTCACAGTAGGTAGTACCTTCCTCACAGGATTTTTGTAATATTACCAGTAAAATGAGTAAAACCCTTGTAACAGGGTCTGGTACAAGTTAAGCCCTCAATAAGTATTAACTATTAGTAATGAAATATAATAATAACTAAACTGTCTCGAATGTTTACTGTGTTACGAATAATGTATACGTCCATTTGATCTTCAACAACTCTCTGAATCAGTTTCTTTTGTTATACCCATTTTATTATAAAGAAGAAATGAAGTCTCAGCAATATTAAACAATTAGCTAAAGTCTCCTTGATAATATATAGAAATGGAACTCCAGCCCACCTAGATTGCCTCTGGGAGCATGAGGAAGACAGAATGTTTGCATCTTTTTTATTTGAAGACCACATTTTTGTAACAAAATGAAAATTTAATTCCCATTATCTGTGCAACTTCACATTCTGCCTGTCCATCATTTAAATCTAGTATTGGGATATTCTTGCCCAGCTACCGGAATACATGTTTGGTGGTGGGAATAATTGTGAAAAGCAAGATATTTAAAACAATTTAAAGTTTGTATGTATCAGTGCCTTACTGTCTGCTTATAATAGATGAACATTATGTAGAGGAAAAAAATGAATGACATTACTATAAAACTAACCATGTTTTTAATGCTAATCAAAGAGACTGTTCTTCCTAAGATATTAGAGCTGCTATACTCATAATAATTCTAATCTCTCTTCAATATACCTTTTAAAATTTTCACTCAGCGTCATTGTTACAGTTGATGTCCACATATATTTTGTTAGATTAGGTTCAGCTAGATATTCAAAAACCCTAACAACAAAGTCCAGTGAAGTTTGGCAGAAAAGACTGCTGTTTTTACTTCACGAAGGTTAGTGCCCCATGGTGGGTAGTTGTTTATAATGGTCCTGGGTGTGGGTAGTGACGTACATTGAGGGGATGGAGGAGAGTGAAATGCTATTAGCAATAAAAGATAAACCCTTCCAAAGAAATAATAACAGTTATGAAACAGGAAAGAACCTCCCAGCCATGCAGTCCAGCCCCCCACTGAGATGCGGGGTGAGGCCAGTCTCTCCCCGCTAAACTGGTTACATAATATTTTTTCCCTCAAGAGGTTTCACAACCTCTTTTATAAACTGTTAATGTGCTTATCCAGTCGTAGCATGGAGAAAGGTAACTAATTTTTAACTTTTAACCATTATAACTTGGCCTTCCCATGATAATCCTGGCGAATGGATGTACACTGCTATTTTACAACCTTTCTTTCATTCCTCATCACAAATTCGATCACAGTAAGTGACAAATGCTTACAAAAATTGATATTAAAAGTGCTTTTATTTTCACTTTCACATCATGAAAATACCCAGCTTTAAATGTGTTACTACTTCAATGAGCTCTCTTCTTAGCCACCAAATCCATCATTTGGGTCAAAAACACCAGGCTGGAACCCACCTACCCAGCCCTAAATGAAAGCAAATGTTTTTGATGGTAGAACCATTTTATTAGGCTTTGAGATTAACGGCGATCACCCCACAAAACTATATCTGAAGATTCTTAAAAGAAATAACTTTGCAATTGTTCTTCCAAGATCTTGCTTGGCAGATAGAAACTGTCCAGTGCTACTAGTCAGAATCCCCCAGCCCTGGCGTGGGCTCTCATTAGGTGTGTGGTCCCAGGAGGTTTATCCAATGTTCTGAGCCTTGATTTCCTCTTCTGTAAGATGGGCTTGGCAGAGGCTCTACGGGCTGTGTGCGTGAACACAAAGAACGCCTATTCTGGTTACCACTCCTAGGTAGAGACTTTCTGTATCCCAACTGAGAAAAGTAATTTCAGCCTCCCAGGCTCTAACCTTAACTGCTTTAAATGGAGGCAACCTGACCTGTGAACTCCAGCATGGCCTAAAGTGGGCTTTTCTGGTAGCTTTTTCAGAAATCCATTATGGGAGTAGAGATGAAAAGAATACAACTTCGGCTGTTTCATATAACCTTGGAGCTGATGATTTGGTGCTGAAAGATTATCAAAAGGAAACCATTTTGTCATTTCCAAATCATCTTTAGACTAGCCTATGTTTGGATGGTAAAATACTTGATGAAATGACATTTTAAAAACTTCTATTGTAAGACATTGCTCCCCAAGTCTATGTCTGTTCAAGTATAATGCAGTATAGTGAAGAGGTTAAGTATGTGGACTCCGGAGCTTCCCCCACCACCTTCGAATCCTGCTTTTGCCATTTATTAGCTGTGTGACTTTGAGTAAGTTACTTAACCTCTCTGTGCTTCAGTTTCCTCATTGGTAAATAAGGATAATACAAGTGCTTTATAGGATTGTAGAAATAAGTTGGTAAATTACCAAATATAAAGGACTTAGAATGGTGCCTGCAATGTTGGAAGAGCTACATTTAACGTTAGCCCTCAGACCAGTGCTCGGCGACAGGCAGGCATGGAGTTCGTGTTTGCTTTTACAGGACTGTTTTAGATGGTGGAGGCTGTGATCCAGGAGAGCAAGAAGAACTCAGGAAGGGAGATTAGGACAAATCCATTTAGTTTATACCCCTTAGTCACTGTAACTACAATCTTTATCAAACCAATTATCTTTCTTAAGAGCTATGGACTTTGCCTGGGCATACACAGATGCCCAGAGCTCAAGATTGGAAGGAAACATGAAGCTCAAATAGCACGTAATTAGAAGGAGCTCACTTTGAAAAATATGTTTGCTTTTAAAGGGAGCTTTAAATGAGCTCATGGGAAGTTTATTATAAAATGCTTGCCTGCACCAAATGCCTTAATGGGAAAAACCTTATCGCAGTTCAGTTGTTTAAATAATACACAGGCCGCGTTCCTTCTTCGCTGTGGGAGTCAAAGGTTCTTTGAATGTCCTAAGGTATTCCAAAGCAATTACAAAATCACATTGCAGATTTAGAGGGGAATTTAGAAATCATCTCTTCCTAAGCTCTCCTTCTGGAGCTGAAGGAACAAGTCCAAAGGGGTCAAGGGATTTGTCCGAGGCCACTTGGTTAGCTACTGGCTGAGCTCATTTCTACTAACTTATCTCGAGTCTTGAGGGCTGAGGGGAGAGGAAGCTGCTACATGCAAATGTGGAATTTTCTAATTTTTCCTCTCTCATACAGAAAAAAAAAGAAACTGATCACATACCTACGGAAACAAATATGATTTAGCAGAGAAAATATCTAGGCTAAGTAATGAATCACCAAGTGTTCAAGGTAAAAGTTTATTAGACGCAGGTAAGATTTTTTGGTTTATTTTTACTTCATCAGGACTAAAAGCAGTTGCTGTGTTGGCTCCTGGCAGTGTTTTGTGAGGCCTGTGGACACAGAGCACGGCTGGCTAGCCAGCGGTGGGGCTCTGCACTCCCAGAATGACTTTGGTAAGCAAGGTAACCGGATACAGGTGTCAGTCCGGCCTGTTCCCGTAAGACAGGGCTATTCGGTGGTTATAACTCACCTTATGCCCATGGCTTCTGCTCCCCTTCCACACCTGCAGCACAGTACAGGGACTGGATGCGGGGCATGGGTAGGGCCTCAGTGGTTCCACCATTCCAGCTAGTTATATTTTCCTGACTCACAGTGGCAAGATCCACAAAAGAGATTTCTGTAGAAGCCGAGCCTACCACAGCAGCACTCAATCTCACATTTGAATTTGGGGGGAAGATTAAGTAACTGTTTATGCAACTTGGCAGGGACTTGCAAATCACTCCCTCTGTTCCTCTTTGAATAAACAATGCCTATATGCAAATGATAAACACCCTTGTTTGACCAGGACTCCTGGGCATGTGGGTCACATGCCAGTGGAGACTTTGGAGGATTCCCAGCTCCCCGTCTTTAACTTGGCTGGGTCATCTTTTTGCTGCTCCAGGTGTATGTGATATCCTACCTCGACAGACCAGCTGTTCTGCAGAACTGACTTCCACTATACACGAACAGGGAGACAAAACTGAAAGGGATAAAAAGTAGCTCAGTCCTTGTAATCAGGTGCGGGAGGCCTTCACGGAACTCTCAAAGTTGTGCAGTGTTTGCATATTTCTGGGAGGCATATTTTTTAACCTCTGACGTCGGTAACTGCCTTCTGTTACTGGGAATGCCCTAACCACCCGATTGCAGCTTCTGCAAGTCGGAGGCTCTCAAAGGTTTTTGTTTGAGTCTAGGATCACACAGAAACCAGGACTGAAACTCCAGCATCTTCATCCTAAAAACTCTTTAAAGCTTCAGATTATATAAAACAGAGTGACTGCCTCTGAGGTATGTTTTCATGGATGCCAGAACTGCCCTGACACCCAATGACCCCTTCTCTTACTTTTAAAGATAAGAATGCCTGGATTTCTGCCTATGGAGACTCATCCTTCGATAAAGGAATAATTTACCTGGACTGAGCACACTAGCCTCAGACCTCTGCAAACTCTCGAAACTGTACACGCAGTTTGAGTGTATGTCATGTGCCCATTTTTATCCCCAAAGAGAGGATCTCTAAGGCTTGCAGGTGCCTAAATTGCTCTATCACCCACCAAGAGTTTAAGAATGATTATTGCTTTTTCTGACAAGTTATTTTCAGTGATTTATTTGCTAGGGTACATGAAGACACAGATACATAGACCTAAATCTCATATATCACAAAGAGGGCCAACAGGAAACTTTGCCTAAAGTTTTCTGTAGTGAAAAAAAGCCAATAATTTCACTAATTTTTTACTATTTTTATTCAAAATAAAATATCTTTGCTTATGAGAGATTATCACACTGCAGATGCTATCTCTCCATTCTTATCTTCAAAAGTAAGAAGGCCGGAAAATGTAATCTCTTAGGGCAGGGATCGTCAAGCTTTTTTGGAAAAGGGTTAGATAGTAAACATTTTCAGCTTTGTGAGCCACATTGTCTCTATTGCAACTATACAAGGTAATGAAAAAGCAGCCATGGATAGATAATATGTAAACAAATGGTGTGGTGGTTTTTCAATAAAACTTTATGTAGAAAAACAGGTGGTACACTAGATTTGACCCATGGCAGCAGTTTGCTGGTCCCTGTCTTAAAGGCTTAAAGATACTACTGGATGAAAATATTAAGGCTCATACATCTGTCAGATTTATGGTGTATACCAACTTCAAGCTATCTTGCAAAAAGAAAATTCCTGATCATATCATTCTGTTGGTTGTTGTGTTGAAATGAAAGTAATTTCAACAAGTATTCCTACATGCTGGGCAAGCTATGGGTGATGTTAAACACCTAACTGTTAAAACCAAGAATTCACATGCCAAATTCTTCCAGGCACAAGACAAAAATTAAATCTTTAAACCATGATTTGTCTTTTTATGCAACTCAAGGAAATCAGATTTTTTTTTTTGGCAAATGACTATGGCAAAACAATCCTTTTTCCCCAAGGCCTCACTCTGGGTGGGAAATCCCTCCCTGATCCTCCACAAGTAGACTTCTATTTTTTCTAGAAACCTGATATCTTTTAAAATCACAGACTGTGGCATTGCAAACACAAGTTCCGCCTGCCAGCCTTCAGGCTGCTGCTTGTCCAACTGGGAAGAAAAGAAATTATTAACATGATACTCCAGAAGTCTACAGTTCCGTTCCTTTCCAAGAGAAAATGGTAGAAACTCTGGTCCTCTTTGTACCATGCACATTTGAAATAATTAGACATTGCATCTTCCTGTTTAATATTTAGTTCTGCATGCTGTCTGATTAGAACCTTTCATATCTGCACAGTAACAGAGAGTGAGGTCTTTTTTTTTTTTTGAGACAGAGTCTCACTTTTGTTGCCCTGGCTAGAGTGAGTGCCATGGCGTCAGCCTAGCTCACAGCAACCTCAAACTCCTGGGCTCAAGTGATCCTCCTGCCTCAGCCTCCCAAGTAGCTGGGACTACAGGCATGCACCACCATGCCCGGCTAATTTTTTGTATATATATTTTTAGTTGGTCAATTAATTTCTTTCTATTTTTAGTAGAAACGGGGTCTCGCTCACGGTGGTTTCAAACTCCCAACCTTGAGCAATCCGCCCGCCTTGGCCTCCCAGAGTGCTAGGATTACAGGCGTGAGCCACCGCGCCCGGCCAGATAGTGAGGTTTTAACATGTGACTTCAGAGGAGAAGAGGAAAGAGCCGGGCCGGACACCATAAGTGAAAGGCTAACAAAATATCAATCAAAATTGAAATCACTATTCTGGATTAAAACATACACCCTCAAAATTAGTGAGTACTGAGTCACCTAAACGAAAAACAATCAAAATCTAACTAAGCTCTGCCCACTGTCCCAGGGAACTCAAATTACAGTTGCAGACACACTGACTTTATGTTGTCAGGTAACCTATATTTAAATTGACCTGAGGAATCAGACTTCAAGGTAGAAGGTGACACAACAGAAAAATCAGGGGTGCAATGCATGCATAAGTGTCAGCAAGGAAGGAAAATGGTTCTTTTCTTTTTTTTTTAACTTAGGTTTATTGAAGTATGATTTACAAGCAGTAAAATCACCTTTTTCAGTGTGTAGTTCTATGAGTCTTGACAAATACATAGAGTCACGAAATCATATTTCTATCACCATAAGAAATTCCCTTGCACTCCTTGGTAGTCAAGTGCTCTGGCCACTCCCAGCGCCCTTGGTGGCCACTGTCCCTTTTCCAGAATGTCAGGTGAACGGAATCCTACAGTCGGGAGCAGTAAGATGGGATCTAAATCTCAAGCGAAGGGGAGCTTTATAGAGATGAAGTGTCTCTAAGCGTCTCCAAGCTCCACGGATGACGGAGCTTGTGCAGGTTTGTTACTTGCCCACAACATGTCACCAAACATGCTGTTGCGACTAGTGGCCAGGCAGGGACTCCCCGGAGCCCCACCCGTAGGTGAATCCACAGAGATTTGCCGAAGCCAGCCTCGTGCTGGGAACTGCAGACAGCCGTGCCCCGGCTGTCTGCTCAGCCTGCACGTGCACCCTCCGTGAAATTGGCCCTCCTGGGTCTCGCAGAGCCAGATTTGTGCTCTAGGACAATGTCTGTGGTCATTGGTGGCTACACCACAGGCGAGTCTCTGACTTGGGTGTCCATTTCTTCAATGAACATTAATCAAGTGCCTATTATGTGTCAGGGACAGTCCTGGGGGTTGGACCAATGCCTAGACTCAAGCTGGAGGCATCAGACTTTCTTGGAATTTTAGATCAGGAATAAGAGACAAGCCTCAGTCTGGGCTGGCAGCCGGGGAGTGCGCACACCGTGAAGCGCGCACTCAGCGAAGGCCCAGTTTGAGCAAAGATGTGCGCAGAAGTGGAGATGGGTACTCCGGGGCCCTGAAGAGAGGACACTCCTAGTCCTTCCTGCCTCCCTGGCCGCTCGTGGTCATTCTCCATTATAGCATGCTCTTTGCTTATCTGCTGGAGGATGCTGTTTCTCAACGTTTTTATCCCTCTTCTCTTCTTACTCTAAATATTCTGCCAGGGTGAACCCGTCCACTTCTTTGTTTTCAATGGCCATCTACAGTTTGATGATTCTCACATCAAGATGATCAAGCAAATCTTGCCCCCAAGATTTGGGCCCAGGTATCCTGCTTTCTACACAGCATCACCGCTTGGCTGTGCCACAGTTCCATGTGTGCAAAATGGAACTCATCCGTGCACTTACTTTCTGTGGTAGGCAGAAAAATGATGTCCACATTCTAACCGTTGAACCCTGTGAGTATGTTATCTCATGTGGCAAAAGGGACTTTGCAGATGAGCTGAGTTAGGGATCTCGAGATGGGGAAATGGCCCAGGGTTCTCTGGGCAGCCCACTGTAATGACAGGGGTCCTTCTAAGAGGAAAGTAGAAGTATCAGAGTCACAGAGGGAATCTAAGGTGCTACCCTGCTGGCTGTGAAGATGGAGGAAGGGGCTATGAGCCAAGGATTGCAAGTGGCCTGTGGAAGCAAGGGAAGGAAAGGAAATGGATTCTCCCCGGGAGCCTCCAGAATGAATGCAGCCCTGCTGACACTTTGATTTTAGCCCAGGGAGGCCTGTATGGACTTCTGACACCCAGACCTATAAGATAATAAATTTGTGTTGTTTTAAGTCACTAAGTTTGTGATAATTTGTTACAGCAGCAATAGGAAACTAATACAGTCCCAAAACATCACACCCTTCTATAGTCTCCATCTCAGCAGAGTCACTTCCATTTATGGAGCTGCTTCGGGCAGGGAAGACGTGTAAGAGCCACCCTCAACCCCCCACTTCCCAGGTGCCCATATCACCTCTACTTTCCAAATACCTCCTGAGTCCACCCACCATTTCTTTCCAATGCCATAACCTAGTCTCAGCTACTATTTTTTATTTCTTTAACAGCATCCTAAATAGTTGCCTTGCCTCCCTTAACTCTTGTCTCTGCCCTGAAGCCAACATGAACTTCCTAAAATGAGCCCCTGATCCTGTCACATTCCTACCATAAACCTTCAATGGCTTCCACTGTCCTTGGGATTAAGTCCAACTCCAGGCTCTTAAAAGTGGCTTGCTAGGCCTTGCATCCTGTGACACCTATTTTCCCCTCCAGCCCTAAACCTCCCTGTTCTCCTCTTTTCCATCCTCCTCTTCAAAATCTTTATGCTGGCTATACCTCACACATTTTGGTTCCTGCATATGACGTGCTCTCTCTCACTTCTGGGCCTTTGGAAGTGATTTTGTTTCTATCAAGAGCATTTTTGGCTGGGCACAGTGGCTCATGCCTATAATTTTAGCACTTTGGGAACCTGAGGCAGGAGGATCACTTGAGCCCCAGAGTTTGAGGTTGCTGTGAGCTCTAAAGACACCACTGCACTCTAGCCTGGGTGACAGAGCAAGACCCTGTCACAAAAAAATGCATTTTTCCCTGGCCCCTACCTCTTTGGCTTCCTCTGGAAGCACTTCCTGACTCTTCCAGTTTGGTTTAAACACCATTCTTGTGCCCTCTGACACTTGTACTTTACCTATTTCAGGGCTCATCAAGCTATATGTAATTTAATTCTATGTCTTCCCAACAAGACCTTAAACTCCATGGAGCTCCCGGAGACCGAAGCCAACTCTATCTTACTCATAGATGTGTTTTCAGCACCTAGCATGGTGCTGGTACAGAGAGGGTCCTCAACAATATATTTTAAATTGAGTTGAAGAGACCTGCCGACAAACTTCAGAGGAGGGAGAAGTTTCCCGGAGCTGTCAGCATTGGGGGGAAGAGGTGAGGAGTCAGGAAACACTCCAGGAAATAGAGGTATTTGCATTGGGCCCTTGTCCAACATTCACCTGTTGTCTTGTACTTTCACCTGCCCTTCCATCTTCTGCTCTGTAGAGGTAGGGCCCGGTGTCTGAAAACAACATTTTCTGGGCTTCCCTGCCAGCTGCGCCCAGAGGGAAATCCAAAGGAATGGAGAGAGGAGTCCTGCTCTGGCTTTGAGAGTGAGGGCTGCTGGCAGGTGGGGAGCAGCGGCCCAGGCAGGGGCAGCGCCGTCAGCAGTCCCAGCTTGGTCCAGGTGGCACCCCATTGGTACAGCCAGAACTGACGAGTGGCACAGCAGCAGGTGTGAATTTGGGGGTTAGATGTAGCTTCTTTTCTTGCTCCTTCAGCCCCTTTCCTCTTCCCTTTTGCTCTTCCAACCCCTCCAGCATCTTAGAAATCAATCCCTATATCAAATTCCCTGTGTTTGAAACACCTAGAGTGGGTTCTATTCTCCTGCCTGGAGCCAGGCCCTGCTGCCTTGAAGACAGAATAAGGGGAGAAGACAGAAAGGCATTGGGGAGACTGCCCTGAGCCCATGTCCAGAGGTGGGAGTGTTTGGAGGGGTTTTTGGAAAGTAGAAAATCATCCAGTTTGCCTGGAGCACAGTGATTGAATAGGACGATGGCAAGTAAGAAAGCTACAGAGGCATAAGAAATCTATGTTCTGGAGTAACTCAAATCCTGGGTAGAAAAGTTTATACTCGGTTTTGATAAACAATGGAGATTCTCTGAGGCCTGAGTCAAGGGCTATGGTTGGGGGTGGGTGTGAGAGACTGCCTGCTTAGTGTGAGTATAGTGAGTTGGAAAGAAGGAAAGGATGCAAAAGACTGGCACAAATACTAAAAATGCAGTCGTTAGAGGCTGTGGCCCTTGGTTGGATGAGATGAACGAGAGAGGAAAACTCAAAGTTGGCACCATGATTTCCCCCCCTGCCGTGTAACTGGAAGGTGGGATCATTAGGAGATGTCAGGAAGAATAAAAGTGGCTTGTAAGCTGTGGAAGGCAGAAAATAACAATTGACATCCATATGGCACGTTCAATTTTCACATGTATGATCTCATTTAACTTAAATTTTAATGTCCTAGCTCTTTGCACTACACTACTTGTTGACATCGGTCTGTAACTTGGCAAAGAAGTCGAGTCTACTTAGCATGCTTTGGTAATCATCTGCGTAGAAGAGAGAACCAAAAACAGGACACTGGATGAGATCACCAAGGGCAGAGTAGAGAAGCCAGACGCACAGGACTGCGGGGGCAGGCGGAGAGGTGAAATGTAGGAGGCAAGAGAGGCTGGTTAGAAAAGAGAGGGAGATAGCAGGAGGACCTAGACAGTTCGTGCCACATAAACCAATGGAGGAGATTTCATGACAAATCGGCCTTGCCAAGACTATCACATCCTGCAAGGTGTTAAGGAGAATAAAGGTTAAAGAAAAATCCACTGGGTTTGCAGATAGCAGCTTCAATGCTGTAGCTAAAGAGTGGCTGAAGCACAGGGAAGTGAGGCAGCGAGAATGGCTAATATTCCCATCCTCGTAGCTCCTTCCCATCAACTTCCTCTGCCTGCGACAAAGTCCCCCCCTCCCTACACCCTGGGCACACTCGCCCCTGTAACTCCAGGTGCCACCTGCGTCCAAGCGCAGGCTGGGCCAGTGGTCAGGCTGATGTTTGCAAAGCTGCTTGCTGACTTCATGGAGACGCGGTCTGTGTGACTAGTGTCAGCTTAGTGTGGAGGCTGAAGTTATTGATTGATGTCAACGGTTGGTCCTTAAAGTTGTAGGTAGTGGCTCAAAGTGTTTTTCTTAAAGACATCTAGCAATTTATTAAGTAAAGGCTAGCTAACGTCTATAAATTCTCGGAGAACAAGAACAAAAGAATTAAACAGTTTTCTTCTTTTTAAAAAATAAGTGTGGCTTATGTCATGTACTTGACATCCACTCAAAGTCACAGAATCTCACCAGTAAGTGTTGAAATCTGCACATCTCGCAAGAGCCTGGCAAAGTCTGCAGCCCACAGCCTTCTGCACAGCTGGCGAGGGCAGGCCGCAGGGGAGAGCGGGCTTCCGGTACTTTGTCACACTAGCGGAAGCCAGAGCTGAAATCTGATTACTTTGCAAGGATTCCAAAACCTGACCTAAATCCCCTCTCAGAATCTGTTAACAAATCAAAGATCATTTCTAGTAGCACCAAGCGAGAGGCATTAAGCCCTCATAACTCTGAGAAGTTCCACTTTTTGGGTAGGGTGTACTTGACCAAGTTAGACCCTTCGTAAAATGCAAAAGCCTCCTAATTTCAAACCCGAATATGTTCGTAATAAAATATCGACCTTCCAAATTCCATTCTGTATGAACAAACAAGCCTGTAAAACATCCAAACAACAGTGTAGTAGGTGGAAACAGATGCCATCATTTATTTTAAGATTAGTTTATTCAACAATTGAAAGGGGGAATGTTGCTTATTCCACACAACGTCTTAGAATTTGAGTAGTTTACCTGTTATTTTAAAATATAGGACTGTCAAATAGTTTTCTGGGTTTTTAGAGTAGCTCTTAAATTGTGTAACTCTGCTACGTTTCCACAATATAAACAATATGGGTTTTTTTCCTAAAACTTGACATAAAAAACTAGGTTGTCATAGGCTAAAAATTTTAAAGTAGCCGAAAAATATAAAAACCTGTGAATTCATTACAAACAACCTAATTTTATTTTTTCTAACCACCCATACCAGCAGCAGTAAATGCTCATGGCTGATCTCTTTGAGTATGACGCTACAACAGGGAACAGTAAAAAATCCCAGTTAATTTCCACTTCGCTTCTTGAATTGATTTTTTTTTTCTAAAGTGTAAAATTTCAAACAGAGCTCTTGCTTCATTTCATGTTGCTTTCCTTCTTTATTTAGTTATAGAGGGTGTGTGGGAGGGAGTCTGAGGGAGGAAGAGAGATAGATGGGTGGGTTCGATCTACTTTTCCATCACCCTCTTTTATGACAAAAAAAAAAAATGCTTGAAAAATGAGTCTCTGCCCTCGCTGTCTCAGCTTCATCGCCTCCCATTCACTTCTCAGCCCACTGCCATCTGGCTTCCACCCTGGAACCCCATTCAGACTGTTCTCGTTAAGAGTACCGACGTTTCCCCACTTGCCGGCCCCCATGACCTATTTTGAGGCCCCTCCTAGCTGACCTGTCCGCAGCTTTGGACCCGCAGTGCAGACCCGCAGTGCAGACCCGCAGTGTAGACCCGCGGCCCCAGACGCACGTGGCGCGGCCGGCTGCGGTCTGCGCGGGGACGCCGGGTCCGCGGAGCTGCACACTCGGGCGCAGGGTGAGTCACTGGGAGCTGGCAAACGGTGGCGGCATGCGTCCCTTCCGAGGAGCAGCTGCTGCTCTCTCTGGTTGATTTGGGCCATGGGAGAACGTGGACACAGCATTGATAAGTTTTTAAAATTTTTTTTCTTTAAAGAACATCTTGGTGTTTATGAGAATGTTTCTAATGTCTAAATATTGCCTCGCATTTTTTTAAATGCTCATAGGACAAGTAAACATATCTGTAGACCTCCAAGGAGAGGCCTTTGCTGTAGTTCTCCCTTCTCTCGGCCTCCGGGCCTAATTCTCTGTCTGCTGCGCTGTTTTGTTTCTGCTCTTATTTTGCTCTTTCCCCCCACCACATAGCTCCCTCATGTCGCGGCTCCCCCAGTGTTCCCTCCTCCTTGGTCCTCTTCTTCCTCATCCCCGTGGGCAACGTCGCAGACCAGAGCTGGCCTCCCGGCTCCCGAGCAGTGACTGCGCTTGAGCGGGTCCGCACTCAGAAGGGCGCCACCCGGCGGTGTGACGCTCTGCACCTGCCGTCCTGGAGTCCTTACAAAGTCATCTCTGAACTTGCCTTCTGTGAGCGAGGCATGTGCCAGGGACTTAGCGTTTCAGCTGAGGTGCCATCCCACCTCTGGCTGCCTTCTGGGAAGGGTTCTTGGTCACCTGCTCCTCCGCCCTTCCCACCCTGGGCCCTGCCTGTCCTCCTCCTACACCCCCTGCCACGACTGCGGCTGCCCTCCTCGCTGGCGGGGGTCTGAGTGCAGGTGCAGGCAGGTTTGGGGGCCTTGCACCTGCACTCACGGGGCATCTCCAGGTAAGGCCTGGCAGTGGTGGCTGTCCCCACCCCAGGCTAGCAGTACCACAGCTCAAGAGTGGGCAACGTGGTGGGGGCCAGCCTCTTACCGCCCAGATCCTTGGTGCATCTTGGTGCAGAGGTTGTGACACCCTAGGGTTATCCATCTGACCCGTGGAAAGGGGAGACGCCTGACTTGACTTCCTCACCCCTTGCTGAGGTGTAGTCCGCGGGTCTGGGGGCTGGTGGGACAGGGAACAGGAAACATGGCAGTGGTCTGGCCCAAGTGCATAAGGACCTTCTGAGTCCCTGCCCCGGCCCTCAAGCACCTGTGACAGTCTGAACTTGCCGAGTGAGTCTTCCCTGATGCTTTGGACCACTCTGTGCCTGGGGAATCCTTTCCTCCTCCTTTTAGTTTCCCTGAGTGTGGAATAGTGCTCATTTCTTCTCACCAGCACAGGACACCCTTTGGGGTGTAATTTCACCCCAGAATTGTGTGATTTCAGTGATTTCACGCAGGAACTAAATGTTCTAATATTTACATTTAGACCTGGCATTGCCCAATATAAACATGAATAGTAAAATTTATGCCAATAATGTAAAAATTTTAAATTTAGAACATCAAATAGCAAATAAAAATTCCAAGACATGTTCAGAGAGGGACAGAGTGGCAGAAAGGAAGTGCTTTATGTTTTAGAATCTTAGTACCTTTAGGGAATTTTTCCCCTGCTTTCTGAACAAGGGGCCCCATGTTATTATTTTTCACCAGGCCCCACCAATTGTGTGTCTGGTCATGCCCAGGCCTTATTTGCTGATGGCTCCTCCTTCATCTGCAGCCTGGACCCCACTTCTCCTCTCCAGACTTGCTTTACCTGGAGCCTTTGCAGGCAACTAAGCTTAACATATTCTCATCTGATCTCATCCCCCCAGGTTGCTTCTCTCCTTATATTTCCTTTTTTTCTTAATGAAGTATCATCTAGACACTCTTTTATAAGTAGTTACTGAATTGTTGAATGAATGAATGAATGAAATCATAGAAACCTTTTCAATTCTCTCTGGTCCTTCCATTTCCCATATGTGATTGGTCATCAAGTTCTGTCAGGTCTGTCAAACACTCCATGCCCTCTTCTATCCCCATGCTCAGAATGAATGTCTGGCCTCCAGCTATGGGGCCTGCCTTTGACCTGTTCATAGTCTATTTGGGGGAGACAGACACGTACATGGTTATTACACTGCAGCATGGCGAGTGCTGTGATGGCAGCTGTAGGGCCACAGCTCTGCCCGGGCAATTGGGAAAAGGCTTCTTGGAGGAGGAAATATATGATCTGAGGTTTGAAGAATGAACAGATATTTCAGGCAGCAAAAAGACATGTTTCTAAGGAAATCTGGGTGGCTAGAAGGTCGTTTTGAGCCCAGACTTGCCACGGAAAAAAAGGGGGGGGGGAGGAGAAGCAGTAATAAAAATTCTTTGACTGGCAGAAAATTGACATAATGGAAGTTAATGAATTCTGAAATAATTCCCATATTGAAAACTATTTTGGAAAGTGTTAACATGATACTTTTTAAAGCTTCATGATTATTTGGTTAAGGTCGAATCAGGGAGAAAAATATCAATGCCATGTCCAAGTAAATCCCCAAACTTTTCAGTCTTGTAATAAATTTGATTATGGTTCTTCTATATTCACTAATGCTTTTCCTAGTGTCTTACAAATAACTCACCCTTCATCTAGGTATCAGATTTTGGGATTAAACATCTCAAGGAGTCAGAGAAAGCAGCGACAGTGCCCAAGCACCCCAGTGAAAACACTCTACTAAAATACTGAATTGACACTGGAGACCACTAATAGCATACACGATATTACATTTTTATCAAGAATAAATATGAAATCTGAGATATAGTTGTTAACCCCAACTTTACTTTAAATTTTATTAATGGCAGAGTAAGAGTTTTTTAAAGTCAAAAACATAACAATACAATCTTGGTACAGTTAGGGCAGATCTGGTCCTCAACTATCTTAAAAATACAGTAGCTAGGTAGGTTAGTACTTTCCTATAAACTAAGAAGTGAGGCTATCTACCTCTTCTTGTGTGGAGTAGCAAGCAGTAGTATGTTCTGAGCTGGAGCCTTAGTAAAGCAGGGAACTCTATAGCAATTCCTAAATGAAGTCTTCATAGCTTAATTCTACTGTCTCTAGACCAGATCATCTGGGGTCCCTGTTAAAAGGTCCAGTACTTAAGCTCCACCCCAGAGTCTTTGGAGGAAGGGCTGAGGAAACTGCATTTTAAACAAGCCCTCTGTTCCATTCCAGGTGACCCGCTATGCACTCCAGGTCTTAGGGAAACCCAATTTCCAACATAAATACAAGAATTTTAGATTGTCAAATAAAATAGCTTTTAATTTCTCTTCGACAATATTGAGAAAATAAGTGAATTTTCTAGAAGAATTTAATTTCTGTTTACCCCTGTTAAGCATCAAAACTTTTAAATATTTTAAACATTTTAATGAAAATCCTTCCAAACTGTGTTATATAATGCATATAATGCACTATCTTCTCAAACAGAATAGATTGCCCAACCTGGACATTTTTATTGGTGACTCAGCATCCTCATTACAAAATATCGATTATTATTCTTAGCTGAAAAAGTTATTCAGGTCTATAAAACTGTCTGATCCTATACTGAATGGCTACAGCCAGCTGTGTTCTGTGGCACTATGGTTGCTCTTTTGTGTTTTGTTTAAATAATTTTCCTGTTTTTTCCCTTGCTGTCAGGTAACTTTTATTAATGGTACAACTACTCTTTCTACTTTCTGGATTTTTCTCTAATAATCTCTGGGAAAGCATGAGGAAATTTTTATAAGTAAAGTTCCTGTGTGGGTGGAAGGATCTGTTGGGATGTTTTTGGGTATAATAAACTACAACTCAGATTGGCTTAAGAGAATCCATTATTTCACATGCCAAGAACTCTTGTTTTATGTAGCTGAAATCCAATTATATACACAAGTCTTATCGTGTTGTTTCTCACTTACTATATCAAACCATTTTTCTATGTCATCAAAATATTTTATAAATATGCTTCTACATCGCATTTCACCTTATTAATTAAATCAGCAAGTATCTGTTGAGTGTCTTTCAGGTGCCAAGCGCACGGAAGGTGGTGGAGATGAAATGAATGGAGAGCAAGAACAGACACGGTTCCCGGTCTCCTGAGCTGCTAGGTTAGTGGGAGTGTGCCATCATTTATGTGACCATGGTCTTGTTTCCAAGAGTTGTTTAGCAATTATAAATAACATTCTGATAAACATCTTTGCTCACATTTTGCTTTATTTCGACAAAAGTCATTAAAAGTGGAATTCCTGGGTCATTTTAAAGCTCTTACATATTTTTGAGTCTTTATTGCGGTAAAATATACAATATAAAGTCGACCATTTTAACTGTTTTTAAGTCAACGATTCGGTGGCATTAGATACATTCACAATGTTGTACAACTATCACCAGAACTTTTTCATCATCAAAGCTGATCCTCTTGGCCCGGTGCGGTGGCTCACGCCTGTAATTCTAGCACTCTGGGAGGCCAAGGCGGGCGGATTGCTCGAGGTCAGGAGTTCGAAACCAGCCTGAGCAAGAGCGAGACCCCCATCTCTACTATAAATAGAAAGAAATTAATTGGCCAACTAATATATATAGAAAAAATTAGCCGGGCATGGTGGCGCATGCCTGTAGTCCCAGCTACTTGGGAGGCTGAGGCAGGAGGATTGCTTGAGCCCAGGAGTTTGAGGTTGCTGTGTGCTAGGCTGACGCCACGGCACTCACCTTAGCCTGGGCAACAAAGCGAGACTCTGTCTCAAAAAAAAAAAAAAAAGCTGATCCTCTTACAACTACATGAGAAGTTGCCAAAGAACCCAACGTCAACTGTTCTACATTCAGCATTTGAAGCAAATTGGAAAGATGAAAAAGCTCAATAAGTGGATGCCTCATGAGCTGACTAAAAATCAAAAAATCGTCACTTTGCAATGTCATCTTCTTTTATTGTATGCAACAACAATGAATCGTTTCTGGATCAGATTGTGACGTGCCACGAAGACTGAATTTTATACACCAACCAAGGACAACCAGCTCAGTGGTGGGACCAGGAAGAAGCTCCAAAGCAGTTCTCAAAGCCAAATTTGCACCACAAAAAAGGTCATGGTCACTGTTTGGTGGTCTGCTGCCAAACTGATCACTACAGCTTTCTGAATACTGGTGAAACCATTACATTTGAGAAGTATGCTCAGCAAATCGATGAGATGCACCGAAAACTGCAATGCCTGCAGCCGGCACTGGTCAACAGAAAGGGCCCACTTCTTCTCCATGACAACGCCTGACCACACATTGCATAACCAATGCTTCAGAACTTGAACAAATTGGGCTACGAAGTTTTGCCTCATCCGCTAGATTCACCTGACCTCTTGCCAACCGACTACCACTTCTTCAAGCATCTCCACAACTTTCTGTAGAGAAAATGCTTCCACCACCAGCAGGATGCAGAAAATGCTTTCCGAGAGTCTGTTGAATAGTGAAACATGGATTTTTATGCTACAGGAATAAACAAACTTATTTCTCATTGACAAAAATGTGTTGCTTGTAATGGTTGCTATTCTGATTAATAAAGATGTTTTAGCTTAGTTAGAATGATCTAAAATTCACTGCTTGAAATTGCAATTACTTTAGCACCAGCCTTAATACATTCTGCCTCAGTGATCTCCCCTTGATCATAATATCACAATTTCAGCTTCCACTCACATGGGAGTGACAGCCCCCTCCCTTTTCTTTTCCCTACTTGGGTTCCAGATCTATGTGTTCAGTCATTGAGTTGTTCAATATCCACCAAATATTAATTGGACACTTACTCTGCAAGGCACTCTTCTGGGCTCAGGGGACAAAATGCCTACCCTCATGGAACTCACCTTCTTGTGAGACATGCAGTCTATAATATGTTAGGTAGTAATAGGGGTACGAGGAAAGCTAAGTAAGGACATTGTAAGTATGTGCAATCTATAATAGGTTGGGCAGTGACAAGAGCTGTGGAGAAAGCTAGTTCAGGCATGGAAGTTATAATGTGTAGATGTCAGGGTTGTCATTTTAAATTGAATCGTCAGATAAGGCCCCACTAAGAAGGGAACATCTGTGAAAAGAGCTGAATGAGAAAGATGAGGAAGTTACTATTGTGGACATCTGTGGGAAGAACATTCTAGGCAGAAGGAAAAGTATATGCAAAGGCCCGGAGGCAAGGTTATGCCTAGTTTGCTCCAGGAGCAAGATGAGACTGAATGGTTCCAGTGGATGAAACGAGCGGGGGAGCAACAGGAAACGAGGCCAGAGAGGTAACTGGGGCCTCTCTGATCAGGCAGAACACTGTCAGCCAATATTGCTTTTACTCCAATCTGTTTGAGGGTTTTAAGGAAAGAAATAACATGACTTCCAGCAGATGTGTCAAAAATAGACATTGGAGAACATGGGAAAAACAGGAAGACAAGAGAAAATTGCAATAACCCAGGCAAGAGTTGATGGCTGTTTGCACCAGAGTGATAGATGTAAGGTGGTAAGAAAAAGCCAGATTATTTTTCTGTTTCAAACATAAAGTCAACAGGATTTGGTGAATGTGAGGAAGGACAGAGTGGCCATTGACTGAGATGGGGACCACAGAAAGAAGTAGATTTGGGGAGAATGGCAGGTGCATGGTTTTTGAATATGTGAACTTGAGATGCTAACTAGGCATCCGAGTGGGCCTGTCAGTATGAGTCTGGAGTTCATAAGATAGCTCTCAGCTAGAGAAGCAGATTTGGAAGTCACTAAGATATGGTGGTGTGATGATTAATTTTGATGTCAACTTGACAGGGCCATGGGGTGCCCAGATACATAGTTAAACACTGCTTCTAGGTGAGTCTGGGAGGATATTTCAGGATGACCTTAGCATTTGAATGGTAGACTGAGTAAAGCAGACTGCTCTCCCTAATGTGAGTGGGCGTTATCCAATCTGTTTAGAACTTGAATAGAACAAAAAGGTGAAGAATGGGAAAATTCACTCTTTCTCTGCATGACTGCTTGAGCCCAGACATTGGTTTTCTTCTGTCCTCAGACCGTAGCTATGCCACTGGCTCTCTTGGGATTCTTGTGTACCACACACACGGGACTTTTTAGCCCCCATAATCATGTGAGTAAATTCCTTACACTAAATCCATCTTTCTTCTTCTTCTTCTCTCTCCCCCTGTTGCATTTAAACAGTTACTATACTTTTGCACCTGCATGTAGCAAAAGCATGTCAAACTAAACACATCCCAAATTCAATTGCTTCTCTTCTTTTATTCTCTACTAGTATGTATATACAACCACCACTTTGATAGAATAGAGGAATAAAAACTGAGAGAAAAAGGTAAACTGTTATATAGGTTTAAATTTCTATATGGTTATTAAAATTTCATAGCAAATTTACCTTTGAGCTCCCTGGCAGCCAAAGAATGAATGAATGTTATTTTTCAAATTCTTGGAAGCCTTTTTGCCCTTGCTAATTCTTTTTTCCCTCATGATGGTAAGCCACTAGCTTTTACAGAGGTCCCCTCCCACTCAATCCTGCTACCGTGGGTGCACATTGACATGGAATTCTTTCATCTGCCAACGATGTTGCTTATTAGGTAGAAATAGGCTTTTAGGTTTAGAGCTTTCAAATTATAATATGGCATACTAAGTACTTTCCAAGTGGTTCAATATTAAAACACACACGTGTGCACACACACACGCGCACCTCATGATGTCAAGATCTGCTATTCAACTTACATGCTAATGTTGAACATAATGTGGTTGTTCTTCAAAGACTGCATATTTACTGTTCTATAAGAAAATTTTTACTTTATATATTTAGAAAGTTTCAAATGATATAACTCTGATTAGAATGTCTTCCCTTCCTCTATTGTCTAGTTAACCTTTAATTTGGTAACAGCTTTTTGTCCATCAAAGCCGTCTCAACTCTTATCTCCTCTAAAAAATCTTCCCCAACACCCCAGTTGGATTGTGGTTATGTAGCATTCTATTTTTACCCCTATTATCATATTTTGTTATGTAAATGCTTGTTACATCTGTCTCCATCACTTAATGAAAAATTTCTTGGGAGCTGGCAGTCTATCTCTTTAACCTCTGATGCCCAGCATGTACCACAGAGACTGGCATTAGCAATCAATTGAAAAATATATGATGAAAAAAAAAATATATGATGAAAAAATGAATGCCCTTTGCAAATAAAAGAACTTTAATTTCCGCACAGATAAATTAAGGATCTCTTGTTGGGTGGATCTCTAGATCCTTATAATGCCAACTTTAAATCCTAAATCATTTCCCAAGTTTTCAGGTCACCCAAATACACTTACATCTGCAACATTTGGCTGGCTCTAAAGGAAAATAACCTTTTCACTAATTTTACGGTCAACTTATTACATTAGTGGAAGGTTTTTTTAGGGACTGTACTTAGATTACTAGATTACTGCTGTTTGTCAAATCATTTTTTCTGTTACTTTATAATTTGATTGCCTATTATATGCCAGGTACTGTATCAGATACTGTAAGTATCTCATTTAAGCCTCAAGGCGGTCTTGAAATTTAGGTTCATTATTTTATATAGGCATTGTTATGGGTGGTATCGTGGGCCCCCAAATTCGTTTGTTGAATTCCTAACTCCAAGTACCTCAGAATGTGACTTTATTTGGAGATGTGTTATTTATTGAGGTAATCAAGTTAAAGTGGGGACATTAGGGTGAGTCCTAATCCAATGTGACTGGTGTCCTTATAAAAAGGGGAAATCTGGAGACAGATATGCACAGAAGGAAGATGGTGTGAAGAGATGTGGAGAGAAGTTGTTCGTCTACCAGAAGCCTGGAACAGATCCTTCCCTCACAGCCTTCAGAAAGAACCAACCCTGCTGGCACCTTGATTTCGGACTTTTAGTCTCCAGAACTGTGAGACAATAAATTCTGTGGTTTAAGCCTGTGGTCCCCAACCCCTGGGTTGTGGCCCGATCCTGGTCGGAGGCCTGTAAGGAGCCAGGCCTCGTGTCGCTGCCTGAGCCCTGTCTCCCTCCCCTGCCCCGGCTCCAAACGCAGCACCCCCACCTCCGTCCATGGAAAGACTGCCTTTCATGTAACCAGTCCCTGGTGCCAAAAAGGTTGGGGACTGCTGGTTTAAGCCACACAGTCTGTGGTACTTTCATGGCAGCCTGTGATAGTTAATTTTAGGTGTCAAACTGACTGGATTAAGGGTTATCGAGATAGCTGGTGAAGCATTATGTTTGAGTGTGTCTATGAGAGTGTTTTCAAAGACTGGCATGTGAGTCCATGGACTGAGTAGGGAAGATCCACCCTCCGTGTGACCTGGCACTGTCCAATCCGCTGGGGGCCTGAATAGAACAAGAAGGCGGAGGAAAGGCGAATTTGCTCTCTCTCTTCTGGAGCTGGGACCCCCTTCTTCTCCTGCCCTGGGACATCAGAACTCCAGGTTCTCTAGCCTTTGGACTCTGGGATTTGCACCAGTGGCCCTCGGAGTTCTCAGGCCTTTGGCCTTGGATCGAGAGCTACACTACTGGCTTCCCTAGTTCTGAGGCTTTCGGACGTGGACAGAGCCACGTCCCAGCTACCAGTTTCCCTGGGTCTTCAGATTACAGACAGCCTGTCAGCCTCATAACTGCATGAGCCAATTCCCCTAATAAATCCCCTTCATATGTCTGTCTGTCTGTCTATCTATCTACCTATCCATCCTATTGGTTCTGTCTCTCTGGAGAACCCTTACTAATACACAGCCATAGCAAACTAACACAGGCAGGTAATTTACTTTTTCTGTGGCAAACAGAGTGGACTGCTCCCAGGGTTGACCCGTTCTAAAGACTTATTCTTTTATTATGAAATGATCACCTTAACACCTCAAACTTGGGCGAGGGTGTAAAGGGTGTAAACTTAAACAACTGAATTGCCCTTAATAAATTTACTTTGAATTGTTTGGTTGTTAATTTAATTAAACCTTCTTTGCTGTTATTTAAATATTTATTTTATACTATAGTACTTCTCTGAGTAGGGAAATCTATAAATGTGTTCCTTGGTGTCAGAAGTACTATTTCTTTTTTAAAACGGTGCCTAAACAGTGGCACCTGTTTAGTGCATGGAGAATAAGACAGGAATAGTTAGTTTGGGGAAAGTGTGAATAATCTCATGGCCTTAAATACCATCTATATTCCGATGGCTCTTAAATTTAAGTCTCCAGCCTGGGATCTTCCTCTGAACTCCAGGCCTGTATATCCAATTGCTCTGTGATGTGTCCACCCTGATGCCTATCAGGCATCTCAGATTGAACATATGCAAAATTGAGCTTTTCCTGTTCTCCTGCCACCACCAGCCACCTGCTCCCAACCTACTCTTCCCACTGTCTTCCCCATCCTGGTAGATGCCAACTGCATCCTTCCGGTTGCTCAAGGCCAAAAATTTCAGTGTTGTCCTCGACTTCCCTCTCTTGCCAAATGCATTCAGTTGGTCTTTAAATCACATTGATTTTACCTTCATAATTTACCAGGAATTCCAACACTTTTTACCATCCCTTCTGCCACTATTCTGGTCCGAACTGTCATCATCTCGTGTCTGGATTGTCCAGCAGCCTCCTCATTGGTGTCCCTGCTGCTGCCATAAAGCAAGTGCAGCGATCCTACAAAAATGCATGTCAGATCCTGTCATTTTACGCAGAACCTTCCAGGAGTTTTCAAGCTCATTCAGAGTAAAAACCTAAAGTTCTTACTATAAACTGTAAGACTCCTGCACGTTCGGGCTCCTATTACTTCTCTGATATCATCCACCATTCTCTCCCTCGGATGCTCTAGGCACACCCAGCTCTTTGCTATTTCTGAAAAAGCCACACACACCCTTTCCCTAAAATCTTTCTGCTGGCTGGGATCCTCTCTCCTCAGATATCTGCATAATCATCTGGTTTTGTTCAGGTCTTCACTCAAAAGTCACTTCCCCCCTCCTTGCTCTCCGCCGCCTTAGCACTTATCACGATGCAATACACGACATGTTTCACTTATTTATCTCCCATATATTCAACTTTCCCTACTAGAATGTAAGTTCCATGAGAACAGGTGTTTTTTCCTTTTCTTATTGCCACATAGTAAAGAGCCCAATAAATTTTGGCTAAATAACACTGCTTTGTCCCAGTTGGAAAAACAACTTTAAAATCTCATCTTTGTTCTTTTGGATTTGCAATAATGCTATGGGGATGTGCTCCTCCATAATTTGAACACCCACATTTCCATGCTTTCTCTTTTTCTTACTTTCCACGTCAGAAAGCTTGTCCCCAAACTCTCCTTTAACTATTTCCCTCTCCATCGCAAACACATTCTGGAACACCTTTGCATGAGTACTAAAACATTCAGACAAATGCCGAGTTTTACCAGTTCCTGGCAGCTGCATTATGTGAAGTATAAGATCATTCATTAAATTAACTTGATATTAATTGTTTGAGGCAAGAATATCTTGAAACAAACTGTTTTCTTAGAGCAATTTAACCGTACCAGAGATTGTATAACCAGCATTTAATGGTGACAGATATTATTAAATAATTAACAAAACATGAATAAATAAACGAAATAGATAGTTTTTCATTTCATTGTGTGACTGTGAGCTCCTTGGATCCTGGACTAAGGATTATCTTATTTATCTTTTTTTTTTTTTTTTTTTTTTGAGACAGAGTCTTACTCAGTTGTCCTGCAATCCTTCTGCCTCAGCCTTCCTAGTAGCTGGGACTACAGGCATGTGCCACCATGCCCAGCTAATTTTTTCTATATATTTTTAGTTGGCCAATTAATTTCTTTCTATTTTTAATAGAGATAGGGTCTTGCTCTTGCTCAAACTGGTTTCGAACTCCTGACCTTGGCCTCTCAGAGTGTATCTTATTTATCTTTGATTATCTTATTTATTTTAGCACCGAATATAGTACTGGACCCTGAAATACACTCAATATTTGATGTATGAATCACAAAGGGCTTCTTTTAGTTCACAATACCTTGGTTCTCCTATGTTTGTGCCATTATCATTACATCCAGTTTATGTGCCTCCCTGGATTTGCTTGGCCACAGTCTTCTGTTGAGTGCTATTATAACCATCTAGAAACATTATACTGCAAGAGCATCCTTATGGGTTGCAGAAAGGATGTTTCAATCTTCCTTGAAGCGAGGCTTGTTGAGCTCTGTGGCTGCCTTGGTGGTGGGGGCCAAGATGTTGTGATGCTCCACTTGTTCCAGGTCTCTCAGGTTGCTTCTGGGCATGACTTCATAATGCCTGGCCTACTGCCTTAAATTGCCAGCCTTTTCTCCTGGGGCTTCCCTATTGTTGCAGAGGTGGTAGACTCTCCTGGGAAGCTGCAGGCTGCAGGTGGACAGTTGGGCGTGCTATTGGCTCCAGTTCACTTGCTGGCTCAGCTTGTGCATGGATAATGACACTGCTGTTCAGGGATCCGGCTTCCCTGGCAGCTGCCTGGAGCGGCAGGTGGCATAACTAAAAAGTGCGGGGGAGTTCACATCTCCTGCAGAAACCTTTGACGAATGGGAGCCAGGAGCTCCATTTTCCTCCTTTTCTCTCATGCTGTTCCAAAACAGAGTGGTCTCCCAAGGCCTCTATGGGGATATTGCCCTGGTCTGAGCAGCCGGCAGTCTTTGTTGCAAAGCTGTGGCCAGTTTAGTGGTGCATCGCCTTGCTTTTTTTCTGTCTCCTTCCCTGGCTCAAGTCTCCTTTCCCTTTACTCTTGCCTCTTTGGGGTTGTACTCTCTAAAGAATTGTTATTAATATATAGGCCTTTGTATCAGGTCCTGTTTTCTAGGGAATCTGGATTAAAAGATCACCCGTGACTGCCCCTTTAAGCATATGGCCCTGGAACGATTTTTATGTGCTTGACTTTGTTGTATGTGTTTTTACATGTTGTTCTTGTGTTCTTTCCTTTCCACTTTCCTCTTCAGCACAGTTTAATTCAAAACAAGCTCTTCCCCTTAATATCCTTAATGGCAAGGACAATAATAGCTAACTATGCACCAGGTACCTTTACAATCATTCTTACCTTATAAAAACCCTGCATTTAGAAATATTATCATCTTTTTTTTTTTTTTTTACTGAAGACTAAATGGAAGTTCAGATGTTTAATAACTTGAGCAAAGTCACACAGTTAATAAATGACTGTGAACCTCAGAATTCAGATTCTTAAGAGATATCATACCTCAAATAAGTCCATGGCAAGGACCTCCCTTCCCTGGAACAAAAATACGGAGTTCCTCTCCTTATGAAGGGTTTAGGTTCCAAATGGCTGTACTTATGGTCATTTTTATACATTCAAACTTAACAAGTTTAAATTTCCAGCCCCTGGATGGATTTTCCACAAATAAGAGGGAGGTAGGCAGCCCTGAAACTCTAAAATTTTTCTCCTCCTTGCTAATTATTTACTATGACATCTTTTTCTAAAATAGATGTTTCATATACTTTGAGATTGAAAGTAGGTGATTCCCTTTTGAATAATTTCTCCCTCATAACTCACAAATGTTATGAACTTAGTATAATGTCCTGCAGTTCCATCAATGTTGTTACAAATGACAGAATTCCCTTCTTTTAAAGGTTATATAGTATTCCATCGTATATATACATATGCCACATTTTCTTTATCCATTTATCCTTTGATAGGCACTTAGGTTGCTTCCATATCTTGGCTACTATGAACAAGGCTGAAGTGAACATGGGAGTGCAGGTATCTCTTTGACATGTTGATTTAATTCCTTTATATATATATATGTATATATATGTATATACACATACACACACACACACACACATACTTACTAGTAGGATTGGTGGGTCATATGGTAATTCTATTTTTAGTTTTTTGAGGAACCTCCATACTACTTTCCAAAACGGATGTACTAATTTACATTCCCACCAACAATGTACAAGGGGTCCTTTTTCTTCACATTCTTACCAATACTTCCTATCTTTTGTCTTTTTGATAATAGCCATTCGAAGAGATATGAGGTGGTATCTCATTGTGGCTTTTACTTGCATTTCCCTGATGATCAGAGACGAGCATTTTTTCACACATCTGTTGGTCATTCGCATATCTTCTTTTGAGAAATGTCTGTTCAGATCCTTTGCCTATTTAAAAAATTGGGCTATTTGTGTTCTTGCTATTGAGTTGAGTTACTTATATATTTTAGATAATAGCCCCTTATCAGATGTATGGTTTGCAAATATTTTCTCCCAATACATGGGTGGACTCTTTATTCTGTTAGTTTTTTGTTTTTTTTTTTTTTTTGCTGTGCAGAATAGTTTGATGTAATCCCATTTGTCCATTTTTGCTTTTGTTGCCTGTGCTTTTGGAGTTCTATCCAAGGTATCATAGCCCATACCAATGTTGTGGTGCTTTTTTCTCCTATGTTTTCTTCTATTAGCTTTACAGTTTGGGATCTGTAAGTTCAAATCTTTTATCCATTTTGAGTTAATCTTTGTATATAGCATGAGATAAGAGTCCATGTTCATTCTTCCTTATGTTGATATTCAGTTTTCCCAACACCATTTATTAAAGATACCATTCTTTCCCCATTGTTCTTGATTCCTTTGTCCAAAAGCAATTGATCATAAATATACAGGTTTATTTCTGGGCTTTCTATCTTGTTCCATTGGTTGATGAATCTGTTTTTATGCCATTCCTAGGCTGTTTGATTATAATAGCTTTATAACATTTTGAAATCAGGGAGTATAATACCTCCAGTTTTGTCCTTTTTGCTTGAGATTGCTTTGGCTATTTGGCATCTTTCCTGGTTCCATATGAATTTTGGGATTTTTTTTCTACTTCCGTGAAAAATGACATTGGAATTTTGATAGGAATTGCATTGAATCTGTAGATTGCTTTGGATAATGTGGACATTTTTAAGAATATTTATTCTTCCAGTCCATTATCATGGGACATCTTTCTATTTATTTGTGTCTTCCTCAATTTTTTTCATCAATGTTTTATAGTTTTCCATGTACAGATCTTTCACGTCGTTGGTTAAGTTTACTCCTAAGTATTTTATTTTTTGATGCTATTGTAAATGGGATTGTTTTCTCAATTTTTCCAGATAGTTTGTTTTTAGTGCTTTTCCAGATAGTTTGTTTTTAGTGTTAAAGAAATGATCCTGATTTTTTGAATATTGATTTTGTAACCTGCAACTTTACTGAATTTATCAGTTCTAACAGTTTTTTGGTGTGTTATGAACATTTGATTGGGGCCTTGAACTATGGAGCCATACTGTACTATTTTGCTGTCCTGAGCTTTAGTTCCAGAGCAAACACTTGGTCTTATGTGAGTTAAGATTAGGTTAGTAGGTATATGACTTGGCAGCTTAGTTTCTGGCATCAAACTGTTAAGTTTTTCCATTTTATCAATCATTTTTTGAATCTCTTGCTGTCAAGTGCATAAGCATATCGTGTTTTACCTGTTGTATAACTTGCCTTTCATTTTCAGAATTGTCATTATTATCCAACAATTCACCTGTGTGCAAATGAAATAGTTATCATTTTCTCATCATTTTCAATTGTATCTTTACTTTTTTTCTTAATCTCCATCACAATTCTACTCCTCTTCTTACAGGAAGTATCAACACTCCTACTGCTTCAGCTCTTATCAGATATGTCATCAATAATATTCACATAACACTTCAACTTAAGCAGTAACTGAGTAAACATACCTTGTTTAATAATAGCAATGACCCGCCCCACAAACCCACTGACTCCCTTGGCTTTGGTGGACAAAGTTTACTTGCTTTTGACCTGTTGAGTGGCTTTTTAAAAACCATGTCAGTAACCTAAAAACTCTGGAGTTTTTAATTTCCTACCCTCAATGAAAGGCGCTTTGTAAAAGATTTCCTTCCTCCACTCCTGGAGAAAGATGCAATGACATTTCCACCTTCCTTTAACTACCACACTTCATTGGATTTAGGGAGCAAGGGTCCTGCTAATGAATTACTTCCACTGAGTTACTTTTTCTCTTAGCGCTTTAATTTATTCAATAATTTGAGGACCATATTGTGGTCCTCACTGTTGGAGTCCTGGAGCCACCATATTGGCTGTATAACTTTGGAGATGTTTCCAAAGCTCTCAGGACCTCAATTCCTTTGCAATCCTGTGGAAAAACATAACAAAGTGGCCGGTACACAGCAGGGTTTCTACCAAAGGCAGCTCTTTGCAATTCTCTGAGGGGCTTCACCACGACGAGCAGGCGAAGCCGGGTGGCCCTTGGGGTTCAGTGAGCCCCCAAATCCCAGGCACACGCAGCTGAGGCTGGAAATGTTACTCTGGATCACACGCAGAAGGGAGAAGAGCCGTGGGCGGTGGAGAGCCGGAGACAGCCGCCCCGGGTGAAGCTCAGGCCGGAATTCCCTGTTCCTCCGCCTGCATCCCCACTCCGCTCCGCGCCCGCCCACGCGGTGACGTCACTGCGCGGCGCCCGGGCGCCGGGCTCGCCGCCCACCGCGTGGGAGCCACCGGCCGGGGAGCGGCGCCGCGGGGCGTCCCGGAACCGCGGGCGTCCGCAGGCTCGCGCACCTGGGGAAAGCTGGCGGGCGGCAGCGGGCATGCGCGGGCTGCCGGGTGGCGGCGCAGGCGCCCTGCCTCGCTCGCCCGCCGAGAACCGGTTCTCCGAGTTGGAGCTGGCGGCGCGGCGTGGGCGGTCCTGGCTGCGGGGGCGCCAGCGGAGAAGCAGCAGATGGGGAGGGAGCCCGACTCCTGGGAAGGGCGGGTTTGCCTCTGGGTTGGGGAGGAGCCGGGTGCACGGATCCTGCTGCGCCTCTGTGCTGGGCGCGCCCCAAGAGTTTGGGGTTTGTTTGCAGGAAGGTGAAATCGAACATGGGCAGACGGAGTGCGCTGTTTAAGCCAAGAGCACGCTTGGAGCACACGCCCAGAGCCCGGGGCCAGTTCTCCCCGGGGATGGTAACGAACCTGTGAGCCAGGTTCCCGAGCAGGGGCTTTCCGTATTCTTTTACTCTCCCGCCGCCACCATCCCTGTGGGACGGGCATTATTGGGTCCCCAATTTATAGGTGGAGAAATGGAGCGCATACTAACTGCATAGAGGTTACACAGCAGAGAAGTGGTGGACATGCCATTTGTCTGATTTCAAAGCTCAGTGCTGCCCGTCAGACTTTTTGAGGTCATGACTTGGTGAAAATGACATGACAGTAAAGACGTTGTGTAAACAAGTGGCAAATCTCCAGGTTTGGACGTTAAGCGGTATAGGATGGGCTTTAGGAGTAGGATAGGTGCCACGAAAAAGCTCAAGGTAGATTTTGAATAGGATTTCGCAAGAGGAAGGAAGAAAGCTTTTGAGTGGCAAGGAAGGGAAAAGCAAAGGCTTGGAGGTGGGACAGGAAACCTGAGGAGAAAGGTAAGAGATTGCCTCAATGGGAGTCTGGTGCTTATGGTTGGCTTGCAAATAGAAGCATCTGTAGTTTCTAGGCAGGGGCTTTTTCTTCCAAACCAATGGACTTTCTCTTTTCTGTACTTAGGTTTATGTCATGATGCACTGTGACACTGTAGCTGTGTTCAGCAAGGTATATTCTTTCTACTCATTTAGCAGCTGGAAACTTCTGTACCAGTGACAAAGATGGTATAAGGTGGTAGGTTTATTCTTGGTCCCTGGCCTGAGAGTGGTCTCTTAAGTGCTTGATGGTTCCCTAGCTCTTTTGTGGCTCCAGGAGTGAGAGGAACAAACATTTATCACTCCAAATTCAGTACTCTCTGTGTCAACACCCTCCCTATATTTAAAAAGAAGAAAATACTGTATCATCTTCAACCTCTGTGGAAAGCAATATGGAGATACCTCAAAGCGATACAAGTAGATCTACCATTTGATCCAGCAATTCCACTACTGGGCATTTACCCAAAAGATCAGAAGTCACTTTATGAAAAAGACACATGCACTCAAATGTTTATAGCTGGAAATACCTCAAAGTGATACAAGTAGATCTACCATTTGATCCAGCAATCCCACTACTGGGCATCTACCCAAAAGAACAAATGACACTCTACAAAAAAGACACCTGCACTCGAATGTTTATAGCAACACAATTCACAATTGCAAAGTTGTGGAAACAACCCAAGTGCCCATCAATTCATGAGTGGATTAATAAAACGTGGTATATGTATACCATGGAGTACTACTCAGCTTTAAGAAACAATGGTGATAGAGCACCTCTTGTATATTCCTGGATAGAGCTGGAACCCATTCTACTAAGTGAAGTATCTCAAGAATGGAAAAACAAGCACCACATGTACTCACCAGCAAAATGGCATTAACGGATCAACACCTAAGTGGACGTATAGGAGTAACATTTATCGGGTGTCAGGAGGGTGGCAGGGGGGAGGAAGGGATGGGTGTATGCAACCACAATGAGTAAGATGTACAGCGTTTAGGGGATGGACATGCTTGAAGCTCTTACTCGAGGGGGGAGGGGGCATGGGCAATATATGTAACTTTAACAATTGTACCCCCATAATATGCTAAAATAAAAAAATATATATTAAAAAAAAAGAAACTTGGCCTGGTGATTTGTTAATTTGTCGGGGCCTTATACTGTTGTTATTGCTATAACACAGTTTGCACTACTCAATTTAGCAACCGATTGACCACTATCTTGTATTAGCCTCTGATTGTTTGATGGTGGTAAATTTTATCTCCTAAGCTAAACTGTAAGATTCCCCAGGCAGGGACTGTGCTATCTCATATTCCTGAGTGCTGACTTAATTGACTTTTTCAGATGTCTCTCTTATTTTCTGTTGAATCCTCACCACTCAGTACCTTTCCTGGCACACATACTAGGCACTTGGTAAATATTTAATAAATAAAATAATACCTCCTGGAGAGTTGGAACAGACTTTTTATTTTTTTATTATTATTTTTTTAATTTTCCTGGTCCTCTAGAAGAATTATCTCTTTGTGGTGGGCACTCAGCAAATGTGTGACTTCATTGCTGTGCCTTTCAGCAGAGGAAATATAATCTCCGTGTTGCCCTATAAAGAATTGCCACCTGAACACGATGCCCCCAAAACGTCTGCCAAGAAATAGTTGTTTGATAGATTGAGTAGCCTCAAAGACATTCTTGATTCTTTTCTAAACTGTACATCTGCCCTTCCATAATAAACCATATTCTTGGTTATGTTTGGTGGGCTGCCTAAGAAATTCTTTAGGAGAATGTGTAATTTGAGTATCTTCTTGACTTTAGAAGGCAAGCCAAGAAACCAATAAAAAACCAAACCAAACCAACAAAAAACCCAATAGCAAACAAGACCTTTGTGTGTAAGATCCCTATCTGCAAATTTTAAACGTTATTCCCCTAGGAGAGAGAATGCTCTGTGTGTGTGTGTGTGTGTGTGTGTGTGTGTGTGTGTGTGTGAGAGAGAGAGAGAGAGAGAATTTACAGGGCTTTAAATTTATAGTGACATTACATTCACTTCCTTTTATATTTGAAGGGAGATGGCCTGAAAAATGTGTTGGCAACTAGTTTGGATGACAAAGATTCCGGTTCTTTTTTTCTTCAAACCAATTAGGCTGGGTTCCGAGGAGGATCTATAATAGAAAGTAGATTTTGGGGTGCACAAGAACTTTGCTTCATTACAGTTAGGCGAAGCCAAGTCAAATCTATACCATTGTCCTTTTGTCAACCTGTTCAGCTGACAGCAAAGACTCCATGGGATAGGACGAGGGTATGGAGATGATGAGTTCAGGTAATCCCTGAACATAGGAGAATCAGAAATTAGAGCAAATTCTCTTAAATATAGTATTTTCATTCAGTGGCTGCTAAATCTGGCCCATCTTCCATTTATTAGCTGTGGACCTCAAGGGCAAGTGACTTAACATCTCTGGGCCTTAGTTTCCTCATTTGTGAAGAGGGGATGATAACGGTAGAGTTACTGTGTGTGAATCTGTAAAGCGCTTAAAGCAATACCTGGCACCCTGGCACATAGCAAGCGCTTTGTTAAATGTTTGGTAAATAAATACTAGGCTATGCACACCGTCGCCGCTACACAGCCACTTGCAAACGCCACCTATATTGAAGTTATGGGGACTCCGTTGTTTCCGATTACAGAATTTTCCTGGCCCGTGCAATTATTTTTGCTGCCCTCCACAAGGCTATAACTCGCCCTAAAAATCTGGGATGTCAGTACTCTTCTCCCTGCGCCTCCCCAGTCGCGGTGGGGGCGTGACTGGGGGAGGGGGACACGTCCTCCTTCCTCCCCGCCTCCTATCTTCGCGGCTTGCCGAAGCGTTAGAAACCTCCCCGCAGCGCTCCTGTCCGGGAACGCCCCCAGGGGCGGGACTGCGCGGCGCGCACGCGCACTGCAGCAGCGCTGCGCCTGCGCCGTGGACGGGCCCCGGGAGGCGGGGGATTGGTATGCGAGCGAATGTGTGAGGGGAGGGAGGCGTCCCGGCCGAGCGTGGTACTACGACGAGCGCGGGCCGGAGGGGGCGGGGGGATGCGCCGCGGCGGCGGCGGCGCGGGCGCTGGGGCTGGGGTTTGGCGGCGCCAGAGCAGCGGATACCGGTCTCTCCGCGGCAGCGGCGCGGGTGTCGCGGACGGCCTGAAGACGCCGTATCTTCCTGCCCGCCACCTTTTTTTTTTTTTTTTGAATAACCGGAACCAATGAACTCAGCGGGGACCCGAGCTCCGGAGGCCGCCGGTGCCGAGGGGACCCGGCTGGCGCCCGGCGGGAGCCCGCGTCTGAGGTGGCGGGGGCGGCCCGAGAAGTCGCCGGCGGCGGCGTCGCCTCGCGGAGCGGGCGAGTGGCTGGCGGCCCGGGCGCCGCTGCGCTTTCTCCCCGCTTCTCTTTCCCATCTTCATCCCGCTGCGACTCCCGGCCCGGCCGCGGGCTGGCTGCGGCGGCGGCGCTGGGCTGCGCTGCTGGTGCTCGGGCTGCTGGTGGCCGGAGCGGCGGACGGATGCGAGCTGGTGCCGAGGCACCTCCGCGGGCGGCGGGCGGCCGGCTCCGCCGCGGCCGCCGCCGCCTCTTCCGCCGCGGTGGCAGGCGCTAGCCCGGCGCTCGTGACAGGTGAGGGCCCGGGGGGCGGCGGGTGGGGCTTGGCCGGCCGCAGTGGGACCCCCACTCCCCGGGAGGGGTCCGCTCCCAGCCGGGCGCCCGCTATCCGACGGCCCCGGCCGGAGCGCGATGCGGAGCCGGGACGCCGGCGCCCTGGCTGCTGCTTCGTCGTGGTCCCTGCACTCCGGGCGCCTTCACTTTTCACCCCAACACCCCGCCCTCGACCGAGCCTCTAGACGGCAATTGCTTCCCCGCCCTGCAGTCGGGCTCCGCGCTCTAAGCTGAGCAATGCGGAGGTTTCTGTTTAGTGCTGCAGAACAGCCGGCGGGGTCTGCAGGGTGCTTGACTGATTTTTTTTTTTTTTTTTTGGAGAAGCTAGGAAAAGTCAGCAGCAGCATTGCGGTATTGAGTCTGCCTCTGGTGCTGCTTTTGCAAAGGGAACTGGCTGCGAGTCTGACTGGTTTAAAGCTCCGCTGAGCACTACGTCCCAGGGGAGGCTGCTAAAGAGGATTCTTTGAGAGCCATAATACCTAGTGGTATTAGTGGTTCCGTATTAGTATGCAGAAACGTCTAAGTCTAATGTGTATTTTTTGAGGGGTGGAAGAAAACCCCCTTTTTTTTTTTTAAAGGATAGGAAGTATTTGCTGGTGAGAGCATCACTGGGTGACAAAGGGTGCAGAAAGCTCAGCAGGTAACCAGACATACCTAAAATTTGCTAAATGTAGGATATTCTGGGCTTGCATTTGAGCAGCACAGTTCTGATAGACTGCATTACACCTTTTTAAATATAGAACATTCTCTCACTTGAAAACTTGCAGACATGTTTGGTAAGGTTAAGTAGAAAATTATATCTTTTTAAAGCCTTCCAGTATCATATACAACTCATCTGTTGTGGTTTAAGAAACGATTTCTTTAGGACAGTAGCTAATGTAATGCTTATTTTTCTTAGTACTTCACTCATTTATTTTAAAAATAGATCTGTAGATTTGCCACATTAATTGCAAGATTAAAAAGGAAAACGTAAAGTGGTATAAGACGGCCCATGATTAATTTAACCCAAGTGACAGTCCAACAGGCGTCTGGAAGTTACTAACAGCTGCTGGGAGAAGTGCACACTCCTGCTATATTCTTTAGCGCAAAGCAGTATTCTCCGGGTTCTACGACAGGATATTTACTATTCTAGAGAGAAGAAGGATGTCGGTAATCTTTGTCAAGCACTTTTGAAGTAGGGTATAGAACATAATGATGAACATATTTAACTTTAACCTGAAACATATCAAGCCCTGTTGAATGGAACTTGAAACATCAGACCTATCACTGGGTAATTTGGATAAAAGGATTATAAAATATTCGGTATTAGGAGCTTAGTATAGTTTGTGTGAAAGAATAGGTTAGTTTTATGCTTGAATAGTCTTTATTCTCCAACTAAAAATGTGGCAAATAATAATGTAAACAATAGTGATTATCTGGAAAGTAGCTAGATAAGACTAATTTGAAGATTTAATGCCTCATGCAGAAAGGGAGGGAACAGAAATATTGGGGTTTCTAGAAGCTTTAGGAGTATGCCTGTGGGTTTCTGGAGCAGAAAAGTTTGGTTAATAAATAATTGGCTAATGCTTTATCAAAATGTAATTGGTAAAAAGGCCAGCAATTCAGAAAATGTAGTGTTTATTGACCACTCACAAGTATATTTTATGTTATGTAGATCATATCAAGAAAAATACTTCTGGTGAAATTTTATTTTAATGAGTAGTTCGTAATTCTTCCTTTTAAGACTTAAAGTTCTGTGTAGTTACTTATGGCATTGTGGGGGGAAAAAGGTGATTCTTACTTGGAAAAAAAGTCTGATATATCACGTAAGATGAGTTTGTGCTATAGGGCTTTAAAATAAGTTTACTGAAATAATGTTAGCCTGAAATTATTTCTATGTTCTTTTTGCTGCTTTTGTTAGAATACTGATTTTTTACCAAGTTAAATATTTCTGTTGAAAGTTTAAGATCATAAAACTATACAAGGTACAAGTTAAATTGCAGTCATTTTAATAAGTTTATGTAAATACAGTTGATAGCATTGATATCTTGGAAAAGGTAACTTGAAAATCCATGATGAAGTTAGAACATATTGAAAATTTCTTTGAATTATATGGCCTTTGTAGGGCTCCTTTCCATTCCTAAGATTGTATGAATAGTGCTTTCTTTTGTAAATGTTGTACTAAGCCCAGAACATAATTTATTAGTGTTATTGTACACTTTAGGAAATAGAACCATAGACTGAACTTACAAAATGCTGCAGAGTCATTTTCTAGGCAGTGTTAATGGATAGAGCATCAATAATAAGAGAATTAAAATTTTTGAAAGAATTCTGAGAGAAGAATTGTTCTCTCTGGCTCTTGGTTAAAGTTGTGATTTTGCTGTGAGTGTTCTTAATAGCTCTGTAAAAATGACAGCCCAAATCACTTTTCTCTTTTCCTCTTCAGATTGGTATTTTTTATACTTACCTTTAGATACTTCATAAGAGTTTGCCTTTTACTAATGAAATCTAAAAAACATTCCTTTCCACTGAAGTTTGCCTCTTAAGGGTTTTACTTTAGGGATTTAGTGTATTTTAGAAATAAATTACCTTTAAATTATTTATCCTGTGCTGAGTTTTGAGCAAGCAAATGTTCTTATAGAGAGGCTATGAAAAATCATCAGAATAAACAGACCAATTGTCTGATGAATACAGGTTTATATTTTCTTTTTTTAATATGATCTTTTCTGGATTCAGTGTGCAAATGTATGTGGTAAGGTATAACCAATATTGTGTTGTTATATAGTAAAGTTAGTAACATAAGGGTTTAAAATTACATATATAGTTTGAATATATTTAGGGGTCTTACTTTGAAAGTAATTGAAATTTAAAGCAAGTTAAGGATTGGTGACTGAGAGCTTGCTAACTGTAAAGCTGTGGTTTAATAATTCAAAAGATTATTATTTTTTTTCTTTTTTGCCTAACAGATTCAGAATCAATGACTTGATCCCAGTGGGAAGTGATTGGATCCCTGAAAATATGTAGAATAACTGAAACATTAAATTTTTTTTTTCCTATATGTAGTTAATAGTTTCAGGATTTTTTTTTTTTTTTTGGAGACAGAGTCTTGTTGTGTCACCTGGGATAGAGTGCAGTGGTGTCATCATAGCTCACTGCAACCTCAAACTCCTGGTCTCAAGCAATCCTCCTGCCTCAGCCTCCTGAGTAGCTGGGACTACAGGCTCATGGCACCACATTTGGCTAATTTTTTATTTTTTGTAGAGACAGGGTCTTGCTTTTGCTCAGGCTGATCTTGAACTCCCGGCCTCAAGCAATCTTCCAACCTTGGCTTCCCAAAGTGCTAGGATCACAGGCATGAGCCACCTTGCCCAGCCTGTTTCAGGATTTTTAAAAACAAAATTTTTAACTTTGAAAATATTTGCTTCCATCATTTTAAAAATGCATTAAAGTAACATTCTTTAGTTCCTATATAAAGGCTTTATGTTAACTTTAATACCATGTCACTGATTTGGCATGTTATTAGAAATATAAAATACATATTTTAAAACATATCTTTTAGAAGTATAAAAATCTCAATGAAAATTAAAAATACTCTTAGTTGAAAGCATAATATCATTTAGATAGTCCACTTTAACCAGTAGTGTTAAACACATCTGTGTTGTAAGACTTTCATAAATATCTCAAGTTAGCATGATTATCATTGGGAAAATCTTAAACTGAACTTCCTAACATTTATCCAGTAAATGTTATCACTTTGTTTTTTTTTTAATTCCTAGTTGATGTGAGTGTGGAATATATATGTTGCTTTGAGTAATATTTTTATGAAGAATTTACACATTAATGTTTTACACATTGTGACAATAGTTAGACTCATAATGTAGTTCACATAGTACTAGAAAGTTTTGTTCCTCTTGTGATGTTGCTTTTTGAAGTTAGCTGATAATTTCCTAAAGTCATGTTTTGATGACTAAAGTCATCAATTTCCTAAAGTCATCTGTTGTATCCCATTTTTTCCTTCCCCGTAGTTGTTGTTACCTGTCCTTTTCTTTACCAGTCTTTGACCATTGCTGTAGTTGTATTGTTGCTAACTACAGGATTAAAGAATCTACTTTAAGAATTAAGTAGTAATTCTTAATTTAAGAATTAGTAGTATTCTTACTGGTCTGGAAACACTGCATCCCTTGGTACTCTTAAGAATACCATGGTAGAACCGATTGGTCTCTCTTAGGAATCTCATGGCACAGAAACAACTCAGAGGGACAGTTGGAAAAGTGCATTTAAGATTTAGCTTAATTTTATACAAAAGGATGACACAGGAATTCTTTAATTTGTTAAAGGCTTGCTTTGTGGCTAGATACATGTTAATGTTTTTAGATTAATTTAGGCTTTTGAGTAATTATATCAAACATCTTGAATATTGGCCTAATCATTGATACGTGGTATGAACACTTTCACAATGATGCTTGAAGATCTGTATATGTATATGGTATAGTTAAAATATAAACTGGTTATGCTAATATAATTAGCAAGCCATTTTCAATATTTGCTAAAGTTTGGACCTTACCTTGTTAGGCTCTACCTAGGAGATTACTTCTGTGTTAATCAGATTTCATCAACTAAACAATTATTAAGCACATGCAGAAGACCATATACTAGGAATGGGAAGGAATACAAAAAGAGTAAGACATGGATCTGCTCTCTGGGAACTCAGACTAGTTTGGCTTAGGTAATAATGGGTACATTTAGTAAACTATTACTGTGTGTCATTGTTGTGCTAGGTGCTTTTTATACATCACCACTTTTTGATTCTGAGACTTAACTGTTAAATAACTGCTCTTCATATAGTAGATGAGGAAATTGATGCAGGATAATTTTAAATAACTTGCCCAAGATCACACCTCGTAAGTAGCAAAATTAGATGTTGACTTGGATTTCTCTGATTCCAAAACTTCGATTCTTAACTGGTATGTTGTGTGCATCATTGTACAAATAACTGAGCATAATATGAGACAGACTATGATAAGCATCATGATGGACTGCAAAATTTTGGGGGAAGGAAGAGGTTTTTAGAAAGTATTAACCCAGGGGAGGGTGAGATTTGAGCTGGACCTTGGTGAGTAGATAGGACCTCTTGGGGAGATGAGTGAAAGGGCTTTCTAGGAGGAGGATATGTAAGAACAAAGAGTGAATTAATAATTTTCTTTAGAGTTAAGCATGGGGGATATGTAGAGTAGTGGGAAATGCAAAGAGAAAGAAGGTCAGGGCCAGATTATCAAGTATATTATTATTCCCTAGTGCATTCACTGTGTATAAAACACATCTAAAACTGGGATACGCAGCCATAAACAGGGAAATATGGGAAACCACAGGAAAAGTATGATACATTTTCTCAGTATACCCATTTTATTAGATTATTTGGGAAACATTAAGTATTTAATCAGTGGTACTTTAAAACATTTTAAAAGTACTAAACACACACGTTATGAGAATGTTAACTTTAATTTTTTTTTTTTTTTTTTTTGAGACAGAGTCTCACTTTGTTGCCCAGGCTAGAGTGAGTGCCGTGGC
This sequence comes from Microcebus murinus, assembly GCF_040939455.1. Taxonomy (NCBI): domain Eukaryota; kingdom Metazoa; phylum Chordata; class Mammalia; order Primates; family Cheirogaleidae; genus Microcebus; species Microcebus murinus. The sequence continues at coordinate 101,832,051 of NC_134106.1, forward strand.
GTCAGCCTAGCTCACAGCAACCTCACACTCCTGGGCTCAAGTGATCCTTCTGCCTCAGCCTCCCAAGTAGCTGGGATCACAGGCATGCACCACCATGCCCGGCTGATTTTTCCTATACTTATTAGTTGGCCAATTAATTTCTTTCTATTTATAGTAGAGACGGGGTCTCGCTCTTGCTCAGGCTGGTTTCAAACTCCTGACCTCGAGCAATCCGCCCGCCTTGGCCTCCCAGAGTGCTAGGATTACAGGCGTGAGCCACCACACCTGGCCTTAATTTTTATAGTAAAACAAAAGGCATTTTGAACTTCCAGAGTGTTTTGTTCATAAACTCTTGGAGTTCCAAATCTATTATCTTGTCATTGAAAGGTAAAAGTCACTGGTCTTTGAAAGTGAGAGCGACATGACCTCTGTGTGTTTGAAAAAGTTAATTTTGGGTAGATGGAAGTGAAGAGATAATAGAGATAAGGACACCAGTCAGGAAACTACGTAGAAGTAGAGGTCTTGAGAGTTTAAATTGGCTATAAAAATGTTTAATGGAGATTTTATAAAATTTATTTTATTGTTAGGTTAGAAAGGAATCTGGCTGTTTATATGAAGTCTAAGAACTAAAAATTACCTTTTAAAATAAAGCATCTGGAGTTTGTAGAATGATTTAAATTGGCACAAGCCCTTGAAAAATCCTTGTTAGGCTCTACATTGTTTGTTGTAGAGATCTTTATTTTAAATGTGCCTATTTATTAATATAAAGATTAGTTATTTTTATATATGATTGGGTTTATATGATGATTTACACAATTGTTAACAGGAAAGCAGTTGCAAATATACTCGCCACTTGTTTGACAAAACCAAAAAACTTGATAGGTAAAGACAATATATATTTCATAAGATCCTTATGTAAAGCTTTTAGTATTCCATATGTAAAAAATTTGTGTTTATTCTTTAACAAAGGATAACTTTTCAGATTGAACTAATGTTATAAGTCAGAGGTCAGTTCTCCCACCACCCCTCACCCTGTGAATAGCAATGTTTCAGAGTACTGGCATATTATTTGTTTCAAAGTTAACTTTTTAATTTCATTCCTGGGTGAGTTTCCATCTTGATCTATGGGTGATGATTTCTAATGCCAGATCTAAATAGTTTGTTCTTTTCCTTATCCATCTAGATCTTTATATTAGTAGGTATTGGATATTCAAGCTTTCTTGACACTTTCTAATCCTACCTTTAGTAACTGTTTTCCTTGAGTGGTTTCATTGTTGCTGATTTTAAGGGTGGTTTGCTCCTAATTCTCTTTCAGTCTTGTGTTCCTCTAATCTAGCTGAACATTTCCTCCTCAGAGAACTTCATTACTAGGAAGAGTTCTAAATTGGGGGTGGGGAACCCCAAGCCAATGATTGATTTGACTTTTGGCTTTATTTCACTTGGCCCTTGAGGTGATGATACTGTACAACTGTTATGACTGCAGTCCAGAGTGTGATTTCCTTTCTACTAAATTTTGTCAAGCCATATCTTTTAAAGTGAAACAACTTTAGGATTAAGGTTTAGAGCAGTTGTAGAATGTTTAATAGTGGCTATTCAGTGTTTTCTTAAAACTGGTTACCATCCCTCTCCCCTACACATGCAGGCCAGGGAACCACAGAGCCAGGCAAGAACAGTTTACTTGGACTCCGAACTCAAGTGCCTGTATCTGTCCAAGTGTTTCTCCTTGCATATAAATTTGTTTCTATGCATGCTTATGGATCTTGGTCTCTGTGTAGTTTACTTTCTTTCCTCTAGTTGTTTTCTCTTACTTTCTCTACCTTTCTCTTTGATCTTCCTAAATTTGCCATTATGTGGAACTGAATCACCTCAAAAACTTTAGTGAATTAAGTGCCGGGTTTTTAATATTAAAAAATACTTGAAGTAAATATCTTATATATGTGATTGCAAAATACTAAACAACCTCATCAAAACCCCCTGGAGTATGGAAAGTGATTTGTAGTTGTTTCTTAAATGATTCTCAATAAGTAAAAAAAGTTTCGTAAATCCTTATTTGATAATTTTTATCTGCTTCTCAACACACTGTACATCTTGCAGGTCCATAACTTCTTTCCACTACTGTTTTTTTCCTTTTTAAAAAATCTGATGTTGAATAACAATCTCCCTTCTTTATTCCTAGTATCAAGCAATAAATCTCTAACATTAATGACATATATGTAATTTTTTTCAGTTTCCCTACTGCCTTGAACTGTTGTTATGTTTAGCTCTTTCTACTTTGCCACACATGTTCAGATTGTGTTAATCCTTGCTATTTCTTTCTTCTGGGTACCAAATTGAACAACAGCAACCCAACAGCAACAAAACCCAAAGAAACAAAAACTACTTTAAATGTTTGTCCAACTGCAGCTATAGGTACCCCTTGCTATTTTTGAATTTGCCTTTTTAAATATACCCTCTGTTCAGTGTTTGTTTGGTTCTAAGTGCATTGCAGTGGGTCCTAAAAAGAACCCCATAGAGGGTTAAAGCGAGAAAGTCAATCTTTGGTGAATGTGAGTGTACACAAAAATGTGCATATGTTTTTAGCATTATTTAGTGACTGCTTTGTGCTAGCCATGATGTGAGGAACTGGGGATGTAAAGATGTTGGAATTGACCATTTTTATCATTGCAGGACTAATATAAATCTGAAAATTGCCAGAGAGTGGATTGTATAACCTAAAAAATTAGAAATATTTTATTTGTTTTTAAAAGCCACTACTGTGGTAGTTTATTTAGTAGTAGTGCCACATTTACTAAAAATATCTGTTAGAGATATCTGCACTCCCATGTTCTTTTCAGCATGATTCACAATAGGCAAGATATGCAAGCAACCTAAATGTCTGTTGATGGACAAATAGATAAAGAAAATGTGGCACACATAATAAAATATTATTCAGCCTTAAAAAGGAAAGCCTGCCATTTGTGATGATATGAATGAACCTGGAGAACATTATGCTAAGTGAAATAACCCAGGAACAGAAAGACAAATACTGCATGATTATCACGATATATGGAATCTATATATGTCAAACTTACAGAAACAGAGAGCAGAATTGTGGTTCCCAGGGGCTGGGGGAGGAGGATATGGAGAGATGTTGGTCAAAAGATACAAAGATTCAGTTATGCAAGATAAATAAGTTCTGGAGATCTAACATACAACAATGTGACTGTAGTTGACAGTATTGTATACTATACTTGTCATTTGCTAAGGGTATACCTTAAGTGCTAACACATCAAAAAAAAAAAAAGTAAGGATATGAGGTGATGGTTGTGTTAATTAGTTTCATTTTGTTGAATATTTCACAGTGCACACATACACCAATTCATCAAGTTATATACTTTAAGTATATACACTTTTCAGTTGTCAATTACACCTCAATAAAGTGAGAAAAAATGTATATTAGAATATTTATTAGAAGTTTTTTGTTGTACATTTGCAGTATTAAAAGCAAGTCTTCCCTCTGGTTTGGAACAAGGTGTGATATAAATAAATGTAGTTAAAAAATTTTTTATTGTCCTTTCTTGCATTTTCTTCTTTATTAAAAAACAAACATGCAAGCAAACAAAAAATTTCAGTAGGTCCCATGTGCTAGATACCAGTTAGGTGTTTGGAATTTCAAGAGTCAATAAGATATTCATCCTGCCCTGTAGTCTGCTAGAAGGCATAGCCACTTGAAGGTGATGATACATTGTGATGAGGGTCTGAGGGATAAGTGTACATGCTGCATTTTACTGAATTACAGTGATGGAGTTACTTCCATGTGGAGAAGTGGGTGTTATTAATGAGCCCCTTCCTCCAGAGTAGAGGTGTTGCTAAGATAGGGTATGTATCAGATAGGAAAGGGCTTAGTGGAAAGTATGAGATAGGAAAGGGCTTAGTGGAAAGCCGTAGGTGGGACAGGAGGAAACTGAGTGGGTAATGTGTTGCAGGCGCTGGCATTTGAGAACACTAGATGTGCTTGTGAATTACCAAATACCCTGGAAGACAGAATCAGTGGTGAGCCTGCTTGCAGTGCACCAATATCCATATTTGCCTATGGGATTCAAGTTTTCACTAGACATTCTGTATGTTTTATTTCATTTAATCCTTAGGGAATTCTTGTGAGATTATCATCTCCATATTATTACATATAATGGAGATTTAGGATTGCTCTCAAATAGTTTGTACCTTAAAAATCCTTCAGTGTCAAGGATCTCTATGTTAAAACATGAGGTATGATTGGAGTTGAATCAGGAAATGAGGCTGGAGAAGTAGCAGAATTAAACATTCTGATTAGTGTTAAATTCTCAATCTTTATGGTCTGAGGGCCTTATGAGTTTCTTCTTTATTTGTCTTTGATAAATAACACAATTTTGCTACTAAATATTCTGAAATCTTAAAAAATTACTGCTATAGTTTTTGAGGCCCAGTGCTATGTACTAAGTATGCCTATTTAAAATTAGTATCCTCAGTGAGTGGGAAATTTCTGTTTGTGCTTTGTTTTCATGAATATTCTTTAAGGATGATGGAATGAAACTTTTAAAAAGTTACATTTTATATCTTGAACTTTTATCTGGGCCATACGTCTGTTTCCACTTTTGTTTAGTCTAATTAAGTGCATAGCTTCTAGACTACAGCAGGATTTCCTGGGTTTGAATCCCAGTCTGACAGTGGCTTTGTAATTTTGGGTAAATGATTTAACCTATTAGTGCCTAATTCCTTATCTTGAAAATGAGATTTGAAGAATAAATTAATTATTCTATGTAAAGTGTGTAGAACAGTGCCTGGCAAGGCTAAGTATTCAGGTACTGTTGACTTATTAATAATTGTTATTTTTCTACCTGTAGAGGTAGCATAGTTGTAGAAATATGCTGTGATTTATTGAGTATTGTTAAGATATTTTCTATTGCATTCTAAAAAGTATGAAGGCATAGTTTCAGGCACTTCTGTGATTCAAATAACCAGACCATTAATGATGTAAGATTAGATAAAACTTTGTGTAAATATGAAGCTAAGTGTAGACAGAAAAGTACTGTGATAATAAAAAAATTGATTGTGTCATTACCTTAAGTCCCTTTGTACTGTTATTATTTTATATGACTTAAAGATTTAAAGCATTTTGTAGTAGAAATATTGGTCTTAAAAATCTTTAATTTCTGAGCATAAAGGTTTATTATAGAAAATTTAGAACATACTGAAAAGTAACCATAGAAAATACATCTACCTCAACAACTAGAGGTAACTATAACATCAACATTAAATTTTTACAGTCTTTTTAGATATATATGTGTATGTATATATTTAATAATAGACTTTTTTTAAAATGTGAAAGTACTTAATAAATATTTGAATGCCAAGTATATGACAGGCATATGGTAAAAGTATTGGGGACAAAATAACAAATGAGATCAATGTGATTTTTATTTCCATGGAGCTTGCTTTTCAGTTGGGGAGATAGAAAAAATATTTTAATTTGTGAGAAATGCTATTAAGAAACAAAAGAGACATAAAATAGAAAATGATGTGGGGATACCTATTATTAATAATTTAGGCAGGCTGGTTAGGAAAGGCTTCTGAGAAGGTCACATTTAAAATGACAACCGAAGGGTAATAAGGAGCCAGGTCTGTAAAGAGTTGGGGAATAGCATTCCACACAGAGACAATAGCTTGGACAAAGACCTTGAGGCAAGAAAGAATTTGAATTATTTGAAGAAGTTAAAGAGTATCATTTTGACTGAGCATCTTGAGGGGGCCAGAGTAGCATGAGATCTGGCTGTAACAGAGCCTCATAGACCTTGTTAACCTTGTTTGGGTTTATTCAGAGGGTAATAGGAAGCAGTTTAAGCATTTTAAGGAGTAAAGTGATATGATCTGTATATATATTTTCTTGGCCTGCATAGTTTTTTAAAATTACGGTTGAAAACACATAACATATATATATATATATTTTTTTGCCTGCGTAGTTTTTTTTTTAATTGTGGTTGAAAACACATAACCTAAAATTTACTGTCTTAACGATTTTTAAGTGTACAGTTCAGTATGTTAAGAATATTCACATTGTTGAAAAATAGATCTCCAGAACTTTTTCATCTTACAAAACTGAAACTATACCCATCAAACACCTCCCCTTTTCTCTTCCCTCAGTCACTGGTAACCACCATTTTAGTTTTTGTTTCTATGAATTTGACTACTTTAGATAACTCATATAAGTGGAATCATATAGTATTTGTCTTATTGTGACTGGCTTATTCATTTAGCATAATGTCCTCAAGGTTCATTCATGTAGCATGACAGGATTTCCTTCCTGAGGGTGAGTAATATTCCTTTTTATGGATATATCACATTTTCTTTATCCATTCATTCGTGGATGGCCATTTGATTACTTTTACTTTTGTCTGCTATGAATATGCATGTGCAAATACCTTTTCAAGACCCTGCTTTCAGTTCTTTTGGTTATATACCCGGAAGTGTGATTGCTGGATCATATGGTAGTTTTACTTAAAACTTTTTGAGGAATCTCCATATTGTTTTCCATAGTAGTTGTACCATTTTACAGTCCCACTAACAGTGCACAAGGGTTCCATTTTTTACATTTTTAAGGTATCTTGGCTGCTGTTTGGGGAATGAATTGTTGGGAGCAAGAGTGGTCACAGGGGGATTGCCTAGGAGGGCAGTTGTTAGGAGTCTAGTTCAGAGTTGGTAATGGTTTGGACTAGGATGATAGTAGTAGAGTTTGCATGAAGAAAAAGGGTTAACTAATTACTTTAAAATTAGAATTGATTTGGCTTCCAGGTGGATTGGGAAATAGGAGTGAAAGAAAGGAGGAATCAGGGACTACTCTTAGATTGTTCCCTTTAAGGTTCCTAATGACTTCCGTGATGCTAATAGCCACTAGGAAAATCTTTCCCAAAAGCCCTCAGCGTATTTCTTTGCATGTCTCATTGGGTTATTCGCCAAAGGAAATAGAGTTTTCCTTGTTTAGAACAAACATGTTTCATCCCCTAGGGCTGAGGGGAGGGGCTCATCTTCCTGTGCACATTGCTGCCCAATATTTGAACAAAATGGAAGTTCTTTTAGGAAGATGAAGGAAGGAAATGATATGTAACTAACTGGCTTTGTGAGCTTTGGGGAAGCATCTTGATCTCTTTTGTCTCATTTGCAAAATGGGAATATAACTACCTTATAGGGTTATTGTGAAGATTAAGTGAAAGATTAATAGTGTATTTGAAGTGCTTAGTAAGGAATATTCAATTTCATTTTCTTTACCTAACTTCTTCCCCACAATTATCTGTTTTTTTTTCCACTTTATATTTCTTTTGATGTATTTCTTTTATTTTCTTTTCTAATCAACCAAACACAAATTCTTGGAGTTACATTTAACCCTTAACTCAATTCTTTCTGTTCTTATTGCTACCACATAAGTTCTGAACTAAATCACTTGGGCTAGAGGAGATAATAATCTTATAACTTACCTTGTATTCTCTTAAAAGCTATTCTCATTGATAAAATTCTTAGTATTTTTGGTTAAAACCAAACTAAATTTAAACTTTCTATGAAGCTCATAGCAGAGACAAACTCTTGCTTATCTTCTGCATATTGTGAGTATATTCCAGCAAAATTAAGCTACTCTTTGTTTTTTTAATACACATACTTCCTTCTTTATTCTTTAGCTTCATGTTTCCTTCATCTTAGAGTGTCCTCTCTATCTCTCAAGGTCCATTTCAGTGTTTGTTCATTCAATTAGTAAATGTTCTGTGTTCAGTGCACTGTTGTATGAGTCGGAGATATGATGTACAAAATTTGACATTTCTATTTCTATTTTTTTCCATTTCTATTTCTGTTTTCTTCTATCATAAAGTCTTTCCAGAGTTAGCCTCAAAAAGGTTTCTTCTTTTACACCTTGGAACTTTCTTAACTGATTGTTTATGGCAATTCTAACTAGAGATTTCTGTCTACTTATGTTATACAGTAGTTTTTTTTTCTTTTTTACCCATTTCATTTATCTGTTGTAGCATTTTTCTTTTAAAAGTTGTTCTATAGCTTCATAAATACTTGTTGAATTGAAGGTTTGTCTTTGTAATCTATTGTAGTTGTTAATTCCTTACATCTGTATAGTGATTAATGGTTTACAAATATTACTTTGACTCAGTATGTCCAACACTTTAAAATATCTGGGTAGTTAGACTGGAATATAGTGTGACTTAATCATTGACATCTCTTCTTATCTAAGATATTTTTATTGGCACTTGAAAAATTTTGTGTGTTAAATACTTCCAGGGAGAATTGTGACTCATCTTTATTTGTGACTACTAACTTTTAGTAGAAAAATGTTATAGGATGAGCTTTCAGTTCTTCATTTATATAAACTGAGCAGCTGTGATTAACATATTATTCATTTTGGTTTAAGTCATGAACTCTTCTCTAATTGATATTTTCACATATTTTTGAAAGAGTTTAGGGAAATAAAATGATGTTATTATTAAAAAGGTTGGAATTTTATTCAACTTGCAGTCTTACAGACTTTAAGAAACATTTAAAAAGTACTGGTTAATGTGAAATTAGAAGTAGTAAAGTCAGTATTAGGCATTGACTGAGGTTACATTGTGCTACTTAGTTGGGGAGTATATTTATTCAGCAAATGTTTGAAAGCCTGCTATGTGCAAAGTATTAGACACTTTTTAGGTGCTGAGGAAATAGGAGAAAACTAACAAAGTCTTTCCTCTCATGATTTTACTTTAAATGTTCTGGTTATTTATTGTTTTTGTTCTATATTGTAGTTTTGTCATATATGGTATATGATCTTAGAACAAATTGGCAACTTCCTTATTTTATGATTGCTACTGATCCCAGTATTTATTAGTGTCCAGACTCCTTTACTTGAAGCTGAGTGGCACATTGGTTTTACTTATCAATCATTTTACTCATTTATAATATCAGTTTTATAAGTCATAATGATAAATGTTATACATATTCTTAACTTAGGGTCAACTTTAACTTAGTATAATAGACCTAGAATCAGAATCCAGATCTATTAACTCCTAGTCTTGTGTTGTTTTTGCCATATTCTGTGTAATATTTTGTATCGTATCTATTTAAAAATCTTACAGAAATATGCAAATATACTGGTTCTCTGAATTCAATATATATTCATATATATAACATATATATGAATATATGTAAACATATATATGAATAATCTATGATACATTATATAAACTTGTTTATAAAATTATCTGGGAGCTTTTATAGTGTACTAAAATTTTAGTTTCACACTTTGAGGTCTTTCCAAGTTTCTTTTCAGGATGATGGCTGGTAATAGATTCATCATAAGCCCTGAATATGAAACTGTTAATAATTAGGATTATTTTTTCTTCATATTCTAGATTAGTAAAGGAGTAAAGAGCTGTTATAATATTCTTGGGCCTCTAATTTATGAAGTAACAACATGTGGATAGTCTCTCTTCAGGAATGAAAAGATAGTAAAATAAATAAATCTTTGTATTTAGCCAGTCTTCAAGATTTCTAGGTATGGCAGCTGTTTTCAGTCAAATACAGATTCTAAAGCAAGATATGGCATATTTATAGACAATTCCTTCCTAATTATAATGGAGAGAAATCTTATCCTAGAAAAATTTGAAATTGAAAAACTCAGATCTTTTGGGAAAAATAGACTGTGGAGTGAGGCCCCAGAAAAGTCCTTATTGATATTTATGTTTGCTTAAAGAAAATACCAGTAAAAAATCATTTGCATGTTCTGAATTAATAGTTCAAAAACATCAATTTTCCTGTGTCATCTTTTTGTTATAAAGAAGGATTCAGAATTTCCTTATGGAGCTTATGAGATGCTTAAAAACTCATTTTAGGTTGTACTAAATAGTATATATACTAAGAAGCATATTATGTGACTCAGTATCCAGTCTATTGAAAAGTTAGATATCTTTTTTTGTTATTATATTTGGAATTGGTGATTCACACCTCTTAGAGTCCACAGTGGTCTCTCAGACATGTTGATTTACTTGAATGAATAAAATGGGAAAAGCTTTGAGTAAATTTCTTTAGCAAGTCTTTGAATGTCTCCACTAGTATGCCCAAAACATCTTCAGTATTTCACATGGTATTGGTAAAATTCAAATTCTTCCGGTTGGGCCCTTATATCAGAAGACATGGGAGTGTTATTAGACAGTCTCACTTGGCTGTGTTCTCAACACTTAGATGGGTCTTTGAATGGTAGCACTTTCCCACCTTTCAGACGTGGATACACTTTATGACCAATTGGACTTTATCTAGGTTTCCTTTAACTCAAGATTGCATTTTAAAAATCTCAAATCTGGCTCTTTGCTGCTTTGCTCTTACCAATCTCTAGGTCCTCTTTTTTCCAGTCTAACACAAATTCTCACAATAGTGGAAATGATAAACTGTAAATAAGTTTGGTAGTAATAGACTTTTCACAAAATACAATTTTCATCCCAGAGGGCTTACTAAATTCATATACAATAATTATCTTTACAACTCATAACTCAATGAGTTATTTAATGTTCTTGCTGAAAATTGACAGTTTTTTAGCTAAAATAATGTCTAAATACCACCATTAGTTTAGTGGCTTTGGGAAGAAAACGATAATATGCGTTTAATTATTAGATTATAGTAGATCAGATTTTTTCATCTTTTTTTTTCCAGTTCATTTTTAGGTAGAGATGATAAATGGTATGTTGTTTGGTGTCTTTTTATAGGTAATAGAAAATAGTTTTACAGTATCTGCTATTTATGTACTTTCCCTTAGCTAATTATTTCAAGCTATATCTTTTTTATAAATCTTTTGCTTTGACTTGCCTGATTTGAGATAAGAATAACTTAACCATTTTAACAGAGCTCTTGGACTTCCTTGGATGTGTGGTTTGTTGTCTTTCATTAATTTTAGAAAATCTTGGCTATTATCTTTTCAGATAATTCTTTTGTCCTATGTTTTCTCTTTTCTCCCTTTGGGACTTCAATTAAGTATATGTTAGACTGTTTGATATTAGTTTTAGTGACCCTCTCTGGTTTCTTTCTTTAAAAATTAAAAAAAAATTCTTTGATTTTTGGTTTTAGTTTTGAATCATTTCTACTGACTTAAGTTAAATCCTGTTAAAGGAATTCTCCATCTTTGATACTGTTTTTTTAATTTTAGCATTACCATCTCTTATAATTTCCATATTTCTGCTAAAATTTCCTCTGTTTATCATGTTGTCCAAATCTCTTAACATATTAATCTTTTCCTTTAGATCTTTTAACCTACAAATTAATTGTAGTTATTTTAGTATCTCTGTTAGTTCTGACATCTGGGTCATCTCTGTATTTCGTTCAGTTACTTGCTTTATCTCTTGACAATGAGTTGTGTTTTTTTCTTGCTTTTTTTGTTTTGTCTCATAATTTCTGAATGATAGAATAGGTGAGATTGAGGTATACATTACCTATCCATAAATGAATACACCTCTTCTGTTACATTATTAGTAAAGTAGGTTAAGTCGAGCTGGGTATGGCTGAGTATGGCTCTGTTGTTAACTGTTAAGACCTTCAGTGCACCACAGATATGAAATTGCTCCAGTAGCAGATTGCTGTTATTTTGTGCTTTGCATGGCCTATGTAGTGTTCCTGCTTACTATGGTTTGAATATTTGTCCCTTCAAAAATCATGTTGAAATTTAATTGCTGTGTAATAGTATTATGAGATGGTCCTGTAAGAGGCAATTAGGCCATGAGGGCTCTGCCCTTGTAGGTGGGATTCATGTCTTTATAAAAAGGTGTGTTTGGCTCCTTTCTGTCTGTCTCTCTGTCCTTCCACCATGTAATGATTTAGCAGGAAGGCATGGCCAGGTGCTAGTGTATTAATCTTTCATTTCCCAGCCTCCAGAATTGAGAGGAAATAAATTTCTGTTCTTTGTAAATTACACAGTCTCAGATATTCTGTTATAGCAGCACAAACAGGTAAAGGCCCTGTTCCATTAGCAGCTGTCAGCAACATTCTACGTCACAGAGTATTTTTCTGTGTACTAGGTTTGTGATGGAGTGGAGCAGTTCTTGGTTTTCCTGGTCTACTCTCAGTCTTAGATAGGAATTGTGAGCCTGAGTCTTGGGAGTGGGGCTTTTTAAGTCTTCCTTTTCTTCCCCTATTAAATGGCAGCCAATCTTTGCCTTGTGTCTGAAGTAGGACTTGGGACAGGGAGAGTTTCCTGTCCTGCCCCCAGTGGTAATATACTTCTGCTTAGTTTTGGCGTAGGATCCTGGGTCAAGAGGGTTTCTTGTCCTTTCTACTAAAGTGCAGTAGGCATTTAGTGCTATTTCTCTTGTACAAGCAGTGGATCTTAGCCTGTACCCTGCAGGTGGGAGAGTTTCCTGTAGGTATAGGATGGAGGTATATACCTGCTTCTTCTGATCTGTGGTTATATCTCAGACTCTGACTAATCCAGGCTTTTGGTATATGCCTCTTTGTGCCTTTGCCCTCTTTTTTGAGGTTTTGGATTCTGTTCTTTTATTCTGGCACTCACTTGTATTCCCCATCTAGCTCTTGACTTCCTTTTAATAATTTCTTGCTACCTGGTCTACTCCCCTGTCCCCTGTGGTCAAATGCTCTTTTTGTATTGCATTCAGGTTGACTCACCAGCCTGTAAGTAGGCCAGTAAGCTTTTCAATTATTTTTGTCACTCAGAAATTACCTATTCTAGTTAATCTACTTGACTATGTATAATACTAAACCCTCTACTCCTTGGATTGTTTATAAATTACAGTCTTTGTACCAAAGTCTCTAATGAGGATTCCATAGCTCTCCTTAGTTTATTTGATAGTTTAACAGTTGGGAAACTTAATCTTTTTTTGCTAACCAGTCGTGAAAAAGTACATAGTTTTGTAGGATTATGGGATCGAGTCAGATGACCTAGGATGCTCCATCCTTTCTTTCATCTGCCTGTCTGTTCAAGCGTAAAACATTTATTGAATACATTCTTTATTCTGGGTACTGAGATATTATTATTAAGACTTCTGACAGCTTTAATTTATTGAGTACAGCCACTGTGTTGTGTTTTTCTTAGGTTCACATTTAATCCTCCCAATAACTCTGTGAGAGCAGTAGGTATTATTTGTAGTAACTATTTGGGGAAACTGAAGGCCCACATAGTTAGTATTGTACTCATTACCTCATAGATAGTAAAAAGAAGCAAACCTTCCACAAACATTAGTAATGTTCCATCTGATGGATCCTTCATAATACACTTAACTATTTCTGTGTTGGAAATACACTTGAAGTTTTAGCCTTTTAAATAGCGATGTAACCAGAATCCCGAGAGCTATACTTGTTAGTTCTGGGCCCTCATCTCCCGTGTCTGGCCATCTGTCAGTAAGTATTATGGCTTCTAATCACCACACTATATTTTGAGTTTCTCTGCTTTTCTCTATGTCTATTGTCATGACTCTAGTCCAGGTTACCATTACCTCTTACTGGGATTCCTGTGCAATACCTTCCTAACTTCTTATTGCTCAGGTTAATCTCTCAGAAGCCTGTAAAAACCACATAAGAAAATTTCCTTCCCCTTTTCGTGGCTTGTCTTTGTCATTATGATAGAATAGAAACTTTTTACTCTGGCCTTCATATCCCTGCATGATGTAGACCCCTGTCTACCTTTCTAGCTTCATCTTTTTTACTATTTTTGTCTACTTGGCTTCCTTTCTGTTGCTGGAATATGCCAAATTCTTTCCCCATTTCTGAACCTTGGCACTCAAGGTTTCCTGTGTCTTGATTGTTCATCTTCACCTTTTTGCATGGCTGACTATTATCATTTAGTTTTTTGCTTTGTATTTTTCTCAGGACTTTTTTTGGTGACCTCCTATAGGATCAGTTTCCCTTTGTTACTCCCAGTAATTGTACACAGCATTTTGTTTATTTCCCCTAAAATGCTTATAACCAGAGATTATAGTACATTATTAACTTGTTTGCTGTGCTCACCCACAGAAATGTAAGCTGTGAAAGGATTGAGCCCTTGTATTCATGTAGTAGCTAGAAAATGCCCACTATGTCATAGGTACTGTATAAGACTTTTTGGATGATGAATGCCTTGATTAATACCTTTTGTGCATAAAACTTTTCCTATATATATTTTTTTGAGGATAGAAAACCAAAGTAGAATTAAGCTAGAGGATATATTTAATGCATTTTTAACTATATGCACTAACTTAAAACATTTCAGAAATGATCTTTTTTCCCCAAAGATCTAATGATTCTTTTTTTCCTTTTCTTTTTTATTTATTTTTTATTTTACCATATTATGGGGGTACAAGTGTTAAGGTTATTTATATTGCTCTTGCTCCCCTCTTGAGTAAGAGCTTCAAGCATGTCCATCCCCCAAATGTTGCACATCTTACTCGTTGCGGTTGTATATACCCATCTCCTCCTCCCCCCTCCCACCCTCCTGACACCCGATAAATGTTACTCCTATATGTCCACCTAGGTGTTGATCTGTTAATACCAATTTGCTGGTGAGTACATGTGGTGCTGGTTTTTCCATTCTTGAGATACTTCACTTAGTAGAATGGGTTTGATCTAATGATTCTTGAAGTGGGTGATATGTTATCTCAATTCTCATTCTTATTTTAATAGTTTTTCTTATTACGACTTTGGAAAATGCATGAAAGTGTAGTGAAGAGAATAAAACAAATTTTACTCTTCAGAAAGAACTATTTTGTTATTCGTTTTCTTATATGCAGTATTATTTTATATAATTGTGCTATGATTTGAACACATGTGTCTTCCTAAAATTTATATGTTGAAACCTAACCCCCAAGTTGATGGAGTTAAGAGGTGGAGTTTTTGGCAGGTGATTAGGTCATGAGGGTAGAGCCCTCATCAGTGGGATCTGTGCCCTTATGAAAGGGGTCAGAGGGAGCTTGTTAGCCTCTTTTTGCCTTTCCCTTCTGCCATGTGAGGACACAGCAACAAAGTGCCACTATAAAGTAGAGAACATCCCTAAGGCACACTGAATCTTCTGGTGTCTCGATGTTGGACTTCCCACCCTCTAGAACTGTGAGCAATAAATTTCTATTGTTTATTAATTACCTAGTATAAGGCATTTTGTTAGAGTGGCCTGAACAAACTAAAACAAATTGCAGTCCTCTTACATGTAATTTTTCATCTTGCTTTTTAAAAATCTAACATATCCTGAGCTTTTTCTTAAGTGAAACGGAAGATATAAATTATTTACTTGTTGGATAGATTGTTTCCAGTTTTTCTTTTTTTTTTTTCCAGCATATTATGGGGGTACAAATTTTAAGGTTTCAAATAATGCCCTTGCACAAGTCTGAGCTTCAAGCGTGACCATCCCCCAGATGGTGTACATCTCACTCATTATGTATGTATATACCCGCCCCCTCCTCCCCCTCCCACCCGCCCAATACCCAATTAATGTAGTGCCTATGTGTCTACTTAGGTGCTGCTCAGTTAATACCAATTTGCTGGTGAGTATATGTGGTGCTTGTTTTTCCATTCTTGGGATACTTCACGTAGTATTATGGGTTCCGGCTTTATCCAGGAAAATAAAAGATGTGCTATATCACTATTGTTTCTTAGAGCTGAACAATACTCCATGGTATACATATACCACATTTTATTAATCCACTCATGAATTGATGGGCACTTGGGTTGTTTCCACAGCTTTGCAGTTGTGAATTGTGCTGCTATAAACATTTGAGTGGAGGTATCTTTTTTGTAGAGTGTCATTGGATCTTTTGGGTAGATGCCTAGTAATGGGATTGCTGGATCAAATGGTAGATCTACTTGTATTGCTTTAAGGTATCTCCATACTGCTTTCCATAGAGATTAAACTAGTTTGCAGTCCCAGTTTTTCTTTTAAAAATATTATTATAAACACCTATGTACATAAATGTGTTCTGCATTTCGGTTTTTAATAGTACATTCCCAGAAACATAGTATTAGGTTAAAGGTATGAATGTTTTAAGGTTTAAAAAACATACATTTAAATATGTTTATTTACTGTCAAATTGCTTTTTAAAAGGATTGTATTTTTGAGTGTCCATCAGTGTTATCATTGAAAAAGGATCTTCACTACTTTGTGTGAAATGTCATGTTTTCATTTCTCTGATTATTAAATAGTTGGAATGATTTCTCCTTTCTGTATTGTTAAATACACTGTCCCTTGTGATTGAGGGTTGAGGTGGTCCTGGCAAAAGATCTCTGAAGAAACTAATGAGAGGATGAAGACTGATTCTTTCCTCATGTTCCATTATGGTGACTCTTGTAAAAATGTGATATCATTAAAAGGATTGAGTTTTTAATGGGTCAGTTGTGCTTCTGTTTTCTCCAATTTTGTTAAAGTTTTAGCTGTTGGTGTTTTTTTCCTCCTGTGTATTAATAATTCTGGTTTTACCAGAAACCTAGTTTCTTCAGTTTCTTAATTTAACAACTCAGAGGAGAAAAAGTTAAGTTACTATAAATATTATAAGTGTTGATTGCCTTTATTTTCTCTTGCCAGTTCCTCTTGAATATGACTCTTTTCTCTAAATGGTGAGGCCCATGCTCCCTAGTTGCATAGTTGGTCTGCAGTTTGTGTCATTGGTCTCTTTCTGTGGCCTGCAGTGTAATATGTAAATCCAGGCACTATCTGTGTATCTCTTCAGCTGTGGGGATTGGTGATACTCTCCAGAGTGAGAAAGAGGCAGGGTGGGAGGGAAACAGCATGGAATAAAGGAGCAATCCTCAACCTTTTTGGCACCAGGGACCAGTTTCATAGAGGATAATTTTTTCATGGACCAAGAATAGGGGAGGGGTGGAGCTCTGGAGGTGATACATGGCCGGTTTCTTAACAGGCCATGGACCTGTACTAGGCCGTGGCCCAGGGTTTTGGGTCTTCGGGAATAAAGGAATGAATTATGCTTTAGAGTAATATAAACCTGTATTTAAATTGTATTTTATTTATTAACTCAAAGTTTCTGTGCTTTAGTTTCTTCTTGGGGATAAAAAGGGATAATCCCTATATTTCAAGGTCATAGTAAGGATTAAATTGCAAACATACATATGCACATATATATACCTGTCTTGTATAATATTTAATTTGGTGTTGAATAAATTAGCTACTTTTTCCCTTGGGAAATAGAGGGACAATGTCTGGGAAGACTGTGTTGTATAAACACAGGTACGAGGTATACTGGTATATGCTAGGACATTGCCTGAGGTGCTGAAAGTACGCAGTAAATTATATTGTGATGGCCAAAGCAGTTTAACGGATTTATTCTTTGTAACACAGCTGCAGTTGAGGTATAATAGAATTATATAATTAAAGTAAGCTATGAAAAGACTCTTTGAAGGTTAATTGAAATTGAAAATTTTTTGCCACATCTATTTATCTATTTGAAGGAGACTTTATGGTGTATCAAATAATGTTACTTTTGTAATTAATGGAAAAAAGCATGTACAATATTGAAATGTGTTGACGTACTGAGTGAGTCATGTAAATCTGCAAGCATGTGTGTTTTGGTATGATATTGATAACTCGTTTTCATATTATATGGCCATCGAATTGATCCTTAGCATTTATCTTCTGAAAAGTTACTGTTAACAAGGAGATTATCAGATTGTCACTTGGATTAATACTTGGCAAATGGATGAGCCTCTTGGTAAACCAAGAAAGTTATCTCAAATGGGACTGAAATAATGGAATTAGAAACCTGAGTTCCTTACATTTCTCTGGAAGAGAAGGTGCTTGCTCTAGAATTCACTCAAATGCAAGTTGTGCTTGAGAGTTACTACCTCTCATCTTTGTAATAAACTGATTCCTGCAAACAGTCCTGAGCTCCTTCTGTGTGGGAGACCCTGCGCCAGCTCAAGGTGAAGAAAATAAAGGAAATAAAATGTGCTCTCCAGTAAAATGGACTTACAGCATCTTAATCAAGGGTGAACAAAATGCCTACTTAGTAGGGTTGTTGTGAGCAGTAAATAAAATCAATATAGGAAAACTGTTTACCATGTTTGCTGTGTAGGAACTCTTACAAAACATTTGCTATTACTATCATTTTAAAATTCTACAGTTTCTTTCTATGATGATGCAGTGCTCTAAATGGTTATTTAATTCTTTTTTTTTTTTTTTTTTTTGAGACAGAGTCTCACTTTTGTTGTCCAGGCTAGAGTGAGTGCCGTGGCGTCAGCCTAGCTCACAGCAACCTCAAACTCCTGGGCTCAAGCGATCCTTCTGCCTCAGCCTCCCGAGTAGCTGGGACTACAGGCATGTGCCACCATGCCCGGCTAATTTTTTTTTTTTTTTATATATATATATCAGTTGGCCAATTAATTTCTTTCTGTTTATAGTAGAGACGGGGTCTCGCTTTTGCTCAGGCTGGTTTTGAACTCCTGACCTTGAGCAATCCGCCCGCCTCGGCCTCCCAAGAGCTAGGATTACAGGCGTGAGCCACAGCGCCCGGCCGGTTATTTAATTCTTAAAGTTGTTTGTAATAAACGATTGAAAAGGAACCAGAATGGAGCTGGAGTGTGATTTATTGCTACTACAGCAACTGGTTTGGGAAATTGAAATATAAAGGTAACTAATAGGTAGTGGCCTTGCTTTTATAGGTAGGGTAATGAACAAGTTATTTTAAGAAGGGGATCTTTGTTGCATTTCAGTGCTTATCTGTTGGTTGGTTATAGTAGAAACATCTGTTTATTTAGCATTATTGGGGGAGTAAGTATCCTATGTGAGTGAAGAGGCAACATTTATTGAAAATTTACTGTGTGTCAGGCACCGTTCTGAATTCACCTTACATGAAATAACTCATTTGGCTCTCAAAACAAGCTTATGGGGTGGATCACCATTTAGTATGTAAGGTCACAGACTCAGAGAGGTCAAGTACAAATTCACAGTGCTGGCAAGTGATAGAGACAGGTTCCCACAAATCTCACATTCTTAACCACTACTCTTTTGCCTCATGAGTAATTGAAGCTTAACTCCTTTGAATTATAAAACTTGTTTTATGTCAAATATTTTGGAGGCAAATTATTTCTAAAATATGTTACTTATTTCCCTCCTTTCTTAATTAAAATGTACTGGGTGCAGTTAACAGGTATGATATTAGTGCACATACAGAAACACAGATGTTCTTAAGGACTGTTGATTTGTTGTTGAGCTGTGCATATTGACCTTATCTTTCATGGTCATGAACTGCTGTAATATCTTTTTTTCATAAGATTTTTACTAAAGTACTGTATAACCATACAGAGAAGGGCACAAGTCATTAGTATGCAGAGCAGCTCTTTTCCACAAAGTGAATACTCATATGTATTACCAGCACCCAGGTCAAGAAACAGCATTACCTTCACCCTAGAAGTCCCTCATACCCTCTTGTAATCACTGTGTGCATCTGTCCAGGGTTAAGTACTGTTCTTACTTTAATACTATAGATTTGTTTCCCTGTTTTTCAATGTAGTATAAATGGAATCATCAGCATATGATTATATCACAGTTTATTTATTGGACAACTATAATTTTTTTATGTTTTGGTGTCTGCTAAGGCAGAAAGATGGGTATCAAGTCATGAGTTGTCATAAATATTGGTAGCATGAAGATTTTCCTCTGAATAAAGCATATAGGGTTTTAGTGTATGATATTTGTGACATAGTTTTCATTTCTGAATATTTTTTCTGGTTTATCTATGTTTTCCCTAGGTAAAATCAGAAGTTGACTTTTCAGATACATTTTTGCTGTGATTATTAGACTATGCAGTTTTTAAGAGAAGTGAAACTTAAAATATTGGGTTCAGTGCTATTTGCATTATGAGAATGAAGCCAAATTTACCACCTTAGATGACATATAGGGTATATACATACAGGCAAATATACAGTGTTGTTTTATTCTAAGTACTGAGAAATTCCATGATGATTTATTTATAATTACATATAAACTTTGCTTCAAATCTGATCTTTAGATACTAGATTTTTTAGAAGCTGATTATCATGGGCCAGTTCCTCTTATTTGACAAATAAAGAAGTTGAGACTATGGGAGTTCGTAATTTGTGGTTAAGTGGAAAAGAAGAGAACTGTGATAGGTGGAGCAGTCACTTTTCTTTCACTTCCGTTATAAAACCAAATCAATGAGAAGAGCAGAAGGAGCACTAGGCTAGTATATGAAATTTACCTGTTTAAAGCTTTTGCTCTTTAATAGCATATTCACATAAACGAGAAGACTGAATTTAAGACTAATGTATTATTTTAACATATACTTATTTAACACTTACAAACATCATAGTAGGCACTAGAGTAGTGAACAAAACGAAACAATGGGGCTGTGCGCTGTGGCTCAAGCATGAGATCTAGCACGTTGGGAGGTTGAGGCAGGAGGATTGCTTGAGACTAGGAGTATTGCCCAGCCTGGGCAACAGTCAGACCTTGTCTCTGATAAACAAATTAGCAGAGCATGCTGGTGTGTGCTTGTGTGTGCCTGTGTTCCTGAAGTCCCAGCTACTTGGGAGGCGGAAGCGGGAAGATTGCTTGAGCCTAGGGGTTTGAGGTTGCAGCGAGCTATGATGATGCCACTGCACTCTAGCCAGGGTAACAGGGTGAGACCCTGTATCAAAAAACAAAACTAAACAATGAGCTTATATTTAAGTGGGGGTAAGGTAGTAAACAAATATAAATCAGGAGGTGATAAATGCTATGGAGGAAAATTAAATAGGTGAGGGGGATAGAGAATGTCAGGGAAAAATGTGTGTATCTGATATTATTATATATGGTGAGCAAGAAAATCATCACAGATGATGTTTGAGAAGAGGGGAGGGCGGGACAGAGTGATAAGAGTATCCCTTAGGTGGAGGGAAGAGCATGCACATGGGCCCTGGTGTATGGCATTGTTGGAGTTTGGGGAAACTTCCAGGAGACCACAGGCTGTTGTGGAGTGAGCAATGGAAAGAGTAGGTCAGAGAGGTAGTCCAGGCCAGAATGTACAGGGCTACAAGATATGAGGTCACTGTCATTTACTCTGAGATGGGGAGCCACTGCATGGTTTTTGAGAACATGGTTTTTTGTGATGTGATCTGATTTATGTTTTAAAAGGATTGCTTTAGTTATTTCATTGAGATAGACTATAGAAGAGGCTTTTGTCCAGGGAGGAGGGTGGTGAACTCCCTTGTTAGCTGTGGAGGTGGTATAGGTGGTACTACCAGATACTAAATAGAGTGAAAGCCTTTGTGTTCTGTTGTCCTGAGAATCAAGTTCATTGTAATATAAACGTTATTGTGAGGTAAAGATGTAAAATCTTATGGTATGTAAAGAGCTAAGACATTAGAACAAACTTATTGTAGTGTTCAAATGCTGTATGGTATGGGATAGCATAAGCACCAAACCAAATAGGTAAAGATTTTTTGCCTTTCTTCATGTCTCCATCCCTTTAAAACTTAGGATTTATTTGAATTGTTCTGTCTTTTTTGGTTGATATTGCTTTCATTTCTCTTAACTTTCTTTGTTTTTTTTTTATCCTTAGCCTTCCCCTATGGGCTAATGTAATTATAAATAAATACCTGATCTGTTTTATTTGTCCATACTTCAACCAGTTTTCCCTTTGGTAGTTTGTTAGATTTTTGACCTTTCTTGCCTTATTTTATATACTGCCTCTAATTCTGTGAAACATGTATCATTGTATGCTGTCTCACTTCATGTTATTTTGTGTGGTTACATAACTATTTTGTTCTGAAAAGGCAATAAGGATAGTGAATTATTACCAGTGTCTAGCAGATACATGTCCTTAGTAAATGCTTAATTTATTTTGCTTTATTCCCTTTGTAGTAGTTTCTCTTTACTCTGTTTATGTACTTTTCTGTTGAAAACAGCATTCATTATGTAAGACGACACATTTAAAAATTTATATTATACATATGCATATTCCAGTTGTTATAGTCTGTGGCAAGTATCCAGACTTTGTAATCAGGCCAATATGAATTAGACTCTTGGTTCTGCCATTTATTAGATTGGCTAGGTATTCTGACCCTCTGTTACCTATCTGTAAAACATGAGCCCTGTCTTTGAAGATTGTTGTGAAGATTAAATGAGAATGCATATAAAGTACCTACCACACTGTCTGGTAGTCAGTAGTAGTCCCTAAAATGGTTATTATTTCTGTTTCTCTTATAAGCCATTAAGTTAATTTTTTAAAGAGTTAATAGAGGAACAATATACAGAAATACTTGACTGAATTTTCTTTTAGTTAGTACTCCCTCCTCCTCCTTTATTCTTTGCCTTTTTTTGTTCTACCCTCTTCTGCAAGAACTACAGAGATGCAAATGTAGCCTTATCTGGACCTGTGATAATAAGCATAAGGCATCAAATAATGAAGCAGAAGCTCATTTTGGTTTTAATAAATGAGCCTAGGAAAAACAATTGAACTATTTTCTATTTGGGTTGGGATTTGTTTATTTTGCTAATCTAAAATCAGAGCATGCTGTTACAGAATTATAAACTTTGAGTTGAAAGATATGCACAAATCTTAATGCTCAAACTTTCTATTACAGAAACCCCTATGGTGCATCCCTTATAGATGATCATTCATTAGCTGCTCAAATCCTTTGGGTGACTGGGAACTCATTGGTTCTGAGCAGCCTTTTTGATTAGTAGACAACTCTGGTTCATAAAAAGTTCGTTGTTACATTGAGCTAAAATCTGTCAGTACTTTCTTTGGGTTCTAGATCTATTCCTTGAAGCAAAAAATGGGTGCTTTTTCTCTTAATATTTTGAAAGGCTCTGTATTAGTCAAGGTTCTCCTCAGAAATAGAACTAGAAGAATGAATACACATATATTGCTTTTAAAAATATATAATTTTTTATAGCACACACACAATACAGAATTGTTATTAAGAATTTAATTACATTTAAAATATTTATTAAAAGAATTTAATTAAACTAGTTGTTTGGTACATGTGTATCTATATCAATGTCTATGTAGATAGAGAGGGTGATTGTAGGGATTGGGAAATCCACAATCTGTAACATAGGCTGGAAGACTGGAAACTCTTTGGCAGGCAGTGATGCTACAGTCTTGAGGTTCATTTTTCTTTCTCAGGGAAGACCTGAGAAGGCTTTCCTACTGTTTGGGTCAGGCCTACCCACATTTCCAAGAGTAATTTCCTTTGCTTAAAGCCAACCGATTGTAGATGTTAACTGTGTCTACAAAGTACCATCACAGTAATATCCAGATTAGTCTTGGATTATATAACTGGGTACTATACTCTAGACAAATTGACACATAAAAACTAACCATCACAGCAGTCCAGCCTTGTCAACTTGGCACCCATGCACATCTCCTTAAACCATACCTCATTTATAAATAACGACAATAACAAAGCCATACTTCTGCCTAACATAAGTATTCTGTGAACAACTGAAAAAATGCCAACCCTTTGCATCCTAATATAGGATGCATAGTCCTTGGGTAATATTCATTCTTCTTCTTGATAACTTGTAACTTAAATACTATGATGTAAAGTTAACTATTATATTATTATTATACCTTAGGTGATAGGAGATCAAAGAGTCAAGAATATAGATATTTGCTTAATATTTAAATACATAAATGTATTCATTACAAGATAAGGAAGACATAACAATTATGATCCTTTTTTCTGTAACTGGTCACATGGTCATAGCTAGTATTTATGACCACCTTCTTCCACTACCCATTTCATATTCCATTTGTCCTCAGGAAGCACCTTTAGCTGGTTGTGGTTCTTTGCCTTGTGGGGCAAAACTTTGCTCCTGAGGGGTCTGGGAATGTAGCAGTCCTTCCTGAATTAGGTAGTTGCTGTTGTCCATTGATTTTAATCACAGAGCATGGTAGTAATATTAGACACTGTAAGGGGTTTCCTGTGTTCCAGAATTACTCTTCCTTACTTCCATTGTATGGTAATCAGGATCAGTAATCCCAGTCAGTACAGTAAATAACTCCGTTGTCTGTTGATTCAGCGGTGTGAGGAGTCCAAAGTGGCTAGGTGGCAGTCTTAATGTCAGCTCAATGGAATTGTTCTGTCTTTCCCATGAAAACATTCCTGCTTTGGGAACTAAGACTATTAGACCAGTAGAACATAATGTCGTAGGAATAGGAAACAGAAATTTTGCTAGTGGATCACTAGGGGTGTTGGTGATGCCACTCCTATATCTACCTCTTGCTTCCCGGATCTGTGAATCCGGGCTGTGGGAGAAATAGTACCATATATTGCATGCTGATTTAGAGCATACACAGCATCATGGATAACATTGTCCCAGACCTACAAAGTATTGTCACCTAACTGACACTGTAATTGAATCTTCAAAAGCCCATTCCATCATTCTTCAAGCCAGCTGCTTCAGGATGATGGGAAACATGGTAAGATTAGTGACTTCCATGAGTATGGGTCCATTGCCACACTTCATGTTCTGCGAAGTGAATTCCTTGATCAGAAGCAGTGTTGTGTGAAATACCTTGCTGGTGGAAAAGATATTCTGTAAGTTCATGGGTGGTAGGTTTGGCAGAATGATTGCATTTGGGGAAGGCAAATCCATATCTAGAGTATCTGTTCTAATAAGAGCAAAACTCTGCACCTTTTATGATAGAAGCAGTCCAGTGTAATCAACCTGCCACCAGTTAGCTGGCTAATCACCCTGGGGAATGTTGCCATATCAGGGATTCAGTGTTGGTCTCTGTTGCTGGCAGATTGGGCGCTCATTAGTGGCAGTAGCCAGGTCTGCTATGGTGGGTAGAAGTTCATGTTGCTGAGCCCATGTATAACCTTCCTTCCTCCTCTGGCCTTTTTGTTTATAAGGCCATTGTGCAAGGATAGGAGTGGCTGGGGAAAGAAGCTGGCTGGTATCCACAGAACGAATTATCCTACCCACTTAATTATTGAAATCCTCCTCTGCTGAGGTCACCCTGTGGTCAGCATTCACGTAGGACCCAGATATCATCACATTTTTTGCCCAGAGAGGTCTGTCTACTTATCTCTTCAGCAGACCCTGTCACCACTTTCCCAATTATGTCCTTCCAAGTCCCTGGCCATCTAGCCTATGAATTGGTATACACATTGG
Organism: Microcebus murinus; assembly: GCF_040939455.1. Taxonomy (NCBI): domain Eukaryota; kingdom Metazoa; phylum Chordata; class Mammalia; order Primates; family Cheirogaleidae; genus Microcebus; species Microcebus murinus. The sequence continues at coordinate 101,857,117 of NC_134106.1, forward strand.
CATCTTTAGCCATTTCTTGTTACAAGCAAAATGAACAGCTAGATGCACTGCTCAGAGTTCTACCCACTAGGAGGATTTCCCTTCTTCATTGTCTTTAAGGAATGTTCCCAAAAAGCAGTCAGTGCTACAACTGTTCACATTGGGGTGGTGTACATGTTGTGCAGAGTCATCTGTAAATCTGGCCCAGTGTTTCTTCTCTGTGAGAGAGAAAGATAATATAGTAGGAGTGGGGACCATGGGCATTTGGGTCACTTCTTCATATAACTTACTTGTACTTTCAGGGCCTGATTGATCTTGCTCTTGCTCTTGCTTATAACACTTGCATTTGATAATGGAGTGCTGCTATGCATGTCCAACTTTATGAATTTGTGGGTCAGATAACACCTAGTTTGTGATGGGCGGCTCAGGTCTCATGGTAACTTGGTGACCCATTCTTAAGTGTTTAGTTTTTGATAAGGCCTAGTAGCAAGCTAAAATCTATTTCTCAAAAGCAGAGTCATTTTCCACAGTAGGGCTTTGCTCCAAGATTCTAAAGGTCTGCACTCTGATTACCCTATGTGGGCCTGGCAAAGGCTCCACACATCTCTCTCTGCCTCTGGCATATAAAACACCACTGCAGCTCAGGAGTTCAAGACCAGCCTGAGCAAGAGCGAGACACTGTCTTTAATAAAAATAGAAAGAAATTAGATGGACAACTGAAAATATATAGAGAAAATTAGCTGGTCATGGTGGCATATGCCTGTAGTCCCAGCTACTTGGGAGGCTGAGGCAGGAGGATTGCTTAAGCCTAGGAGTTTGAAGTTGCTGTGAGCTAGGCTGACACCACAGTACCCTAGCCAGCCCAGGCAACAAAGAGAGACTCTGTGTCTCAAAAACAAAACAAAAACAAAAAACAAAACAAACACCACTGGATCTGCTGGATCATATGTCCCAAGTGACATAGCAGCTTGCATGGCAGCCTGGCCTTTTGCAGAGCCTTTTCTTGTTCTGGGCTACATTCAAAACTAATAGCTTTTGAGCTCAATTGACATGAGAGAGCATTTTATGTGTTAACTTGGCTAGTCTGTGGTGCACAGTTGTTTGGTCTATACTGATCTAGATGTTGTCATGAAAGTAATTTGTAGATGTGATTAAAATTTACAATCAGTTGACTCTAAGTAAAGGAGATTGCCTCTGATAACATGGGTGGGCATTATCAAATCAGTCAAAGGCCTTAAGAGCAAACATAGGTTTCCCAAAAAAGAAGGAATTTTGCCTCAAAAGTGTAATGTAGAAATCTTGCATGGGTTTCCAGCTAACTGGCCTGCTCTTCTTAGATTTTGAACTGAAGACTGTAACATCAACTCTTGCCTGAGTTTTTAGCTGCTGACCTGCACTACAGATTTCAGACTTGTTAGCTCACACAATTTTGTGAACCAATTCCTTAAGATAAATCTCTTATATTAATACACATATAAATGTGCACACAACATAAATATGCAAACACATATATCCTATTGGTTATTGGTTCTGTTTTTCTGGAAAACTCTGACTGATATACTCAGTAAAGGGACCAGAGTAGCACACCCAGATGAGGAACATACTGCCTTCAAAGTACAAAGAGGCCCATGAGGCATTGTATATTTCTTGTCTTAGGAGGAACCAGATAAAACAACTTACTCTTCACCTTAGAAGGGATATAGTTGACATCTCCCATACCTCTAGACCACTAGAAATGTCACTAAAGTGGAAGACCTCTTGTCTTAGTCTGCTTAGGCTACTATAACAAATTACCAAAGATTGGGTGGCTTAAACAACTAACATTTATTTCTCATAGATATGGAGGCTGGAAAGTCCAGGATCAGAGTACTAGCAGATCAGGGTCTGGTGAAGGCAACTTTCCTGTTCTGTAGATGGCTGCCTACTCCTTGTACCCTCATGTGGCGGAGACCAGAGAATGAGCAAGTTCTTCTATCTCATGAGGGCACCAAGCCCATTCATCATGGCTCTACCCTCATGACTTATTTACTTCTGAAAGGCCCCACGTTCTGTTATTATTGCATTGGGAATTAGGATTTCAACATATGAATTTTGGGGTGATGCATACATTCAGTGTGTAATACTCCTGAATTTTTGTCTGATTTATTTCCCACCCTCTGACACACAAATATCTTACCAATAAGTTTAGAGTATAGAGCAGTTCTGCTCACTAGGTCCAATTATCATAGTGTCATGGATGTAATGGGCCAGTGTGATGTCTTATGGAAGGCAACGTTGATCACGGTCCCTGTGGATTATATTATGACATAGGGCTGGAGAGTTGATGTAACCCTGAGGTAAGATGGTGAAAATGTATAGCCTGTCAACCTTGCCTGCTGAAAACAAACTGCTTCTGGCAATCTTTATTAACACATATTGAGAAAAAAGTATTTGCCAGATCCGTATTTGCATACCAGGTAACAGGGGAATGTGTTAATTTGCTCAAGCAATGAGACCACATCTGGTACAGCAGTTACATTTGGAGTTACCACTTAGCTAAGTTTATGATAATACACTGCCATTCTCCAAAATCCATCTCTTTTCTGCACAGGGAAAATAGGTGAGTTGAACGGGGATGTGGTTGGACTCACTACTCCTGTGTCCTTCAAGTCCTTGATGTGGCACTATGCAGTCCATCCAGGAATGTGGTATTGCTTTTGGCTTACTATTTTCCTAGGCCTTTCCTACCATAATAGCTCCTATTCCACAGGTCAGGGAACCAGTCTGGGCATTTTGCCAATTGCCAAGTATGTGTTTTCCAATTATGCATTCCAGAATTGGGGAAGTAACCACTTTGGAAAGATGGGATACACTGGACCCACTATGTGCTGGACTTGAGTTAAAGCTCCATGATCACCTGACCTCCCTGAGTCCCTACTCTGACTGGTGGGCCACAGTGATGTTTTGGGTTCCTGAAATCAGTACCACTTTGGAGCTGATGTCAAGAAATCCTCAAAAAGTCTGATTAATTTTCTTTTCCCCACTGTGCAGTCACCTGCCTCCTTTACCATCATTATTACTGGAAATACTATCATTTTGCCTACATCTAATCATAGTAGAGAACCAAGTTCAGAAACTCATCCTTAAAATTCTGTTCCTTCAGCACCACTGTAGCTATCCAAATCAGTATCAGTCAGGATTCTTAGAGAAAAGACCAATAAGATGGATGGACATAGATATAAAATTGATTTATTTTAAGAAATTGGTTCATATGATTGTGGGGAACTAGCAAGTCTGAAGTTTGTATGGCAGGTGGAAAATTTTTAGAAGCTTTTAGGTAGGAATTGATGCTACAATCTTGAGGCAGTTACTTTTTTTTCAGGGAAACTTGAGTTTTGCTTTGAAGACCGTCCAACTGCTTGGATCCCACCACCCACTTTATTGAGTACAATCTTCTTTGCTTAAACTGATTTTAGATGTTAACTTTGTCTGCAAAATACCTTTACAGCAACATCTATATCAGTGTTTGATTAACTAATTGAGTATTAAAGCCTAGCCAAGTTGACACATAAAACCTACCATCATAGACCCCAAATAGTCCTACACCTAAAGCAATTACCAGATGAACCACTTAAAAAATTGTAATATGGACATGAACTTCATATGCTTATATAGTCATGCACTTCATAACTGTTTTGCTCAGTGATGGAATACATACATATATGATGATAGTCCCATGTTGCTGCCAATACAGATGTACCATTTAAATCTTTTATGCTGTATTTGTACTGTACCTTTTCTATGTTTACATACACAAATACTTCTCATTGTGTTACAGTTGCCTACAGTAACAGTAACATGCTGTACAGATTTGTAGCCTAGGAGCAATAGGCTATACCATACAGCTTAGGTGTGTAGTAAGCTATACCATATAGGTTTATGTAAGTATACTCTGTGATGTTTGAATGATGAGAAAATTGCCTAATGGTACATTTCTCAGAATATATCTGTGTCATTAAGCAGTGCATGCCTGTACATTAATTTACCTGATCCTAGACAGTAGCTCTTTTAATATAAATATCCATTAGCTTTTATACATGAAATATATACCTATATTATGTTTTAGAGTGAAGTATTTTTGGAGTCACGTATAAAATACAAAATACAGAAAAGAACATTAGAACATTTATGTAGTCTAATGAATAATAAAGAGAACAACTTAAAAACATCATCAGGTCAAGAAATAGAACTTCATCAATACCCTTAGAAACTCCCTTCCCCGCGTTCCTTCTTCTTAATTATAACCTCTACTACTGCTAGAGGTATCATAACTTCTGCGATGATAATTTCCTTTCCTTTTTACTTTGACCACTCGTGTATGTTTACCTACATAATATTATTTAATTTTGTTTCTTTTTTTGGACTTTATATTAATAGAATCATTGTGTGGTGTTTTTATCTCTCTTTTGCTCAAGAAAAGTGTGTGATTTGTCCAATTTATTGTGTGTAGTTATAGATCATTCATCTTATTGCAATATTTCAATTTTGAATATTCTAAAGTTTATCCTTTTTTCTAATGAACATTTTGTTTTTTTTCCAGTTTTGCCTTTTTATGAACAGTACTTCTGGGAATATCCCTTTGTTGCACATCATTGTGAATTTCTCAAGGTTGTGTGACCAAGGAGGTTGCTGGGTCAGATGGTACAAACTTCACTAAGTAATGCTAAATTATATGCCCTTAGGGGATGTATCCATTTAACTTTCCAGCATCACTTACGTTGGTATTATGCATTCTTTTTTTTTTTTTTTTAATTTTTTTGTGGTAGGTATGTAATGTTATCGTCTGATGAATTTAATTTGTAGTTTATTCATTACTTTTGAAATTGAGCATCATTTCATACTACTGGTTATCTAGATTTCCTCTTTTGGAGACTGTCTATTTAAGTCTTCTGTCCATTTCCCTGTTGGATTGGTCTATTTTTTTCTTATAGTTTTTTTGTTGGAATTCTTTATATTTCCACTTTTGGTTAAAATTGCAACATCTTTTCCAAATTTGTATCTTGTCTTTTTATGTACTTTATGGGTGTCTTAATGGACAGAAGTTCTTAATGTTAGTATTGTCAGATTATTAATAACTGGATTTTTTCTTTATGGTTAATTCGTTTTGTGTCTTATTTAGGAAATCTTTCCCTGCTCTGATGATACTATCCTATATTATTTTTAGTTTAGCCTGGTCAAACTTAAGTTTTTATTCACTAGGAATTGATTTTGTGTGTTTTGTGAGTCAGGTCTGATTTCCATTTTTTTTCCTTCAATATAGATGTTCTGTCAATTTCAGCACTATTTATTTAAAACGTTTGGATTTTTCCCCATCAGTCTGTAGTGCTAGTTCTGTCATATAGCAAGTGTCTGTATGTGTGTGGGCTTGTTTTTGGGCTCTTTATTTTTGCCACTGATCTATTTTTCTGTTGCTTTGACAATACTCACAATGTTTTTAAGTTACTGTCATCTTGTAAGTCTTAGTATTTATTATAGCAAGTTTTCTTTGTTCTTTATCATGACTGACTATTCTCTGCCCTTTACATATTCATAAAAGTTTTGCAATCAACTTGTCAAGCTCTGGGGATAAAAACCTATTGGAGATTTTTTTTTTAATAGCAAAGGTCATTTTATTTAATATTGCCTTTTATCTAAGGGTTTACTTATATTTATTTATTTCAGTGTATTATGGGGGTACAAATGCTTTGGTTATATAAATTGCTTTTGCACCGCCTGACAAGCATGTCTATGCCCAGACAGCACACATGGCTTCCATTAAGTGTGGATTTACCCATATTCTCCTCCCTCTGCTTACCTGCCCCGACATGAATGTTACTTTCCCATATGTGTGTACATTAGTGTTGATCAGTTAATACCAATTTAATGGTGAGTACATGTAGTGCTTGTTTTTCCATTCTTTATACTTCAAAAAATGGGCTCCAGCTCCATCCAGGATAATACAATAGCTAGTTCATCATTTTTTTTTGTGGTTAAGTAGTACTCCATGGTATATATATATACCACATTTTATTAATCCACTTATGCATTGATGGACACTTGGGTTGTTTCCACATCTTTGCAATTATGAATTGTGTTGCTGTAAGCATTCGAGTACAGATGTCTTTTTTATAGAATGTCTTTTTTTCCTTTGGGTAGATACCCAGTAGTGGGATTGCTGGATCAAATGATAATTCTGCTTTTAGTTCTTTGAGGTATCTTCATATTACTTTCCACAGAGATTATGCTAGTTTGCAGTCCCACCGGCAGCATATGAGTGTTCCTATCTCTCCACATCCACACCAAAAGTTTTGGGACTTTTTGATAAAAGCCATTCTCACTGAAGTTAAGTGATATCTCATTGTGGTTTTGATTTGCATTTTCCTGATGATTAGAGATGATGAGCATTTTTTCATATGTTTCTGAGCCATTAGTTTATCTTCTATTGAAAAGTTTCTGTTCATGTCCTTTGGCCACTTTTGAAAGTGCTTGTTTGATTTTTTTTCTTGCTGATTCTTCTGAGTTTTATATAGAGTCTGGATGTATGACATGCAAATATTTTCTCCCCATTCTGCAGGTTGTCTGTTTGCTCTCGTGATAGTTTCATTGGCTGTGCAGAAGCTTTTTAACTTGATCAGGTCTCATTTATTTATTTTTGTTGTTGCTGTGATTGCTTTTGGGGTCATAAATTCTTCTTCATAAATTCTTTAACTAGGCTGATGTCTATAAGAGTTTTTCCAACATTTTCTTGTAGAATTCTTATAGTTTCATTTATAGGTTTAAGTCTGTTATCCATCATGAGTTAATTTTTGTGAGAGGTGAGAGGTGTGGATCCTGTTTCAGTCTTCTACATGTGGCTATCCAATTTTCCCAGCACCATTTATTGAATAGGGATTAATTTCCCTAGTGTATGTTTTTGTCTGCTTTATCAAAGATCAAATGGTTATATGAGGATGGTTTTGTATCTGAGCTTTCAGTCCTGTTCTGTTGGTCTCTATCTCAGTTTTTGTGCCAGTACTATGTTGTTGTGGTTACTATAGCCTTGTAGGATAGCTTGAGTCTGGTAAATTGATGACTCCTAATTTCAGTTTACCATATTTCAAGCTATCCTACAAGGCTATAGTAACCTATTGGAAATTTGACTGAAGCTTCATTGATTCTATTAAATTGATTTGGAGATGGCTGACATCCTTATAACATTCAGTTTTCCAATTAAAAAATTAGTATATATATTTGTTTAAGTCTGTTTTAATGCTCTCATAAAGTTTAATATTGTTTTTCCCTAGAGGTTTTACACATTGTTATATTTATTACTAAGTACTTTGTTTTTGATCCCCCATTTTGCTTTTTAAAAATATTGAAGTGTTTTTGTTTTTAAAATAGGATTGCCAGTTCCCAGTCTTTAGGATAACAAGTATCATGGATTTATAACCTTTTGAGGTTTCTTTACATTTCAAGAAATATGAACTTGCAAATATCCCATTCCTTTTCCTGAAATTTCTTAGTATGGCTAGGGAGAGGAAAGAGTTTGGCCTTAAGTTGGGTTTTGAAAATCTACTAGAGATAAGAAATGTAGAAAACTTTTTTTTTTTTCTCAATGTTGTTGAATTTGGCTCTAACCAAGTGTCATCAGTTTTAAGTCTTTATCTTACTCTGTCATTTATGAGGACCATAATTGTAGAGTTGTGATGCCAAACCATTGGAAATTCTTTGGATAATTTGGTCTCATGAAAGCCACAATATGAAGGCCTAAGGTTTACACAAATTTTTAATTAGTTTGAAAAAGTACATGGATCTATTTTTGGCTTATCTAGTACCTGAAAGTCATTCTCTTTGTAAGCAAGTTTAGATAATAATAATCAAACTCACTATATTAGTTTTCTGTTGCTACATAATAATTACCACAGACTCAGCATCTTAAAACAGTATATGTTTATTGTTTCAGAGTTTCTGTTAGTGGATGAGTTGGGTATGGTTTATTTGGGTTCTCTACTCAGCCTCCCAGGGATGAACTCAAGGTGATGATTGGGCTATGTTCTTATCTGGAGTATGAGCTCTTCTTCCAGGACCATTCAGATTGTTAGCATAATTCAGTTACTTGTGGTTGTAGTACTGAGGTCTTCAATTTGTTGATAATTTTTGGCCAGTTGTTCTTCCTTGCAAGAGCCTAGGAACACTATGCCATACAACTCTTTCCACAACACAGCGGTTTGCTCCTTCTGGGCTGGCAGATACATCACTCTCACAGTTTTCGTCTCTTTGACCTCTTTTGAAAGCTCACTGGATAAGCTCATGCCAGTACAGGATAAATTCCCTTTTGAAGTAAACTCAAAGTCAACTGATTAGGGATCTGAATTACATTTGTAAAAATCCTTTCTTCCCTGTAATGTAACATAATCAGGACACTGATATCCCATTGTATTCACAGTCCTGCTCATATTCAATAGAATTGAATTGTACAGGGTATATAGAATAGGGAGCAGGCATCTTGGGAGCAAGTTCTAAACTCTTCCTTCTACACTCTGCTCCGTACATGAAAATTTCAGTTCCTCACTGTTCTCTCCTGGATTGCTTTCTTTAAAAAAATGCTTTTATTTTGAACTAATTATAGGCTTATAAGAAGTTGCAAAAATTTTAGAGAGCTCTTAAAAATGGGAAGTTTTTTCCAGAGGTGACATCTTATATAAATATAGCACATTATCAAAACCAGAAGAAATTAATATTAGCATAATACAAGTAAGTAGACCATAGACTTTACTTTAAGTTTCACCCGTTTTTGCATGCAGGAATTTTTAAATTTTGGTATGTCTTTGTGTATAATTCAATGTATAGGTTTGTATAATCACTACCATATTCAAGACACAGAACTGCTCTGTCCTCACAAAGGAATTCCCTTGTGTTCTCCCTTTATAGTCATGCCCTATTGCCAAATCCCTGTTCTTGACTTTTTTACTATTGTAATTTTGAGACTGCTATATAAATGAAATTCTAGATTATGTAACTTTCTGATATTAGCCCTTTTCACTCAGCATAATACCCTTCAGATCCATTCAAATTGTTGAGTATATCAATAATTTGTTCCTTTTTATTGCTGAATAATATTCCATTGTATGGAGGTACCTGTTTAACCATTTACCCATTGAAGGCCATTTGGGTTGTTTCCACTTTGGGTTGTTTAATTTTATGGAATATTGTTAGGCATCTGTGTTCATGATTTAAATAAATTTTTTACCTGTTAATGTGAATTATATTAATTGATTTTCTAAAGTTTCACCAATCATTTGTTCCTGAAATGAATCAACTTTGTCATGATGTATTGTTATCCTTTTTTTGTGGTCGAATTTAATTTACTAATACTTTCATATTTTTATAGTTATGTTCACGAGTGAGGTTGGCTTTATATTTTTCATTTCTATACTGTTTTCTTGGTTTTTATATAAATATTTTGCTACCTTTATAAGGAACTCTCTTTCTGATTTCTGGAAGAGTTTGTCTAAGAGTGGAATTCCTTTTTCCCTGATTATTGATAGAACTCATGAATGAAACTGTCTGGGTTGGGAACTAACTTTGTGGGAAAAATGCCCACATGATTTAATTTTTACTTCTTTGAAGAATAAAAGTAAAAGTAACATCTTCCTGTGATGACAAAGCTAGCTTTAAGTGAAAAATTCAGTTACTGATTAATACTTTTCGCTGAATAGCTTGAGTTGATCTGTTTTGTCTCTGTGTTTTGAGGTACATGCTACATACTTTTTGTCTATAAACAATTACTTAGCATATTGAATACAACTACATTTTAAAAATAGCTTGTGTACTATATGTATTTTATTACTTTACTAGTACTACTTTAATATAATTATTTAGATTTGTGTTTTAATATTTTCAAGTTTGTGAGATTTTAGAATAATGAATTGTTAAGGAACTGAAAGGCTTTGAATTCTGCTTCTGGCTCTGCAAATTACTATCTTGGGTATGTCTCCTGCTTTCTGGGCCTCACATTCTGTATTTGTAAAACAATTATTTCACATAGCATTCACGAGGACAAACTGAGAAGTGCTTTATAAACCATAAACCATATAAGTGGAAGGTTTTAAAGTTAGGAACCAGGCCTCACAGCAGGAGGTGAGCGGTGGGTGAGCAAGAGAAGCTTCATCTGTATTTACAGCCGCTCCCCATTTCTCGCATCACTGCCTGAGCTCCGCCTCCTGTCAGAACAGTCACTGTCTCCCACCACCCCCAGATGGGTCCGTCTAGTTGCAGGAAAACAAGTTCAGGGCTCCCACTGATTCTACATTATGGTGAGTTGTATAATTATTTTATTATATATTACAATGTAATAATAGAAATAAAGTGAGTGCACAATAAATGTAATGTGTTTGAATCCCGAAACCATCTACCTCTCCCTGCAGTCTGTGGAAAAATTGTCTTCTGTGAAAACAGTCCCTGGTGCCAAAAAGGTTGGGGACCGCTGGTTTATAGGAAATAGAGGCCACAGAAGCTGGAGAAATGCCCAAGGTTATCTATACCTAGCTAGTGACGGTACAGCCCAGACTTCCTGATTCCCAAATCAGTGGGCTTTTCCTGTTTTGCCTTCCTTCGAATGAAATGCTGAGTGATTGAGAGAAGCTTTGACTTTTCCAGGTACATAGTTAAGTGTATTATTCCCAAGAGTTTGGTAGAAAAGTTTACGTGACATTAGGGGGAAAAGGAATTTTAAGACTTTAGTTTGTTAAGTTATAAGTAATTAAAACTGTTTTCAAAGTAGTTATTGAATTTTTTCTTCCTCAGAATCTAGACAAAGAAGCCTTGTTATACTTTTCAGGGATTAAAATTCATTTAATACAGTAAGATTTGAGGTCCTGTGTGGTTGCTGTATAACTTTGTACTAGAAATTTGGTTGAAATTTTACTTTAAAAACCATTACTTAAGCATAATTTTAGTTAAATCTTAATTTATAATTGGCATGAAAACTTTCAAACTAATTGTGTTTGTTGGAGGTACTTCCTTGAAATCTAATTTTTTTTACTTAATTCCTTATTCTCTCTAAATATACTCTGGAAAATTAATGTTTCCTTCAAATTCTTAAAGCTGATATTGCTAGTGGAGAGGCTTGTTATTATTTGAGCGTTGAAGGTTCAATATATTATGCACAGTGTTTGTGGTTTCTTATTTCCCACGGGGAACGTCTCTCTCTCACTGCTGTAGTATACTGAAGCCAGCCAGGAGCAGGAAGAGGAAATCCTAGACTGCAGCCCCCTCCTTCCCTCCAGCGTCATCTCCCTTACCCTGCCCCTCTGTAAAGCACAGCACATGTTTCGATTGCAGATCCTTATCCCCAGTTCTGTTGTCCAGTCTCATTTAAGAACTTCTTCTTTCCTTCCCTTTCTCTCCCAGGAAGTTGGCTGCCTGTGAAATGAGGAGATACTTTAGGGACATGTCAAAAGGAAGAGCCCAGGTTTGCCGAGGCAGTTTTAAAATCCCAAGCATTTTTGTCTGTGCAGCTTTGTAGAAAATATGTTTAGCATATTTTCAATAAGTTTTTAAACATTTTACTAAAGTCATTTTGTTCACACTTTTAGTTTTTTGGAGGTAACACCATCAATTGCTAAATTTGTCAATGTTTTGAATAAAAATTTTCTAGGAACTGAGGCTGTGTTCTTTCTGCTTAAATACTAATTTCTATGAGGATTCAATGAACATATATATTTACACTTTTATTGACTTAAAGTTGAAGGGCAGATTTAATGTTGGTTATATGAACTTGTGACTTTTTTCCTCTGAAAATCAAACATTTTCTTTTAAAAAAAATGTATTATATATATCCTCATTACAAAGTTATAACTTGTTCCTGCCATAGAGAAGGGTTAGTCCTTTATATAGGAAATGTTCTTTTTCGGGTTTTATAGATTTTGTTAGCTACATTAGTTTTATAGTTTTTCTAGAATGGTTTATTATTATTTCTTTTTTTTTATTATTCATAGGAACCCATGAGAGTGATTATTTTATGCTAATTTTGCAGCTGAGCAAGCTAAGATCCAAAGATGTTAAGAGGTTTGCTGAAGATTACATTCTTAGTAAATAGTGGAATTAGGATTTGAGCTTAGATCTGACTCCAGTGTTGGTGGTCTTTGTTATGAAATTCTGATTATCCCTTTGAGAGACTGATTATTTAGTGGAGGTTGAGGGTTGATAGGTAAATAGTTACTTGCAACTACAGTATTAAAAGTTATTCATAAGATACTACTCTAAGAGTGGAGAATAGGAAACATCTGTTAGGAAGGTCAGGATGGCTTTATAGTGGGGGTTAATCAGTGGTGAAGAATGTGCCTTGTATTTCATGCTGTAGAGATTAGCCTTTATTCTTTGGGGGAATGAGAGATATTGAAGAATTTCAGCAGAAGGGATGATGTGATCAGATTCATATTCTAAAAAGATATGGTGTGCCGTAAAGGGGAATACATTTATAGTGGGCTGGTTGGTGTAAGAAATAGGGAGACCATATTACAGGAAGACTTTGAGAGAAGTGGTAAGGTTGCCTCTATGGGAAGTAGTAGAGAGGTGGAGAGGAGGGATTTGGATATGAGCTTTCAATAATTAGATGGCATACAGATGTTCTTGCTTATTTTCCTTCCCTATCAGAAATAGAGCCAGTGTGCATATAAGTGTTGATGGATTTCATAAAATTCTGAAATTATAAAAAATACATAATTTCATTTATAATTAAATACAATTTTATGATAAAAATAGAAATTGAGCTAAATGTTTGTGTTTGAAAGACTGACTCAGTCTTCTGATCATGCTCAGATTTCTGACATACAAAGAACTTTAATCTTAACTGTGAAGAATATTACTACATTTAGGAGAGAAGTCGCATCTTTTATTGACAAAGCTGTTTATCTGTATGGAAGCTAAATTAATGCCCAGATTGTGGTCATAATGGAAATGACACTTTTCAGTGTAGACCTACACAATAACAGCAGTTCAAGAAGCAAAGCTAATATTAGTTAAAAATGATCAGCACTGTTTTATGAATGACTTCTTTCATCTCATTCTAGGTAATTTGAAATCATTTCTTAGAAATTTCTGATGAGTTCTACAGGCAGGAAGAATGAAGTAATTGTCAGTCTTTTTGACAACATAACATCCTAGGCCAGTTTCTATCTATTTGATGCCACCTTGCATCTTGTCCTTTCTTTATGTCCTGAGCTGGAAGGGAACTGTTGCAGTGCTCCAATCATGTCATGTGATAGGTAGAGTTTTCTTGGATTATAACAACAGTCTTGTCAATGGGGCCAAAAATAAAAGTTGATGATAGTATGAATTTAGTTTTTAGTATCTAATCATTCAGAAGTTTAGTTTAAATACCTAAACTTTCTCTAGAATTATAAAATGCAAAGTCATCTTTGTACTTGGTAATAAATAAGGTCTTTTCCTACTTGGTGGCATATTATGGAGGCTGCATACTATAGTAGAACTAGTGAGAGTTCCAGGAATTAGTAAAATGTACCTTGTAAATATGGTTTTTTTTTCTTACCTTATTAGCACAGCCTCTCATTGCTTTAGATAATAAAATACCTTGTCTCCCTGCCTCTAGTGTGTTGTCCTTAAAGCCACACTCAGCAACTGTGTGAATATTTTATACAAAACACAAATCTGACACTGTCTAACCTATGTCCCCATGAGTCTCTTATTGCTAATGAGTTCTGTTAAGTGCTTGGAGTTGTAACTAGAGAGGCTCCTTTGATACTTGATTTCCACGAAGTCTCACTAGCTCAACAATTTTTTGTAGACATACATATATAAATGTGCTTGATTTTTGTAAAATATTTTAATGAACTAATTCTAATCCTATTATGCTTCAAGTACTATTTTACTTGTTTACCTATTTCTTAATAGTGTTTACTGAAATACCTGATACTGGTAGATGTTAATTGAGATGGGGTATAAAATTATAAAAATACAGAAAATAGGATACATAACTGGTAGTAAATAAAGTACCAGAGATATCTGATAGCTAGTTCATAATATAATACTAAAGGCCAGACTCAGCTGAGACTTGCAAAGAGTGCTAAGAATAATAAAAGGTATTTTCAGATGTTGGAGAAAACACAAGGAAGGTAGCAGGTTATTTCTGATACTGTAATGATAATAGATGACAAAAAGAATGTCAAACTCTATACCACCCATCTGATTCTCTCTTTTGTTAGGAAAATAATTGTTTAATTGAAAATGGTAGAGTCAGGTTATTGAGAGAATTGGATGAGAAGGAACTAACTGTTCTCAGTGGTCAGGATTATTTTTTCACTCTAGGATCTAAAAACAACTTTAATAATCCTGTTTTCATGATCTCTGAGCAATCTTGAATAGTAGGAATGGTATGTGGAGGCTGACAGTTTTTTTTTTTTTTTAACATCTTTTGATGTGTAATTGACATCCAATAAATGGTTCATACTTAAAGTATACAATTTGCTAGTTGTGAATATGTGCATATACCCATGAAACCATCACCGTAGTCAAGGTAATGAACATAACCATAATCCCCAAAAGTTTCCTCAGACCCTTTTTATGAGGAGATGAGAGGGAGCAGTCAGTGAGGAGGAGAACAAGGATATTGTGTTGTCCTGGAAAGTAAAGAAGAAAATAATCAGCTGTGGAAAGTACTTACTGTTACATAAAGTAACACGAGAAATGAGATTATCCATTGGATTTAGTAATGTGGAGGCTACTGGTGATTTTGGCCAGGACGGTTTTGGTGGAGTGGTGAGAGCAGAAGCTTGACTGGAGTGGATTTTAAGAGAGAAAGAGAGGAGAAAAATTGGAGATGGTTGGTTAGGAATGTTTTCAAGATTTTCTGCAAGGGGGAACAAAGAAATGGTACAATAGTGGAATGGGGTTGAGAATGTTTTGCCTTTTTTACTTTTTTAAGGATGGTAGAAACAAACAGCATGTTTGTATGGTAATGGCAACAGTTCACTGTGAGCAAAATGTTAAGGGTGAATTCCTGGAGTGCTGCTCTTGAGGAACTAAATGGGATGTGATTTAGTTCACAAGTTTTGATATTATATAGAAACTTGGATAATTAATCTGTGGAAATAGGCCAGAGACACAGTTTGAGGTTATAGACCCTGGGTGGTATTTTGATGGGTCATGGGAGTTTTGTGGAAGTTCATTTCAGATAGCTTCATCAAACATTTTTTTTTCTTTCAGTGAAATATAGGAAGCAAAGTCATCACTGTATGGATGGGGAGAAGGAATGTGGGGTTGAGGATCAAGAAAATGTGAACTAGCGTGGGAGAATGAATGGACCAGGGAGTTAGAGTATACTTTCCTGGCAGCATTAGGGTGCGGTCAAAGTCTCTGATTATTAATTTAAAGCATCATGATTAGCCATATTTAGATGCATGGATGTAGGTACAGAGTTGGTGAAGGATTATTAGGTTATTGAGTATGAAATGTCACGATTTCCATAAGTACTAAATTTGACAGTTGATATCTCTGACGTTTCACTTTGACATTTCTTGTTTTATGTTTATTGTGAAGGTACACCCTTAGTCTTTCAGATGCACGTTTTAGCTTCTGATTAGTCAAAAATTCATGTTATTTTTGAATATGAGTTCCATCATGGAAACAATGCAGTGCAAATAGCTCAAAATATAAATGAAGTGTGTGGGAAGGATGTGGCTAATGAACGCACAGTACGTCGATGGTCTGAGAAGTTCTTTTCTGGTGATGTTAATCTTGAAAATGAGCCACATAGGCAACCTGAGACCAAGGTGGGTAATGATGAGCTGAAAGCTCTAGTAGAAGCGAATCCATCTCAACTTACGCCTGAATTAGCAGCAAGGTTTGACGTTACTAGTCCAACAATATTGGACCATTTGAAACAAATTGGCAGGGTAAAGAAGCTGGATAGATGGATACTATATGAATTAAATGAGTGTCAGAAGAGAAATCATCCTGAAGCTTGCCCTTCTTTGCTGTCATGACATAAAGGCAAACCATTTATTTCTATGCCATATTGTTATGTGTGATGCAAAATGGATTCTTTTGACAATTGTAAACATTCGGCACAATGGTTGGATAAAGATGTACCAAAACATGGTCCAAAACTATTCATCCAAAAAAGTTAATGGTGTCTGCTTGATGGTCCAGCCCTGGTATTATCCACTATGGCTTTATGAAACCTGGTCAGTGGATTACAGTGGATGTCTACTGCACCTAAATGGATGAAATGATGACAATGCTTGTGGTTAAGCAGCCAAGATCAGTCAATAGAGACAGGCCAATCCTCTTGCAAGACAATGCTCAACCACATGTCATACAAACAAATGTTGCTCAAGCAATAGTAGCTGGACTTGGAAACTGTCATCCATCATATTCACCAGACCTTGCACCAACTGACTACCACTTCTTCCAGGCTTTGGATGACTTCTTGCAAGGAAAGTATTCATTTCTCAACAAGCTGTGGAAAATGCCTTTGGCGATTTCGTCACCACTCGCTCTCTAGGTGTCTTTGCTGCTGGCATAAACAAGCGACCATTGAAGTGGCAAAACTGTGTTGATAGTTTAGGCACATACTTTGATTAATTTTACTGCTTGTTGTTTGAGATATTTCTGCACTTTTGATTCAAAATTGGCCATTTCATATTTAATGACCTAATAGATTTAACCAGTGTTATGGCTTTGCTAAACCAGTATGATGAAATGAGAAAAAGGGAATGAGGATGCTTGCAGGAGAGTGAGTAGGAGTGGCCATGGATTAAGCTCTGAAAGGAGGAGAGAGAGGAAATCAGAGACTGAGAGACAATAATCAGTGCAAGAGATGATGGTAGCTTCAAATAGGGCAGAGTCTGGATAATATTTTGAAGATAGAGCCAACAGAGTTCCTGATGTTGGATGGGATGTGTGTGAGAAGAATAGTCAAGAATGACTTCAGAGTTTTTGGCCTGAGCAATTTGAAGAATGGAGTTGCTGTCAACTGACACACTTGGTACTTTAGTGCAGCTGTGGTTTGGTTATGTTTTGCTGATTGTTTCATATAAAAAGAGAAAATTTTCTAGTGTAATTAAGCTAGGAAAATAGAAATCAGCTAAATCCATGGCCATATATTTCTGTATTGATTCATCCAGTAAATACTTATTGAGTACTTGCTATGTTTCAGGTGGTACTCTAGGTGATGGGAATATAGCACTGAACAGAACACATATATCAATAATTTGCACTAATTTTAGTTCATATTGAGAAAATAGTATTTTGGAAAATGTGAAATTAAAGGGGTTACTGTATCTTTTTTTTTTTTTTTTTTTTTGAGACAGAGTCTTGCTTTGTTGCCCAGGCTAGAGTGAGTGCCATGGCATCAGCTTAGCTCACAGCAGCCTTAATCTCCTGGGCTCAAGCAATCCTCCTGCCTCAGCCTCCCGAGTAGCTGGGACTACAGGCATGCGCCACCATGCCCGGCTAATTTTTTCTATAAATATTAGTTGGCCAATTAATTTCTTTCTATTTTTAGTAGAGATGGGGTCTCACTCTTGCTCAGGCTGGTTTTGAACTCCTGACCTTGAGCAGTCCGCCCGCCTTGGCCTCCCAGAGTGCTAGGATTACAGGCATGAGCCACCACGCCCGGCCAGGGTTACTGTATCTTAAATTTTAATGTACATGTATTTAATCGTTAGCTGGTTCAGTTGACTTTATATATATTTTCAGCAAGTTTTATATCTTTTATACTGTTCTTCTAGAAACTTACATTATCATACAGTTATTTTTTAGATCATAATTTTTAAAGAAAATTTAAAGTATTAATAGTATATTTCAAAAAATAGAAAATAAAAGTAAGTTTGTGGGCTAATACATTGGAATTTATTTTATGGTTTATGGACCACATGAGAATACTTTTTTCTTTAGTAGAACCTCATACCCCTTTTGGATAAAAAATGATATTCTGCAGATTGATTGCCTGAGCAGTTTCCAAAGTTTAAGTCCCCCATAAATGGAAGAAATTAAGCTATTATTAAGAATGTGTAGAAAACATTACAAGTGCTTTGGAGTAATTCTTTTGGATAATTCATGAATATCATGAATTTTGGACAGTGGCTGAGTTGTTGAAGCAAGTATGTATACCTTTATAAGGAGAATGCTTTGAATAGGAAGGGCAATATTAATTTGAATGCATATACTTTAATATATTTGTTACATAATTACATTATTTTTAGTGTAATCTTAAATAAAACCTGGTGTTTTGAGAGAGAGAGAAAGAGCGAATCATTACTATGAAAGAGTTGAAGTAAACACTTTCAGAGAAAAGAGATTACTCTGGGAGATATTTTAGTCTATATACTGGTTACAATGTTTGCTACTTGTAAGGAATCTCCGGTAACTCACTCTATGAGCTCCTTTCACTTTTACCTACTTATTTTATAGCAGAAATAGATGTTAGAATTATATAGCGTAAAAAATCAGGTGAAATAGGATAGGTAGGAAGGTTGCATTGGAGAATAAAATTAGTGATCTTAAGAGTTAGGTGTCAATTCCCTCATCGACTATTAAACAGATGCTTTGCCAGATTCAGCTTTTTGCAGGAAGGCTTTTTGCAGGCTGCTAACAAGTACTGATGTCTCCAATTTCTCTCTCCTGCTTTTGGATGTCTTAAAGAGGCTATTTTAAAAACTAGGAAGATATTGTCTAAAATTCAGAGACATGATTATGTGATTATGTTTTCTGGTTTGATGTTTTAATTATCAGTAAAGACTTTGTATCTGTACATTACATTAGAGCCCTGTGTGTTGGAAGCTAAATTTGCAAAACTTTAATATGGAAGGGTTTTATGAGACTTCCTCTTCTCCAAACAAAACAAAACTAAAACAGTGGCTGGCAGTTTTTCACAGGTTTTTTTTTTTTCATGAGAAAAGGGATTTGTTGGCTATTTCTTTATACATTGTATAAGCAATTCCCAACTTAGAAAATGCTAGATTTACAAATATCACTGCACATCAAGTTTCTGGTTGTGGCCTCATTGCACATATGTTTGGCTCTCCCCTCTTGCATTATGATTGTAGTATAGCTTTGTAAATCTTTTATTATTGTGGAATCGTACATGAAAAGGGACATTACTCATTTTTGTTGCTAAAACCAAATTGATGGGGTAATGGACTCTGCTTCCAAGTTGGAAATGCGAATTTGTTTTCACTTAGAAATGTTAAGAACTTTCTAAACTACTTATTCAAACAAACAAAAAATCCAGTAAGCAAAACTTATATCCAAATAAGCATTTTTTTTTCAAAATAGTGCTTTAGGGGTTATATACTTCTAACAAGTGATACTTTTAATGAATCTGCTTTTAGAATTCCTGCTTTGGAATTTGTTTTCAGAATATTCTTTTTGGGGATTTTAAAACTAGGAAATATTTTTCTTTTGACAGGTTGTAGGATATAGGAAAAAATAAAGTTCTTCGGATTTGGAAAAACTGGGTCAAATTTCAACAAGACAATTACTAGCTGTTTAATTTTGTTCAAATTACTTTACTGATGAGTAGCCTGGTTTATTCATCATGGGAAGCAGTAGTTTGATGTTAACATGGCAGAGTTGTTGAGAGCATTTGAATTAGATAATCAAGTAAAATCAATTAGTGATTTATATAATAGTTAACACAATAAATGCTCTATTCTCCCTTTATCTTCTTTCTTTGTATTTTAGACTATATTTGTTTTGGAATCAGCCAAAAGATATTTAGAGTTAAGTCTAATTTTTAAAAAATAATTTTTGCTAACTGTTAAGGTAATAGACTAGACTTAGATTTCATGAGACTTACCATTGAATTCCTACTGTGTCATTTATTAGCTATAGGCATCTTGCTTTTCTTTCTAGGTGATATTAATAGATACCTATAATGTTGTTTATTGAGTTTCAAATATGTGTCACACACTGTTAGATGTTATACATCTCATTTAATTCCAACAGTAGCCTTGCAAAGTTGCAATTCTTCCCATTCTTCAGATGAGGAAATTAAGGCAAAGAGGTTAAATAACTTTCCTGAAGTTACATAGTAAGTGGCAGGGTAAGAATTAATTGAAAGTTCTTTTTTTCTCTATGGACTGTTCAACCTTTCTCATCTGTAAAATTGTGATACTTATGATTGTTGTTAAGTTCTTATACTGAGAGAGAAGTAAAAGAAACAATATTTTGCTCTTGGATCAGCGCCTGGCAATAACAACAATGTTTTCTTTATTTCCCTAGTGTTGATATAGGTTGGATAGTGTTAATGATCTTTGTTCACTGTAGCTTGTGATTTGACTGTAGCTTTCTCTTTTGTGGTAAAATACACATGTCATGACATTGACCATTTTAACCATTTTTAAGCGTACAGTTCAATGCACTAAGTACATTCACAGTGTTGTGATAGCTTTGAATGATCATATTCTCTCCTCGAAAACAACACAAATAAAAATAAGCAAAGCTCTTTCACTACTCCTTGCACATAACAATGTTAAACAAAATGTTATTGGCATGAGATACAGTCTCAAGCCAGTGCTGGTTAGAATCCTGGTTCTCAATTATTTTGGTTATGTTGCTTTCAGTTGTGTATATCATATTTTTCTAATCTTTGGAGAGAAATTGGGAATTGCTTCTGGGATCTGCATGTGTATGTGGTTTGGTAAATATTTTTCATTAAATTTTTAATAGCATCTTGGGAAACCAGGAATCAATAACTGTATGCATGCACCTGTTTATTTTCTTTTTTGTACCTTGTCAACAGTATTTTCCAACATATGATAGTTGTTACAATGTTATATACAAATGTATTATTGCTTTCCAGGAGCTTATAGTATAAAACAAAGTGGAAAAAATTAGGTAGCTGTCAAGGGATATAGATAAATATAGCCATATAAATACACCTACTCATTTACTTAGATACACTGAAGGAACATATTATTAACTGTGAATATAAGTGTAGATAGAGGAGTGTGTTGGTAAATGAATTGCCTATAAAGATAGTTTTGAGGCAGAGGAATTACAGTCTCTTCTACCTTTAGAGAGAGGTTCTGAGAAGATTAGCAGGAACTTCAGTTGCTTGGTGGTGGTAGTGGTTGGGTAGATGGGGAAATAAGTGTGAGTGAAGTAATCAGAAGACGATAAATTCATCCACATGTTCCTGGAAAGAGGGAAGGGACCTAAGGACCTGAATTTGTATAAGATAATCTGTTTAAAACATTTGGAAGGTATAGGTGATGTTAGCAATTTT
Organism: Microcebus murinus; assembly: GCF_040939455.1. NCBI lineage: Eukaryota > Metazoa > Chordata > Mammalia > Primates > Cheirogaleidae > Microcebus > Microcebus murinus. The sequence continues at coordinate 101,878,346 of NC_134106.1, forward strand.
TTAAGGAGAATTTTCAGATAACAATCAGGGGATACTTCTTTCTTTTTTCTAGGGTCCAGGTAAATTAATAGGTACTTTTTATGCAAAGTTAGCGATTATGGAGATTCAGAGCTCCAAGAGGCAGTTATCAGTCAGAAGGGGTTTTCAGCAAGGGCCCTTTATTTTCTATTCAGAATAATAGTTCACCCACAATTAGGGAACATCTGTAGTGGTTTCTCAGCCCTCTATGGTAAGGTTTGTTTCCTTTAATTGTTGAACTTTTCAAAAGGCTGAGTAGATATTAGAGATTCTAGAGTCCTCTGCCTGCATATTTATAGCCTCCTGGTTATAGAATTGTGTATACCTGTTCTGGTATAACATGCATTTTTATAGCATCCTGGTATATCATTGTGTATACCTATCCAGTTACAACTGTCCCTTTCTCATTCGTTGTTCTGGCATGTAATACACTCTTCATAAATGTTAGCATATTTTGAATGCCTATCATGTGCCAGGTAATATAATTATAATAGGTTGAAATTCATTTTTATTTAAAAAATTATACAGTAGCCTATATTATTTATTATATACTTTTTGGAGAAATATCTGTCAATACTATTATGTGCTAAGTGTTTGTGGTATGCTAGATACTGGAAATGTCAGGGAATACTTGGGAATATAAGGTAGACTCTGGCCTAGAGAGGCTATCAGAAGAGAAGGAAGACATTATTCACTCTACTTTCGAGTTTGTATCAGGTCTTTGTTATATTGGAAAATGACACCAAAGAATTATCCCCAAAGATTTTAGAGAAAATGTACTCTAAAAATATTCATATTGAAGTATTTGATTTGATAAATGGCTGAACTATTAGTAGAAGTACTAAATACAAACTATTTATTTTAAAAATTTCTTTCAGTGGTAGTAATTAAGAAAATCCAAATCATGAGGTTCATAAATAGTTGCCAGTATGGTAAGCCAAGTTCTTGGCAGCATATGATGTTATACACTATTAGTGGGCCACAGTCATTGGTTTGTGATTAAGAGTCACTTGGCTCTCTCTAGTTCTTTTCTGCATGAAATTTGATGATTTAAAAGGTATTATAGGAGGGAAACTAGCTGTAAAGACTTTATTTCCTTTTTTCATCTTCATTTTTTTCTTAAGCTCTTATTTTCTTAGGTTTCTGAACTATATTCCTCCCTACATATATCAATTGACTGGGATGACAGAGTATAGAATACGACATATTTATTCTTCCAGTGAAGGTTGAATGGAATCACATTTGATGCATTTTGTAACTCTGTGTTGTTTGGACTGGCCCAGCCAAATAGAAGACAAATATACCTTTGTTTTACCTAGATGACTTTTAGGCCTGAAATGTCAGTCATATTTATCTCCTTTCTCATACTACATTCAGTTTTCACTTAGGTATAACCTTTTCTTTCTATTTCCACTGCCATTTCTGTATTTATATTCTATTGTTTCCTGCTAGATTATTGTGATGGGCATTCTTTGATGGCAAACATATACTTTAGATTGAAATAAAAGTAACACATCTTACCAGAGGAGATATACAGATTGCAAATAAGTATATGAAAAGATGTTCCCCATCATATGTCATCAGGGAAATGCAAATTAAAACAGTGAGATGCACTGTACACCTATTAGAGTGGCCAAAATCCAGAACACTGACAACAACATTGGCAAGGATGTGGAACAACAGGAACTCTCATTCATTGCTGGTGGCAATGCAAAATGATACAACCACTTTGGAAGACAGTTTGGTGGTCTCCTACAAAACTGTTCTTACCATACAGTCCAGCAATTGCACTGCTTGCTGTTTATCCAAAGGAGTTGGGAAATTACGTCCACATGAAAACTGGCATGTGGATGTTCACAGCAGCTTTATTTGTGATTGCTAAGATTTGGAAGCAACCAAGATGTCCTTCAGTAGGTGAATGGATTAGTAAACTGTGGTACATTCAGACAATTAAATATTGTTTAGCATTAGAAAGAAAAGAACTATCAATTCATGAAAAGAGAGGGAGGAAATTTAAATGCACGTTACTAAGTGAAAGAAGCCAAACTGAAAAGGCTACATACTGTATAGTTTCAACAATACAATATTCTGGAAAAGGCAAAACTATCCAGATGGTAAAAATATCAGCAGTTGTCAGAGGTTAGAGGGAAAAGGAATTAATAGGCAGAGGACAAAGGATTTTGGGGGCAGTGAAACTACTTTATATGATATTATAATGGTGGATACATGTGATTATATATCTGTCTACACCCATAAAATGTACAATGCCAAGAGTGAACCTTAATGTAAACCATGGACTCTGGGTGATAATGATGTGTCAGTGTAGGTTCATCAGTTGTAAGAAATGTACCACTCTGTTGGGGGAGGATGTTGATAGTAGCGTAGGCTGCGCGTGTGTGCGGGAAGGGAATACATGGGAGATCTCTGTACCTTCTACTCAGTTTTGCTGTGAACCTAAAACTGCTCTAAAAGACAAAGTCTATTTAAAAAAAAATAAAAGTAACTATATGGTAAAGCATTTTTAAACTTGAAAGCGCTATTCAAAATATAAGTTGTAACTAATTTTTTTTCTATTATATCTTTCATCATGTCACAGTTCTGCTTAAAAACCATCAGTGGGTTCTTTTAGATTCTTCTTACTGATGTTCATTGTGCTTCACTGACTGATAGCCCCAAGCTATCTTTGCAGATTCACCTCATATTGCTACTCCACCCATCATTTGCTAGTGTTTTCTTTTTCCTACTGGCGTAGTGGAGGACAATTCTTTGTTGTGTGGGACTGGCTTAGGCATTGCAGTTACTCAATATTATTACACCCTTCCCACCCTAATCCCAGTGATCTCCAGTAGCATTTGGGAAGGAGACGGGAGGAGGCCATAGCACTCTTAGTGGAGAGCTAGTCTGCTAGACAGTCTGTACTATTGTGGCTTCCAGAGCTTGTCTTATTTTCTATTTGTGTTTGTTCTTGTTTTCCCCTTTTCAAACCATAATTACTAAAATCTAGTTTATCTTTCATAAGGCTACTGAAAATGCAATTGTTTACATGTAAAAGTCAGACAAATTATTTTTCAGGTGTAATAATGTATAATATATATAGTAAGATGTATAACAATAGTAATACTATATATAGTAATAATATTAATGTATAGTAATCAATAAAACAGGCCTAGTCCTTGACCTCAGAAGTTTTTGAAGACTATCTTAAATATTTTAAAGTTATCTTTGGTTATTTTTATGTGGAATGTTGTATATATTGTTCCATTCGTGTTTAAACAATGATATTAAATAATGAATAGACTTTAGGCTCTAGGTGACTATTGAATAGTTTAAGCAGAAGTGTAGTGTTACTAGATTTGTACTAAATACTTAGGTTTAACTCCAATGTCATGAAAAGATTAAGAATTTTACTGTTAATTTCTACATCTTAGTTTTCTAATCAGCCAAGTAATTTTGTGAAAAGCTTTTCTCTTCCAAACATTTATATTGGAAAACCAATGGGGTAATTCAGTAAACAAATATGTTTTGAGCACTTATTATGTGCCAGACACTCTTCTAGGCACAGGGAAAGAGAAATAATCAAAACAAAGCCTGTGATCTCATGGTTGCATTGTAGTGAGGGAGTTAGACAGTAAGCAAACTTAATAAATGGGATGATTAGAATCATTAACATAGTAGTCTAGAACTGAGAGCCCTCCTTTTAAAAGCTCCGTATTTCTGCTTATGTTTAAGAAGTTTGGATTTTTTGAGATGAGAGTCTACCATTTTCCTCCTTTGCCAGAAAAGTAGTAAACTTCTCTTTCTTTCTCCTAAAAATAATTGTAATATAGTGCACTGTGATAAAGTGCTGTGAAGAAAAGCAAGTAGACAGAGTCAAAGGGAAGGCTATTTTATTTTTTATTTATTTATTTTCTTTTTTCTTTTTCTTTTCTATAATTTTTTTTTTTTTTTTTTTTTTGAGACAGAGTCTCACTTTGTTGCCCAGGCTAGAGTGAGTGCCGTGGCGTCAGCCTGGCTCACAGCAACCTCAATCTCCGGGGCTCAGCGATCCTACTGTCTCAGCCTCCCAAGTAGCTGGGACTACAGGCATGCGCCACCATGCCCGGCTAATTTTTTGTATATATATTTTTAGTTGGTCAATTAATTTATTTCTATTTTTGGTAGAGACGGGGTCTCGCTCAGGCTGGTTTTGAACTCCTGACCTTGAGCAATCCGCCCGCCTCGGCCTCCCAAAGTGCTAGGATTACAGGCGTGAGCCACCACGCCCGGCTTTTTTCTATAATTTTTAAATTTCTTTTCTTTTTTTTTCTTGCTTGTTGATGTTCTTATTGGGAAGGTTATTTTAGATAGGGAAATAAGATGGCCTCTGAGGAGGAACATTTGAGTTGGAATAAAAGGAGTTAACCAGCCATGGATATATTTGAGAGAACTTTGCAGGCAGAGGAAACGGCAAGTTAGGGCTTTCAGTGAGTAACTCATTAATATTTTTTCTCCTTTATTATCACTTTAGAATAATCTGTATATACTACCATATTCTGGCCTTCACTGACACTATCTTTTCTCTTAATTATCTAAGTGGGAATAATGCCTACTTTGTAGGCAAAGTGAAGTATATAATACTTCATTTTATGTATATATATATATATATATATATGCACACACATAAATATATTTTATGTGATATATAAGAGACACTCTGTAATTGGTAGTTACTATAATTTTATAGTATAATAACTGTTAATGTTTTTGCCTATACATGTTTTCTTAGAGAACACTTGCTCATCTTTAAAGAATCAATATAAATGTCACTTCCTTCTTGAAGCCTTTCTTGCTATGCATGTAGACACGACTGCTCCCTTAGTTTTGTCACCCTTATATATTTATTACATCCATCCTGTCATTGCATCTGCCATATTTAACTTTATTTGTTTTTACCTTTTGTATACCTGGCTTCTAACCAAGAGTCTGGCATTTAGATATTTGCTAGATAAATGGGTTGAAATTAGGAGTTAATTTATTTGGCTTCTAATATTTATGTGTATTTAAACCATTCAACAAATATGTCAGTCATTTTGGTAGATACAGAGAAGAAAAAGTTAATGTAGTACATGCTCACAATCAAGTTTAAAGTTAATGATACAGTATAATCTACTTAATATAATGGTTTGTTCAAGGGGAGTGTGAATAGAAGTGGAGATACGTTAAAGGAAAGTAAAGTAGAAGGTATAGGTATGTATTCTAGATTGTGAATATTATTCCAGAAGTGTTTAGTGATCCCCTTCCATGGGGTACATTTATGCTTGGTGTTCTGAGCTCCTCAGCCAGAACCTGGCAATATCTGTGAAAACAATATTTTTCTCTGACACTGGTGGCACCGACTCATTTATGTTAATTGTACTGACACTTGAGCATGGATTTGGAGTTTTGAAGACTTTGTTAGGATCCCAACTGTCAGTTCTAGGGGCGCGATTTTAAGTAAGTTACTCAAGAGTATCATATCCACATCTGAAAAATGGAGATAATATCTTCCCCACACAGGTTGCAGGGAATAAGTTATGTATATAAAGTAGAATTGGTTTCTAGAATGTAGTAGATATTTCTTATTAGGTGAAATTATTTTAATTCATTTAACTTTATTTCTGCAGAACCAAACTGAGTGTTTGGCTCTGAATACAGGAAAACAAGGCAGAATTGAATAACAGTGATTGCTGACTTTGTTAGGTCTCATTCTGTTGTGGGTGATTACCTTTTTCCTCAGTGCAAAGTGCTGCTGTCAATCCAGAGAAAAGAAAAGAATGCTCAGCATATAATGCTAAAAAGATGTATCACACCATCTTGCATTTAACACAAGATGAGAAGGCACTGAGAGGAGGAGATTTGTCTGAGTTGTTGCATTGTGAGCCCAGCATCAAGCACAGGGCCTGACACACTCCGTATTATGTTTAAATGAACAAGTGAAGTCAGTGTGAATGAGAAAAAATGTTCTAGGTATGGAGTACATGATGTGCACTGGCACATTTAGAGTACCTAAGGTAGGTGTCTATGAGATACTGGCAAAAAAGAACAAGGTAGTTTAGCAGTTTTCTTTGAAACCACTATACCAGATTAATTATAGGTACAGAGCTTTTATAACCGATTATATATTTTAGAAGAAATATGGGCCAGCTAATTTGAGTTAAAATGATCACTTCTCCTGAATTAACCTAGATGGGAAAGAACTGAGAAATGAAATAAGACATTGGAACAGATAATAGAGGTCAGAATCTGCAACTATTCTAAATTATATTTGTAAAACTTCAGTCATTGTACTGTAAAGGAATTAAAATTTCATGTGGAGAAGTGGATCACTCTTGCCATAACTTCAACTCCTGTCTTTCCTTCTGCTGCTCCAACTTGGCAGAACACCAGACCCTAGAGCAATCTCATTATCTCCCTTCTCTGTTCCTGTTCCTTGCAGGCATGGACTTTTGAGTGCTGCCAAGATTGCTGTAGCACTTGCCCACAGCTGTGCTTCTCAGTCTTGCCTCCATCCTGTTCACTGTCACCAGAGTGATCTTTCCGTAATGAATTGGATTGTGTTAGGCCCCTCCTTGAAATCCCTAAGCGGCTTCCCGAAGTTTTTAGGATAAAAAGTCCAAATTCCTTAGTATGGAAATCAGAGCTTTTAGAGATCTGGCCTCTTATCAGTCTCCTACCCAATCTCCTACCCCTTTTCCGTATGTTCTCTGTACTCCAGACATGTTAATGTGCTTGCACTTCTCTGAATGTTCCATGTTCTTTTCATGTCACTGAACATATGTTCAGTGTTCTTCCAGACATGCTTTTCTTTCTTCTCAAGGTTATGAACTACAGATCATTTTAAATGCTCCAACTTTACCTAACATGATACATTGTAGGAGTCTACATGTATACTCAGACTGTGAGCTTTTTTGAGTATAGCATACTCTATTATCTCTTTACTTCCTAATGCCTGTCATTGCCTTGCACAGTATAGAAGCCTTGAAGTTTGTGATTTAGTTAATGTGTGAAGTAATAGAATTTATCAGAGGCTTAAAATATGCCCAGCTATGTCCTGGGTATTATGAACATGTGAGAAATAGATGAACATAGTTATCCCTGTTCTGTTCATGATCTTAGTTGTGTGGAAAAATGACACATAAAGCAATTAGAGATTAATAAAGAATAACATTAAGTGAGGACTTAGAATGATTTGAAAATAAAGATGTAATCAAATTTCAAATTCTTGATATTTCATATTTGCTCTTTACTCTGTTTTTCTCCTTAATATTTACCACTACTAGCAGGCCTATACATTTTACTTATTTATCTTGTTATGTTCATAGCCCCTGCTAGAATATAAGTTTCATGAGGAGTTTTGACTGTTTGTTCACTATGGTTATTTCCAGTACCTGGCACATGGTGGGCGCTTGGTAGGTATTTATTGAATGAATGGAATGGAGTTTGGAGAAGGAAGTGAGCACTGGGAGATAGTATTTATGCAAGATTTCATGGAGAAGTTACATTGAGGTAGACCTTGATAGAGTATTTTATTAGATGAGTTAATGCTAATGAAATATATTCATTTAAGTAAATAATTACCAGTTTTATTTTTATATGAATTTTTTCAGGGCATATGTTACCCCTAATTTTTGTCCTTTTGCTGTCTAAAGTTTGTATAGCCCACACTATTGACTCCACTTAGAGAGTTTAACAACAAAACCTATTTAAGCAAGGTGAGTGGTGCTGACTATATACCAGTTGCAGTAAACTCATTCACTTTGTGGTTTTTATCAAAATGAAATATGTGTAAAAAATAGGTCTGCTGGAGGCAACTATACATTGTATACAGATCTTCTTTACACTGTACATTGTTTAGGTACCTGAGAGCTGATCTTTTACTTTGCATCTATCAAAATAATTGCAAATAAATTTGAACTCATAGGCATAGCAGGGTTATGGTTGTTTTGTGAATTAGGGATCATAATTGATCAGTATGCCTGTAAGTTCTTAGATTTTAGCTATTCTTTGTCAGCATTTTAAGTATTTGTGTATATATATATATATTCATATGTCATATATAATTTATATTAATAATTGTTTCCCACTTTAATAGTTTCTTCTCTTTTGCTTTCTTCCCTTAAGAAATTAAAATTAGATTTTGAATTAAAACTATTAAAAATGTTAAATTGCCAAACATTTTTTGGCTATAGCTGTAACATGTAGATAATATAGATTTGAATTATTTTTTAGAAAATAAAATTATCTTTGAGTCTCAAGTACTGGTTTCTCCTCTTCTGATTTATTTTTTCTAAGCACAGAATTAGATATTCTTACACACTTACAGCAGCGATAGACCTTAGTAAACATCTGGTCTACTTGTTTTGTTTTAGAGATGAGGTAACTAAAACACAAGGAAAAGTGATTTGTCCTCAGTTGACTGATGATAATTAATGATAGGACCAGAATGCTATCAATAGTTAAAAATCTAGTATAATCAAACTTTGACTAACCCCTCTCATATGCTAACCATGTTAAACTTCAAGGCCATGCTGTTTCTAGTAATACATGTGGCTCTGATGACATTTTAAAAGGATGTTATTTTAATGACCTAGTAAAATAGAAGTAAATTCCTGGAATTTGCAGTCTATCAGTCAACCAGATTGGGTATGAGTGAAGCTTTGGCAGTACTTATCCATTTTGATATTAATATAGGTTGTTTACTAGTTATGTCAACAGGAAGTAATTTTCATGAGTCTGATTTTAAGCCATTGAAAAACCCAACATGTTCTCTAATGTGTTAATTTTTGACACCTATGAGGATTCACATATTTCATAGGAAGAAGTTTGACCAATAAATGTGTATTGAGGAAAACAATGAAGAGCAAGATTAAAAAAAAAATCAGTGTTTTTCTTTTTTTGTTGTTGTTGAACCTACAAAGTTATGTTTTTTTTAAAAAGTCATATGAGTAGACTCTTGGATTAACTTAAATAGAAAAATGAAAAAAAGGATCATGTGAATACCTTTCCTTTGCTTTTTTTGGTGATACTTTCCTAGGATTTATATTTTAGTTAAACTGGATTATACAAAAATAGCACCTTATATTTTGTGCTTTTTAGTTTTTTTAAAATCAGGGGGGGTCATCTTTTTTTGAGGGGGGAAATGATTAATAAATACAACAGGTTGGATAAGAAATGGTTAAAGATATAGAAGATTTTAGGCAACCTGAAGTTAGTACTAATATAACTCCTGGTTGTAGTCACTGAGTACTAATTAGATTGGGTTATTTATTTTTAGTCAGTTGTGTTCATGTATTGTACTTTTGATGTGAAGAACACTCTGCTAGACATTTGAAAGCCTCTTAGTTTGACTTAGTCTGATGTTTAATTGTGTTGGTTTTTTTTTAAAGTTATATTCTCTAACTATAGCCTGTGTTTTGGGATAGCAAGTTAGTAATTGTCCTTTGTTCTATTTCAGATCCCTGCATGTCACTGAGTCCACCATGCTTTACAGAAGAAGATAGATTTAGTCTGGAAGCTCTTCAAACAATACATAAACAAATGGATGATGACAAAGATGGTGGAATTGAAGTAGATGAAAGTGATGAAGTAGGTGGAAAAACATTTTCCTTTGTATTCTCTTACAACAGAATGACTGTATTTCTAGTGTTAAATTTTGTCTTTATTACTCTTATGGCTCACCTCCTTCATTTTCAGCATCTTCAATTTTTATTTTTACATGTTAATTTTAGCCACTACATTTACAGAGTTTTTGTGGGTCCATCACCCGATTTGTATGTACATGTTCCCAGTTTTATAAAATTTTTGTTCTCGCCTTCTTGGATTTCTCAAATATATATCCTATTTTGACTATACCTATCTCTGCTTTATAAATCACCCCAAAATGTGGTGGCTTAAAATGACAACAGTTTATTATTTCCCCTGATTCTGTGGGTTGATGGGCCCTGCTGGGCAGTTTTTCTATTTCCTTAGGTATGGGCTGAGGTCACTGTGGCAGCTGCATTCATTTGGGAGCCTCTGCTGGGGCTGGGGTATCTAACATGGCCTCTTTTTCTTCCTGTTGTCTCTCTGACCTCACATCATTTGGAAGTGTAGCTCAAGCTTCATTACAGCGTGGCAGCTGGTCTCCAAGTTGTAGTGTTCCAAGAAGGCAAGTTCCAGTGTGCAAGTGCTTATCATGCCTCTGCTTGCCAGTGTTCACTCATATATTGGCCAAAGCAAGTCATTTGGCTAAGCTCAGAGTCTATGTGGGAGAGATACCAGGATGTAGATAATCAGGAGATGTGGTTCATTGAAGGCCACCAATTTAGTAATTTACTATACTGATTGTCTTTAGTTTTTAAGCATTCTCGTCTTCCCACTTGTCTGGTTTCCCTCTTAGTTTCTCCATCAAAGTTGTTTTCTTGATTTGACTTTAGTCTCATTCTAGCTAAAACCCCTGGTCATTTTTCAGACCTCTTCAACCTCTTTGTTGGATTTGTCACTATTGTAATTCTTTTCTTTTAGTTTATATAATACTTAATTACATTGTTTTCTACAGTACTATCTAATGTTATATAACAATGGCATTCTCTAATGACATTGTTACCTAATAGTGACATTCTGTAAAGATCAGTTCTTGACCTACTGCACAAAACGTTTCCTTTGAGAGTGCTCATCCATTTTCAAATTATTCCTGATTCCTGTGTCTCTAAGCCAATCCAGATGCCTGACTTACATGTATTGCTTTCTGCCTGATGTTTTTAGAGGGTTCTTACTTTTACTTTAAAATTAGTTTGTTTAAAACAAAATCTCAGTTCTCTTATTTTAAATCTCTCCCTGTTCAATGACACTTCTGGGTCTACTCTTACTCAATTCTTATTCTTGTAAAGTTGGAGTTGGCAGACTTTTAATGTAAAGGGTCAAGTTATAGGTTGAGATGTGTCCTTCAAAAACATTTGTTGAAGTCCTAACCCTCAGTACTTCAGAATGTGACCTAATTGGGAAATAGGGTCATTGCAGATGTAATATTAGATTGGTGCAAAAGTAATTATAGTTTTGGACTGTGAATTTTAAATCACTATAACTAGGGTCAAACACATCTTTATTAATCAAAATAGGAACTCTTACAATCAACATGTTTTTGCTAATGAGAAATAAGTTTGTTTATTCCTGTAGTGTAAAAATCTGTGCTTCGGAATTTGACAAACTCTTGGAAAGCATTTTCTGCATCCCTCTGCTGGTTGTGGAAGCGTTTTCCCTGTAAAAAGTTGTTGAGATGCTTGAAGAAGTGGTAGTCGGTTGGCAGGAGGTCAGGTGAACATGGCAGATGAGGTAAAACTTTGTAACCTACTTTGTTTGACTTCTGAAGCATCGGTTGTGCAATGTGTGGGAAGGTGTTGTTGTGGAGAATTGAGCCCTTTCTGTTGACCAGTGCTAACTGCAGGTGTTGCGGTTTTTGGTGCATCTCGTCGATTTGCTGAGCATACTTCTCAGATGTAATGGTTTCACTGGGATTCAGAAAGCTGTAGTGGATCAGACTGGTAGCAGACCACCAAACAGTGACTGTGACCTTTTTTTGGTGCAAGTTTGGCTTTGAGAACTGCTTTGGAGCTTCTTCCTGGTCCCAGCACTGAGCTGGTTGCCAAGTTATACTTTAAAAGTTTCTCTGTATGTCCTATAGGAAGTCATGGATATACAATTATTATAAAAGAGAGTTGTTCGTATTTTTCTGGGGGGAGGATCCTTTGCTTTCTGTTAAGTTGTACCTAGATAGTTAAGAACCATTGTGTAAGTTATTGAGGCAGATTTTAAGAAAATATCTCATTATTTTATAGTTATACCTAGAATATTTCTTAAATTGTAAAATTTCTACCCTGCCTCAGCATTTATTTAGTTGAGTACGCAGGCTCTTTGTGCCTTGCCTTGACCTGTAGTCAAGGCAAGTAGTACCTGTTTACTGGACTTCTTCCTCAATTTCTTGCTTTTCCAGTTCATTTACCAACTGCTATTGAATTATCCTCTTTGTTTATGACATTTAATAAGAACTGATTCTCCTAGAGTATTTTTAGTCGGATATTTGCCTGTTCCTCAGAGCAACCATCATAGAAACCAGAAAACTTTCTCTTATCCTACCATTTCTTACCATCCAGACGATCTCACCTTTACCTCCAAATTCTGATTTATTACAGTGGTTCCCTCTTTTTGAGGCAGTGTTATTCATAGGCTGTTTGAGAAGCACCATTGGTAGTGTATTGTTCAGTTATATGTGGATTAATTAGGCTTTTGCGGTGAACTAAACTACCTTAATGTAGTTTCTTTAGAAAGATGTGCTTCAGATGATAAATACACACTGTTAAATACAATCTAGTTATAAATTGTGGATGAATGCCCTATATATAAGATCTGTCTGTGAAGAGCCAAAAACTTCTGAAATTATTTTATGGCATCCTGGAGCGTTGAAACATTCCACCCAAACCCCTGCTTCAGGTAATGAATGTTTTAGTCCCTTTCCCAAACTTTTTCAGCTTTCCTTAATCAGACCACATGGTAATTATATATTTTCATTAAAAAATCATTTCTCATTCCTTTTTTATTAATTTTTAATTTACCTCAACAAGAATGTCATGTCAAATGTTGTTACAGACTGGAAGGGGGCAGGTGTAGGAGTGTGAATGGGGACTGTGTGTGCTTCTCAGCGTCAGTTCTCGCCTGAGGGTACTGCCAGTCCTGCTCTCTCCTCCCCCTCCTTCCCTGAGCATTTGCAGGAGCACAGAATGGCATTGCATTGATGTAATATATATATATATATATAGTTTTTTTTTTCCCTGAGAGTTTAGCACACTTCACATATTGTCTTCTAAAAGATGTTTGAGTTCGTGTAAGTATAGAACCTATTAATTCCTGTTTCACAAATGGATTAATTAAAATTTTGCCTCTACTGTAACATTAACACTGTTAGCCTTACATTATTGTTATTATAGATAGGCTGACCATATAATTTATCATCCAAACTAGGATATTTTTGAGAGTGAAAGAGAGTGCTATTAATAATTACACCAGAACCACAGGTATAAACAAGGACTGTCCCAGGCAAATGGGCCGTATAATTACCCTAACCATATGGCTTATCACAGTGTGCTTTCTATTGTACTTACCTTTATCTTTGTCTTGATCCCTCACTAAGTTGTTATTAAATTGATCTAAGTTTTATGCCAAGATTTGTGTTATTAGTAAAGCTTGCCTCTATATCAGTTTAGTTCATCATGTGAAATCTTTTCATATTGTACAGCTTGTTTTGTAATAACATGGCAGAAACACTCAGGAATTTTTCTATTCCTTTTTCTTTCTTACAGTTAAGAGATTATTTTTTGTCTTTTTATTCTCTAAAATAATATAGCTTAAAATATTTTTATATTAAAATATTCATTGACCCTTTCATTGATTTTTTTTTTATAATTTATATTTTTAGTAGTATATATCTTGGCTTTCCCACATTTGCTCTCTTTTTAAAACAAATTTTCCCCAGCTTTATTGAGATATAATAATTGACAAATAAAAATTGTATATATTTAAGGTGTACAATGTGATGATTTGATATATATACATTGTGAAGTGATTATTACAGCCCAGTACCTATCACCTTACATGTCAAAGGGTATAAAGTTTCAGTTATGAGGTAAGTTCTGGGGATCTAATGTACAAGCTGGTCACTATAGTTAATAATACTATATTATATATTTGAAATTTGCAAAGAGAGTAGATCTTAAGTATCTTTTCCACAAAAAAATGGTAACCAAATTTTTATATCTGAAGAATTTAATGAAAAGTCTGAATTTTCCTGTGGACCCATCCAGTGTTTGGCCTGCTGGAATTTTTTCAAGTACTTAGTTCTGCAGTCGCTGACTGCATAGTTTCAGAAGACTGTTTTGCGCTAGAAAGCTGTTTGGGTGGTCATAAGGTCAAGTGCTGTGCTATGTCAGGGAGGTGTAAGGTAAAATTGTCCTTATCCATAGATAACCTAAACTAACCTATGTGATTATAATGTCATGGTTTATAAGGTATTTATGCTGTCTCTCGTTATCTTTAGCAGTACTTTTGTTGAGAGGGGCAGGACAGGTGGTATCCCTATCTTACAGATGAGAGACTTAGAGAGATCACGTTACTTAGGTCTCATAACGTGTGTAAGCAGAACTGGGATTAGGGCCCACCTATCCCTACTTGTGTTCACTCTCCATGACGTGTTTAGACATAGTTCCAAGTTGTTATTGCTTTTGTTTATTTTAAAATCATATTCAGTTTTGAGTCCTGGGAGCTAAAAGAGCCACTCTGCATACATTCTTGAACTGTGTTTCTGTTAATGTTGGATGTTCTGGTAATGTTGGAACCTTCTGGGTGTTGATGACTGCTCACTAGGACCCTCCCTAGGGCAGGGAACAACTACCCTCCTTGTTCCCTGTATTTTGGTTTGAATCTTACTGTACTGACTTATGTCTTTAGTGTTACCTTGAGCTTTCCTGGAGAATTCACCTTACTTCTTTCCCTACTTAGTATTAGATATTCTATTCTGGCCTTTCTGGGTCTGACCTGGCTTGATAGTGCTTGTGACTTAGTGTCGGTTCTACTAAGTATTGATGACTTGCTTTATACCACCCTACTGGTAAACTGGTGTAGTCTTTATTGGGCCTGCAGGGCTGAAGCTGATAAAAACAACCTTTTTAAAAATGAAAGACTATTTTACCTTGATTCTGAAAATGTTTCAAGCAATTGTTGATCAATATTTGAGAGCTTTTCTCTTTAATCATTAATCCTTGCTGAGGCATTTCAGTCATGATTTCTCTCTTTGTTTCTTCTTTCATTCTTCTTCTAAGCCAAAGTAATTTCTTGAGTTGTACTGTTTTCCCTTATGGTATTTGTTGGTTTATAGTTTAGCTTGACCCTTGTTTCTGTTTTATTAATATTGCCTTTATCCATTAGCTACACAGCATATGTGTGGTGATTGAAGGAAATGAAACTCTTTCTGTAGGCTCTAAGTAGGAGGCCTAAGAAGCCAACATTCCCCTAATGTTGATATAGGGTTTTCATGTTCAAAGAAGTGGATTGTAGTTACTACTCTGAATCTCATTGATGGAAATCTTTTAAACACATCTTCTATTCTCTTTTCTCCCCCGCAAAATCAACAAATAATAAAAAAGACATTTGAAAATTATACGTGTGGCAAATTAATGGGATCTCCCAATGATAGACTTTCTTAAAGATCCTGACATATGAGCAGTACAATTAAAATTAAACATCTTTTTAATGAATAAAATTGTGTCTGTATAAGATAATGAATTTCTTCAAATTCTTATTGGTTCGAGGTTTTTTGAGATTTATTTTACATATAATCCAATGCAGAGATTTTATGTATACAGTTTGAATTTTGAAAACCCTATACATGTATCCAATACCCCAATTGATATGTAGGACATTTTGATCCTCAAATGTTAAAACAGTCACTTTCTTTTGTAGAAGACAAAACAAATCTTTGTATTGTTATAAAATCTGTTAAGTATAATTGGTCACTAATTTTTTAAAACAATTTTTCATTGCTCATTTATTTTCCATACTTTGTGGATGTGTTTAAAGTCTTATCCCAGTGATATAATAACTAACTAAGATCTTAGGATTGGGGGAGGGAAGTTTTTTCTCTCTTTCAGAATCATATAACCACTGGGGGCTCACTGTCTGCATTTGTGTCCATAAACTCTGTATTTTTTCCTATTACTATGGATTCACTGTTTGTGCTTCTTGCAAAGTAAAATTTCTTCACCAGTGTACTTGATCTCATCTCCTTTCTACTCTAGGGCAATGGTTTTATAATTATTTTCTCTTCAACAACTGCATTTTCCATTTTCTATTGGAACTTTCCCATCCGTCTCAAACTTGCCATTATTTTTGCTACCTTATAAACACAATGAAGTAAAAACTTCCCTTGACTCTATTTCTTTGGTTATCGTCCCATGTCTTCTTTGGTTACAGAAATCTCCCTCAAAAGGACTTGTGTACTATTTCTCTCCTCTTGTTCTTTCTTGATCTTACTTAGGCTTTTGCCTTTATTACTCCACCAAAATTGTTCTTCTTATGCTCACCAGTGATGTCTCCGTTGCTATGCAGTGGTCAGTTCTGAGTCTTCATATCACTTATTAGCATCAAGATATAGTGGAATATGTTTTCTTTTTAAAACACTTGTTTTCACTTGGCCTCCAGGAAATCATGCTCTCCTTATTTTACTGCTATATTGGTATCTTCTTTTCGGTTTCTTTGTTGATTTCTTCTTTATCTCCTTGAGCTACAAATCTTAATCTATATACCTCTTTGCTGATTTATACTCACTATCTTGATTATCTCACCTAATTTCAAGGCTTGTAAATATACTATATGCATTGGAGTGCTGAGCTCTGGATTTGTATATCCAATTGCATCAACATCTCCAATTGCATATCTACTAGTCATCTTAAATTTAAGTGTTCAAAATTGAGTCGCGATTTTCTGCCTGACTCAAATTTCTGTTGTCTTCATTTCTCATAATGGAGTTACCATTTAAACAGTTGCATTATTATGATATGAGTGGGTCAAAAAATTTGGCATCATCCTTGATGTTTTGTGATCTCATCTGCCATTGTTGATCATTGTGGAGAATCATTAATTTATTAGAAGTTGAAAAATGCCAATATTTTAATTATATAGTGTTTTTTTTATTCATTGTAGTACTTATTTAAAGAAAAATTTCAGCATATTGTTTGGTTTCCTATTGGTATAGGAAAGTCAGGATAAATATTTCTTTCCCTTTATTTATAGATTTTCAAAATATTATTAGGTGGTTTCAAGATTTCTTTAAAGCAAACAAAAGAGAGGTTTGTGTGTGTGTGTGTGTATTTAGTGTAATGAACTTATGGATTTAAATGAACTTCGGGCTATTATTATTATCTTTACGGTTGTTTAAATAGCTCCATATTTGGCCAGTGGAAGTTTATGCAGGCTTGCACCTGGATCCTTTGGACCCAACATCAGTAGTCTTTAATAGATTTCTTGCTTTTTACTGTGACAAGATGTTCCGTGTTCAGCTTGTACATTTCTGACCCCAATCCAGGTGTTAGCAGTGCTGGGTTAGCCATTCTTTCTATGTTTTCCCAGTGGACGGGACTAGGAAATATTTTTTTGTTACTGCAGAAAACAGAGCTGCTTTTTTTCAGGTGTTCTAGCAAAAGTACGGGGTAGGATTCATATTGGCTCTGATTGTTCTCACATGGTTAGGTGCCTACTTCCAGTCATTCCCTGTGGCCAAAGGAATTGTGATATTTTTATTGGCCAGGCTTCCTCAATTCAGACACAATGATGCCTCCACAGAGGGGATCAACTGGGAGACTTTTTTTGCTTTTTATAAAGCAGAAATTAGGACATTTATGTAGGTTTATATATGATTTTATGAAGAAAAAGAATGTTAATGGGAGTAAATCACAAGCAGCAACATTGTTTAATGAACAGGGAATGGGGTAAGTCATCAGGAGGATGAGAAGGGTCAAGGAGGAGAAACAGTAGTTAGAGATGTTAAACTGTGAGTGTTTGTGTAAGTTAACATCCATATACACAAGTTCAACAGTAAAGCCCTTAAAGCAAGATGGAGGCATCCCAGAGTGGGACGCATGGAAACAGACCTGAAACTGTATTAGACCTATTTCTTGGGCACACCGATTAAAAGTTATTATTACCAGCTTCTTTGGAAACCAACTTTATAATCATTATATAACCTTATTTCATTGTATATAAATATTATAATAAATTACACATAGTTCTCACTGAAAAAAAAAAACCTTTAAATTATCTTAGTACTCATCACTTTAATATATATCCTATTTCTTAGGGGCTGTAAGACTGGAAGTACTTGACTTAGCTCTGTGTTGTTTTTAGGAATTATCAAGCGGTACCTTAGTGGATCTAGGTAACACCTGTCTGCATTAGGGTCGAAGTTGAGAGAGAGTATGAAAATGTTCATTAGAAACTCTGATTGGTTTGTTGTTAATTTTGTTTTTTAATGTATTAGGTATTTAACACCCAGAGCTTCTAATCAACATGAAAAAAATTCCAAAGTGATCATACTCTATTGATAAAATTTCATTAAATATCAGATAACTATTAGTGCTTAGCTTCTCTTTTTTTTATTAAGGATAAACAGATATACCTTGGTGATGTCATGATTTTTCTAATGATTCTCTTAGTGGTAGGCAGTTTGGGTGGTCATAAAATTTTTATTATTGCTATTATTGCAATGAAAGCTCTTGAACTTTTTCTATAGTTATGTTAAGTGTTGCTGTACAATAAATTCTGAAAAGTGGAAATTCTGGGTTAAAGGCAATGAACACTTAACATTTTACTTGATATTAATAAAATTGCCCTTCTCCTCAAAATGTTAGACTTTTCTCAGATGTATGAATGTGCCATTTCCCTTACATTCCAGTTCTGTCTCTTCAACTCAGAGAAACTGCCTGGCAATAGTGGGTTCCCTCTTCCTGCACCTTTTTCTTGACTTTCTAGGAACTAATTTAGGGCAGTCATAGGAGACACATGTTTGTTTCTGGTCTTTCAGGGATTACTGTCTTTTGTTGGCTGATGTTTAGTGGCATGAAAACTGTTGTTTATATATTTTGTCTGGTTTTTTAGTTGGTTTTTATTATGGGGGGGGTGGTAAATCTGGTCCCTGTAATCTCATCTTTGTTGGAAATGCAAGTTCTAACATTAAGTTTTAACAAATGAAACACAGAAGGAGATGATTTACTAAATCTTGGGTACTTACCTCTACTTAAAATAAATATTCACATAGTAATGTTTTTATTTTTTTATTGTAGCGTATTATGGGGGTACAAGTGTTAAGGCTACATATATTGCCCATGTCCCCTCCCCCTTCGAGTAAAAGCTTCAAGCATGTCCATCCCCCACACATAGTAATGTTAATTACAAATGATTTGCCTTATGAATTTCTGATGTTATGCTGATTGGATTTGTTAACTTATGTGATTGTGTGAGTATTGATCATGTACAAATTCATGAATGACAGAAAGATGCTCAAGTAGGTATTTGGGTATTTAGAGTTCTGGAATCTGAGGCTAAAACCTAATGTTAGATTTTGACTGGATCCTAAGGCCAACACTAGACCTTGGTATATCTCTAGTTGCCACAGTATCTACTTTTAACATTAATAATAGTAATAGTTTTTCACCATAAATTTGTAAGGCGATGGTTTTTTATTTTTTTATCTTTATAACTTTATGAAGTAGTTTTTACCTTTTATTTTCCACTTGGGAACATAGAAGGGAAGTTATAGGTGTTTGTGGACTAGGAAGTTCCTAGGTGTTTGGACTCTAATTTTGGTATTCTTTTTAATGACAGTAGAGTACCTTCATTTTGATTATTAGTGTCAAGACTGGTGGAATCATGGGTAATTTTGTTAGAGATTTTGGGATTATAATCGACAATAATCTTGAAGCATAATCATGAGATAGGTCATGTAGGCCATATATTGGTTCTTAAAAAACGAGTGACACAGGCAGATTCCAACCCATAAAAACATTGGGTTTCATAAGTATCTTTGTAAATCAGTTTTTCGAATCTATCATCTATCATCTATCTGGTGACCAATCAGTTGAATCACTTGTATATAATGGTTAAGTTCTCAGGCTAGCTCATAGCTTAAATGATGTTGACAGTAATTGTGAAGGCTTTGGGGCCCTGACCTCTCCTGAGAATTGAATTTGAAGGAGGTCATTTTAGTGGATTTATTATAAGAAAACTGGGGATTGGTTGATGGGTGTTTGGATGTAGGTAGTTTAGGGATTATGGGCTGATTTGGTGTTAGAGCAATAGTTACATTGGTAGGAGTTGGGGCAAAAGTATCAAGTCTTGCTTGTGTTAAAGTATAGAAACTGTCCAAATCAGCTTGAAGTCTTCATTATTAACGCAGTTTAAAGTTTGAATTTAGGATCTGAAGAATTTTTTTTCAGATGTTAAATAATTTACCTTTTCTTTTGTTGTTATTTTTGTGAAAACGTATTCCAGTTTGCCTGTGCTCTCTAGTGTTTTGTGTCAGTGTCATCATCCATCTTAGATGGTAAGATTAAGGTTATTATAACAAGGAATGTCTTAGGAGTAGCAACCCCTGTCTCTATACCAATTACAGCTTCTTGCGTTGGAGTTTCAGTCAAGATTTGGTATTGTTGTTCTTTGTGGATTTAATTCTTAGATCATTAATTCTCAGCTGGTGTTTTGTAGTAACTCAAACTGTCTTTACTAATGTCAGGAAATGAGAGAGAATGCAAATCAAGGTAAAAATTTAACTCATTATTTAGGAAAAGACAATTAAAAAAGCTGACATTATTGGGTGTCAGCTGTGTACCAAGCACTTTTTAAAATATTTCATATGAAAAATCACTTAGTCCTCATAACTCTTTGAGGTTACCATTGAAATATTTTGATCCTGAAACCACAAAACTGTACTTTTGTATTCTTTGTGTTCATGTGGTGCAGGGAATTTTTTAGGACATTGTTTATATGTATCACATAAATGAAACAGTTGCCATTTGTTCCAACTGATTGGACCATTTTCAAGACAAACTTCTTCTCTGCTCTGTCCATCATCATGATTTTCAGTCTAGAATTTTTCTCCAGGTCTTGGACTTTTTTAAAGATAAAGGCGATTTCTGAGCATGTCAGTGGGGCAGTGATTTTTCCAGCTTTTCTCTACTGGATTTTGAAGGTGTCATTCAAGAAGAGCAGGAGAGATGACAGAGAGGCTAGGGCAATCAGGTTCCTTTATATAGAATTTAAAAAAGAGGTTTTTAGCCAAGATAATTTTAGTGCTTTCTCTCTATATATACATATATTTAAAGTAAGATTTATAGAGGATATACTTTACTTTTAAAAAATACTTTAATTCTAAATACCATAATCAAATGTACTTCAAATATAAATAACAGCTTGAAAGCCAGGAGAAAATAAAAATGCGATAGAGTAATGATATTATTATGTTTTTAAACATCCTTGTCCGTAAGTGTTTAGTAAAAATGTATACAATAATATTGAAGCAGTATATTACGCTGTTGAGTATAACTGAATGGCTTGATTTGGAATCTCAGCTTTGCTATTTGTCATGTTTTCAACCTTAGGAAAATTATTTAACCTCTTTGGGCCTTGGTTTCTCATCTATAAAATGGGATTAAATAACACTTTTCTTATAGGACTGTCATAAAAGTAAATGACTCTCTTTCTCTCTGTATGTATGTATGTATGTATGTGTATATGAATACACAGTTGTTCCTTGGTATCCATGGAGAATTGGTTCCTCCTGCAGATACCAAAATCCACGTTTGGGTCAGCCACAAAAAACAATGGTGATTTAGCACCTCTTGTATTATCCTGGATAGAGCTGGTGCCCATTCTTCTAAGTGAAGTATCACAAGACTAGAAAACAAGCACCACATGTACTCACCATTAAATGGGTACTGATTGATCAACACTTATGTGCACATATGGAAGTAACATTCATAGGGCATTGGGCAAGTGGGAGGACTGAGGAAGAGATGGGTATATTCACACGTAATGGGTACTGGTGTGTGATGTCTAGGAGTTGGACACATTTGTAGCTCCAACTTGGGTGGTGCAGAGGCAATATATGTAACCAAAGCATTTGTACCTCTGAAAAAAAAATGGTGTAGTATTTACATATAACCTACACACATCCGCCCATATACTTTAAATCATCTCTGGATTACTTCTAATAAAAGGTAAATGCTATGTAAATAATTGTTGTACTGCATTGTTTAAGGAATAATGACAAGGAAAAAAGTCTACATGTTCAGTACAGATGCAGTCATCCTTTTTTTTCCTCGAATATTTTTGATCTATGGTTGGTTAAATCCATGGATGCAGAAACCACAGACACTGAGGGCCAACTATATAGACATATTTATTTATTATATAACTTAGAATAATACCTGGTAAATAATAAGCATTGAATAAGTACTTTTACTACTGCTGTTACCATTGTTAAGATTAGTAGTAGAACACATTTCATTAATACATTTTACAAACTTGTAAGACTGTGACTATAAAATACCAAAAATATACCAGTTATTATCAGAAGATAGTCCCCTATTGGATATCAGATTTTATGTTTTTCTCAGTTTATTGAGACTAAAATAGTGAATTTAAGTATGTTTAACTTAGCATTTTCTCTTCTATAGTTTATTAGAGAAGATATGAAATATAAAGATGCTACTAATAAACACAGCCATCTGCATAGAGAAGATAAGCATATAACTGTTGAGGATTTATGGAAACAATGGAAAACATCAGAAGGTAAGTCTGTTTTAGTGATCTGGATCCCTCACTTTCTGTTCTTCTGCCTTAATTAGCCTTTGTTAACTCACTAATTGCATACCTTTTTACAAAAAAACCTCCCAAAAATAACATTTCTGTTAAAATATTTATATTTTAAGAAATAAATTTTATTTTAGGTTTTGAAAGATGATTTTTATCTTTTTGACAGTCATTAAGCCTCAGGCTATTCTTAGATAATTTGATACCTTTACTAAAATAAATAAAATAATGTATGTCTGAGAGCTTAAAGTTGTAAAGCATTGTTTGAGCTATTAAATAGCATTATCATAAAAGGTTTATCAAATAAATGTATGGAAACCCAAAGTTTTCTTTTTAATTGTGGAGAAGAGTTCCTAAAATGTGGCTAGAACTTTAAAACGTTTCCTGAATTAAATCCTTTATGAAGTCTTTTAATAGTTGCATGTTAAAGTTAAATAATTTTTATCTTATTCCTTTTTTTCCTATTAAGTTCTCCAGCTGTCTTTTGGACAGTAATTCTTTAGGGCAGGAAGAATTTATGACCAAAAACCTCAACTTGGTCCCTAATACTAGAAAGCTACTTAAAAAAAATTATTAAGCTTATATATTTTTTTGAGTACCAGTCAACTAAAATATCTTTTTTCTAGTGCATCTCTCCTTTTATGAAAGTTGAGCACTTATGTTGTAGGATATATTTTTATCTGTAAGTTTGAATAATAAAATGAAATGAAAAGGAAGCGAGAACAGATTGCCAAGTAGGAGTATAAAGCAATAATAAAGTTTAGTAGACTTTAGATGCTAAAATTTGGAAATAGGAAAATACAGAAAACTATTTCACCAGTGCCCAGTATTTTTTCTTAAGTGTAAAAGATGGTTTATAGCTTACTTACATGTTTGTTTTTACTTTTTAAAAAGAGACATCTGCTGAACTATACTGGAAAAAAAGGAAAGAAGAAAAAAAATCACTGACTTGAAAGATATATAGACTTCAAAAAAATTCTCCATTTCCCCTCTCTACATCATTTAAAAATAATATGAACTTGTATGGGAATAGAAATAAATATAAGTGATATTAATAGAATGGTAGAAAACTCAGTAACAGACTTAATTTCTTTGTTTGAAATATCTGGGCAATATGTAGCTACAACTAAGGAAATTGTAGATTCATTACATTGTTACTAGTATTTTTTAAGGATTTGGGTATGTGATACATTGATTGGAACCCACTTAAATGTTTGGATGAAGAACAAATACTTGACCACTTCACTCTTATACCACCTGGTTCAGCCACCACCATTCTTGCCTGGATAATTGTAGTTGCCTACTAAATGGTCTCCCTTTGTATATTTGTGCTTTTTTGTAGTCTATTCTTCATTTAGCAGGGTAATCTATTTAAGATATATATCAGATCTGCAATATCCTGTACTGGCCCTCAGAGTAACAGCCAGAATCTTGACAAAAACCTGTAAGCCTCTACATGATTTGCCTTTTCTTCCCACCTCAGTCATCTCTCTTTCCTCTTCTATTTCATCCATCTCCCTCCCTCACTCTGCTCCATCCATGCTGGACAGTTTACTATTCCATAAATGCAAGGATGCAGATGTTCTTATGGCTGACTTTCTCACCTCTTTTGTTAAAGTCTTTATCAAGGGTTATTCTCTTAGTGAGGCCCAAGGGACCACCCTATTTAACGTTTTTTTCTGGCTCTCTTGATCCCTCTTACTCAGCTTCACACTCTCCTTTTCTCATGCCATTATCACCTTCTAAGATACTATGTAATCAACTTATTCATTATGTTTGTTTGTTTCTCTTGTCTCTCTCACACCCCTTCCCCAAGAATGTAAGTCTTATAGAGCAGGGAGTCTTTGTCTATTTTGTTTATTAATGTATCCTAAATTGAGGGGATTCTATCCTTAAACTCCTTTTTGGTTTCCCACACTAATGACTTTGGTGATATCTTTTGTGATCTATGAGAATGTTTGTTTGCTTGTGTTTTTAGCTTAAGGCTAAATTTTCAAGTTGAATAGCCTCTTAAACCTTTTTTTCCTTAGGCTTTCACCTTAATCTTTACCCTGTAAGATCTTACCAGGGTCAAGGCCTGGGAGTAGTATCAGGGCTCCTACTAAGGCAGCTCTGTGGGAGGGAAGAGAGGAGTCAGTGATACAGGCCTCCACTACAAGAGTGACCTAATTGATTTTCTTGACCCAGACTCTTTTTATTAATATTCATTGAAGGGGTCACGTAAGGGTGGGGCATTGTCGTTAGAGCACTGGATTTTAAATCATAGTTTAACAAGCCCCAGGGTTCCTGGAGGTGTCCCAGGGGCAGGCATGTTGAATGTGCAGGGTTCTGCTTTTATCTGTATGTTTTGTTTCTGTTTGAGATTTCTCTGGGGAAACAAAAAGTGGTGGTTCTTAAAAGGTTTGAAAATTACTGAAGTATAGATTAGAATGTGCCTCTAACAGTAATGTGTAATTAATTGTTGTTTAGTTGGATATGTAAAAAAAAGTATTAAATATATATATAATATGTATATAAATGTACACATACATACACACACAAACATATGCATTCATTCTTTGCCCATCATGTTTGTCTTTGGTTCCTAGAACAGTGCATTCATTTTGCCTTCAGCAGTGAATATTTACTTTGGTATTCAGTAAATATTTGTTGAATGAATGAAAAGTATAATGCCTGATGAAGATTGGATGCTCAGTAATTGATTTCATCAAATATTTTCAGTACAGACATTTCTGTTATAATGAAGAACATATATTCCTGAAAATCATGTTTTGTAAAATTATGAACTTAAAAATGATAGGAAAATGGAAAAAATGGGCTTGAAGCAGATGACTTAAAACCTATGTAGCTTTGTAACCACAGCACTAACTGTATTAATGAAAATACTAGTACTGGTAAAAAGAATTTTAAATTCCTAATCAATAAATACTATAGTAGATAAAGGAATTTACATCAAAAAATAAGTGAAGATAACTTAATATAAGGGAATATTGGTATTAGGTAGGGTTGAGGTTCACTAAAAAAAGAAGGCAAAGGCAAAGTACATGAAAATGAGAACTGAGCAAAAAGCATTTCTAAAATAGAGAGGCTCTGGCCAAATTGAGCCAAGAGCAAGGAGCGGTGAATGTATAATATGTTCATAGCTTGATGTGTTGGTTAGTATACGTTGTATCTGTTTGCTGTACTTAGCTATGTGAAATGATAACATGTTTGGAAAAGTCTCATATGAAACGATGTGACTTTTACATTGACATGA
The DNA here is from genome assembly GCF_040939455.1 of Microcebus murinus. Lineage (NCBI taxonomy): Eukaryota > Metazoa > Chordata > Mammalia > Primates > Cheirogaleidae > Microcebus > Microcebus murinus. The sequence goes on from NC_134106.1 coordinate 101,904,024, forward strand.
TTCTTAATTACCAAGTGTACATAGCTAATTCATATTACCGAAGCACATGTAGCAGAATAGACTATATCTATTATATGCTAAACAGGAATTGTTCTGGATCCTGGGTATTAAAGATGGGTTAAACATAGGTTTGGGCTATACAGAGCAAATAGGGGAGGAAAGATAGATTAAACAAAGTAAATAATTAATTACAACATAAGGTGATATGTACAATAATAGAAGTAAGTTTAGGGTATGGAGGTAAGTCACTAGAGGGAGTGATTAACTCGCTGGTAGTATTATAAATGAAATGCAGTGATTGGGATAAGCTGTGAAGATTGACCAGGAGTTCTAGAAGGAGTTAAAGAGGTAGATCATAAATGTAGCTCCCTCATGGGAGCCATGAGGCACTTGGTAATTAGGAATCATGTCAATATAAAAGTAGCACCTTCTTTAGTTACCTGAAACTGGATGTGGAAATGTAGGTAAAATGTATATAGGCTTGCAAACGATACAATTTTAAATCCTGGCTCTTCTATTTTGAATGTTGAGACATTAGGCATGTTTTAAAATTCACTTCTAAAATGCTATTCTTGTGTGAGTGATATAAATGAATAATATAGTAAAAGAGCCTGGCATAATTTCTGACAAAACCTGATAGGCACTTAGTAAATGTTGATTTTCTCATTCAGTAATAATGCTGAATAAACTAACATGTTCAGGCATATGTAAAGTTTTATAATGTTTTTGATTATCTCATAATATTCATTAATAAAATGAACAGATTAGGCGATATATTTGTTATCATAGCATACAAATCTGTGAACAGTGAAATGTACCCAAGATCTTTATGGAATGTTGTCAACTGGGAAAAAGTAAAATGTTATGCAGAAGTTGATCCTCACCTCAAATACAGAAATTTCAACAATGATCTGAGTGTAATTTTTTTGTGTATGTAGAGAATGTTTGGTCAAGTTGCACATGGCAACAGTCCAATGTATATGAAAGCCATTTTAAAAACTAGTATTATATTAGATTTCATATAGATTTTGATAAACTGGATAAGTTATGAGAATTACTGGGTATACTTAAGTAGTAACCAGATACCTAATGAAGGAGAATGTATTAATAGACAGAAAACTATTGGTTATGTACAAGATTTAGTGACTATAATAGACAAAAAGATTAAGTAATATACTGTTTATAAAATGAAAACTCACTGGGTTAGTTATTATAATACATGACAACCATGAGGTAATCTTTCCATCCTGTTCAGCATGTTTGTTATTTTATCTAAGGTCACTGTGTAATTTTGCACTTTATAAATTGAATAGACATTTGGAAATTTAGGAGAATTTTTTTTTTAAAGATTAGAAATCAAAAGGAACTGAAATTGTCTGAATAGTGGTGTTGCCACTTAGTAATGGTCATTTTCAAGTGTACATAAAGCCTAGCTAGAGACAAAATGGCCAAGAGTATTTTCTTTCTGTTTAGGATGGCAAAAATATAAATATTAATATTATATAAAAGGAAATGTAAAGAAAAAAATTCCTGACCATGGACGTTAAATTTCTAAAAGGGAGATTATAAGTATTTATATATAGACCCCTTATATCCACAAAATTTTTCTTCTGAGTATGAAAATATAAGTAGATTTCTAAATGCTGGTAAAATCTATCAGCCTTTTTAGTTGTAAGCTATTGGTTATAATAAGACAGGAATAAAAAAATTGTAAATAGATCAGTGCATATTATTTAGCATTATCAGAAGAGTAACTCAGAATGTAAGCTTTGCAGATAATAAGGTAGTGTTATCTTTGTGGCTTTCATCAACAATATATTTATTTGTATATTTACAATATGCATAGCAGTCATGGGGAGATGGCTCTTCAGTGAGATTTTGAAAGAGAGAAAATTTTCTTAGAAATGAGAAAGAAAGGGAGATACAGGTTAGCACATTAAAATGAGAAAATAAATGAATCTAATTGCGGACTGCTTTGGGAAAATTTTGTGATGGTATAGGAAAACCACCCCCCAAACTGAAAGGGAATGGAGAGGAGAGACCACAGAACTGCTCAAAACAAGACTAGCTCGATGAGTTAGATGAGCTAATTTGTGCTTACTTACAAGGGCCTTGCTCCTGGGTGGCACAGGAATTTCTTCTACCGGAGCTTCTCGCATGCAAAATCTTCATCTGCCCACCCTATAGTGTTGCCTTAAATCTCTTCCCAATGAGTAATACAAAATTTTTACATTGTATCTTTATTCACAGTGAAAGGTAACAAATAGGCACAGTACCATCATCATGTTCTGTTGTGTAACCCATGTTATGTTAATGATATTACAATCTCTCACTAGGTGATTTTAGTATTATAATTAGCTAAAGGACACTATAGGACTGCCAAAGCAGCTGAAAAGCAGTCAGGGCTGGTCTGTACTGGCTGGCCATTTCAAGGCAAGAAAATGCTGAGGCACCCAAGAAAGTGCTGAACAGTTTTCCTCCAGCCCAGTGGTTATCTTGGTACGTGCTGGTCTACTTTGTAACAGTTTTGCTGAGCACTTGAGGATAGCACAGTGTGTCTGGTTAGGTGGTGGGGAAAGTGCATTCTTCCCTCACAGACTTAAATGCTAAATTCCTTAAATAAACATAATTTATAAGACAGAAATATGATACTTTTTTTTTAGTGTGAGATAATAATAAATCACTGTTTTAATGTTTGTCTTTTGCTATTAACATATAGTACTTAACCTTCCTGTGTTTTACTTCTGTCATCTGTTAAATGGGAGTAAAAATTGTCTACCATATAAGATTGTCGAGGATGAAATGAATTTGTACATATAAAGTGCTTGGAATAGTGCCTAGCATGTACACGTGGTTAACAAATATCTGTTATTACTGTTTCTGTCAGGTAACGGTGACCATGGCACATGTGTGGGGCACTGGAGACTGATAGTACTGAGTTGGGGAATAGTAGGAGATGGAGTCAGAGAGGGTTACCAAACTATAGTGAGTTTTATTTATTTACGTTATTCTTGTTATTATGTTTTTAACATCTACAGCACCTGGTATTCCCAGGTGGTCTCCCATCCAAATACCAATTTATTTTATTTTATTTTTTAAATTACATAGTGAGTTTTAATATTTAAACTTGATGAGCTGTTCCAAGAGTGGCAAGTAAGATTCCACTTACATGTCAGTGCTTACCAATACAGAACGGTTCCCTGGAGCACTGGATTAAGGAAACTTGGTTTGTATCTGGTCTTAGTAACAAAGATACTATTTTAGCAGTTATCAATTAGCAATATTTACTATGTGTTGGAAGTGATGGTGTATTTTAGCATTTTTATCATCATTGCACTAAGTATCAGTAGCTATTATATCTTCTTGTTTTAGAAAGCTTTGTAAACATAGAAGAGTTATAGCAAGATGATTTCACTATAGGCAGGAAGATTAGCAGTGAGTTTAATATAATGTGGATTTGAGTGGGAAGAATGAAACATCAATTCTGAACAGTGTTTGAAAGAAGACTTGGGTCAACTTTTTCCCTGTGTTCAGAATGAATTCTCAATTTTTTATCCCTGTGATTTTGGACCCAAATTGGGCTTGAGAAGATTCATTTAACTGATTCATACAGTCAACATTTTTAGTGTCTGCTTATTATGAGCAAGGCCTTGTCCTAGGTGCTAAGGATACTCTGTCCTCTACCAGTCCACCGTCTCTTGGTGGAAAAAGATATATTAACAAGTAATAAAGGGATGTGCTACAATCTGTAATTGAGATTATGTGGAAGGCACTATGGGGTAATAAAAGGAGAAGCATGTCCGTCTGCCTACAGAGGATGAGTAAGACCAGAGGAGTTACATTAAGGGGCATATACCTTTCATCTCTTGTCATGCCTTCAGTAAGAGACACTGCTGGATTAATAGCAATATCTACACAAATTAATTTGTAATTTGAGAATATTTGTAACATAGCATATTTACAAAACACAAGGCTCTTAATATGTTACAAATGCTTGTGGTGTTTTAGTAAATCTGATTTTAACACTTCAACTTTCATATAGTGCTTTTACTTTTAGGAGAAGCTCGTGTTAGCCATCAGTGGAGGTATCGGGTTTTCATTGTTCACAGAAAACAGTCTACACAAGGGAAGACCTGTTCTTGAGGTGGAGTCTGAGTCTAGTTTCAGAATGACAGGTATCATCATTTGTACCACTAACAAGAGGTCTTTTGTAGTCCACGTTTCTTCCATGTAGAGAATACGTGACACCGATACATTGCTCATTCATTCCTTCAACCAGCATTTAAGGAAGCTTAACATGGAAAAATAGTGTAAACATTTCTTGATCAATTTATAGATTATACACATATTATTCTGTATCAGTCAGAATTGACTTTGATACTTCATACAAGGTTTGCTCCCTTATCTCCATATTATCAAATAGCTTTCTTTTTATTATAAAATTATCCAAATGAGTTCAGAGCACTCACAGTAAATTGCTGATCTGTCTTCATCATGGTTCTATGTTAGCATTTCAGTGTCTCTGTTTCCTTCATTTCAGATCTACGCATCAGGACTATTCTGGTTTTATTAGTTTTTTTCTTTTTCCTATTTCCCTTTCTATTTTATTATTGACATTCTTCCTTTTTTACTTGAGGATACTTGAGTTTTGGAGATCTAGGATCATTGTATATACTGATTTGCCAGGAGTAGTTATGCCTTTTTAATTTGTGGAAGATACTTAACCTTAAGACAACTCTATCTTCTTTTTATAGATCATTCTTGGTATTATCTGAAATAGAGACCACATGCCAGAAGAGGATGGAGAGACCAACTACCGGCCACATCTCTCTGTATTCTAGAAAATTTGAAAATTTCTATTCTGTAGGAACATATGAAGTAAACATGTTTTGAGCCTTATTTTCTCATATAACAAGTTTTCTGATATATATAATAATGATTCAACATATGAATCTTTTCTTAAGATTTAAGGAAGTACTATTCTAAGATTTTTTGTGAATTTGCCTTATTATGGTTTTCTGTACATCTGAATTATTCTACATTTCTCCTCTGCTATGTTCACAGACTCAGGGGATGCTTCAGTGTTGGAGTACAGTAACAGAACCTGCTCCAGAAGGTGAAAATGAGGGCTGTCCATTTTCCACTATTTGTGGTGGACTGTCTAGAAAACAGTAGGGTTTTTTGAACATCATATTGTTCCTTCCTCCCTTTGCACTCTTTCTCTAGCAGTTGGGAATCAGTTGCATATAGACATGTGTTAAATTTTACATCATGAGTCCTTGGTTTGCAAAAGGGATAGGAGGGATGCTGATATAGTTCTAGATGTTCAAGTGTATGTGGCAGGCAATTGCTATATTAAATTCTACTTTTTGTGGAACAAATATTTTATTTCTGCTACTGTTGAATAAGGGACTTATTTGTTGATAATGATATTGTCTTCAAAGATGGTTAGTTAAAAAAAAAGCTTTTTCTTTTCAAATAAGTCTTATGCTTACTTGGGTCTTTTTTCCTCCATTTAACTGAATGTTACTTAGCATTTTAGAAGCAATTGTAATGGAAATAATGTAAGTTACAAATACAATGAAAAACTAAAATTTTCAGAGGTATTAGCCAGGCTTTTCAATTTGAATATTGCCTTTGTTTGTTTCTAAAAATTCTAAGCATTTTTATAATTCTGAGACATATATTTATATGTATATTCTATTACATATGTAATTATTGATCAGAGGGAATAAGTGATAAAATAGGATAAGTCACATAGTATGTTTATATGTCTTTTACTTAAAATCTTTTCACTCTATGGATGGTTACTCTGGATGGAATAGAATAAATAAAGCTTATATTGTCTAACTGTAAGAGGCCCTCAGTAAGCATTCTTCTAACACATGGACAGTATTCTGTTTCTGTCTTTCTTTGCATCAGTGTGAATTCCTCCAGGATGTTGAAAATAATTGACCATTTAGATACTTTAGATTTCATAGTTTTTATTTTATTTTTTAATTTCAGAATATACAGTGTTTTGAATCAGATCCTTAAATAATTAATTTGAAATTAAGAGTCTAGTTTGATAAAATGAAACAGCAAATGTCAATATCTTATTGAAGGAAATCTAATTTTTACTTCCACCATTAACTTTTTTCCTTACCATCTAGTCAGGTTTTTTTATAAAAAGTATAACAAGTGTTTATCACTAGGAGATTATAGCTGCTTAAGGGCAGTGTTCTAAAATCAAACAAAATAGGGTTGTGATTCACTCACATAAAGGTATAATAGTTAAAGTCATATAAATTGAGAATTCACTAAAAGAAGGAAGGAGAAAGGATAGCCTTGGGGAATACTGGCAGTAAGGCAATGGTAAAGGAGTGACTAATGAAGTCAGTAGTGGCCATCAGAGACATGGAAGGAAAATCAGGAAGGTGTAGTGTCATGAACATCTTTCCAGAGAGGAAAGTATTTTCAGGGAGGGATGGATGGTTATATAGTTGAGGGCATAGTCTTGCTATGTTGCAAAGTAACTGCTAAGAATCTTCTTGAAAAATAGTCCTTTTAGGTCTCAGTGATAAGAATAGATGTACTCTTGAGCAGACATTTTGTGTTTATCTTGTGAATCCTGTGACTAATTTTGTTTCCTTCTTTGTCTATGCTTTGTAAGTGTTATTAAGGATCTCATGTATATTTTGTAAATGCTCTTAACTCAACTTCACTTTATCTTCCCGGTCTGTTGACACCTTTCGTTTTTTGTTCTCTTTACATTGTATGGATGAATCTTTGTAAGTAATTTTTCTACTACTTCTCCCGCCATCCTTTTCCCCTCCCTCTACGTCTCCCTCCCCCAATAGTAGAGGTTAGAGAGAGTAAAGGTGACAAGTGGCTAGTAGCTTGATACAGAGAAATACGACGTATGGAAAAAATCCACTAGATTTGGCAAGAAGAAAATCATTATTAACCTTCAAGAAATCAATGTAAACATTGGTATTGGGTATTGAATCATAAAAAAAGTCTTAAAAGATTTAAATGGAAGCAACCCATTCGATGGATGAATGGATAAGCAAAATGTATAATTTCCATTATATAATGGAATATTAGGAAAATTCTAACATATGCACAACATGGATGAACCTTGAAGACCTTGAGCTAAGTGAAATAAGGCAGACACAAAAAGACAAATACTGTATGAGTCCACTTACAAAAGGTATTTAAAGTAATCAAAATCATAGAGACAGAAAGTAGAACGGTGGTTGCAGGTAGAGGGGAAGTGAATGGGGAGTTACTATTAGTGGGAACAGAGTTTTAGTTTTGCAAAACGAAAAGAGCTCTGAGATGGATTGTGGTGATGGTTGCTGAGCAATATGGATGTACTTAATACCACTGAATTGTATACTTAAAAATGGTTGATTTGGTAAATTTTATGTTACATGTATTTTATCACAATGAAAAAATTTAAGAGAATGAGGAGTTATAAACTAGTAACAGTGGATAACCTCCTATTGAAGTGATAGGCAAGAAAATAGAGGGAAATTCAGTGGTTATTACAGATGAGTATGAGTATAGTATGATCAAGTAAAAAGTTTTCATAAGAACTGGTAGATCTGACTGTGCTTAAAAGGGAAAAGGAAGCATTTGACATATTTTTAAAGTCGAACATTTAAAAAAATTAATTCAGCAAGTACTTTTTGAATACCTACTATGTATAAGTGGTGGTCTTATTACATATTTCCATTCAGTGTCAGCATCTGTTTTTTTTATGGATAATTGTGTTGGTTTATGGATTGAAGGATTTTGTTAGGCCAATAAAAAATAAATTTAAACTCAGACAGGCGAGAAACTTATGGACAGAATAATTCTCCATTTGTATGGCAGTGACTCGCAGGCATGTTGCTAACCATTTCAAATCCTTCTTAGAATTCATTTCCTATGAAGAACTTGAGTGGCAGTCCTTGTTAAAAAATGTCTTAAACTTTTTGGAAGGGGATGGAAGTGGGATGGGAAAGGGGGATTGGAGGGGTAAGTAATTAAGGGAAGCCCGAGAAATTCCTTACCTTTTAACTTGGCTCAAGCATTTGTTTGGTTCTGAATTATTTATTGTAAGCATATAGAATTCTAATGTCATAATTTTCCAGGTTTTGACCAGTACCAGTTATTTTGTGGGAGAATTTTAATGATAGTGCCACAGTTCTAATACAATGAATAATAATAGGTTTCTGTGTACTAGCAGCATACCCACTGATCCAGAGCCTGTGAGTAAAGGTAAGCATATCCCAGATTGCAGTGTGAGATAGTTGAAGATTGATCTGCTTTGGTAGTTGTCTAAATTTCTCTCATCTGTTTTTAATGAGCATGCTTAATTGCATGAATCTGACCATGACATTAGACTGCATTCTTTTTCAGATGTGTACTTAGAAGCTTTCGAAAGAGGAAAGGTTAAGTTTTAAGTTAGTGAATGTATGTATGTTTTAGAACTGTGTCTAGATTCTTTGAGTAGTTTTCAAGAATGCCCAAAAAAGTAACCACTCTAGTTTCTAATGGAACTTGCACTCTATTAAATATGGGAGGCTGAATTTATCACAAAACTAAACACTTAATAAATTCCTGTGCATAACTGATTGTTCAACACGCTTTGTTGACTGGCTTGAAATTATAATATCTTTTTTACTACAGAGCTTTATTTTAAAATTTCAACAGTTTGTCTGTTTTGTTAAATCTTTTTTTTTTTTAATGGCAAAAGATAGATATTCAAATTACCTCAAGTGATGAGGAGTTTGTTTTAAGGATACTCTGTCATCAATGATTTATTTGATTGCAAGTGACAAAAATCAGGCTCACTTGCTTCCTTTATTCATTAAATCATCAAAAATTTATTGAGTTCTTCTTATGAACTCAATAAACAGGCATTATTCTAGGCTTTGGGGACAGAACATTCCACAAAATAGATATCCTACCCTCATGAAGTTAATATTAATACTCTTTGAGGGAAACCTTGAACAAATTTGCCTGTGTGTGTGTAGATACTCGTGCACTCACACAACTGCTGGTAAAGATGAATTATGTGATAAAAAATAAAGCAGGATAACAGTGACCAGGTAGGACAAAGGCTATTTAAATAATGTGGTTAAGGAAGAACTCTACAAAGAAGTGATATTTGGTTATAGACCTGAGTGATGATAGAGAGAGAGCTAGGGGAAGATCTGGGTGAAGTATATTCCAGATTTAGGGACCAGACAGGGTAAGGCTGTAAGGCTGGCATGACCTTGAAGTGTTTAGGGAACTGTGAGAAGGCTAGTATAGCTTGAAGGTAGTAAGGGGTGGGGAGAGTGGTGGGAGATAAGATCAGGAGATAGGGCCAGGACAGATTTCATAGGACCTTGTGGAGTACAATAGGGAGTATGGGACTTATTATAAGTAGAATGTAAGTATATTGCAAATATAACTCCATTGAGGTGTTTTGAGAAAAATAGTTATTTATCTTTTGAATAGATTATTGTAATTATTGTATGGATATTAGACTTCTGGTGAAGGGATCAGAAGTAGAAGTGGGAGTCCCACTGATGCTTTGGCAGTGACCTGGTGAGAGGTGATGGTGATCTGGTGAGAGGGATAGGCAGGGAAGTCCAATCCAGGACATATTTTATAGAAATAGCTGGCAGGATTTGCTGTGGGATTGAATTCAGGATATTGTTGGCGGGCAGGGAATGGAATAAAGGATGATTTCTAGGTTTGGTGCACGTGTGGTATTAGAATTTCTTTTGGATGGGGGTGATTAGGGAAAAATAAAAGTCTGAAAAGGCTCATGGTGGGGAAAGGTAGGAGGAAAAAAGGTTGAAAAATCCTAATTGAGATCATGGTGCAAAAAGGTGAAGGACTGAGTGCTGTGAGATCATCAAGAAGCAGAGGAAGATCCAGAAGAGAAGGCTGAGGAGAAGTATCCAGTTGAGGTCCCAGGAGAACCAGGAGAATGTGGGGCTGGAAACCTAATGAAGAAAGTATTTTAAGAAAAAGAGGACAGCAGCCAGGTGCAGTGCCTCACACTTAAAATTCAGCACTTTGGGAGGTGGAGGCAGGAGGATTGCTTGAGCCCAGGAGTTTGAGGGCAGCCTGGGTAACACAGCAAGACCCCAACTCTTAAAAATACAGAGAGAAAGAGGGAAAAGCAGTGTCACATGCTCCAGAAGTTGGAATAAGATGATGACAGAGGCCAGGCACGGTGGCTCACACCTATAATCCTAGCACTCTGGGAGGCTGAGGTGGGATGATCGCTTGAGCTCAGGAGTTTGAGACCAGCCTGAGCAACAACAAGACCCTGTCTCTACTAAACTTAGAAAAATCAGCTGGGGTTGTAGCAAGCACCTATAGTCCCAGCTATTCAGGAAGCTGAGGCACGAGGATCACTTGAGCCCAGGAGTTTGAGGTTGCTGTGAGCTGTGATGACACCACTATACTCTACCTGGGGTGATAGAGATAAGACTCTGCCTCAAAAAAACAAAACAACCATCCTTGCATCCCTGGGATGAAGCCCACTTGGTTGTGATGGATTATTTTCTTGACAAGCACCTGGATTCCATTGGCAAGGATTTTGTTGAGAATTTTTGCATCTGTATTCATAAGGGATTGTAGTTTTCTTTTTTTGTTGCATCCTTTCCTGGTTTTGGTATCAGGGTTATGTTCGCTTCATAAAATGTGTCGGGGAGGATTCCATCCTTCTGGATGTTGTGGAATAATTTCTGCAGGATAGGCACCAGTTCTTCTTTGTAGGTGTGGTTAGATTCAGGTATGAAACCATCTGGTCCAGGACTTTTTAGGAAGGTTTTTTTATTGCTGTTCCAATTTCAATACTTGATATTGGTCTGTTCAGGATTTCTATTTCTTCCTGGTTGAGCCTACAGAGGCTGTGTGTTTCTAAGAAATTGTCCATTTCCTCCACATTTTCCAGTTTGTGTGCATAGAGGTTTTTGTAGTATTCATAAATTATATCTTATATATCTGGGGCATCAGTTATAATTTCTCCTTTATTGTTCCTGATAGAGCTTATTAGAGATTTTTCTTTTCTGCTTTTCGTTAGTCTAGCTAAAGGTGTGTCAATTTTGTTTATTTTTTCAAAGCACCAACTTTTTGTTTTCTTAATCTTCCATATGGTTTCCCTGTTGTCAATTTCGTTTAGTTCTGATTTGATCTTAATGATTTCACTTCTTCTGCTGGGTTTGGGGTAAGTCTGTTGTTCTTTTTCCAGCTCTTTGAGACGATTCATTAGGTTGTCTATTTGTGATCTTTTTGACTTTTGGATATAGGCATTTATGGAAATAAACTTTCCTCTTAGGCCTGCTTTAGCTGTATTCCACAGGTTTTGGTAACTTTTGTGTCCTTTGTGATTTAATTCAAAGAATCTTTTGATTTCCATCTTGATTTCCTCATATATGAAGTCATCATTCAGCAGAAGATTGTTTAGTTTCCATGACTTTGTGTAGAAATGAGAGTTCCTATTAGGGTTGATTTCTACTTTTATTCCATTGTAATTCACCATATAAACAGAAGCAAAAACAAAGACCATATGATTCTCTCAATAAACGCAGAAAAAGCATTTGAAAAAATTCAACACCCTTTTAGGATAAGAATGCTCAACAAAATAGGCACAGATGGGGCTTACCTAAAAATGATACAGCCATGTATGAGAAACCCACAGCCAATATCATACTGAATAAGAAAAACTTGAAAGCATTCCCACTTAGAACTGGAACAAGACAAGGTTGCCCACTATCTCCACTTCTATTCAACATAGTGCTGGAAGTCCTTGCTACAGCAATCAGACAAGAGAGCAGAATTAAGGGCATCCAAATGGGAGCAGAAGAGATCAAACTCTCACTCTTTGCTGATGACATGACATTATACCTAGAAAACTCCAAGGATTCAACCAAGAGACTCCTTGAACTGATAAATGAATTTGGTAAAGTCTCAGGATACAAAATCAATACACAAAAATCAGAGGCATTCATATATGCCAACAATAGTAAAAGTGAGAACCAAATCAAAGACTCAATTCCCTTCAAAATAGCAACAAAGAAAATAAAGTACCTAGGAATGTATTTAAGCAGGTAAAAGACCTCTGCAGGGAGAACTATGAAACATCGAAGAAGGAAATAGCAGAGGATGTAAACAGGTGGAAGAATATACCATGCTCATGGGTTGGCAGAATCAACATTGTTAAAATGTCTATACTACCCAAAGTGACCTACAGAGTCAATGCAATCTCTATTAGAATACCATCATCATTTTTCACAGATATAGAAAAAATAATTTTATGTTTCGTATGGAACCAGAGAAGACCCCATATAGCAAAATCCATCCTAGCCAATAAAAACAAAATAGGAGGTATCAATTTACCAGACTTCAAACTATACTACAAGGCTATAGTAATTAAAACAGCTTGTTACTGGCACAAGAACAGGGACATTGACTAGTGTAACAGAACAGAGAACCCAGATATAAAACCATCCACATATAGCCAACTAATCTTTGACAAAGCAGACAAAAACATACACTGGGGAAAAGAATCCTTATTCAATAAATGGTGCTGGGAAAACTGGATAGCCACATGTAGAAGACTGAAACAAAACCCACACCTTTTACTTCTCACAAAAATCAACTCACGCTGGGTAACAGACTTGAACTTTAGGTAAAGCTATTAGAATTCTAGAGGAAAACGTTGGAAATACACTTCTAGACATTGGCCTAGGCAAAGAATGTATGAAGAAGACCCCAAAGGCAATCACAGCAGCAACAAAAATAAATAAATGGGACCTGATCAAATTAAAAAGCTTCTGCACAGCCAAAGAAACTGTCAAGAGAGCAAACAGACAACCCATAGAATGGGAGACAATTTTCGCAAGCTACACATCCAATAAAAGGCTGATAACTAGAATCTATTTAGAATTCAGGAAAATCAGCAAGAAAAAAAATCAACCCTATTAAAAAATGGGCAGAGGAGATGAGCAGAAACTTCTCAAAAGAAGACAGAATAATGGCCAACAAACATACGAAAAAATGTTCATCTCTAATCATCAGGGAAATAAATCAAAAACATAATGAGATATCACTTAACTCCATTGAGAATGGCCTTTAGCAAAAAGTCCCAAAACAATAAATGTTGGCGTGGATGCGGAGAGATAGGAACACTTTTACACAGCTGGTGGGACTGTAAACTAGGTCAACCTCTGTGGAAAGCAATATGGAGATACCTTAAGGTGACACAAGTAGATCTATCATTTGATCCAGCAATTCCACTACTGGGCATCTACCCAAAAGATCAAAAGTCACTTCATGAAAAAGACACCTGCACTCAAATGTTTGTAGCAGCACAGTTCACAATCACAAAGATGTGGAAACAACCCAGGTACCCATCAATACATGAGTGGATTAATAAAATGTGGTCTATGTATACCATGGAGTGCTATTCAGCTTTAAGAAACAATGGTGATATAGCACCTCTTTTATATTCCTGGATAGAGCTGGAACCCATTCTACTAAATGAAGTATCTCAAGAATGGAAAAACAAACACCACATGTACTCACTAGCAAATTGGTATTAACGGATCAACACCTCAGTGGACATATAGGAATAACATTTATCGGGTGTTGGGCAGATGGGAAGGGGAAGAGGGGATGGGTATATACAAACACAATGAGGGAGATGTGCAGCGTTTGGGGGATGGTCATGCTTGACACTCTGAATCCAGGGGGGAGGGGGGCAATATGGGCAATATACATAACCTTAACACTTGTATCTCCATAATATGCTAAAATAAAAAAATTAAAAAATATATAAAAACAAAACAAAAGAAAAAAAAATGGTGACAGAGACCATACCATTGGATCAGAAGGTGGAGGTTAAGGTTGTTGGTCTTGACAGAAGCAGTTTCACTGCAGTGGTAGAAGTGAAGCTGTAATTGGAGTGGATTACTGAGGAAGTGAAGATAGTAAATACTGCTGACTTTGAGGGGGAGAAGTAGGGAAATGGGAATCTGAAACCTAAAGGGAAGTATGATGTGAAGGAAGTTTTTAAAATATTTTTAAAAGATGGGAGATTTTACAATGTGTTTATATATTAATAGAATGCCCCACTTAAATAATAATTGATACAGAAGATGATCAAACTACCTTAATTTAAAAACTATATTTAATAGGAAAATACTGGTGGATAGCCAGAGGCTTAATCCACCCTTGTCTTATCTTTCTGTTTCTTTTTGGATTTCCATTTTCTTTTCTCCAACTGTACTTCCTGGAGGCTAGCTCTGTGGTTGTTGGGCTTACCATTTCCTAGTATCACAACCAAAGAGAAGTAGTCTTTCCTGCCTGCTCTAGTTTGAAAAATGCCAGCAAGTAACTGGCTTAGGTCATGTGGCCAACTCTAGACTTATCACTGCGATCACTCCAGGATGGAGTCCAGTGATTACTTCCTCCCCCGCCCCATCCTCCTCCTGCGGGTGATCAGGAGTTTTGTGTCAGAAGAAGGCAGAGAGAGAAGTAGTACCTAGCAGTACCATCTAGTACCCATCTAGTAGTACCCATCTTACGATGGAAGAGCAAGAAAAGCTAAATTTTGAGAAGAGCAGGTAGAAGAGAACCTCAAAAGGTTCTTGTGGATCCAGGGATGGGTGGGTGGGTGGAGTCTGGCAGCATGATCACGTGATATAAAATATAGCTACTCTTTCAGAACAATCTGATAAGTTTCTAACACTTGCAGTTCAGAACTTTTGGAGTATAAGTGGATTTTCTCAAAGGCCTATTTTGGTCCCACTCTGGATTTTATGATAATTGAGTGTATCATTTCCCAAGTAGAGATACTTTATTAAATCCTATTTTGGTTATTTTAATGAAATGAGCTAATACAGGTCTCACCACTGGAGACTTTCAAAATCTTCCTGGCTGTTAACAGATTTTTCACAACAACTGGCACTTTTTCCTTTGACAAAGTGAAACCCTGACTGAGTTTATCTAGGATCACCAAACATGTCTATACTGTTAAAGATGAAAGGTAAGTATTTTAAAAGCATCATTGGAGGAGAATAAAAGTGCATTTCCAGTGGCAAAACTAAACACTATCCATGTTGAGTTTGGAAATCTTCAGAATCAGATGCTTTCCAAATACTTGTAAATTCAGGTAATTAATGATTCTTGACATATGCCCTAAATACCCCCAAAAGGCGAATAGTATGTATGTATGTATTTATATTTATTTATTTTTATTTCAAAATATTAAGGGCATTAAGGGGATACAAATGTTTTTGGTTACATGTTTTACTTTTTTATTGCTTGAGTGAGAGCTGTAAGTGTGCCCATCACCCAGTGCTTTAGTAATATCCAAGAATACCAATTACTGTTATAATTTACTATAAAGCTTAAGAATGTGGAAGGTTTTTGCAATGCTATGTCTTCATGCTTCATGCAATGCTATGTCTCATGCACTAGAGCTCTTGTTTAGGTTACTGGTGAATTTTTTTTGCCAGATGAGGTCTTTTCTTTTTTTCTTCTCTTCTTCTTTTTTTTTTTTTGAGACAGAGTCTCACTTTGTTGCCCAGGCTAGAGTGAGTGCCGTGGCGTCAGCCTAGCTCACAGCAACCTCAAAGTCCTGGGCTCAAGCAATCCTCCTGCCCCTGCCTCCTGAGTACCTGGGACTACAGGCATGCGCCACCATGGCCGGCTAATTTTTTCTATATATTAGTTGGCCAATTAATTTCTTTCTATTTATAGTAGAGACGGGGTCTCTCTCTTGCTCAGGCTGGTTTTGAATTCCTGACCTCGAATAATCCGCCCGCCTCGGCCTCCCAGTGATGAGGTCTTTTCAAGAGGGAAAAGGAACAACTATAAAATTAGAGAGCCAATGAGTATAATTAAAGCTTATAAAGTCATCCAGAGAATTATCTCAGAGGGTATGCCTTTGTGGAATTACAAAGAGTAAGTAGTTACAGATAATATCTTGTTATTAAATCTAGGAAAAAGAATGCTTTTATTTGACTTCAGCTACTACAAGAAATGGTAGTTTCATAGTTTACAGTGCTGTCTTCATTTTCTGTATTTACTAATGAAAGATTTGGATAGTATTTTTTTAAAAATTAATTTGATGTTATTTCATTTTTCCTTACATTAATAGGAGGCAAGGATCAGAATTCTCTAAAATAACAAATTGGCACAATATTTATATTAGTAGCATTTGTGTAGAATAAAGGCATGTATAAACTGCCAATTGGTTTTGTATTTGTCTTCTAGAATATAAGAATTTGTTTATTTTGCAAGTAAATTAGGCAGGATTTGGAGATCATTTTTATCATTTTTCATTTGTCAACACTTCCATTAAAACAAATAATCATTACTTTCTAGATAAATATCCAGTGTAAGAAAGGGCAATGTATAGTTTAAGAAGGACTCTGAATTTAATTATTTCATAACTTTTTGGTTTGTCTCCAGCACTGCTTTACCAGAATAAGCAAAATTACTTTCTTTTTCATTGGCATAGCTGGGGTCCTGGAAAAACAAACAAACAAACCTGAAGAGTTAAAACCAGGGAGTACTTCTGGATCTTGGAAATAAATCAGTTGTAAGAGAACAAAGAAATACAAAGGAATAGAACTGGGAATTATTGAATAGACAATTAGAAAAAGCAAAGTAATCTGAAGTAATCTAATCAGGTTGAGAGAAGATTGTTTTCAACTCTAGCCCATAAAAGTTGAGAAATAGTAAAGCTTAAATGTTTTAGTAATTTAAACTAATGTAATCACCATGTTTGTAAAAAGACTACTAAAATTTCAGATTATTCCCATATAAACAAAGTCAAGAAAAGAATGTTGTCCTTTAAAGTCTAGTGTTTAGAAGGTATCATAAATATTTTTATAGTGGTTTATTAGTTTTTTGCTAGATAAACATCTTAAATCCATCCTAGAAGCTTTTCAATATTGTCGTTTTGGGATTGTAAGTCTTTTCAATTTGTTACTAAATTAAACTTATTATGGGTTCTGAGCAAGATATAAACTTATAATGGGTTTTGAGGCCTCTTATCTTTTAAATACTGATGCATAGAGGAACCCCAAGGTTCAGCTGTCCCTTCCCCAATAGTCAATATCCCAAAGTGAGTAATAGCATGGTGCTTGACTGCCTGTATTCGAATCTCTATAACTAGATTGTGTCCTTGGGCGAATAACTTGATCTCTCTAACTTTCCCCATTTGTAAAATGCAGCTATTAGTAGTACCCACCTTAGAGAGCTGGGTTGAGGATTAAATGAGTTAATGAGTATATAGAGCGTAGGACAGTACTTGATGGCCAATAAAGGGCCTAATGTTTGCTCTTGTATTATTAACAGATTACCACAGTTTCTTGAAGAAAGTCTGAAGCTACAAAGTAATAGAGAATTTAGCAATTAATAATAGAATTCTCTACCTATAATAATGAAGAAGAATTGACAATTTTCTTTTTTAAATTTTAATTTCTTCATTGAAAATGATTTCAAATTTAGAGAAAAGTTACAGGACCAGAACAAAGAACTCCCATATACACTTTGTCGAGAGGCCCTCTCCTCGCATTCCAATTTTGCTATTTGTCTTAATAATGGCCTTTTATGGCCAAATCATGCAGGACTATGTATTTCACCCAGTTGTCCCGTCTCTGTAGTCTTCTTTAATCTGGAATAATTTCTTACTATTTCCTGGATTTCCCTGACTTTGGGCAATAATCTTCAAAAATGTCATTTTGTAGAATATGTCTAAATTAAGGGTTGATATTTTTACATGATTAGACTGAAGTTATGTGTTTTGGTCTGGACCATCACAGAAATGATTCCTTTCATTATATGCTTTTTTTTTTTTTTTTTTTTTTTTGAGACAGAGTCTCACTTTTGTTGCCCAGGCTAGAGTGAGTGCCGTGGCGTCAGCCTAGCTCACAGCAACCTCAAACTCCTGGGCTCAAGCAATCCTCCTGCCTCAGCCTCCCAAGTAGCTGGGACTACAGGCATGTGCCACCATGCCCGGCTAGTTTTTTTTTTTGTATATATATTTTTAGTTGGTCAATTAATTTCTTTCCATTTTTAGTAGAGACGGGGTCTCGCTCAGGATGGTTTCGAACTCCCAACCTCGAGCAATCCGCCCGCCTCGGCCTCCCAGAGTGCTAGGATTACAGGCGTGAGCCACCGCGCCCGGCCTCATTATATGCTTTTTGATGGCATCTGGTGTCAATTTGTCCTGTTACAGGTGGTGTTACTTTGGTCAGTTGATGAAAATAATGTTTACTATATTTTTGTCACTGTACAGTTACTTTTTTCCCCCTTTGTGATTAATAAGTATTTTTTTGTGGGGAGATACTTAGAGATTATGTAAAATCACATTCCTCATTTCACTTTTACCCATTGATGTTAACATCTATGAGTGCTTCTTACTTGGATTAATTATTACTCTGATGGTTACCAAATGGTAACGTTTCCAATTCCTTCACTCCTTTTATTTATTAGTTGGTATTCTGCTGTAACAAAGAGATTTAAAAAGAATGTATTATTAACATCTTGTCGTGTGAAAATGGTGGGAGATAACAAAGACATATTTTGAAATTAGAAATTAGAGAAGTATTGAGTCTCAAAATCTTATGACTGTTCTGAATATTGATCTCTGCATTTATTCATTTATATCACTGTCAGAATGGACTCCTGGATTGCTATTTTATTCAGTGTGCTTTAATTTGTTACCATCATTGTTATCCAAATTTGGATAGTGGAAGACCTTTCAAACTGGCTTTTATATCCTTTTCTATATCGCCATCATTTTTTGAGCCCTTCCTTACTTTTTGGCACAGAAAGATGTTGTGGGCTCATTGTATTATTTCTCAGCCTCACACCTGGAAACAACCATTTCTCCAAAGAGTCCTGATTACTTTTAGCTGAAGTAGTATGCAGAAACCAAGATTTGGGCACTGGGGGTATGTTCATTGCTACTGAGATGTTGTTCTCACACCTCCAGTGATCAGAATTAAGAAGCACACACGCTCCTTATATTTATTTCTTTCTATATTAAAATCTTGAATTCACACTGATATACCTGGTTTTTCTAGTTTCAGTCCAACACTTCTGAGTTAATTCTACTTAACCTCTTTCCCTATCTGCACTGACAATCAAAAACCTGGCTGTGTTACCTTCAATATATTTACTTACTTGCTCAGTCCCCCGGTATATTACCAGTCTCCAGACTGCACTGGCCTGCTCTTTTGTTCAGGAGCCTGCCTTCTATGGGCCTGTGCCTTCACAGGGCTGCCACCCTAGTGTCCGCATTATGTAGACACTGGCTACCATTAGCCTGTCTCTTCAGCTCCATATGGGATCTGGCTACTTCTGGGGGGCAACTGAAAGATTGTGAAATGAATTTGAGAGCTGGAAAAAACTTTGGAGAGAAATCTGAGTAAACACTAACCAGTGACTTTGTGCAAAAGAGTCAATATTCACGAATTTATTTTTATCACTGAAGCACATCATTCACATTTTGCTCTCTTGTGTAACTTTCTAGCTATTGGCAAAGGCCCCTGTGAATGGGGAGCCTATTATTTAATGCTTTAACCATTGTCACAATTAAGCAGACTTTTCCTAAAAGTTGTGTGCCATTAATAATATTAGTTAAATCACTACTGTATTTTCCAAGATATGTCTAAGTTGGAAAGTGCTATATACCAGGAAATGTGGCTAATAATATTTGTGAATTATTAGTTTTTTTTTTTTTTTTTTTTTTTTTTTTAAGACAAGAGTCTCCCTATATTATCCAGGCTGGTTTTGAACTCCTGGGCTGAAGCAATCCATCGTCTCAGCCTCTCTAGTAGCTAGACTACAGGCATGAGCCACTGCACTCGGATAAATTGTTAGAATTTTTTAAATGCTAACTACGCTAAGAAAAATCATGTGTAGTTGGAGATCAAAAAGAAATTTTCTGAGTAAAATTACCTTGAAAATATTTCTGCCATTGGAATTGGTGAATTTTTCTATTCTTGAAGAATCGAGAATTTACACATTTTGACTGTAATGTCTCTTGTGTGACAACTAGCTGTGAAAGCTGAATTTTTATTTAATTTTAATTTAATGCCCTTAATGCTTTTAATTTAATGCCCTTTAGAAAGAAAGTCTTTATTAACTGGGCTTTTGTGTTAATTTTTGTTGAACTCCCTGTAAAAGTTAAAAATAAAGTAAAATGCGTTTTATTACATCATGCTTTCTGCCAGGCTTGGTAATAATTCCTCGACTCTGATGTTTTATTTATTTTATCCATTGCCCAGTAGTAATTACTGTGCACTTAGTAAATATTTGCTGATTGAAGGAATTCCAAGTTGCCTGTACAGAGAATCTTTTGAAGAAACTTTCAAATTCTAAGAGGAAAAAATGTTAATAGCAGAAAATTAAAGCAAGCATTTGTAAAGCTGTAGTTCAGAAGTAGAATTTCTTTGCTGTTTTTAAATGTATTCTTTTGGAAAATAGGTTCCTCTTCATTTTATGAAGCTTAGTCACACGTTTGAAAAGTTTCTTGCTTTATCTAGAAATGCCACTGAAAAGAATCAATGAAGGTGATGTTTTCCTGACAGCCTGGTTAACAGAATCATTTTGTCATCCATTCACTCATCCAACAAATATTAATAGAGTTCCTACTGTGTACCTCTGTTCCACATTTGTTTAGTGTCTGCTATATTTTTGGCATTATATAACATGTTGGAAATATACAAATAAATAAGAAACATTGTTTGCTCTTAAAGAACTTAACTTCATTTGATGTGAAATACTCTTATTTATTCTCAGATCAGTGTTTTTAAAAAAGGAGGAAAGATGAGTATAAAATGGAAGAAAGAATAACCAGAGATTTAGCCACTGTGTCTCTAAGGTGTCATCTTCAGTGACACTGTAATGAGATGTTTAGGAATACTCGATTAAACATTTAGCTCCCTAAGGCCATTGAGTCTGCTAGTTTTGTTGAATCATTTTTAAAGAGTACATTCCTTTAATTTCCTTAATTAACAATTCTGGTTCTATGCTTGTTATTTATATTACAGGAGTAATTTTCATTTGCAAAGCACATTCATAGGAGTCACTTCCATGTACATTTTGTCAACTAAATTCTTCACAACATTCTAGGACTCATTGTTTCTCCAGTTTCTATTTAGATATATCTTTATTCTCTCTCACCATCTTCGTGGGAGTAGGTGTTGCTAATACACTTAGTTTCCTTGATAATAAGATTACAGTTGATACTAGAAAAGGTAATAAAGCCCTCTCTTAGGGTCCCTTGTACCACTGTTGGGAACAAAAACACCCTGGTAATTTTAAAATTCTGAATGTTTTGACATTTACCAGCATTTACGTGGTATCTCTAAAAATTACGTGTAATTCTTGCATGATAGAAGGTAAGGAGCTGATGAGTGAAAGTCTGTATTAATATTTCTCTTTGGTATAGCTACTAATGTCTGAACTCCCCAAGTTCAGGGTGTGGCTTTAGGTATCCAAATATAGAATGCTGCAGGAATTTAGTCCATGCTACAAAGACATGCCCTGTTGACCACCGTACGTACGGGGAGCTCATGTTCTGGCTGTTCTAAAGATAAGCCTGTCTTGACCGTGCTGAGCAGCTGAGCATCTAGTCTCACTCAGAAGTGACACCAGAACGTCTCTAAAACCACTGAGTTAAGATGAAATGTGGAAGGCCTTAAACTTCTTCAGCTTTTAGATTTAAAAAGTTATTTTCTTTCATGCTTATATTAGTTAAAATTTCTTTTAATTATCAAAGCCCTACTCTATTGTACCTTTGATTAATTGAGTTTTTGTATGATAAATTATGTCTATCATTCTAAAAATAACTTTTGAGCCTTTTAAACTTGAAATTCTCAGTTGAAATTGAATTTAAAATGGTGAATACTAGTGTATACTTATGTTGTGTTAGAATACAGTATTTTATATAAACATGCTAATAATTCAAACATTTTCAAACTGTTAATAAGTTTTTAGCTGTTACATCAGAAAAGTTTCAAAATGTAGAACTTCTTTCCATAAACATTTCATATGGGCAACTTTGAATATAGTTATTTTTATTAGTAGTATTTATTCTTTTTTTCTTCCCTCTGTCTCCCTTCCCAAACCTTTTGGTACTTACAAAGATATTTTTATGCTTTAATAAAAGGCAGTGAGTATGTATTTAATTGTGCTGTATTTAACTCTACTGCTCTATCTCAGGATAGTAGAAATTGATTTCTCTGAAATACTTCAGTTTGCCAAAAGAAATTGTTATGTCAGTTGCTTTCTTGAAAGACATTACAAATGGTTTTGAAATCATGAATTTAGTATATAGCATTTTAAAAAGTAGCAGGAGAGTAATTAAAAACTGAAAAGCAAGATGAATGTAATGTGTATGTCTGTTATATCCAAAGTCGGCCATAGCTGATGGTGATTTGGCTGTATTTCGAGGTTTTCTCAGAATGTAGGAGAGGAGGAGGGGGAGGAGCATGGTGGTTAAGAGGCTTTTTTTTTTTTTTTTTTTTTTTTTTGAGACAGAGTCTCACTTTGTTGCCCAGGCTAGAGTGAGTGCCATGGCGTCAGCCTAGCTCACAGCAACCTCAATCTCCGGGGCTCAGCGATCCTTCTGCCTCAGCCTCCCGAGTAGCTGGGACTACAGGCATGCGCCACCATGCCCGGCTAATTTTTTGTATATATATTTTTAGTTGGTCAATTAATTTATTTCTATTTTTGGTAGAGACGGGGTCTCGCTCAGGCTGGTTTTGAACTCCTGACCTTGAGCAGTCCGCCCGCCTCGGCCTCCCAAAGTGCTAGGATTACAGGTGTGAGCCACCACGCCCGGCCAAGAGGCTTTTAAGTCAGCAGATGTACTGAATCCTGTTTCTACTACTGAATTTGGTATGTGAATTTGGACAAGTTACTAAACTCTTGGAGCTTCAGCTTCCTGATCTGTATACCAAGGATTATAATATTCCAATACCTACTTCGTAGGATTATTGAGAGAATTTCGTGAGATAATTCACATAAAGCATTTCGTATAGTTACTGGAAATTGCCAAGTGCTCACAAAATGTTAGCTACTACTATTTATTAATATGCATATAAAGATGCACAGAATGCTTTATAATTATAAATTAGTTATTACCCATAGTATTTAGGTGATTTCACAAATCATCTTTAAAGATTTTTTAGGATAGCATGTACTTATTGTAAATATACCAGATGACAGTTTATATGGCAGTACTTTATTAAGCTGTTTTGTATTTTTAGGCCTGCAACTTAATACAAGTATATGGCTACATGCACTGGGTGCATTGGTTTTATCAGATTGCCTTTTATAGATGAACAAGTAAATACTCATATTTTAATCTTTTAAAGGTTATCCTTTATAATGATTTCTTTATATCAGGTTTGCTTAAGGCAGGGAACACAAATTTTCTCCTCATGCTACTATAAACCACGCAGCTCTAAATTGGTGCCTCCATTGTGTTACAGATTTCTGTGATCCTGTTCTGGAGCCAAGGATTTTCCAGTGCTGCTTTGAAATGAGATAGCATGGAAACAATATTGTTTGTCTTTACCACAACTGTGGGATAGCAAGTAGACAGTTAAAAACAAAACAAAACAGATCCTTTTCTTTAAGGAAGAAAAAAGCCAGTTACACATTCAGCTAATACTTATGTGGCAACTTTTTCAATAGTCATTGTCTTATGGAAGCTTACAATATAGTAGGAACATAAGATGTAACCAAATAGTTACAAAGCAAGATAGCTTATGTGATGTGCCATTTGATAGAAATAGTAAGTACTATAGAAATTCACAGAGGGAAAGATCACTTTCAGCCAAAGTGCTTCATCTACTTATAACATTGTACAACTAAGGATGTACCTAGGAATGACTCATGTATCTTTTTTAGAAGGCTGCTTCAGTTGGGTGGCCACAGGAATGCCAGTTTCCTTGCTTCTCTGATGATGGCTATTCTAGCCCTCCGTATGTCTATATTCTTCCCATTACTAGTACCCTGCTGCAGTCCAAAAGCTTTCTCTTCTTAGGTACAGTTTTCATGTCTTTCAAGCGTTGGTCCAAAATAGTTATATTGTAGTGGGACTGACAGCAGCAAGTAGGCAGGGGGAGGAGAGAGCAACTTGTTTTGGAGTAGAGTCATTCATCCTCTATTATAGAAAGCACCCTGTTTATAGCAGCAAGGGATGTGGGAGAACAATGAAAAGTAGAATCCTTATCTTGCCTCTGTTCCTATAAAAATCCACAAATGTGTCTCTTTCTCCCACCATTCTACATTCATACACCCTCTTGTCTCCTGATGAGTTTTGGGTACACATACCATACTGTCCCCTCTCTTCTATCCTCACCACCCGCTTTGTTCTAGAGCCATGCTCCAGTTCTGAATCCCCTGGCATTTTGATGTCTTGTTTTTCAGCCTGTTGGAGCCCCTCTTCCAAGTTGTGGGAGACACCTCTATGAGGAAGAACTGACATAACTCTATTGATGTATAGTTGATGTCTCTAGGAGAATCCTGAGTCCATTAATGTGGACTGTGGCAGATTGCTCATGTGTAATATTTAACTTTCGTACTGTTATTAGTACTCTATGTCTGAACAGTTTCTTTTGAAGAGAAAATGTGTTTCACATTTCAAACTTGGCCTCTGTTGGCCAAGGTTTTTTTGTATAGAATGTAGCGATAACAAATATCTATCAACGGTGGTTATGGAGCTTTAAATGAGAATGTATGTGACAGTGTATAATAAAATGTAAAGCCCCAAGGAGTGTTAATAATCACTGTGTTGGGTAAAAGAGCAAGTTCCTGCTCTCTAGGAACTCATCACCCAGAGGGCAAGATGGGCATATGTAATCTCATGACAGTATATGATGAATCCCGTGGCAGAACATGTACAGGTGATCAGGGAGCACAAAGAAGAGCAGCTATAATCTGGAAATAGTCACTAGGGAAAACTTCATGGAGGAAAGGCTAAGGGAGAGGAAGCCTGGCAAAGAAGGAATGGCATGGAGCTTGGGGGAATACGGTATATTCAGAAAGCTGCAAACATGGTTGTAAGTATGAGTGGACTATAAACTGCCTGCTTGTGGTGTCTCATCTGATTATCAGGACCATGTAGCTTCTTTAAAGAGGTAATGTTATTGCACAGTGGTTGACGACTCTAGCCTAAAACCTTGGTTTGACCATTTACTAATGTGGTATACCTAATTATGAACTTCACTTTCATAACCTTTAGGTTGAATATGATGATAAAAGTACCTACTTCAAAGTGTTGTTGCAGTGGTTATTTGAAATAACGTTTGCAAATCTCCTGGTATTTAGTAAATATTTATACAATGTTAGCAGTTTTTATGGCTGTCCTGAAAATTCTTTTTTTTTTTTTTTTTTAATTTAAAAGCCAATTAATTTCTTTCTATTTATAATAGAGACGGGGTCTCGCTCTTGCTCAGGCTGGTTTCGAACTCCTGACCTCAAGCAATCCACCCGCCTCAGCCTCCCAGAGTGCTAGGATTACAGGCGTGAGCCACCATGCCTGGCTTGAAAATTCTTAAAGTCACTTTTCCCTTTCAGTTTTCTATAATTTAGTGTTCCAGTCTAACAGTTTCATTAGCAGTGTTTTAAACACCAACTCTTGTTTGTTATAATGGAAACAATGAAACAGAATTTAAATGCATTTTAACAATGATCTAGCTCAATTTTATTATTTTATGTGTTAAGATTCAAGAATGGTTTAACATATAGAAATCACTAAGTGTGATATATCAACAGAATCAATGACAAAAACTATATGTTCATTTCAATAGGTGCTGAAAAAGTGTTTGATAAAATTCCACATCCCTTCATGATAAAAACTCTCAACAAATTGGGTTATAGAAGGAACATATCTCAACAAATAAAGGCTATATGTTCCAAAACCACAGCTGATATCATACTGATGGGGAAAAAACTGAAAGCCTTTCCACTAAGATCTGAAACAAGACAAGGATGCCTTAACACTGTTATTCAACATAATACTGGAAATCCTATCCAGGGCAGTTAGGCAAGAGAAAGAAAGAAAAGACATTCAAATAGGAAAGGAAGTAGTCAAATTATGCTTATTTTCAGATGACATGATCTTATATTTAGAAAAACCTAAAGACTTGGCCAAAAAACTCTTAGAATGGGTAAATGAATTTAGTAAAGTTGCAGATACAAAGTCCACATACAAAAATCAGTGGTGTTTCTGTACGCTGACAGCAGTCAATCTGAAAAAGAAATCAAGATGGCAATCTCATTTAAAATAACTACAAAAACAAACAAAATACCTAGGAATAAATTTAACCAAAGAAGTGAAAGACCTCTATAAAGAAAACTTTAAAATGCTAATGAAAGAAATTGAAGAGGACACACACAAAAATGGAAAGATATCTTATGCTCATGGATTGGAAGAATTAATATTGTTAAAATTTCTATACTACTCAAAGTGATCTACAGATTCAGTAGCTACCCTATCAAAATACCAATGATATTCTTCACAGAAATAGAAAAAAACTGTCCTAAAATTCATATGGAGCCACAAAAGACCCTGACTAGCTAAAGCAATCCTCAGAAAAAAGAACAAAGCTAGATGCCTTACACTACCTGATTTTAACTTATGCTGCAAAACTATAACAACAAAAATAGCATGGAAACGGCCTCAAAACAGACACTAGACCAATGGAATAGAATAGAGAATCCAGAAGTAAATCTACTCACACACTTACAGCCAAATAATTTTCTACAAAAGTGCCAAGAACATACACTGGGGAAAGGGCAGTCTCTTTAATAAATGGTGCAGTGGAAACTGGGTATCCATATGCAGAAGAATAAAACTAGATCCCTACATTTCAACATACACAAAAATCAACTCAAAATGGATTGAAGATTTTAAGACCTGAAACTATGAAACTATTAGAAGAAGACATTGGGGAAATGCCTCAGGATATTAGTCTAGGTAAAGATTTTTTGAGTAAGACCTTAAAAGCATAGGCAACCAAAGCAAAAATAGATGAATGGGGATTGTATCAAGCTAAAAAGCTTCTGCACTGCAAATATTTCCTCTCATACTGTAGGTTGTCTCTTCAGTTTGTTGAATATTTGCAAAATATCAATCTGACAGGGATTTATAGCCAGAATATATAAGAAAGTTCAAAAACTCAATAGCAAGAAAACAAATAATCTGATTTAATAATAGGCAAAAAACCTGAATAGATTTTTCTCAGAAGAAGGGACATAGATGACCAACAGGTATATGAAAAAATGTTTATCATCACTTATCATCAGGGAAATGCAAATCAAAATCACAATGAGATATTATCTCACCCTAGTTAAAATGGCTATTATCAAAAAGAAAAAAAAATAACAAATGTTGGCATGGAAGCAGAGAAAGGGGAATGTTCTTTGGTGGGAATGTAAAGTAATCATTATGGAAAACAGAATGGAGGTTCCTCAGAAAAGTAAAGATAGGACTACTGTATGATCCAGCAATCCCACTGCTAGGTATATTTCCAAAAGAAAGGAAATCAGTATACTGAAGAGATGTCTGCACTCCCATGTTTATTGCAGCACGATACCTAATAGCCAAGATATGGAATCAACCTAAGTATCCACCAGCAGATGAATGGATAAAGAAAATGTAGAACATATACACGTGGAATATTATTCAGCCATAAAAAGAATGAAATCCTGACATTTGCAGCAACGTGAACAGAATAGGAGGTCATTATGTTAAGTGAAATAAGAGCCAGGCATAGAAAGACAAATATCACACAGTCTCCCTCATACATGGGAGACAAAATAGTAGGTCTGTTGGAGTTAGAGTGGAATGGGGATGACCAGGGGCTGGGAACAAATTGGGAGCAATGAAGAGAAGTTGGTTAATAGGTACAAAAATACAGTTAGAAGGAATAAATTCTAGTATTTTGATAGTAGAGTAGGGAAATTGTAGTTAATAATTTATTGTGTATTTCAAAATAGCTGGAAAAGAAGAATTTTGGTCTTCTGAAAAAGAAAAATAATGGTCCCAACAGAAAGAAAAGATAAATGTTTGAGGTGATGGATATCTCAATTACCCTGATTTGATCATTACACATTATATACATGTATCAGAATATCATATGTACCCCCAAAATATTAATGTGTACAACTATGATATATCAATTTACAAAGAGAATCTGAGCCACAGTTAAATAACCTAGCTATGATGTCACTGTGAATCAGCAGCACAGCTGGAACTAGTATCAGGTCTCTTTGCATTCCAGGATTCTTTCTATTGGCCTTGGAATAAATTGCCAAAAGTCACTCTGTGATGGTAACCTGTAGCATTGGCCACAATTTTGAGCAGAAATAATACAAGTTAACAATGAGAAATTGGCATTCCTGTAGTTTGCAGATTGGGAAATATTTTTTTTAAAGGAATATCATGTCCTCTGCCTGCTCTCTGGTGGAAGTGCTATTTAGCAACAGCCATGTGTGAAAGACCAATGACAGGCAAGTTGTAAGGAACCGGTAATTCTTAAATGAATAACTCTTTTACCATCAAGAATTTTTTTATATGGACAAATACCTATTTCTGTTTATTTGGATCTTCTCACTAAAATGTAAAAATAGATTTTCATCATACTTATCAATTAAACATGTTCTACTTTATTCAAGAGCATCCAACAAATAATTTATTGAGCCCCTGGGTACCAAGTGGTGAGCAAGAAATGTATACTTACTGGAATAAGAAGATGTTGAAGGAGTAATCATACAAATAATTAGTAAATGCTATACATAAAGAGTAGAGAGGGATATATGATCATATAGCAATGTTTGTAAAGGCTCACCTGAGGAATTAAAGTTTTAGCTGAGATAAGAAAGTTTAATGAATAGGCAACAAAGAGGCAGAGGGCTGGATAAAAGGGTCTCATACAGAGGAAACAGCATGTACAAAGGCCCTGAGGAAAGACAGGGCATGAAATGTTCTAAAATTGAAAGAAAAGAAGAGAATTTGGAGCAGAGAAAGCTAATATAAAATGCAACTTCTGGTCATGAGAAGAGAAGTGAGTGCATTTACTAGGCATCACCAAAGAAACCACAGCAAAAGGGGAAGTGAACCTCCTCCCCAGATAAATTGTTTTATATTAGAATTTTGTTGTTTTAAAGATTTATTGTCAGGGAAACCATTTGCTATTTACTAGGTAGAGTAATGGTAGGATTTGGGCATTTTAATTACATGTTCTTTTTTATTTGATTTTTCTTCCTTTCTGTACTGGCTTATTGGAAGGGGATATTTTGATGTGCTGGAGTATTTAGATCAGGGACTTTTACTGCTGAACAGTCAGAAATGACAGAGAGAATCTTATCTTGTTTTCTTGACTGAGGTTTTTGTGTGGGTGTGAGAGGTGCAGCTGCACTGAGGTTTTTTGGCAGTCAAGACAGGGCAATTCTCAATGCATTTCATCTTGAATAGGAAGAAAGTTAAGAGTAAAAAAGCTACTTTGACTGTGTTAAATTCAGTGGAAAGCACCCAGGGCCTGAACCTTTGGCTGATATCCTAAGTTATTTGGCTAAATGGATACAGCAGCCTCAGGCCCATGTCCAGGCTTATGGCATGAACACACGAAGGAGAGAGCATTAAAAATAGAGCTTTGTGTCAATATAAAATTATCAATTACCAAATAAAGTTTTTAATTGAACTTTTTGTTTGTGATTTATTTAAGCTTTTTCTCCAAAAGCACGTAATAAAAAGGCAGATTATGAAATCCAAGCTTTGCTTTCAAATATGAATTCACAATTTTATGTAGTTTATTAGATCTTTTTCAGATTTATTTATACGCAGATGGATTCCCAGATCTTCTTTTATTGCTCTCTTGTTTTCTTCACTGCCTTTTGACCTCTTCTGTGGTCTGTAAGCACTTTTGTTTTCCTAAACCCTAAAATTAAATGCAAACAATATAAAACTCCTCATTTTTCAAGCACACTTGCATCTTTTCCTTTGGATAAACTCATCATTATCCTTCATAGAAGTAGATACTACTGATTTGATTTGAGTGTTTAACTGCTTTTTATATCTTCATTGTTATTTAGTATTATTGCTTTCAGAGTAGTGTAAATTCAGATTCTGTGGTTGATTTGAGTTCAGATCCAGCCCTGCTTCTTAGTGTCTTGGTTCCATTATCTCCTCAGTTTTTCATCTTCAAAAGGGAGATAATCATGTTAGGACCTTGTAAGTTTTCTTTTTTAAAGGCCAAAAGATGAAAATTCATATAAAGGACTAAAAATAAATGTACAGGAAAATAGATGTTAGTTATCATTTTCTTAATGATTTATTTAGGTCTAGTATCCTAGAATCTGTTAATATCTATCTTCACTTTTCTGGTCAATCTTATTCAGTCTAAAGATCATTTATATGCTGATGACCACCTATTAAGATCTCTATCCCATCCCCAACTTACCCTAAGCGCAGACTTGTATATCTCACTGCTACTGTATTGTCTACATTTAAATGTCTAATACATACTTCAAACATAACATGTCTAAAAACAGAACTTTTGATCTCTATCACCTGACCCTACTCACTTCCCCAATCTGTTCCTGCCCATCCATTCCTATCTCAGTTAATGACACCACCCTTTGTACTTCTGGCTTCCCTATACCTACCAACTCCTATCCATTTTATCAGCACACCTTATTAGAAGTATCCCCAGAATGTATCCTAAATCTGACCACTTGTCGTCATTTTCTCTGCTATTGTCACAGTCCAAGGCAATACCTTTTTTGCCTGCATGGTTATGTAAGAAATGGTCTTCTTATCGCTCCCTGTTTCCAGTCTTATCCCATACAATCCATTCTCCACATCAAACAGTGATATTTAAAACCAGATTCTTTTATTCCCCTTCTTTTTATTGATATTAGAAAACTCTGCAGAGTTCTTGAAAGTCTTTGATGACCTGGCCCCTCTCTGACTTTCTGCCTATTTCTTGAACACTACTAGTTCATTCCTGTTTGAAGGCTTTTACACTAGCTTTTCCCTCTGGGATCTTTCTCTCACAGATCTTCACAGTGTGGGACCTTGCAATTTTTAGGTCTCTGTTTAGATGCCAACTCCTCAGAGATGGTTACCCTGATGTCTTTCCTTCCTTTCGTAATAGCTACTCACCATCTGAAATTTCCCTCCATTTTCTTCTTTCATAAATTGTACCCTCCCAACCCCAAAGGAATTTAAGTTCCATAAGGGCAAGGACGCTTTATCCATCTTGTTCACTGCCATATGCCTGGTGCTTATAATGGAACCTGATACTCAGAATGTTTATAGTATTACAGTATTATATGGATGGATGGCTACATGAAAGAACGAATAAGTATGTATCTGGTAAGTTTTCCACAACCAGGGAAATGAGGGATTATTTCATCCTGTACAAACTTTGTATACATGCTTATTTTAGACTCAATCATGCTAATATTTGTCCTAATTGCTTTTATCTGTCTCTTCTGTTTTAGATCGTAAGCCTTTGTGGGTAGGAGGTTTGTCTCATTGTTTTTAGCTTCTCATAGAGTGCTAGATACCATTTTAGTACTTCTGTTGATTAAATTGGAAATTCAATCTAACATCTTTATTTCCTCTGAAATTATAGTATATATATATGTATATATTTAAAGCAGTTGTGTTTAAAATATACATTCCCCTTTTATCTTTTACAGTTCATAATTGGACCCTTGAGGACACCCTTCAGTGGTTGATAGAATTTGTTGAACTCCCTCAATATGAGAAGAATTTTAGAGACAATAATGTCAAAGGAACAACACTTCCCAGGTGAGTCTTTATTATCCAAATGTATCTTTCTACTCTGGGAGAATTATATACTAGATGTCATTTTTCAGTGCTGAGTCTACAAGTTACTTCTGTGGCTGAGGGCACAAAGGAAATACTATAAATATATCCATTCCTTAATATTTTAAAGGTGTGCATTTTCAAGTTTTAATCAGTTGTTCTTCTCTAAATAATCAGATCCTTTAAAAAATTTATTTCCAAAGGTGGGTCAGGTATATTATTTGCAGATAACATTAGAGGTCTACTTTTGAATACTTGGTAGATCTAAGAAAAAGTTATTCATTTGGTACTGGTTCATTTTCTTGAAGATACCTATTTGAATGGATTAATATACAGATTTTTCTTGATTGGCATTCTTTTAATGATAACAATAACCATTTAATTACAGTGGCTATGTTATATCTCAATTTACAAAATGAAGTTTAATAAACAAAAATAAATGGTAACAACCATTTTAAAATATGTTATGTGGAGGTACTTTATATTATCTCATTTAAGGCTTATAATTAAAACAAGGTATATATTATCATCACCATTTTACAGGTTAAAAAAACCATTAGAGACAAGTGAAATATTTTGCCCAAGGCAGTATTTAAACCCAAATAGATCTGATACCAAAGTCCAGCATGCCAATTTATTCCTTAGATGTCTGAAACCTGTTTTTTTTTAATTTTATTTTCTAAATCTCCATTAGTTAACCTAATCTCAAAGGATTTAAATGTTAAAATTTACAGTGATTCTACCAGAACTTTTTATCCTTACAAGACTTTTTGTATGATTTATTTTTCCCTGGGTTGTTTACTACATCGAAAAAATTTAAATCAGTTATTACAATCTAATTGTTATACATAATGAAATATACACATATCACTAATCAATTTGCTTACAAGTTCTATTTAAATAAGTAGTCCCTGTTCCTTTGTGGTTTGTATTTTAGATCAAGTTGGAAGTTTTCAGATCTCCATTAAATGTATTCTGAACATCAGGACCAATATTTCTGATTTTATTATGCATGTGACTAGAATGATGGAATTTTGGGGATAAGAGTCAATTCAACAAGTACTTGTTGAATATCTTTTATGTTAATGGTACAAGTCCATACTAGAAAGAAGAAAAAAATTAAATATAGTTCTTGCTTTTAAATGAAACAGATTACTAAGTTAAAACAGACAGAGTATTAAAATGGGATCAGGGTTTTTTTGATTTACATGTGTTGCCCTGGATATGAGAAGCTATAGCATTTTTCTTATGTTAACTTTTGGGAAGTTTTTTTAAAAATCTGAGAGTTTTTTAACAACATGAAATTTTTGAAACAAAAGTTTTTTAACAACATGAAATAAAATAGGCTGGTCTATGTTTGACAGTTAATGTTATAGCCACTTTTTTCCTTTGGTTAAATAAAGTTTGTCAGAGATGCCTCAAATTCTAGTAGAATTGTAGAGACAACATCATACACTTGTCAAGGTCAATTTTTTAAAATAATGAACATGTTACTATAGAAAAACTTATAAATGTAAAAGTTTAGTTTTCATATTAGTCCATTGAGGACTTTAGGGGAAGAGAAAGGAAAATGGTAAACTCTTCCTCAAGCCCCTGTTATGTGGTGATGGACATTAGCTGAGTCAACCTAAGGAGCAGTATCAATTAACTTCAATTACTGTGTAAGTTACAGAGCTTTTTTGTAGGGGATCTATAGACGTAAGAGCTGGTTATAAGCATGTATAAGAAAATATATTATTATACAAATATTATGTACCCATAATAATGTAAAATAAAAACATTTTGAAAAAAGAAAATGTATTACACATTCCAGATAGTTGGCTTACAGTAATCTATTATGATGTTTCTTTTTTTGTGACATTAAAACACTGTTACTTCTGGTATGTGCAGCCTAAACTATGTTTGTTTTATCTTAGCTGTAGCAGTTATCTTAAATCTTTTACTATATTTTCTATAGTCTGTAATTCTTAATTACCAGAGCTTATACTAAGGCTTCCTTCACCTGAAACATGCCTTCTCATTCCTTTCAGACCTGTGTGTACTTCCCTGACACCCTCATTCCTCAGGTGGAATCATTTCCACTTCTGGGCTCCAGCTGCACCTTGCATAAAATTCTGTTACATGGTTTCCTTTTTACTACATCTCATTGTCTTTCTTAAATTTGGTCTATTGATAGCATTGCTATTAATTCATTCACACATCGATCCATGGATTCATTCAACTATTATATAAACATTTTTTAAGCTTCTACTTTTGTCAAGTACCATGGCAGGCTTTGAAGAGGTAAGGCATGGTTTTTGCCTTCAAGCAGTTTGATAAGCATCATGTTAAAGGTGTAAGCCAAGCAGACAGGAAAGGCACCTGAAGAAATGATGAAGGAAGGCATTTTGAAAAGAAAATGTTAAAGTTCTTTGCTCTCTAAAGTTTTATAGAAGCCTCATTGGAATTCCTATAATTTCTCCATACTCAGAGGTATTATTTTCCCAAATAAAATGTGGTGGTTCAGAGTAGTCTTTGGAATCATATATATTTGGGTTTGAATCCTTGCCTTACCTCTTACTAGTTATATAACCTTGGCCAAATTACTCAACCTCACACAAGTATCCTCACCTATAAAATGGAGATATTATACACATTATATGGTTTTCTTAAGTATCAATAAAATCATTGGCACAGGACCCAGCATATAGTAATGTTGTTTTTATTATCATTGTTATTAAATATATTATTATTATTAGACTTTGCATTATAAGATCTTTACCAGCATCATACTTGTTTGTAAAGAAATCTTAGTTGAGTACTGGCTACTTGTATTTGCCTTTCAAAACAAAGTGATTTTATTTCCTTATATCTCCTGTACCTTTTGGCCCCCTACATGCTTTCTTCATTGCAAATACAATGGTTTGATACTTCTTACTACATAAATCCCTCTACCCACCTACCCCAACTTATGAAGGATTCTTGCTTCCCACTTACGGCTTCAGTGTACTTTGCTCAATTTTAAACAGTTTAAATATTAGAATGTAAAGGTATAGATTTTTTTTATACCTTTAAAGAAAAAAAAAGTAACATAATCTAAATTGAGCACTATTTTTCAAAGTCTGCTATTGATGTTAAGTAAGTTACAATTTTATTCTTTGTGCAATGATAGTAAAATGCCAGAGTTAATTAATGATTATAAAATATCTTCAACTTTATACATTTCTAAATCATAGTAAGTTATAGCAGTAACCTTAGAAAACAACTTGTCTATATAGCAACTAAATTATTAACATACAGGAGTCTTTCTACGGCTAACGTTGCATTGAAAGGGTTTTTGAAATATGTCATAAAGTATTAAATCACACATGGATGAGCTCTGTGATCAATAATATGTAAAGTATAAAGTGTGTTGCTCAAATCTTTAAATTTATATACTAGAAATATTTTCATTTAATATATATATTTTTTAAATGAACAGGATAGCAGTGCATGAACCTTCATTTATGAACTTCCAGTTGAAAATCAGTGACCGGAGTCACAGGCAAAAACTGCAGCTCAAGGCACTGGATGTGGTTTTGTTTGGACCCGTAACACGTTAGTATTCTCTCTCAGAGTATGATGTAAACAAATAATCTGATCATCTCTGTGTTACCTAAGTAAGGAAAAAGTAAGAAAGGTAGTAGACCTTTAAGAAGAATCATCTATTACCTGTGAAAGAAACTTAATACTACCTTAAAACAAAAGATTTATAGGATGGGATTGTCTGTCATTGAAACATGGAGTGTGAAATTTTCAAATCTCATTGCTCATGCCAAAAGTTGTAAAAGCTATGATTAGCTTATAGTTTAGAATTTCTAGATTTAAAACTTGGGATCTTTATAACAGTTTTAATGTTTATGTTATTACTGGATAGTCAGTGAAGAATCATTTAAAAAATAATGCAATCTGACCATCTTGATGGCATGAAGTAATAGATCCTAACAATTTCATTAATCATGAACAAAGGGGTTTTTTAGATCAAAGGCAAAGACCCACTTGAAGCTTTATAAAGTAATAGACTATCCTGGTGGGAGCACAAGGTGGATAATGTTATTTGATTGTTTTGAAGAAGAACATTTAAGGAAGTGTAATGTCATACTTATAATGAAAATAAACCCTGTTTTTGTTTACTTCGACAGGAACACTATTTTTTCCCAGAAATTTAATATGTTTATTTAATTTCATATTTCAGAAAACTTTGGGAAAAAATAAAATAAAGAGTACACATTTTAGAGGAGTTGTGTTTTATTTTTCAGAAGCCAGAAAGGAATAACAAAATTAGTACTTAAAAAATAATTAATAAAGAAAATGGCTTCCACAATTTACAAATTAGGAAACTAATGTTTATTCTACCTGAATATTTGGACTTAGGAGATTTTTAGGTTTCTGTGTTTCCATCTTGAGGATGGCCCTTCTAAACATGAGTTACTGGAGTTGGTTGAATGGATTTCCTGACTTTACTGGTAATTCCATTTTTGGCTCAAGCTAAAAGAGCAGCTGGTGAAACAGCTGGAACTTGCCTTTTTGAGAGTTGGTGGAAATTACAAACCCTAGGAAAGAGAACACTACTCAAATGGCGAGTGTTCCATAGAGATGATCTCTCTCTAACCTTTTCCTTTTCCTAAGTTCTGGACTGAATCCTTTAGGGGCAATGCCTTCTATGAGAGTCTGTCAATTTTTTTTCCATGTGAATGGTGAAAATAGGAATTAAAGTATAAAATTTGTCTGTATATACAATCTGGTCAGGAATATTTATATTTTATTATTCTGGGAACAAACCGCTTTCTAAGCCAAAAAAATTTTATTATCAAGTCATTTGAAAAGAAATCAAACTAGTCTCAATAAAAGTTACAAACAAATATTTAAATAAACCAGTTAGAAAGTTAATGATGCATAACCTTTTAAATATGTTTGTCTTAGAATTATTATTTGAGTGAATGAACACTACAGCCAGAACACCTGGGTTGGATTTATAAAAAACAAGCATTGTCAAATGAACAGAGATATATTTTAAAGAAGTTTTTACTTAAATCTTTTCCAGTTCGTGGTGCCTATTATAGGCTTGGGACTTGTCCATCTATTTATTGTTATTTATGATGATTATATTTCACCTAGAGTAAGAGAATAGGGCCCATAGTTGAAGAAGAGCCCAAGCTGAACCTCTCATTCTGAGGCAGAAATGAAAACAAATCCTTTTGAGTCTGTAGCCTTCTGTGGTACATCTCCTCCACAATAGGTGAGGAAGTGCACTCTGGCAATACGGAACATTGGAGGTCTCTGGCAAAAAGCATGGTACATATCACACTGTGCAAACTTAGACGGACCCTAGACTTGACAGCATAGGAACTTGGGATTTCTGTAGAGATTTTCATGTTATAAACTGCAAAATGTCTTCTTGTTGGAATCCTGAACATTTAAGCAGTTTTCCACTGTGAACTATATCTCTTTGGAGCATTAAACTAACACACTATATTGCATTAGCTATCATTGTGTCTCTCTTACAGAGAACCCCCTAAGAATTGGTGCGTATTGACAGTCAGGGCTAACTTAGGAAATTTGAATAGTGATTTCTGTGTTTTGTGTCTCTGAAGACAGTAAGCCCTGGCTCCTTACTCTTTTCTTTAGATGTAATGCTGACAGTTAACATCATGCCTGGCATGTTAGGAGATCCTGCTCTTTCTTGCTAGTAACCCCATGTCTCTGGCATATAGCCGTCTGAAATGGAATAGTTGTTATGGACAATTATCCCAGGGTTTTTTAGCCTTAGCACTATTCACTTTTTGGACTGGATAATTCTTTGTTACTCACAGAGGGGGCATGGAAAAGAGGTTGTCCTTGTGTATTGTAGGATATTCAGCAATATGCTTGGTTTCTACCCACTAGATGCCAGTAACAACTCTCCCCAGGTGTGGCAGCCAAAAATTGTCAAATGTCTGAGAACCACTGTTAACCTAGTTAGTTAGTTACATAGCTACATGCTTGGGAAAATGCTTTTTGGTGAATGATTAGGTTCTAGTTTATATCTGAAAGCATGACAGCTGCCTGACTTGACTGAAGGAAAGGAATTGGAATGATGATACTTTTTATGACTTTTACCCTGCAGAGGTAATTCTAGCAGCACCTGATTGGAGATGCTGTTGCTTATTCAAGGATCCCAGTGACTTTGGTTACTACTTCCTATATACCATCAGCAGGGACGTGGCTTGTCCACATGGCTTTATCTCTGTCCTAGAGGTCCAGTATATCAGATAGTCATAATAAGCACATTGATTATTTGAAGAAAGAATTTTAAAAGGCTAGAGTTTGTATATAGGATGGGGATCTTTAGTTTTTTGCTTTGTTTTGCTTTTAAATATCTACTATTTAAGAAACAGTGACTCTGTGTTGAGGTTCTGTTATAATTCAAAGATTAATCATCTGTAATTCTCTTCATAGGCCCACCTCATAACTGGATGAAAGATTTTATCCTCACAGTTTCTATAGTAATTGGTGTTGGAGGGTGCTGGTTTGCTTATACGCAGAATAAGACATCAAAAGAACATGTCGCAAAAATGATGAAAGACTTAGAGAGTCTACAAACTGCAGAGCAAAGTCTAATGGACTTACAAGAAAGGTAAGTCAATGAATATCATAACTTGGAAAATACACTTTGTAAAAATATATGGGCACGTGCTTAAATAGTCATTTAGGTTATTATATACATTAGGAATGCATGCACATTTCATATTTTTAGAAAAATATCAATGTCATAATTTATTATAAGTGTATATACTTGAGAATAAATGAGTAGACCACCAGTGGAAGTAAATCAAATGTAGTTGGAATTATATGTGTAGTTAAATTTTATTTTTAACTTAATTTAAATAATTATGAACTTCTTAAAAGCCTTTTGTAGAAGAATGTTTCTCTTCTATTCCTGTCTTTTGATCCCAAGATAATCAAAATAGCTATATAGTAGGTTGTTTGATATTTTTATTATCCAAACTTAAAGTTAATAGAAAATGCTAGGAATTCTGATTGAAATATGTATCTAATTGCTTGAAACAGTATTCTTCTTGTAAAAAATGAAATTTTGGAAACTTGCAAAGAATTTTCATATTTATTGTTCTGTAAGGCTTGAAAAGGCACAGGAAGAAAACAGAAATGTTGCCGTAGAAAAGCAAAATCTAGAGCGCAAAATGATGGATGAAATCAATTACGCAAAGGAGGAGGCTTGTCGGCTGAGAGAGCTGAGGGAGGGAGCTGAATGTGAATTGAGTAGACGTCAGTATGCAGAGCAGGAGTTGGAACAGGTATTTACATTAAAGAAAATTATTCGTTAGGATATTTGTATTGCCACTCTGAGGGGCCAGGTCCTGCTTTTGTAGAGTGTCCTGCATTTAATTTCATTGTATACTGTTACTCAGTTAATAAAAGAATCATTCGTTTATATTGTTAACATTGATCAAAGTCCATATAACTAAATAACAAAGTAGTAACTTAAAATTATCCTCATGTTCACTCATTCATGAAATCTTATCTCATGCCATGTTCATTGTCTTGAGTAAATTTAGGATGTTTATTTAACATCTATAATATGTTTGAGTTTCTGACTGTAATCTAATAAAATAAAGTATATCTAATTTCAAAATTCTATGTAAAGACAAATCTCTACTAAACATCCGTTTGAATCTTATTTAATGGTTTTAGAACATAATTGCTAAAAATTCTGAAGCTGTCTAAAAGATGTCCTTTCTTCTGTTCAGTTAAGATAGAATGTAGGCATTACATAGAGTCCTTTGGAGAAAGTGAGGTTCTAGGAGAATTTAATTTTAGGCAGATGCATCCATTTCCTATTCCTGCTGTAAAAAATTTATCACAAACTTAGTGGCTTAAATAAACATAAATTTATTATCCTAAAGTTCTGGAGATCACAGCGAGTCTACAGTGGGTCCTCCAGGCTGTGTTCTTCTGTGGGCTGCGGGGGAGGACCTCTTTTCTTGCGTGCTTCACTTGTAGAAGCCACTGACATTTCTTGGCCCATGGCCCCTTCCTTCGTCTTCAAAGCACACCACTCCAGCCTCTGCTTTTGTGATCTCATCTCCTTCTTCTGACTTTGACCCTTGTTTTTTCTAACTGATAAAGAAACTGAGGAACAAAATGGACTAGAAAACTTGCTCTCAGAATTGGAGAGTGACTCAATTGTAAACGGGGGCAAGAACCTGGATATTCTGCTTCCCACTCTGTTTTATGCAGTGTTACCATCCAAATGACTATTAAATAAGAAATAAGAATTATGTGATGAATGACATTTAATTTCAACTCATTAGAAAATATGCACTATGCATTACTATTTCCTTTAAGATTGTCCGTTTATGACAATTTGTCTGACTGAATGCAGTCATCTCTTTTGTTACTGGTAACTAGTCTTCCCTTCATACCCAAGACATAAGGTTTTTGGCCCTCTTCCCTGCAAGGAGTTTGTTCTTTTAATTTGACTCTTCTTTTAATTTGACATATTTTACAGTCATGCCTCATTTACTTGCCAACCTTATCAGTACAGAATGTAGTAAAGAATTAAAGAATTGATGAAAAAAGCCTAGCCAAAATTATACTGTGTCCAAGAATTAGATACTGTGCCCTTTACTCCTGTGAGAATGCCCTGCCTGTTCCCACCAAGACTTCGAAGTCTTGGTTTTTTCCAAGCTTGTTAGCTGTTTTTCTAAGCTTTGCAAATAAGAAAGGGCAAATCAGAAAGCAATACTGGGGAATTCTTCTACAGAGACATAAACTGATAGTAGCATCTCACAGGTGACAGCGCCTGGTAGTGAGGGAAAAGACACAATTTTTTTTCAAAAGGACCCAAGAATCATGAACACGCTACTGAAGTTTTAGCAGAGAAACCTCGCACACCTCAGTAGACCCTAAAGTTATCACAATAGGATGTACCAGTATGAACATAATAATCCTAATGAGATCTTGGGTCAATAAGAGGTGAAAAGGAAGGAAATGGATATTTTAGAAAGAACTCTATCCAACATGATTATATGAATAAGAAACACAATTTTCTGAGTGCTTACTGTGTGCCATAAATGTATGCTACACACATTGCCAATGGTTTGCTCATAATTTAAATCCTTAATACATAGATACTGTCTTCATTTACAGAGAAGTGTAGAGAGGTTAAATAACTTGCCTTAGGTCACATAACTATTACATAGCGAAGGCAAGATTTTGCACGTCATATTCCAAAACTTGTGTTTTCCCATACTGCTATTAAAAGCTTTGTTTATAGAAATAAGTTTAACTGGGAAATTAATTATGTATAATGTCACATAACCCACAGTTCCACATAGTTCAAAACATTGCTATATTTTATCTGAGGGATAATTGAACTCTTAAAATTAGAAGGCAGGAAAATCTGGTATATATTTTGTATAGTGTTATTTTCCTTAAAACAAAGACTTTTGGGTGACTAATAGTACCGCTTTATATTTTGTGTGATTTAAATAGTTTTCACATAAATTATTTTGTTCTTATAAAAAGTTTCAAAAAGCCTTTAGTCAGGACAAGTGATAATACTGTTCTACATGAGACAGTAGCCTTGCAAAGTAGGGAACTTACTGAAGGTGGAAGAGGTAATAAATAATAAAGTCAAGTGAAGAAGTTAGATTTTTGGATATTTAGTCTATTTCTTTCTGTGATATCATTTTTTTTACTTATTTTATTCCTAAGATTCAAAAATTATGTAAATAGCACATTTTAAAACGGTAATTCATTATTTGCAAAAGTTATTATTCAAGTTTTACTGTGTCCATTCCCCTATAAATAATAATATAATTTAAATTTAAGGATTGGGAGTTGGGTCAAATGATAAATTTATGAATAATAGCAGAGAAACAGTTAAATAGTTACCATTATTGAAAGATCAGAATTCCCACAAATCTGCGACATTACTTGACAATCAATCTAAACATGATAAGCCTCAATTTATGCCAAAAAACTATATGTAGTTTCTATGTTAAATGTGTTCCATTGAGCTCTTTTAAGGGGAAGTAAATTTATGGAAATAACATTAGGGAAAATCTTTATGAATAAAGAAAGTACCTTGACTAAAGTTTGTTGAGATTTCTGTATACTTCCTTGGAAATGAAAACTGAATAGAAATTTTAATTTTAAAATCTTCTTTGAAAAAGGTCTTGCTGATGTACATTTGTGACGGTATATACAACTACATGTCATGGGACCTGAGCTGGAATTCTCTCTTCCTGAGAGATTAGCAGGGACGCCACTGAGCTTACCAAGTGTCTTATTAAACACAATACTGTCCCAAGCCATTGCACGATGAATCATGCCAGGCAAATGTTGCTTGGGATTTGTTTTCAGTGAGTGAGTGCCATCTTACCCTTACTTTAATGTTTCTCTTTTTTTAATTATCTACTTAGTGTCCCATTTTGAACTTTTGTTTATAGTTTTGGAGTTTTAAAAAATATTTTTCTGCATAATTTTTTTCATAGTATCTGATAGCTGTCTATTTCTTTATCAGAAGTTTGCATATAGTACTCTTCGTAGTTTATTTAAATAAAGTAGGTTTGTTTAGATCAAAAATTCCTCTGCCCTTTAATTTAGGAATGGAGTTTCAGTTACCTTAGTTGCTTTGAAGGAAACTAATATGTATTTGTGGTACTCCAGAAGCAGGATGCTCTGTAGTTCAGTCATCACTTTGCCTGGAGGTCGTGTGTGTGTGTGTGTGTGTGTGTGTGTGTGTACGCACAATTCCATAAAGCCATCAATTCCATCATATCTCTTTATACATCTTTAGTTTGAGCTCTTGCTGGTTTTTAAGTAAATCATTCCTAGAATGGATTATCTCTTCCTTCTGTGTCATTTTCTTAGTGAGGCTTTCCCTAAGAGTTTTTTCCTTAGCACTTTTATTATTGTCTAACACACTAAAACTTTTAGTTTTTTCTCCGTGTATCATCTGGCTTTCCTAAATAAAGGGCAGGTGGAAGAAATACTCTGACAACCTTACACTGAAGGCTATACATAGTTTCTAATGGAAAAACTAAGTAGATTCTCAGAAGCTGTTTTCTTGAAATTTACATATGGTCTGCAAATGCTCACTTATCTATTTTCTGGCATATTAGAAGCAGTGAATTAAGTAACAGAAATGGTAAAACAGACTATAATAAGCAGTTAATACTTATAGCAGTGAGATATAACTGGCCATAAGGAAGGTGTCATGAAAAACTACAGAAAAAGGTATATGAAAAAAAGAGAATGTATAGTTAAGGAGCTATAATGGGGTCCTCTGGGAACATTAGAAGTGGTAATAAGAGCAGGTCTCCACCTGATTTTGAACACTTCCTTATAAGCCAAATATACATTATGTGAAAATTGTGATCAGTTTTAATTTGTATATGCCCTGGATTTTTTCTTCCTATGAGCTTGGATATTATATTAATAAAATATAAAAACAAAATATTGCAACTTAAGATATATGTATAAGCCTCTTCTCTCTGGTTTTGCAGCTTTGCTTAGCAGATTGTATTTAGACTTTGTAATTTAAATCAATGTTTACAAAGAGCATATTTGAAATTGCTTTTTCATTTAGTTTGGGTACTAAAAAATATTTTAATACATCCTTCCTCCCTCTCTCCATTCCTGCTTCCCTCCCCCACTTCTTCCAGGTTCGCATGGCTCTGAAAAAAGCTGAAAAAGAATTTGAACTAAGAAGCAGCTGGTCTGTTCCAGATGCACTTCAAAAATGGCTCCAATTAACACATGAAGTAGAAGTACAGTATTACAATATTAAAAGACAAAATGCTGAAATGCAGTTAGCTATTGCTAAGGATGAGGTATTCTTATATTTCAAAATTTGCTAAACTTGTGTCTTAGGCTGTATGTTAGAGGGATTAACCATCTGGGATACAAAGATCTGAATTAAAGTTTTATTATTGCAGATTTTTTTTTAAATTGTAACCTACTGTGTAAATTGACTCTTGTAATCATAGGCTGTAAAGTAAAATTGCTGTATTTAGAGAAGTGTATACCTTTCAAAATGACTTCCG
This sequence comes from Microcebus murinus, assembly GCF_040939455.1. Taxonomy (NCBI): domain Eukaryota; kingdom Metazoa; phylum Chordata; class Mammalia; order Primates; family Cheirogaleidae; genus Microcebus; species Microcebus murinus. The sequence continues at coordinate 101,947,944 of NC_134106.1, forward strand.
TGTCATTTAAAAATTATCATTATTTATCGTTATCATAAAAGTTTTATACGGAGCTTTTCTCCTCTAGGTTGCTGCTTCATATCTGATTCAGGTTAGTAGTTACTAGAAATTAATTCTGACACTTATTAAATTGTGTGGAATAAGTCTTAATCTGAATTCTAGCAAAGAAAAAGATGCTCAGTTCACTCACTAACACCTCCATTGCAGTAGGATATAGTTAATGTTCTTCTATAGTTTTAGTAGAAGATTCAGGTCTTTCTGAAAGATAGAAATAAAAGAAAAATTCTCCAGGATAAAGTTTTCAATTATGTCAATTGACTTAGGAAAGCATGATTTCTCTCTCATCTGTTTTCTTTCTTTTTTTTTTTTTTCTTTTGAAAACAGGACTATATCTTGGCTAATAATTCTCCTGTGGTTTTATGATGACTAATATATTCAAAACCAGAATAAACTTTACCAGTGTGTGTGTATATATATATATGTGTGTGTGCGTATATATATATATATATTTTTTTTTTCAAACCTGGTCTTATTTTCCTCCTTTTTGGTTTCTAGGCAGAAAAAATTAAAAAGAAGAGAAGTACAGTCTTTGGGACTCTGCATGTTGCACATAGCTCCTCCCTAGATGAGGTAGACCACAAAATTCTGGAAGCAAAGTAAGAATATTATTTTAGCTATCTGTTCATTTACTATTATGTTGAAATGAGTAATTTATAAGCAATCTTTATATTTAAATGTATCATTTAATCATATATACCATGTTTCCCCCAAAATAAGACCTACCCATAAAATAAGCCCTACCAGGATTTCTAAGCATGTGCGCAATATAAGCCCTACCCCCCAAATAAGACCTAGTGACGGGCATGGCTGCGTGGTGGATCTGTACAACCCATGCATTTCATCGCGGAGCGGTAAAGACAATGAGCAGCCCTTCTCATCCGCCCCATGAGAGCTCTATTGCTCCACATGAGAGATTGGGGCTAATGGTTCTAAAGGAAATAGAGTCGTAAGAAATTCAGGATGGAATTCGGGGTTTGGAGAGTTATGATGATGTTCCAGAAGATGACGACTTAACTATATTTGAATAAATGTAGATTGTTGTACTGTACTTAAAAAAAAAAATAGCACATTCCCTGAAAATAAGCCCTAGGGTGTCCTCTTGAGGAAAAATAAATACAATACCCTGTCTTATTTTCAGGGAAACACGGTAATAATTATATAATTTACACTAATTCTAAGAGTGGCTAATTTCTTTTTGAAATTAGCTAATTGCCATGGTCTGTTCATGTAATTGCCTTTTTTCAGTGCCATATTAAAGACTCTTTGATGCAGTAAGTTATTCCTTTATTGGTTTTTTCCAGGAAAGCTCTCTCTGAGTTGACGACTTGTTTACGAGAACGACTTTTTCGCTGGCAACAAATTGAGAAGATCTGTGGCTTTCAGATAGCCCATAACTCAGGCCTTCCTAGCCTGACCTCTTCCCTTTACTCTGATCACAGCTGGGTGGTGATGCCGAGAGTCTCTATTCCCCCCTATCCAATTGCAGGCGGAGTTGATGACTTAGATGAAGATACACCTCCAATAGTGTCGCAATTTCCCGGTAAGTGGTGAGTTCAACAAACTACGTTGGTACAATTTTTAAACTAACTTTCCACCATGTGCTTTTAGGAATTATGTACCTTGAAATCTACAGTAAACATTTTGTTTATTTTTCATTTTCTTTTTGTTAATAATTTAAATATTTAGTGTTTGAGAATACTATATGAGATGTGCATATATATACTTATAAATTTATACACATACTTTTAAGAAATCTGAATGCTTAATTAATTGATCAATGCATGTTTTATTTGAGCAACTATTATATATACCTCACTATATTAAGTGTTGAATGTAAGACTTTGTTTTTAAAACAAAAATTAATTAAGTTGATATATAATACATTATTAAATTGAAATGGGGGCATCACATAAAGATATAATTGACAATAAAGACAGCACATTACAAATCGAAATCAGTATTTGAATGAAGTGCTGAGTTTTAAGGGAAAACATCCTTTTAAATGGCAGCTCAATCTCTAGTAGAAATAAAAATCAGGGGAAGAGTTTGGAAACATAGGTTTGAATACTAGCTCTGCCACTAATGAACTGTGGACTTTGAGCCTTTCTGTAATGTATTTAAATTGAGTCTCGGTTCCCACTAGGCGTGTTTTTAATATTTCATTTTGCTTTTTCTGTTCTATACTTTTATTGAGAGAATATTATTGATTCAAATAACCTTTTAAAATAAATTTAATAACTGTATTTATGTTTGGAAAAACTTATCCATTTTTTGTTGTTAGAAAGTGGAACTCCTCCCAAAGATGATTTTCTTCCATGTAAAATTAGTATTCCTTTGTTGCGCTCTGTGCTTTGAAATTTTTTACATTGGGAGAATAAATTTCAGTGGGAAGGTGAAATTTAAATATTTTAGTTTTGACTTTTTGCAAATTTAGATGTTTTGAATTTAAGCCCTTTATCCTTATTATTGCCTGCTTGATCTATTTTTCCAATCTTTGTTACAGTGTAGCTTAGAGCAAGATTCCAAAGATTGGAAAACCAAATTTAGTCACTGGTTGAAACGTAACTGGAAATGTTAGTCTTTGAGACCAGTTAAATCATGATATATGATCATTTTCCAGTTTGCATTTTCCTATCCAATCGTTAGTGTTCCTGAAGTTGTGATTTAGAAATGGTTCTAATTCTTAAAACAATGTGATGAAATAAGGCCCTGAATTTGAAAGTTAATTCTCAGTGACTATGTGTTTGTATTACTTCTGTGGTTTTAATTCTCTGGTTTAATGGCAGACAGATAATACAAGGAGAGTAAGGAGCCACTTAGCTCTTAAAGGAGGTAGGAGGAGTGGACGGAATGTCAATGCAAGGAACACTAGAAGTGTGTGACCTTATTCATTTCACTTGCCCCATACTGCAAGGTAGTGATGGTTGTAAAGTTATATCTGGATCTGGGTCGGCTCTGCAGTTTGAATATTGTCAGTTTGTGCTTGTTTATTTGAATTATATATGTGCCCTTAAACTTGCCAAATGCAACACTGATTCATAAGTATATGCTTTTGTTTGAAAACTATAGGTTTTTAAAGTCACAGTTGCTCCTTAAAATCCATATTTAATATCAGAATTGTGCACGAAGATGCATTCTCTAAATTAACTGGTGTTTTTCTTTGCTTTTTTTAAAAGCTAAGGGTGTCAGATATCCATATGTCTGTTAAAAGAAAACACACTAAATGAGAACAGTTACCCTCGTTTTAAATGATTGTGGTATACTGGCAAATTTGAACGTTTAAATACGAACAAAGTACAAGAATTGATTTTAAATTTAATATGATGTTTTAGAAATGCTGTGATCAAACTTATCTCTAAAAAATAACTGATGCCAAATGTTACAATTTGAGGGCTCTGCCTCCACCCAGTGGCACTACAGTGGTACTCCACTCTGCTGAGTTACAAAAGCATAATTTCTAGACCTGATAAACTGAAAAGTCTTGGCAACAGGAGGAGAGTCTAAGGTAGAATGAAGGCTCTTCACTGTTATATCCTTCTAAGCAGTTTAAATTTTTTTTTTTTTACCATAGGTATGTGTAAATTTTATAAGTTTGAAATAATGACAAGTAAGCATGCCTGTGGTATGTTAAGAACAAAGTAAGACCAAACATACAATAATATTGTCTATGTTTAATTACATATAAAGAAAAAACAGAACAAATAGCTTTGTGTGGGTAGTAGAATGGATGATAATTATTTTCTTATTGCTTTTTTTAGTGTCTTCTAAATGCTTTCCTAACGAGAATGTAATAGCAATTTATTTAAAATTTCTTATTATAAAGGCTTTCACATGTACTTTACTGAAAATAGTATGCCCAACTACCACAAAGATAAACAGATTTTTGCCTTATTTATTTATTTTTTATCTGAAACAAACCATGACAGATACAGCTAAACCAGTGGCCTCCTGTTCCCATTCTTCTGAAGTGAATCATTCTAAAGCCTGTTATGCTTTTATTACATACATGCATATATATCCACAGCAATATATAGAATTGTTGTGTGTTTAAAAATTTACATAAATGCTATCAAACTGTATGTATTATTTTGCATTTCTTTTTGTTCAAAAGTATATTTCAAAAATTTTCCATGTTTATATATAGATGAATTACATTCACTGTAACTATGTAATATATGAGTTAACCACAATGTATCTATTTATTTATTGTATCAAAAAACAGACTTTATTCATGTTTCTGCTGACATCGATTCTTTCTACTTTTGTGCCCTTACAAACAATATGCAAAAAGCATCCTTACCTGTATCTCCTTGTGCTTAACTTGGAGAAACTTGTGTTTCTCTGCATAGACACCTACAAGTGGATTGCTGGGTGGGTCATTAGGAAGACACCTCTTAGTCATTGCTTAGTCATCGCTCAGTTGCTCTCAAAATGATTCTATCAGTTTATATACCCACTGTTTATACAAGTGCCTGTATCCTCACTGATACTTGGAATAATCCAGTTTGGTGTTTTTTTGCAACTTGAATGGGTGTGAAGTGATACCTCACTATTAATAAAAGTTGTATTTCCTCAATGACTGCTGAGGTTGAGTACCATTTCATTTAATGGCATTTGTCATTCAGGTTTCTTCCTCTCTGAGTTGCTTTTTCTTGCTGTGGAATCCCTCTAAGATTCCTTAGTGATTTGGAAGCACTGCTTTTATTTTCTGGTTATTTGAGGATTACAGATATCTTCTCCTAGGCTTTGGCTTCTTTAATGGCAGATTTATGTTTTTTATGGCTTTTCAAAAGGTGATAATATTATCGTTTGCTCTCCTAAAAGTTTTTTAAGTTTTTCTTTAATCCCTTAGTCCTTTAATCCACATGGAAGTTATTTTTGTTCATAGTGTGAGATCGGAATCTAAATATATCTTTTGATGTGTGGGTAAACAGTTGTCCCAGCCTCATTCCTGCTCTATCCCTGCTAACTTGTAATACCATTCTCTCTATAGATACACAAATGCTTCCAGCTCTGTATTTTGTTCTGTTGGCTCCACTCTGCTTTAGTTGCTATAGCCTTAGAGGAAGTATTGCTATTTGATAAAATGCAAATCTTCCTTTATTATTCAAATTCAGAATTCCTACCCTGGACCAAATATTCTTATGAATTTTAAGATCAGTTTATGAAATTCTATGGAAAGTTCCATTGGTTTTTAAAAACATTTCTTTGAATGAGTGGATTTATTTGGGGAGAATTATTGCTAATAAATTATATTTATTGAGGTCTTTTATATCTTTAAATAAAATGGGTAATTTATTTTCTCTGTGCAGGTCTTGCATTATTTTTTTAAAGATTAATTTCTAGGTACCTCAATAGCTTTTTCTGTCATGTATGTTACCTTTCTTAAAAAAATTATACTTCTGATTGTTTGCTGCTGATGAAGAAATGCTGTGGATTTTGGTTTGCTGACCTGTATCTAGATATGTTATTGAATTCCCTTATGAGAGTCTTTTGGGTTTTTTAGTGTGATTAATTTTTTTTTCCCAATCTTTGTTTACTTGTTTTTTAGATTTGTCTTTTCAGCATGTTTTTAAATGCTGATGGGAAGTACAGACGGAGAAGATGAAAATAAGGGCAAGGAAAGGAATAATCAGTAGAGTAAGGACTGTTGTAGATATCAGTAATCAGTAAGTGGAAGGAACAAAATGTATGAGCTAGAAAGAAAGAAGCATGCTCAGAATCTAAATGTCTGATGTCTTCTTGACTTGTAGTTTCAAAGATGGACCAGTTCTGAATGATGGCAAGACAAGGCATGAGAGTGGCTGGTAGAGTAGGGGTGAAGGTCAGGGGAGAATTGATGAAAACCCTGGCTAGTTAAGGTGTTGCATAGGTCGTGCATGTGACGTTGTTCATGTCGATGACAGGGTGGACGGACTGGTCAGAGAGAGAATGACTGGGAAATGGCCAGTGGAAGTGGAAGTGGAAGATTCATTCATGTTCCTTCATAGTGTGAGCTTCAGAAGGTGTATATTTTTATAAAAGGGTGTGGGGATAAGAGTTTGCAGACAATATTGGGGAGCGAGAAGGCCAACAACCTCAGTCCTGATGCTGTGGCATATGGATTGTGCAGGAATGAACAGCTTCAGCTTGAAAAGGTTGTTCTTGGGTGAGCTATGTTCCAGTTGAGGGAGAGAAATGGAATGCCCACTCGGTGAAGACATTGAGCATGAGGATGAGGATGCCGGGGTCTAGGCCGAGACTGGTAGCACATACAGGATGATCTAAAATTTGCATTTAGTTCCACAGTAGTCAGTGTTCAAGAAACAAGTTTTGGTCTTAGCTCTAACCAGCTGTGAGACTGTCTGGATAGTAGATAAATGATTTCCTTGATTTAAAACTACTTGAAATTCAAACAAGTTGTTATATTTCAAGAGATATCCATTGGTAAAACTCCAATATACTTTATACTGATAGTATTCCTTGTTTAATGTTAACAATCATAAAAAAGTTTATAGTAAAATACAAATTTCTTATAAATAGACTGTTGATTTTTAAATTTAAGGATTTATCATCTTAGGTAAATTTTTAAGCCTTTGTGGTTAGTAAATTTAGATTTTCTATTAGAACCTCGTGTGTTTATGTTCATTTCTGTTCATTTTTTATACCTGTTTTCTGTTACATTTTTATTGTTTGTTTCTTTCCTAGTATAGGTAGGTGGTAGAGAATGGTAATAATTGTATAGTGACTTCAGTAAGGGAGATTCAGTAGTGACATATTGGTGACACCAGTTCTCCTTGTGTATATTTGTAGTGACCACAAAGGGAGCGGTGGACTTCAGGGGCGTTCTTGTCTGTTTATGTTTTTCAGGGACGGTGGCCAAACCTCCCGGCTCGTTAGCCAGAAGCAGCAGCTTGTGCCGCTCCCGCCGCAGCATCGTGCCCGCCTCGCCGCAGGCCCCGCGCGCCCAGCCGCCGCCCGCTCACCCGGCGCACCCTCGCCACCCTCACCACCCCCAGCACGCGCAGCACTCGCTGCCTTCCCCCGACCCAGACATCCTGTCCGTGTCCAGCTGCCCAGCGCTTTATCGGAACGAAGAGGAGGAGGAGGCCATTTACTTCTCTGCTGAGAAGCAATGGTATTGGCGGGGAGTGGTCTACACCACGTCTTGGGGGCTGGCGGGGGGGGGGGGGGGAGGAGGCGTGCTGCATGGTATCAGTTTTCTATTGCTGCGTGACAAGTTACCCCAGACTTAGTGGCCTCAAACAAACCCATTTATTAACTCTCAGTTCTGTATGTCTGAAGTGCAAGCCTGGTGTGACTGGGTTTTCTGCATGGTCTCCCACGGCTGAACTCAAAGTGCTGGCTGGGCTTCCTTCTTACCCGGAGCTCAGGCTCCTCTTAGAGCCCATGTGGTGATAGGTCTGAGGTCCTGTGGCTGTGCCTGCTGTCAGCTGGGTGCCACTGTCAGCGCCTGAAGTCTGTGCGCTCTTCCTTGCCACGTGACCTCTGTCTTTGAAGCCAGCAGCAGAGAATTTCCCTTCTGTGAATCATTGCTTTGCTTCAAAACTCTGACTTCTACCTCTGATCTCTAGACTCAAATTTAAAAGGCTTAGCTGAATAAGAATCTCTATATTAAGATCAGCTAATTGGGGGCCTTAATTTTATCTGCAAAATTCACTCATAGCGGCACCTACATTTGTGTTTGATTGAGTAACTGGAATGAGGTGTATGTAACCAGGGATTAGGGTTTGGGGGACCATCTTAGAATTCTGCCTACCATGGACATGTAGATAGATATTTTGAGATAAAACTGCATAGAGGCCACTGGACTCAATTGACTCAGGTCTCAGAATACAAAGTTGTCATATGAACAGAGTTTCATATGTAGAATATAAAAGCATGAGCTTAAACATACTTGAACATAAAGAAACATTAAATGTGACTGAGTTTTTAAAGTATTTGTTGTCACTTACTGATTTATTCTGTTATGTGCTAGCATACAAGATTTAAGAAAATATCAGGAACTTAAAGGAGAAAATTATATTCATAACATTTATTTATTTTTACAAAGTGGGTATAGCAGCAGTGGATTCCAGCTTAACTGAAGGACACCAGTGCTACATGAGACCTGTTGCTTTGCCAGAGCTCTGTTTCTAAATCACATTTCTCTTTTGAAGCAGTATGGTATTTAGTGTTAGAAAAACTAGTGTTAGTTCCTGATTTTGCCACTAAGTAGCCATGTGGCCCCAAAGTCTTACTGTCCACACACGGGAATAGGCTGGATGCTGTCAGCGGTCCTTTGTAGCTCTCTATCCTGTGACTCTAGGTGACATTATCATTAAAAGTCATTTTCAATCCACAATTGTTTTATCAACTAGTAAAAGAAAACTTTGTGATTAGCAAGTGAGCACTGTGGCATATTCCTAAGGAGATAACCCAGGTTTTGTATCCTCATCGTAATTAGAAAATTTGATGCAGCACTTTGTGATTAGCTTTTTGTGTATCTTTGCAGTATAACCATAGTCACCTGCAGAATGGCGTTATTGACAAAACTGGTCTTGGGTGCCTTCTGGAAATTAGCAGGAAAACTCTAGAGCTGCACCAACAGAGCCTTTTGCAGTGATGGGGAACGTTCAGTCCTCATTTCAAATGGCAATGTCAAAAATTCACAGCTAGCTCATAAGTATGGGAAGAATTTAAATTCAGAAAATTTCCCCTCCTCTTCATTTTCAATATCTCAACTATTGCACCACCAGAATCCTTACAAAATAATAATATATTTACTTTTTACTGATTTTTATGTTCTATACATTATACACATATATGCTCATTTAAACCTCACCTTTGAGTTAAGTTGTCTTATACATGTGTTAAACTTAATTCAACTACATGTCACTGTGGAAGAGGACAAGAGATAGAAAAATAGCATAAATGATTAAGTTCAACATTCCAAAGAATAGAAAAGTGAAATTTTAAGTTGTACTATACCTATACTCCAAGTCTGATTATAGTTATGAAGAACCAATACTTTAGGTTATTATTTATTATGGAATTAAAATGTTAGAACTAGAAGTAACAATAGCAATTAATCAAATTCTCTTACCTTAACAGATAGAAAATTGAGATCTAGAGAAATGAGTGACTTGCTAAGGATTGTACAGCTGGTTAATGGCAGGACGAGGACAGGAATCTAGGTTTCCTGACTTAAATTAGTATTCTTTTCACATGTTGTTTAGAGTTTAGAAGCCAGGTTTTAAAATATTTTTAGCCTAGCTTAGAATTTCACATAGAAAGCAGCCAGGCCACATAGCAGAAAAGAAAGTAAATTCATAAAATTGTAACTAAATCAGCTTCTGACTTTGGAATCTGAACAGCTTCAGGGGAACAGCGATATATTCTATTCAGTTAATTGACATCCACTCCCAAAATGTTCCTATCAGTGTTTGATTTCTGAGCTGATCATTTCTTCATCCAAACTGCCTCTTGCCTTCTGTTAGCACTGCCCATTGTCAAATTATAAAAGTGATTGACAATTCCTGAGCACAGGCAGGTATATTATATGATTTATTTGTCCAGGAGATTCTGTACCCTTTGGGAACTTGTAGAGTAGTAAAGACAATCTTCACATACACATGTGAGTAAAGTACATAGAAGTGACAAAATAAGTTCAGCAATCTAATATATATCTGAAATATGATATTAACATAAAATACTTGAGAAAAGCAAATGCCAGACCTCCAATAGACATGCATATCAGTAATGTGAAAAATGGTAGTGATCATAGGCTGTTCCAGATGAGAGATCATTCAGTTTATTCATTCTGTAAAGATGGATTTGGTCCTTGCTATGTGCTGTGCACTTGCTAATCACTTGTGCTGCCAAGGCAAGTGAGATGAGGTCTGAGCCTAGTTCCAGCTGGTGGATTATGATCATATGTATACTTGCCTTTCTATTCTGCCTTCAGCAATGTTCCTTTTCCCACTTTATTTCTTTTGCCAGTTACTTTCTACCTTGACTCTACTTTTCATTTCTTAATCATTCCTTTCATGAATACAAAAGTGAATAAGATTAGACAGTAAAGTGAATAAGATGTGATCCCTGTTCTTCCAGATCTCATTCTATTCATCCATCCATCCATCCAACGCATTTTTATTAAATGACCATTGTGAGCTTGCCACCACTACTCTATTGTGGAAAATATAGAGATTAACAAGACACCCTGTCCTTATGTAGTCTCCTTTTTCTAGGGATACTGACTATAAACAAGTTACTATGAAATATCATATTAGGTACGGATAAGTTCTGGGATGATAAAGATGGGTAAAAGGAAAGAGAATGCGGCGTTAGATATGCTGGTTGGGGGCATCTCTGGGGACACGGCAGTGGCCTGAGCGCCATGCGGAGACAGGCAGGGGGACAGCAAGTGCAGAGCCCTGAGGGAGCCACCAGCGTTGGCTGTCGGGGGAATGAGGCACCACAGCGGAGTGAGGCAGGGCTAGGGTATGCAGCTAGAGAGCCAGGGACCAGATGTACGGGGCCTCGTAGGCTTTGGATCTTACTCTGACAGTATGAGGGAAAGCACTGGAAGGTTTTGAGCAAGTGAATGATGTGCTCTGTTTGAGTTTTTAAAAATCACCTTCATGGCTGTATAGAGACGTGTCTAAAGGAAAGAACAAGAATGGAAGCAGCAAAACCAGTTAGGAAGCTGTTGCAGTCATTTAGGTGAGTTCCAGGTGGTTCTGGAAGAGGGATGGTAGCAGTGGGGCAATAAGGAATGGCAGATTGAGGGATAGTTGAAGGAATGGTTGATAGCACTTACTATATGTTGGCTGTAGGGTTATGAACTTTATTTCTCTATGGTGCAGAAAGGGGGAAAACATTTGCGAAGGAATAACCCTGTGAGAATTTGAATGTCTACTTTTCAAAAACAGCATTATATAGTTGCCTCCCCCCACCACTCCCCCCTCCACTCCCATACTCTGCTGCACCTCAATTTCATGCACCCTTTTTTAAAATTGGCAGAACTTATATTTAGTCTAATTCCTTTATGTTTCTTCCTTCCTTATGAAGCTGTATTTCATCAAGTTAATGACCAAAATATTAAATAAAGGAAGAGGCAGTGACTAAAATTCATCTTTAAAATATATAATGTCAACTTGATTTAGAAAGAAATATAGTGTTGAAACAAAACATAAAAGTAGCTGAAATGGTAGCTGAATCATTTGTAAAATTTGAACATTTTAATTTTTCTGACAGAAAGTGTAACTTAAGTTCTCCTGTTTCTAAGATCTCATTATTATAGTTTATGTTAAAAATTAAACATTGAGTTTTGAGAACTATATTGTTTAAAGTAGTAATTTTCTAATTTTGTCAAAATGAGTATAGAGTTGCAGCATTTCCTTCTTTTGAATTTCAATAGATTAAACAATGAAAGATGTTTTAGTTAGAATGTATGCTAGTCCTCTTAAGAACAGATTGATTTAAAATTTTTAACCTTTGTCTCTCTCAGGGAAGTGCCAGACACAGCTTCAGAATGTGACTCCTTAAATTCTTCCATTGGAAGGAAACAGTCTCCTCCTTCAAGTCTTGAGATATACCAAACATTATCTCCTCGAAAGATATCAAGAGATGAGCTCTCCCTAGAGGATTCCTCCAGAGGAGATTCGCCCATCACTGTGGATGTCTCTCGGGGATCTCCCGATTGTGTAGGTCTGACAGAAACCAAGAGTATGATCTTCAGCCCTGCAAGCAAAGTGTACAACGGCATCCTGGAGAAATCCTGCAGTATGAACCAGCTTTCCAGTGGCATCCCGGTGCCCAAACCTCGCCACACGTCGTGTTCCTCAGCTGGCAATGACAGTAAACCAGTTCAGGAGGCCCCAAATGTTGCCAGGATAAGCAGCATCCCACATGACCTTTGTCATAATGGAGAGAAAAGCAAAAAGCCATCAAAAATCAAAAGCCTTTTTAAGAAGAAATCTAAGTGAACTGGCAGACTTGATGGAATCCCATTCAAGTGGCATCTGTAAACTTTTGTCTCCCTCCTTCCACTCTCTTTTTTTGTTTGTTTTAATTTTAGGAAGGTAACTCCATTGGGGCTTTCTGGACTGGATGCCATAGTGGAATGTCCTTAAGGGCAACTGTCTACTGTCTGCTTATTTAAATGACTATATAATCAATACATCAAGCCAGTTATTACTGAAAAATCATTAAGAGATGAGACAGTTTACAGTCATTTCTGCCTATTTATTTCTGCTTTGTTATTCGTGACATATATACAACATTTTGTTGGAAGCCACTATGGACTTACGAGCTTTAATGGACTAGTAAGCCAGCATGGGCTTGCAAACTTTCTTGTTTACCAGAGCATCTTCTTATCTTTCCACAGAGCTATTTACATCCTGGACTAAATAACTTAAGAGAAGTAAAACTAATTGCACTACTGTTTTCCAGACTGGAAAAGAAAATATCTGCAAGTGAAAATGTATAGAGTTTATAAAGTGACTATGGATAGGGGACTGTTTTCACTTTTAGATCAAAATGGGTTTTTAAGTAGAACCTAGGGTTTCTAATTGACTTGATTTCTGGAAATGAAAACCCACGCTTTTATTATGGGAAGCTTCTTTAAATGCATTTAATATTGTAAAGTTTCAAGTCCTGCTGTAAAGACCATGTTGTTTTGTTTTCCCCAGGGCTTTCACTGTGATTTACTGCATTGCAGGCTGTATGATAAAATACAAATAATTTAAAGAGAGAGGGCTCTTGATTCCTTATGCAAGTGGAAGAGTTGAAACTTGATTGAAGGACTTAAAACATTCACAAGCGTAAACTGAGGTGGGGGAGATATGGGGATTCAGGCACATGTTTACAGACTTTGAATAACTGCAAAGGATTTATGGTTTGTGAAAATTTGTACTGTGGAAAAGATAATAAATTGGAGACATTACTGTGTGGGATTGTGCTGATTTTTGTTGATAACACTCCACTAAAAACACTATATGTTTTTCTGGAGAGCTGTGTAAGCTGTCTTGTTGCTTAATTGCAATATAAGAAATAGTGATGTTTTGGAAGTAAGTTGTCAACAAATTTCTTTCTATTTTATATTGTTTGTCATATTTTTATGTAGTTTGAAATGTTTAAATGTTCTAATATCAAGATTAACAAATACAAATTTATGGTGCATTTAGATTGTGTTGTATTAATTTCCAAAGTTTGGTATTCATTAAACTGGTAGGCTGTATAAGGGTAGCTTTTGCTGTGAGAGTTAAATCCCATACAGCCACAAAGTACATTAACATCTGGAGAGTTTCTACTTATACACTTTTAAAAATTCAGTCATAAATGATCTGGTTAATGCAATGTGAATGGATGCTTGGGTGAACAACTAATACATATTAGCTAGAATGGTTTTTCAGCCTTATGGCTAGAATACATAATGCCTAACCCAGGGCTCTAGGTGAAAATGCTGCTAGAGCATTTTCTTTTGAGATTTGCTCAAAAAATGCTTTAATTATTAAGAATATGAAGAATTCTTCATATTCTATCATATTTATTCATATTCAATGAGGAATATGAATAAATATTAAGAATATAAAGAATTTCCTGATGTCTCCTATAAATTGTGATTGTTTATTCTCTTTAGTACTGTTGTTAAAAACTTGAATAACATTTATATGGGCTGATATTTATATATTTAGTAGACTGAGTGCTGTAAGGGCAGAAATTGATTGAAATGAACAGAGTTTTGGACTAATGATAAGGTAGGATAACCTGAAAGGTGGAGTCGAACACTAAAGGAGAGGAGATCTAAAGCTGTGTAGAAAGGGGGGAAAATGGTACATAAGGAATTGAAAAGGGTTCTGGAAAGTTTATTCAAAGTGAAGGGAAAGCCTTATCTTCTTTCTTTTTCTTACAACCAGACAGGAGTTCTTCCCTTTGAAAATTGCAAAAGTAGGGGGACTTTGTAGCTGGATAAGTAGGAAAGGGAAGAGCAGCTGGAGCTGGGAGTGGAGCTGGGAGGAGGAGCTGCCCACAGGGGGCTGTGATGGGACCAGCTGCAGGCTGGCACTCCTGCTGGGAGTGGGGGTGGGGCAGCGCGTTTCAAGTCAGGGAATGCACAGTTTGTGTTGAACTTCGCACACTTATTTATGAACAGATTCAACCAAGGGATATTTACTGCTTTATGTTGCTTGTAATATTTATTTTGCATTAATGCAATACTCTATACTTATTTGTAAATTCTAGAGAAAATAATTGCATTTTTGGAAAGCTACAATAATTTCTGTATCATATAATTTATATGTGAAAAGTTGGGCATTTCTATAAATTTTTAAAATTATCCATTTGTTACCTTATTTTAGCATTTTAAAATTATGGTGTTTTCTGGTTTTGAAAGTAGTGCCTTCTTTACTATAAAAAAGAAGGATTAATGATAGAAAAGTGTAAAAATGAAAGCAATAGCAAGCAGGTCAAATCCTACCCAAAATAATTGCTTTTAGTATTTTGGTATGTTTTATGCTATATCTTTTTTTACATATTGGTGTATATTTTACATAATTGAAATCATGCTATATATTCAATTTTATATCATGCTTTTTCACTTAATATATTATAAGCGTTTTTCCAACATCATTAAAAACTCTTCATGAACAACATTTTAATGACTGTATAATAATATGCCATTGTATGGATTTACCATAATCTTTAGCCATCATTCTGTCATTAAACATTTGGCTGTTTCTAAATTTCTGATATGTGGATTAATAGCATTAGCATTTTTTGAGCACTCTATATGCTAGGCACTGTTCTAAACTTTAATTTGTATTCTTATTTAATCTTTCACCAACTTCATAGGGTAGGTACTTTTTAAAAAAAACAAACATTTTACTGGTGAGGAAAGTGAGCCCAAAATGTCAATAATTGGCTGAAGGTCACATAGCTAGTAAGTGGTAGAGGCATGTTCTTAACTTCTAAATCATACTACATAAATTCTAGTCAACACTTTAATTTCTTAGGATATTGGCCAGGCATGGTGGCTCACACCTATAATCCCAGCACTTCGGGAGGCGAAGATCACTTGAGGCCAGGAGTTCATGACCAGCCTGGACAACATAGTGAGACCCTATCTCTACAAAAAGTAAAAATATTAGTTGTGTGCCTACAGTCCTTGCTACTTGGGAGGAGGGTTGTTTGAGCCCAGTAGTTTGAGGTTGCAATGAGCTATGATCATGCCACTGCACTCTAACCTGAACAACATAGCAAAACTCTGTCTCTAAAAATAAAAAAAAAAAATTAAGAAGTTCATATAAAAATATAAAGATTTTTTTTAGTTTACATTTTTATATCTAGGTACATGGTATGTATATATACACACACGTAGTCTCACATAGATACCTTGGTTATAAGTATTTTTAAGGTTTCTTATATAACCATGTTGCTACCCCCCAAAACTTGAGTGTGTTTGAGTGCCCTTTGACTTCACACCATCATTTCTGAATTACCATTTAGTTAAAACTTTGCAAATTTAATAGATAAATAATGTCTGGTAAGGGTAGAAAGTGTTTTCATGTTTTGTTTGTATTTTTCATTTCAGTGAATTGTCTATGTTTTTTGCCCAGTAAGTGCTTGGAGTCCTCCTGTTTTTCTAAGTCTTTTGCACATTTAGTCTTTCAAATGTAGCTATTCTTGTATTCTTCAGTTACCAACTGTGATTTTTTAAGTCATATATGTATTTTTTGTACTTATTTTAAAAATAAGTGAAAGAAAACCCAGGTTTAAGTTTTAGTCTTACTGATCTCCTGATTTTAGGTCTTGAATAGGAGAGTTTCACCTTGTTTATGTGGTTGTGATAGATTTTCCCAAAAAATTACAGCTAAGAGACAATATAGAATCTGCTTAATTCATTCAACAAATGTTTAATAGCCTACCACATTCCAAGCATTGTGATAAGTTCTGAAGGTATGAAGACAAAGATGACAAGTGCCTATTTTAAAGGAACTTGGTATCTAACTGGAGACAGAGCAGACAAAGTCCCTGTACTGAGTGGACTGATAGAAATGGAAGCTGAACATGGGAAGTGGGGGCTAATGGGGAGAGGCATTATATAGCTCAAAAGTATTTATTAAATCAAAGATAATTTAATGGTGCTATTTTGTTGAGGACATGGAGAGATTGGTGTGTCAGAAACATAATAGGACCAAAGGCAAGTTAGTTTTAGGGCTTCTACTAACTAGTCCAGCAAATGAGCTTGCAGTCACTGGGGTTCTCGCACGACACTTGGTAATAGCTGTGGGGCTGCTTATCTTGGTGCAATCTCGTGTGGGCCTGGATAGCTCCGATGAACACATTCACTGCCATGAGAGTCCTATTTAACTCACTCTAGTTTTTACCCCGGGGCCACATGAAGCATATATAAAATCTTACTTGTTCCTGTTCTCATTGTTACAATTAATATTGACAATTTAATTCTAAAAACATAGATTAAAAGAATAGAAGTCAATAAATTTTGTTTTTATGTTTACCTTTAAATTACACTCGAAGTTTTTATTCTATTTTTGTAATAAAACACTGGCCCCAAGGAAAAGTTTCTGGATTTTTTGTGTGGCAGTCAATGTGTTAAAGACTGTTTCGCTTCCACATCCCCAGCCCTTTCAGATGTGTCGGGAAGGCCTGATCCGATCATGGATCAATCAACTGATGTCGAGTGGGGTTCAGGCCAAGTGTCAGGATTTAACCTCAGTTCCGTGATTGGGCTTTCCTGGACTTATCTACAGTCTGCGAAGTGGCTTTCCAAGAGTCCTCTCTCTCTCAGTGTTTCTTTTAGGTCCAGATAGGACATTGTAGGGAGGCCTCAGGCCAGATCTTGATTTCCTGTCAGTGGGACTGGGACTGAGGCTGCAGCCTCACATCCTCTCCCGAGTTACAGTTGTGGCGGCCAGAGTCTCCAGCATCCAGATGATGCAGCTTTTACTAGACACGTCACAATGTCTCCATCAGCCTCCAAAAGTGAAAGCTGAGGGGGAGCGGTGAGCTGAAGGTAGGGCAGGCGGCTCACCTGCACCTGTGAGAGCAGCTCTGCCCCAGGGCGTCACGGTGGCTCAGCCACTCCAGGTCAACAGCCCTGGAAGCAGCAGCTGAGCTTCCTTCCGCTTCCTGTATTTCTGCCCACTGTGCCCTGGGAGGTTCTAGTTCCCTATGTATGTCGGACTCTAAGAAATCTTGCCGGGGTCAAAATCGTTCTTCATCTTTTGCTTCAGATTTACTGATTTTAGTTTCAAATATTTGTGTCGCATAGCAGCCATCCAGTGTTGCAGTCCCCATTCTTAAGAATATCCCGTGTGCACTCCTAAGCACCACTTCTTCAGTCGAAGCATCTTAGCTCTAAAATATCCTCATAGGCTCATTTTCCCATATGTGAGAATGTTACATGCTGAAATCCTCTTACAAACCTCTAGCCCCTAAGATGTGGCGACACTGGATTCTAGCAAAATTTAAGGTCCCCAGCACTAAAGGACTGGAAAAGGTTTCCAGAATAAGAATGTGGCATTTTTCTTTGATTCTTCTCCATGAAATAGCTTTCTATTAACATTCAAGACGTGCATCTGTAGGCGTAAAGTACAGTGACAAGAAATTAAAGGGGGTTGCATGAAGGGATAACGTGAAGCCTGGGTGTGACAGCTGCTGTACCAGGGGTTGCTTTTGATCTTAAACTAAAGGTAAGAGAATGAACCTGGGAACAGGACTGGGCATGGAACTTTGGGAGGGTAGGGAAGCAGAAAGGAGGGGAAAGTGCATTTGTTGTGAATGTACCAAATCCCTGCAGTCTCAGCCAATGCCTCACTTCTCTACCCAGTGCCCTGGGGCCTTGCTGCCTTAGTTTCTCATTTTGTTATCTTCAAAAGGCTAGCTGAACCCATCCTTACCCCAGTTCTTCCTTTTTTTTGGTTGGTAAGATTTCTAAGTTGCACAGTGGATTTTCTCTGATTAAAACATTTTCTATGGCTTTCATTGCATGTAGGATAAAATATAAGAGAGACCAGAGGGTTCCTTAATGTTGTGGGCCCTGCTTACTCCTCCAGCCTTATGACTTGCCATTTATGGACATAACCTAACCAGTCACACAGAACTTCGTGCAATTTCTGGAATGAGCCAAGTTGCTCCCTACCCACCTCCCTCAGTGTGCACTGGCTGCTGCTTTTGCCTAGAATGTCCTCTCCCATCTTGGGCCATCAGCTCTAAACCTTTAGCTCAGATAGCTCTAAGAAGCCTTCCAATAATACCCTCCATCTGGGTGAGATACCACTTCTTTGAATGCCTGTAATTTTCGGTGTTTATCACAGCACTTATAATGACTTGTTTATCTGTTTGCCCAATAGACTAAACTACCTAAGTGCTAGGACCTTGCTTTACTTACTTTTGAGCTCCCTAGAACTGGCATGTTAGGCACTGAATACATTACTTGCCTGACGGGTGAATAAATGGCTGGCAGACGCTATTGCTGCCTGTGAGCTCCAGTTTCTTAGGGGCCTTCACAAAAATCATGAATAGAAAACAGTTCAAGAGTTATTGCCCAATGCAAGTGATCACTGTACACTGCATTTTCATTGTCTTTTGTGGGGACTCCAAGAAAGGATCAGGTCAAAATGGCAGAGTGACTATTACATTTTCTTGGAGAAGCATATTTTTAGAGCTGGACTCAGTGATGAGTGGTGTCTGGACAGGCCTAACAGGAGGAACACATTCTTCCCTTTCAGGATTTTGCTCAGTAAAGTTACTTAGCCTCTGCAGTCCTGGTCTCTACTCCCTCTCCTGAACTCAGCGTTTAATGGAGATACTACATATGTGGCAATTAATGTGACTTATTGTATTATTCGATCTTGTTTTAATAATTATACAGTGAGAGAATGCAATGTGCTGGGGCAAGGCCAACAGCAACAAGAGAAGCGTAGTCCTTACCTAGTTTGTTGAACAAATCCATAAATAATTGTCTTAATCACCACGCCTGTTACTAGTGGTGTGAGGAAGAAGTTGCGGGGCTGTGAGACTCTCTTAGAGCAGGTCTACCTGGAAGGCAGGGCAGGCTTTGCCGGGGAAGTGGCATCAGAGCTGAGGGGAGGGAGGAGGGGAGAGCCGGGGCACAGATCTGACGTCATCCAGCGGCACAACACGGAAAGCAGCTCGGCCCTGGAAGGTTAGGGGCTCACGCCTCCAGCAGAGGGCGGTCCAGGTGGCACAGGGGCTCTGAGACGACGCGGAGCCCGGTGTCCAGGCCTCCCCCTCATCCGTCCCAGCTTGCCGCGCGGCCCCGGGGAACGCCGGCATCCCGCTCACACGCCAGGCAGGAGGCAGAGGGGCAAAGGCCAGACGGTGTGTGCCAGTCGGTGCCACTCCCCGCAAAGAGCTTTTCCGGAAGCCTCGCCCGGCAGCCTCTCCTCAGCCGGCTGGCCGGAGCCGTGCCTCCGAGCGTCCGGGGCGGAGAGCGGGGCTGCCGCGGGCCCGCGGGCATCTGCGGGCGTCTGGTAGCTGCCGCCCAGACACGCCCGGCCCGGCTGTGCTGGTAGAAAGACGAGGGGAGCGGATGTTGAGTAAAGAGTTACAAATGTCTGCGACAAGGACAAGCTGAGTTCTCATGTGTGGCTCTACTTGGGAACTCTGCTCCCTCATGTGTGTGAGAGAGAGAGTATGTAGGGGGTGTCGTTGGACACCCACTTGCCTGACTTTGAGGTAAATTTTAACATATTTGAGTTTCTCCCAGGGGCCGGGAAACATTCTAGATGCTGAGAGCATAGCAGTGAACAACGCAAACCAAAAGCCCACGCTCGCGGGCCCGCACTCTGGTGAGGCCAACAGGGCTACCGAGCGCCCGACAGCGACGGCTGAGGTGGGGTGCGGACGCAAGCGAGGCGGTCAGGGAAGACGTGCGTTAAGAAGATGGGAGCGTTTGAGTTCTTCCGTGAAGGGAGTGAGGGGTGGCCGCGCACACACCTGGAAAAGGGCACCCCAGGCAGAGCGATTTGAAAAATAGGTGCAAAGGCCCTGGATTTTCCTTTGTAGTCCTGATGTACGAGGTCTGTGCAGAAAGCATGCAGCCACGTAATATGAAAAATAAAGACATTCATTGAAGAAGATACAAGAAACATTGTACGCAGGCCAATGACGCTCCAGCCTCCTACAAAGTAGGCACCTTGGGACCTCACACGGTTCTTCCAGCGTCTCTTAACCTAACCTGTAACACGTTCAGCATTCTCGGGTGTTCCTGTCGCAGGCCTTCCAGAACCTGGATCACTTTCGACAGATTCTCAGCCATCTTTGAAGCATTTGTGCCACGCTTTTATTTGCGCTGCACTCATTGCATCGTCCCCGAAAGAAAGCCTTCTGAATTATACACATAGTTTCCACGGGGGGGTTGATCAAGCTTAACACAAAATATGGCAGAGAGTCATTGCTCTACTTTCTCCGTCATTTTGAACGCGACGGCCACGCAGTGACACTGCTGACTGGCACAGTGAGGGCGTCATTGTTCACGCATGCGCACCCCCGTCCACGGGCCTTGGCTGCCGGGCCGCATCAGCGTCACGCAAACCGTCCTTGTTATCGTAACATGGCTGGACGCTTCTCAGACCTTGTGTGTGTGTTTCATGGATTCCCAATATAGATATATATATATTTTACATGGACATTGGTACAGTTTTACTGTCTGTAAAAGCGAAACTCTGTAGTGGTACCTGGTGCTTTCCTCACCCTTTGGAAAAAACAAAGAGCTCGAATGCACATCTCGATAAATTGTTAGGTGCTTTTCCCCACTTGCTCCCTCTCCTGAATCCTGCCTCCTCATCCTTTGGTGGTGGTGGTGGGGAGGGGGTCTCTGTGCTGTAGGAATTTTGAAAGTGGACTTTGGGGTCAGATAGCTCTGCGCGTGAGCCCTGACATTTCCCACCTGTGACCTTGGACAGATAACTTACCCGCGCAGAGCCTGTTTCCCCACCTGCAAAGTAGAAGCCACGCCTGCGCGCTACTGTCGCGTCACGTGCGTGCTGCGCGTGCAGGACCTACACAGTGCTCCAGCCCAGCAGGGGACTGTCCTGCGCCCTTCTCCCCTTCCTTGTGCTCTTCAGCCCCATGTGCCCTGGGTTGTCGGGGCAGAGGTCAAGTGCTGCTCCTACGAATGAAGACTTCTCACCAGTGTGGAGCCAAAGTCACGCTGATGCCCTTCAGGGAGGTCATCTTGACCAGCCTGTCCCCGCACCCTACACACAGGTTGAGATGAGACCCTTTTATTTCTCAAGTGGCAAATACCAGTGCTGCTGACACTGAAACCTTGTCATCATCTGGAACTTTCCACCTGCGGACTCATCTCCTTGTGCCTCTTTGGCCAAAATTGGCTACTCTTCCGGGTGCCGACTCCTGCGCTCAGCCCTCTCCTTTTCAGCCTTGTCACGGATCCTGCCTTCTCGGCATCACCCGTGTTTTCTGTGTCCGTCAGCCACAGCCTCACTTTCCTTTCCGTGTCGACCCACCGGAAATCCACAGTACATCACCACAGTCCCCCGTAGCGTCCTCCTCACTTCCCCGATTTCCCACCATAGATTAGTACGGCCAATTCCCTTTTCAGCTCTGACTCTGAGGATGTTCATCAGCTAGCTCCCTTTCCTGTTTCTGTCAGTGGCTGTTCAAATCCTTGTCATCACTTCTCTGCATCTACTCTACCACCAAACCTCACTCTGTAGCAGACTGCCTACTTGGTATAAACGTCTTCAAGTTCTTGCCCTTAACTTACTATACACACACACACACACACACACACACACACACACATAAACACATACACATCACTAGCCTTTCTTCCTTTCTTCACCATCCCAGGAAAAGTCAGTTATTTTTTTCTAAGCAAGAGTCATTCAGCCATTTGTGTTTTGAATGTTGTGCTGCCTTTGCTGGGATTTGATTCATTAGTTGTCTCATCTTTACTGTATCTTTAACATCTCTCTTTCCATGGCATTTTTTTTTGGCATTATGAAACAGGCTCAAATCTTTATCTTAAAAGAAAAAAAAAACACTTAACTCTGTCTTGCTTTCATATGTTACCTAAGCATCAAGGAAGATAGTCAATGACTATGTATCTAAATTTTTTAAGTGAACTTCTATCAAAGAATTATTAAACTCATTAATGAAGAAGCCAGCAGAATGGAAAAACTGATTTAAAAAAATGTAAAAGATTAGTATAATATAAGGTCATAGAAAGGATGGGGGAATAAGATAGCCAAATTACATACAAAATAAACTGTAACCTCTGTTGTAATATTTTCACATGCATCTCTCTAGGGATGGATTTCATTTTCCTTCCTATTGAACAAGGATGATTTATATTTTTACCAGTTTTCTACAATTAATATCTACCCTTAAAAAGTTGAAAGATATCCTAAATAGTAAATAGCAAGTTATAAAGCCACACCCTCCTTGGGAATCAGAAGAACTCTGGGCAGGCCTGCTACACAGTGTCCAACATGGCACTGAAAAGACATGTAGAAATTTCTTGCCCATTTGGAGGTTTTGGACACTTTTTCTAATAGCCATCCTTTGTGATCATAAATAATCCCTGAAGATTATTCTTGGTCACAAAAGCTGGTGTCGTTTTGTTCTGTTTCATTAACATTGGTGCAGCAAGAAGTGTTAATTAATACATATAAATTTCCTTGAAATATGGTCAGAAAATCCAGTGCCATATGGTATTAAGTAACTAATAAAGCCAAAAAATTAACCTCTGTCATGGGAACTCACTGTGAATCTAGTATTATATTTTTAATAGGATCTATTATTCAGGGAAGCTTTTTAATTGCTCTTATTCGTGCTCATGTTCTGAGGCTAGAAAACCCCAAGAAATTAATTTCCTCTAGTTTTGCCTAGAGTAACTGTAAATGTGGATGAATTTCTCTCTACCTTCCTGACCTCCCCCACACTGTCCCAATCTGGTAAGGTCCTTAGTCTGTCTGGAAATGATTCTCTCCTCCACCTAACAGTCTAGACCTGCCAAAGCCATAGAACAAATAGACTGGTCTCCTGGGAGGGCTCTGTGAGCTGTGGTTCCACATATTAAGTTCAACCCCTGTTCTCAATGTGGGGCTTGTCATACCTGATTAAATGAGATTAATTCCCATATGACACTTTAAGTATAGCTTTGGTTATACATTTGATTTTTCTGACTATATCCTGGTTAACAACAACAACAAGAGCCTCTCATTTACTCCTTGAAAAAACTACCTAGCTTTTAAAAGCAAAGAGACAAAACTATTTGTCCCTGGATTTTGAGGTGTTAATAACAACAAAACACTACTTAAATCATATTTCATTTTAGTATGCAAAAGCACAGTCTTAAACAGGGGTTGGCAAACTTTTTTGGTAAAGGGCCAGATACTAAATGTTTTCAGTTTTGTGGGCCGTGGGTCTCTGATATAACATTTGTGCCCAAATCTGCCATCGTAACATGCATGCAGCCAGAGATAATATGTAAACAATGGGCATACCGGGATTTGGCCTCTCATGGGCTGCATTTAACCTATCGGGAGAGAGATTTAGCCTATGGGCCATAGTTTAGTTGACCCCTGGTTTAAAGGTTAAGGATGGGTCAAGAAGAAAGAGAAAGGGCTTCATTATATGCCCCTAACAAAATAGAACATTAATAGTAACATCAATACACAATAAAGAAATTTTAAATATCAGGCCAGGCACATTGGCTCACACCTGTAATCCTATAGCACTCTGGGAGGCAGAGGCAGGAGGATTGTTTGAGCTCAGGAGCTTGAGACCAGCCTGAGCAAGAGCGAGATCCTGTCTCTACTAAAAATAGAAAGAAATTAGCTCAACAACTAAAAATATATAGAAAAAATTAACCGGGCACGATAGTGCTTGCCTGTAGTCCCAGCTACTCGGGAGGCTGAGGCAGGAGGATTGCTTGAGCCCAGGAGTTTGAGGTTGCTGTGAGCTAGGCTGATGCCATGGTACTCTAGCCAGGGCAACAGGGCCAGACTCTGTCTCAAAAATAAAATAAAATAAAATATCATAAAACAAATAACTAAATTGTATTCATTTTATCATTTCATTCAATCCTACGAAATTATTACTTGTTGCACTTGAGTCTACCTTCTGCTTTTACTAGAAATCCTGACTCACTCCCTTGCTACCACCTGCTATTGTCTAAATGGTGTAAGCTTGGAAGTCTACCCATGAGTCTATTATTTAAAGTATCAATAGGTAAAAGTACCTTGTCCTTTTCACTGAGGTTCTCAGGTCTTGGTTAAAAACCTACTTTTCAGCCTGTAGCTTATAAAAGAATCTTCAGTTAAGTATGGGAAAAGAGTCAGAAGTTGATGACAAGACTGAATGGTGGTGGTACTCTTTTTAATAGTAGTTGGCAATACTAGAATGGAAGAGAACAAAATCATTTATAAAGATGCAATGAGTAATTATTTTATAAGATTTGGATCAATGTTTCCCCTGAGAATAAAAACATATTACACACAGTGAGAACACTGACAGCTCTTTGGGACATTCATAAAATGTACAGTCTCAGGGGAAAAAAATTAACCCAGGGAAGGCTGAGCTCTGTCACTGGCCAGCTCTTTCCATTTAGCTCTCTACTCTGTCTTTACCCTTGACCCAATCTTTTGCCCTTTTATCAACTGTATGTTTTCTCTGAGAAAATTTTTCTCTCTTGATGTAAGATGAAGTGTCTTAGACTAACCATTTGTATTTTTATAAATCTTGCCTGTCCTCATAATCTGCCCCCTCTATAGCGCCACCCAGAGGTCCCAAAGTCACTAAAACCCAACCTATTTAAGGTGGAACTTTTTGGGGCTTCCATTTCTGGTCCCAATAGAGCAACTGGTCTGCCACAGGCGAATGTAAGACAGGTCTCTATATATGAGTAAATTAGCTTAAGGCACCGATAAACAAGTAATCCGAGACTGTGCTCCTTGAGATAAAGGAAATACACCAAGCAAGCAACATAATGACTCTGGTTCTCTGTCTGGAGAGTGGTTTGGACTTCAGTGCAGGTGGCGGAGCACAGGGTTCTCACGGGTCCTTCACTCAGGGCAAGGTGGCACATACTGAGGGTGTGCCTTCATGAGGCTTAGTAGAGTGGCTTCTGACTGTCTAGGCGTCGTGTGGTACTGTGAAACGTTAGAGTTTTGGCTGGTCCAGAATGGAACGTTCTCAATGAATACCTCAGGCATTGCAATGAGGCCTCATAAAGCCCACATGCTAGGAGTAAGGACAATACCCTAGAGTAGAGGTCAGGAAACTGCAGCCAAATCTGGCATGTGGCCTTATTTTTATACACCTTGCAAGCTAAAAATAATTTTTACATTTTAGAGGTAGTAGCAGCAGCATCAGGAGAAGGTGGAGGAAGAGGAAGAGGAGGAAAAGGAGATCAGGAAGAAGGAGACAGAAGCCATATTTGACTCACAAAAGCTAAAATATTTACTGCCTGGTCTTGTAAAGACAATGTTTGCCAACCCCTGCAGTAATGTCCTGGACTAGGAATACATATAAAACAGAACCACCCTACCAAAGAATAAAACCAAGTCAGAGTAGGGAAGTTTGCCAACAATTAGCTGCCTTGCAGAATAAAACTAACATCTTTAAAGCAAACATAATGCAGACTCCTTATAACGTATCACCACTAATGCCAACAAACAATAAAAAAATATTGCTTGACAGGTGAGGAATTAGGATTATGTTACCTATGATCAAGGAAACAAAAACCAGTCAATAGAAATAGAGTTTGATATGACCCAGATGTTGTACTTATCAGACTAGGAATATTAAGACTGCCACTTTAATATGTTCAGAGACTAAAAGAAAAAGATGGACACAATAAGTGAGCAGATGGGAAACTTCAATGGAGCACTATTAAAAAAAAACAAAACAAATGGAAATGGTATAACCAAAAGATAGGTATTAGGGATGCAAAGTATGCCAGATGGGCTTAACAGCAGATTGGAGACTTCAAAAGAAAAAGTACAGTAAACTTAAAGAGAGATCAATAGAAATTATACAATCTGAAGAAGAAAGAGAAAAAAGATAAAAGATTAAGCAATGAATAGAGCCTCAGTGATCATGGGAGATTATTAAGTTGTCTGACACCCACATAAATTGGAGTTCAAGAAAGAGGGAAGACAGGAAATAGGGCAGAAAAATATTTGAGGAATCAGTACCTGAAAATTCCCCAAATTTGGTAGAAAAAAATTTAATCTATTCATCCAAGAAGCTCAGTAAACCCCAAACAAGATAATTTCAGAGAGAACTCCACTTAGATATATAACAGTCATATTTGTAAAAACCAGAGATAAAAGGAAAATCTTAAATGCAGCCAGGGGAAAAAAGACCCAATACTTACAGGAGGACAATAATGCATATGACAAATGACTACTAATAGAAAACAATGAAGGCCAGAAGAAGACCTGGAACAACACCTTAAAAGTATTGAAAGAAGAGAGAAAACTGTCAACAAAGACTATTTTTTTCTTCATGCTAACTCTACTCAGCATGAATATCCTTTAAAAATTAGGATAAAATGGATTTTCAGATAAATAAAAGCTGAGAAAATGTATTGCCAGCTGATCTACACTATAAGAAATGCCAAAGAAAAGCCTAAAGAGATATTAGATGGAAACTCAGAACTACAGAAAGTAATGAAAAGCCCTGGAAATGGTAAATATGTGGATAAATATAAAAGATTGTTTTTTTTCCCTTATCAATTTCTTTAACAACGCATGATACTTTAAGCCAAAGGTAATATGCATTTTGGAATTTACAACATGTAGAATAAAATATATTACGATAATAGCACAGGGGACAAGAATGAAACTACATTCTTTTATTTTGTGGTTCTTTTATTTTTTAGCGTATTATGGGGGTACAAGTGTTAAGGTTACATATATTGCCCATGCCCCTCTCCCCCCTCGAGTCAGAGCTTCAAGCATGTCCATCCCTCAAACATTGCACATCTTATTTGTTGTGGTTGTATATACCCATCCCCTCCTCCCCCCCTCCCGACACCCGATAAATGTTACTCCTATATGTCCACTTAGGTGTTGATCTGTTAATACCAATTTGAAAGCACCTGGCATTTTACATGAAGTGGTATAATATTAACTCCATGTAGTGTGCTAAGGTAAGGATGAAGATTGTAATCCCTAGAGCAACCACTACAGAAAATAAGGTACAGCTAAAACCTCAATAGAGGACATAGAATACTTAAAATTTGGTTAATTCCAAAGAACACAAGGAGAAATGGAGGAACATGAACAAAGATGACTAGAGAAATATAAAGCATGTAGCAAGATAATAGAATTAATCCAATCATAATAATAATGACTTGAAGTCAACTGACCAACTTCTTCATTTAAGAGAAAGAGACTATCTGGATAAAAATTAAGACCCCACAATATGCTGCCTATGAATGATGCAATTTAAGTATAAATGCACATGTAAAAGAGGAGGGAGAAATTATACACCATGGAAATAGTAGGCATAAGAAAGCTTAGTTCACTTATATCAATTTCACACAAAGTTGACTTCAAGACAAAGACTACCTCTACTTATAAAGAGGGACATTTCATAATGAGGAAAGGGTTAATTCACCAGGAACGCACAGAAATCCTAAATATGAATATTTGTGAGCATATGATAATATAGCTTTGAAATACATGAAAAACTCACAGAATTAAGGCAAGAACTAGACAAATTCACAAATATAATTGGCAAATTTAAAACTTGTTTTTCAATAAATTGATGGAACATCAAGAAAAAAAAGTAGTAAAGAAAGAAAAGGGAGAGTTGGGGGCCACAACCCCTTCACCTACCCTGACTGCTCTACATGTTTTTCCTTCTGCTCCCTGCAATGCACATATTTGAAATGTCCTTCCTTAAGCCCTTTGTTTATCAAAAGTATGTGGAATCAGCTAAATGCATTTTGACACGTATGTCACAGTTCCCTTTGTTCTGAGACTGTATAAACCGGCAATTATGTAATCAAGAGGGAAAACAGAATGTCAAGCACCTTGGTACAGGTCAGCTGAAGAATGCAAGTCAATTACAACATCTCAACTTGCCGGGTGTTTTGTTCACTACTTGCAAAAATGTATTTGCTTTATAGAGACTTACCCAGAGCTTGGCATCACTTTGCAGTCAGTTTTTCCCTCTCTCTTTTGGTTATTTGCTATTCTGGCTATTGTTAGTTATGATTTTTTTTCTTGTTTATTGCCATTGGTTGAAAACAGTATCAGAACAACAGCCACTATTTTCCTCTTTGGAAATTTCTGTCTTTTTTTTTTTTTTTTTTTTTTTTTGCTTTCTTCTCCTGTCCTTCTCTTTGTGTCTTCCATCACCTGATTCATAATTCTCAGGGGAGATTTTTTAAGTGTGACCAGGGTTAGGAGAAAAGACTGGCCCAACACACCAATGATTCAGCGTGAGCGGTGAGGAGGGGAAGTTGCTCCCTGTGCTTGCATATGGACGATTGCATACATTTTCATTAACCACTTCGTATGGGAGTCAACTATAGTCTATAGCCACAGATGAACATGCACAGCTGAGTGTCCACTTTAGCCGACAGCTGTGATATGAAGGCGCACAGCCGAGCATCAACTTTAGCGTTAATAACAAAACTTCTATAACAGTACTCGGAATCGAGGCAATACAACCCTTGTACTGCATCAGAAAATCTCATGCGTTTTAGAGAAAGGCATTTTCCAGCACCTTACAATAGTGATAAAACAAAAGGAAAAATCCATTAAGAAGATGTATTGTATGATCAAAAAATAATAAAAGGCATAGACCAGATACTATTGTAAACAATGTAATATTGGCCTATGTGTAGCCCCATGCTTTGAAATTTATCATACCAAAGAATAAAATTTATCGTAATATTCAAAAACTTGCCTTATTTCTTTATGATATGAATGAAATAAAACTATAATTTTGAATTGACTTTTCTAATTTTTTATTTATCAAAATAAAATTGTGAACATTTAAAAATAACGTAATGAAAATATATATGTATTTGTTACCTATTCTGATTTACATTACAAGTAAAGCTGCCTGTATAGTAAAACAAGCTTTCAGTGCTTTAAAGCTTTCCTCATCGCACAAGAGCAAAATGGACTTGTCGTCAATGCACAGCACAAACTGTCCTGCGGACTGTGAGTGCCGGCTGTGGGCAGGGTTTCGCAGCCGGTAAGCACTGTACCTAAGTGGTTAAGTCCTGCACCACAGTGGTTCCTGAACTACAGAGGGTACAATAGCTAAAGCTAATGTGGCGTTAGCATCTTGTCTTCCTGTTAGGTAGAAACAAGGGGTGTGCAGGTGGCGGGGCAGGTGGTTAGACATGCAGGTGGCAGCGCAGGTGATAGGGGATGTGGTCAAGGGCCGAGGGTCAGGACCAATAAAAACAGAATAGAAACCACAACAGCAAGAACATGGGGTTAAGGAATTTTCCCTACCAGGAGCATGCACAGAGAAGCTAAGAGCTTATGACCAAAGGTAACTTTTCCCTCATTAATATAGCAAACCTCAGACCCCCTCTCCCTGTGACTGTTCCAGAGTCAGCCATACAAGGACAGAAAATGGGAGGGTACCTGACTTCAGGAATCTCCACCTACTTCCCCAGAAAGGCATGAATATTCTACCCTAGCTTAATGTATTATGAGGCATTAGCACAAAGGACAGCCTCTAACCCCGGGATGACACTGGTCCTTATTGGAGCAGTCCGCTCCCTAGTGACTTTGAGAGTGTACTGTGCTTCCTTCCTGTGCTCTGCCTCTGAACTCTGGGTCTTCTCCACTAAGAGACAGACCCGTCCCTCCTCCAGAACGCACTTCTGCTTTGTGTCCTCGGCTGTGTTCAATAAAGGCTGGTGTGAAGTCGAGTGTCTGTCATCCCTTCGTCGCGTGGGCCCTGCTTGCAATTCTTCCAAGCAAGGAGCGAAAGAAGCAGGACAGCTCTGCCTCCCCTCACCTGGCATTCCCTCTTGATGACACTGGCATTCCAGCGTCAGGCACCAAATCCCACTGGATACACTTTTAAGCTGGTAACAGCCCCCTCAGTTCTCCCTTCCTTTCTCATGTGGCCAGTAGTCACTGGCAACAGTTTTTCTTCCATCCCAACAGTCACAAACTGGCTGCCCTTGGAGCCAAAGCTGGCCTTCAGACATGTTTTATTCAGACTGCATGAATTGTTTTAGTAAGTTGTCAAATTAGAATATCTGGAGATTTCACACACATGCACAAATTTTCAGCTTTCAAACACACACACACACACACACACACACACACACACACACACACACACACACATACACACTAAGATGACCAGACAGTGCTAAGCCATTCCTTCAGGTTCTTGGCGGGAGAACCTGAAGGATTTTCCTTTCCTCCCTGTCAGGCTTTGCCTCAGCCCCCAGACACCACAGGGCTCAGGGAAGCTAAGAAAGATTTGGAAATCTCTGATGTGGGAATCGCATTATTTAGAAATCAGAGTCTCTTGGGGGGAGGGGGGGAAATGGGCATTTATTGAAACCTTAAAATCTGTACCCCCATAATATGCCAAAATAAAAAAAAATAATTAAAAAAAAAAAAAAAAAAGAAATCAGAGTCTCCTTTCCCCCATCATTATCACATATATCAGCAACCCCCTTTTCTATGCTTATCTTAACAATTCTGAGAAAAAGCAAGCAGAAAAATTAAAAAGGGCTGTGGTTTCTCCACGATTCCTCTAGATGGCAGTATTGTACTGGTATTATCTCCGATACGCCCGTTCCAGATGCTTTCAAAATGTTGATTATATAATTTTTCAGTGGGAATAATTTTTGTTTCCAAATTTATTAGAGTATTTTTCAATAATGCCAAATTTATCAGTAAGCAGGTAGAGTCCATAAAGTTGAAATTTTTAGGAGAACAAAATGACGAATTTTCCCCCTCCCTCCTTGGAGCTTCCTGAGTTGATGAGCAGAAACAGAACATATTGCAACGTATAATTGTCACGATTATGCGGGCTGTTCATTTAGAGCTTGCATGTGTGTGTGCATTCAGCTGCCACATCTGCAGTGCGTGTTGGAAAATAGCCCCTTCTTTGTACAGTTTGAAACATCAAATGTTTCTCGTTTGGCGCAATTTCTTTATTTTGTTTTGTGGATAATGAATGTTACACGCAAACATGAGAGGCAAGGGAGCAGAAACATGGTCTGTATTACAAGGGGGAGGCTCTCAGCGACATCCATACACATAAGTAGACAAATGTGAGCTGTGTGTCAGCCTCATCCAAAAACAAGGCAAGTACTGCAAAAGGGAAGTTGTGTGCATTAATTAGATTAATGGTTTCAGAACAAATCCATTTCAGAGCAGCTAATTAAATATTTCACTTTGAGCTATTTTGTGTAATTTGCTTTAGTATTCAACAGACAAATAGTAAGTATTCAATTTTATCTTCAAGCACAACCCACTAATATTGCACTGATTTAATTCTTTGGTTTTGGTGCTTTGGGCTCTGAAATTGCCTTCTTTTCAGAACTGGTTAATCCACTTGACATCTGAGTGTGAAACAGGGACCCTGCGGTCCCTGTCATAAAAGCCTGGTCAATTATGTCTTGGACCAATCTAAATGGGATTTAAGCTTTCTTGTTTTTATCACCTCGATTACATCCTAAAATGTTAGAGTTGGAAAAACTCCATGAGGTCCTCCCATCCGGTGTTCGAGTTTTACTGTTTCCCTACACGCTGGCTGTCCGGTCCCTGTGTGGACGTGCTCTGGGATGGGAATGTTGGGGTTGGCATTGAGTCAGTGCAAAGACGGGGTCCCACTGAGGGACAAGGCTGACCGTTGGGACATGTTTCCTCACGCTAGCCAAGGTGGTGGGACACGCTGTCAGACGGTGAGCAGGGCCGTGTGCAGAGGTCTGCAGACTGTCTGAGGAGCGAGTCCTTCTCGACACCGGGCTCCAGGCAGGTGCTCCTGTCTCATCGGACATGGCACGTGAGAGGAAGCCTCTCTGCCTTTTGGGGCTCATCCAAACAACCCAGTGTGCAAAGTCCCCCATGGCCTGGCCCTTTTATTATGAGAAGCACGGCCTTGCTTCTTCTACTGGGCCTGCCTCTCTCCACCCCTAAGCTCAATGGCCTGAATCTTAGATCCAGTGGTGGATTTACCATTGTTTCGCTACTGCCATGCCCCTTTTCCCACGGCCTGCTTGGAGTCTGGCTTCTGGTTCAAGCTTGGCAACACTCATAGGAGGTGTCTAGAAAAAAGTCATCAGTCACCCTTGCTCTCAGGCATCTCCCCTGTTAGCAAGAGCCGGGTCCTACTCTGTGACATTGGAGAAGCAGCCCAATTTGTCACGCACGGCTTCCACCCCAGCCCTGACCCAGCTCAGCCTGACTTACGCTGTTCCTGGCCTTCCCAAACGCCTCCCTGCCTCCTCAGCACCCTCCTGCCCCTCTGTGTCCTTTAGGGCCCTGGGCGAAATGGTACCACTTCCTGGACCCATCTTTGTCTCCACGACAGAACCGCCCGCCCTCTGCATGTCTGCAGCTCCCAGCTGCACCGTGAGAGGTAATTTGAAAGATTCCCAGACAGATGTGAGCCTGATGATCTTTTTGTCCAGGTTTTCAGAGGCTTCACCCCTGGGCAAATGGATTCTGAATCAGAGCAAATAAATATCCACCTTCTCTGAAGCATTTAAAATTCGGACAACCTTTCTAGTTTCAAGAAAAATTTTGAAGACAAGTCACCTTTTATACGTGGCATGTATATCCAACACTATAGCCTTTGGCTAATGGGATCTCATTATAGGAAACACCGGGCCTGTATTTCCACCTTGGGACAATCTTGTCTCACCGCAGGTCTGGAAGTCCCGAGTTAAACTCAGCTCTCCTGTCAAAATGCTCACGGTGTAATTGTCAGAGTTTGCAAAAGGTGAATGACTTGAGAAACAGGAAAGGAAGAAGTGGGCTGAGAGGTGGGTCAGTGGGAAGGTATCCTGAGTTTAGACTTAAACAGGTGTTTTCTGGGAAGATGAAATGAAGAACGGCCATCCAGGTGGAGGGGGCTGCAAAGATGAGGAAATAGGAAACAGCTAAGTACCTAGGTACTTACTCCCTTTGGCTCAGGGCTCATCTGTATCCTGCCATCTTCGGGAAGCGTTCACCAGGAATCTCAGGGCACGGTGACTTGCACTGCTGTTACCTGCCTCATTCTTACTGCATCCCCCACGTCCCCAGCCCAGGCCTGGGACCGTGCTCGGCCACTGCTCAAAGACTGGGTCCCGCTGGGGAAAGTCCGGCATGAATGTCACACAAATGTCCAGGTTGCCGCTTCTTGCTGATGCTGCAGTAAAGGAAAAGATGCTCCTTCAGTATGTGAAAGATACGCATAAAAAACCGCTCAAGTTTCTCTTCGTGGAAAACAAAGGGAAGTTTGCTTAAATATCACTCTGCCTTTTTTGGCATGTAAAGTGTTGTTTTTCTGCAAAGTGGCGTTTTTAATATTTGATAAGATTTTGAGAACACCGCGTGGTATCGACTCTGAATTGTTGGGCTCAGTTCAAAGGCTTGTATAAATATCTCTAAAAGAGAGCCATATTAAAGCGTCCAGTTTCCCCGGTTTGTGCTTTCACTTTATTTACACATAAATCTTGAGAAGAGTCCTTCTTTTCAACTTCACATTCCTCCAGACTCTAATACTGGCCTTTTTATGGACCAGAAATCTGTCTGATTTGTATTCCTCCGGTATCCACAACAATAAAGCCACCCTCATTACTGAATAAAATTTAAAGCCGTCTCCCAATTGTGCAGTTGATTTGAATGGAATCTATTATGTTTGCCTTACTACATTGTAATCCATGATAGATAGCGGGGGGAGGGGGGCTCTGGGACCCTGGGGATCTCGACGCCGGGCATGCTAAGCAGCACCGCAGCAGCGCAGCCGCCTGTTATTAGGGGAAACGTGAAGGTCTGCTGAGCGGGGCTGGCGCGTCCTCCACGAGACGAAGCTCATGTTTGTTCAGATCAGTCATGTGATGCCCTCAGTGCTCGAGGCCAGAGAAATCTGAGTTTGTTGAGAAAGATCACACTTCTGCATTTACAGACATCTCTTTAAAGACAATATTTCTGGGGGGTGTGTGCATGCATGAAGCCCAGTCATTTTACCGCGTGGATTTCCTTATTTTGGTTCGTACTGCCGGCCATGTGTGAGTACATCTGTGATCTGGGTGTCCCTGTTCCCCTGGTCATATGTAATTGCAGCTCTGTGGATGAACAGCTGCAGACTCTTGCTTTTTCTGCCTCTCTCTTTAGAACTGGAGAGCAGTCACCTTCCCTCTGGTTTGGTGACCTTCCGGCTTGTCTCGCTGTCTCACTGTTTTTTTTCTGATTCTTGCTTGGAGAGGGAACGTGCTAAGCTAGGGCTAGGCTTCCAAAATGTTTTCTATCCCCAGAGACATTACTGTGCTTAATTAAGACACAAGACATTGCTGGGCTGGGGGCAATTGATAATCATCTCTTTTTGATTGCCCAAAGCGTATTTGGCTCAAAATAAAATGCAGATGAAGGTCCATTTCCTTCCCCAACAGCGGGAATTATAGAAATATTGTTGTGCCCAGTAGAGCTCAAAACAGGAGGCTATTTGAAGATTTGTTTCTGGTTTTTCTCCGGCCAGTTGCAAAGGGGCTGCTGGATAATTTAGGTGCTGGCTGGTCCTTCTCTGGTGCTTTTGTGGCTGGGGACCTGGTGGCGACGCGGACCAGGTAACCTCCTGCTGAAGATGCAAAAGGGGAATCTAAAAGGGGGCTAGTTAATTTTTTTGACTCTCTTGTTTTTATAAAACAGTCTTTCTAGCTTATAAATGAAAGATATTTTCCAACTTGGTTCAGAAAACAGGTGGCCCTTGAAAAATTAGTCTCAGAAGATAACTGAAGTGTTCTTTTGGGTCACTTGACTTTTCACGAGGATTAACATACTGAATTTGGGAAGGAGTCTTAAAAGAGAACATGGGTGAAGAGTTAGAATTTCTCTGTGCTTCTTGTAGGATCTTCTTTTTCATCCTTCATTTTCAAACAGGTCAGAAAAAATGTATTTGTCTCCAAACAGTATATGTGTTAACTCATTATCCATTAGCTGCTACTTCTCAGATGACTGCCAAACTTTGCACTCTATGTGGCACATATTTTAGTGATTTACATACAAACTGACATTGGCAGCCACTCAAGGGTCTACCCAAAGCGAGCAAATCCTTTACCAGTGCCACACATTTCCTTTCTCGTGGGTTCTCTTGTATCATATTTTTATCCCCTTCTGGTAGCAACTTATCATCCATCATTTCATTTTGTCTCTTTAAATATAGAGCGAATTTCTTGTGTAGCACATTTCTGGAAGATTATCTTCTAAAATGTGGTTGCATATGATTTGATGGATGCTTTGTAAATATTTAAAATTACAGGATTAGATCATAAACAAGTGCCTGGTTCTCACTCCCTGGTGAATGTGCAAATATGCAAATCAGTTATGATTATCGTCTCCTCCCCAAGGCTGGGCCTCTTATTTCTGTCTTTGTTACCTTATAGCTAATATAGGTTCTTCTCCCCTTTTAGATTATTCATCACCAATTTAAAGAGCTAGGTTGTCGCTGACATTTATACAAAGCAGCTAAACCTAAGTTGAACACAGTTGAATGAACGACCTACTGTGGCAACAGGGAGGAAGACGTTGAAGGGGAGATGAAAACAATTCTCATTTACTGACTGCCAATGCTGTGTCATGCGCTCGACGTAGGTTATTTCATTTCTTTTCCACAATGATATCAGATGCAAGTGGCGCAACTTGGAAGTTCAGTCTTCCACCCAGGGCCACTCTGTGGCAAAGATGAAATTCAAACCAGTTAAATGTGGCTCTGAAATATCGACAAGAGGATATAGCAGAGGAGGGCAGATGGGAGGGACAAGGATGTGTTGAAGATGATGAATTTCAGTCAGCAATACGCCGGTAGTTAAAACACACGTAAGGACATGCTCCCCCCTGTCGTGTACAGATGTACAAGATCAATCTCAGGACCAAGGATCACAAGAGAGTGCTGTGCTCACAGTGTGAGGCAGCAGGAAAGGACACCAGGGCAGCCCTGGGGAGCCTCCAGGTGGGAGTCGACACTGCAAGTTGCGGGCTAATCCCCAGGCACAACGACACACTTGTCCCCCGGCCTTGGGGGGGCCCTGGGAGGGGCTCCTACTATGTGCCGTGGTCTGGACAGGGCGGGTGACCCCACTGCTGCCCCCCCCCCCAAGGATAGCCCTTCTGACGGCCACGTCACCGTCCCAGCCTCCTTCCTTTGAGACACGGGGCATCTGGGTCTTCTAGAAAGCCTGAGTGCAGTGTTTCCTCGCACACAGTTCTGACTTACACCCCGCCCTGCCGGAACTGGGACTCATACAGGACCCAGGCTGAGCCTAAACGGCACACAGGCCTGCAGGGAGCGAGTGGGAGGAGAAGAGGGTGCAAGAAAATGAGTTGGCTGAATGTGCTGCTGCAGGTCTCGGGCTGTGGCTCTGTCCCTCCAGGGCCCCCGAGCAGGGTCTTCGACAAAGCAAGTGCTGCAGACACATGTGACGAAAGAGGGAACGAATGAAGGACAGAAGGAGTTCCACCAGTCAGCGCAACTTTGACTGTATCACGTCAAAGAAGTATTTCTCCAAGTTCTAAACATTACGAAACTTTCTTCCACGAAGTTGACCCTGGAAGTCACCACACTCAGGCGCTCCTTACTGGCTCCTAGGTTTTTATTTCTTCCAAAGTGTCTATCCTCCTTTGCCAGGGGTGGCTGCAGCTCAGAAGGCTAGCCGTGGCCTGCTAAATATCCCTGGTCACACACAGTTTCAGAGTTTTCGAGGTACCCCACAGCTCATCTTTCGATGTGACAGGTTCCCCCTTTCCTTTACAAAAACAAACCCACTCTCACTGGCTCAGTTTGTGTGTGTGTGGAGAAACACACACTTAGGGAAGAAATCCTTTTGAAAGTAAACTGGGAATGAGGCCTGGAAGTGATCTCCAAGACTCCTCTGTAGCCAGTGGCTTCCCTGAGCGTTTGTTCGGCTGCCAAGGGAAGTGGACCCCAGTTTAGCCGAGCGTTGGTGTAAGTGCATCCTGTTTAGAAAAGCAAATCTGCATTTATCTCCTAACTGGATGTTGCTGCGAGAATACACAGGCCTAGTAGAGACAACACACGCTTCCCTCCTCCTTTCTCGGTCCCTCTTTTGCGCTCTGTGAGCTGCTACGGCAGCCTCTTTCAGCTTGGGGAGCGCACATTCTCCCTGAGCAAGTGATGTCTCTGTGAACAGAGCGCAAACTAAGTGCTATTAGAACCAGCTCTTCTTGGACACTTGAACCTTAGATTTGAAAACTGTGCACGTCAATGCCAAAACCGAAAGCAGAACAGTTAAAACGACTCCCACC
This sequence comes from Microcebus murinus, assembly GCF_040939455.1. Taxonomy (NCBI): domain Eukaryota; kingdom Metazoa; phylum Chordata; class Mammalia; order Primates; family Cheirogaleidae; genus Microcebus; species Microcebus murinus. The sequence continues at coordinate 101,985,476 of NC_134106.1, forward strand.
CCCCATGAAATGCAACAGAGAAATCCTCATGTTTGGTCCAAAAAACTCAGACTTTTTGGAAATGGCCAGAACCCAGCTCTAAGGAATTCCACTGCTGTCGTGGGGGTGGGGGGCCTGGAATGACTGTGGAGGTTCTCGGGGCTGGGAACGTGTCCGGTGAGCTTGACAACATAGCGACCTTGGACAGAAACTGAATGTGGTTTTGTTTCCCTTTGCTACTTCACACATCTGTCAAAGATGCATAATAACCCAGCCTCATCTCAGGTGGGGGCTGAGGATTAATTAATAAGTGATTGTAAATTACTCGGCGTCCTCGCAGGACAGGCCTTCCATAAGTGCAGAGAACTGTCATGATCGAGCAGCTCAGCTGGCCCTGAAGCAGTAGTGACTGCGGGGGCTGCTGGGACCTGCTGTGGTCTTCCCAGGTCCAGGGACTATACGGTGCTTTATTTTCTCCTCTCGACCCTGCTATAAAACAAGGCATTTGTCCCCACAAAAATGTCTCCGCCATTGATGGCATTTCATCCCCTAAATTATGAAAACAGATATCATCCCTGATGCCGGCCTGGAATTCACAATGAGGCAGAGTGGTGTTTCTCGAGATGATTTGCAGAGCACCAGGCCCACAGGATGCACAAACCCAAAAGTGCTGTACGGCTGCCTGAGCCGTGGGCAACGCCACACACCGTGCTTTCCTCTTGGAGATTAAAAATCCACCTTGGTGCATAAAAGTCCTGCCGGGGAGCTGAAAAAACATGCTGAACTTTATCTACCTTATTCTGCCCCCAAATGATTTGATAGGTTTGTAGACGTTTGCAAAAGTTGCAAGCATTCTGCCCTGTGAACGCACGCTGTGTGTGACTTTGCGGGTCTGCTATCAGTAGTGGGGTCTGTCTCTCCACCCTTTGAATCCGGGTCAGCCCCGTGACTTGCTTTGTCCAGTAGAATGTAGGGGAAACGACATGATGCCAGTTCTGAGCTGGGCCTCAAGAGGTTTGGCAGCTTCTGTTCACACCCCAAAAACCCTGCCAGCTTCCCTGGGAATGCACCCGGGTCATCTGCTGGAAGATGAGAGAAATGAGCCCCGCTTCCCCACTGCTCTAGCAAACAGCCATCCAACCCCCGAGAAATGGAGCCATGCATGTGATTTATTGGAAACTGACCACAGGCACACGAGAGGGGCCAGCTGAGCACAGCCAGATTGCTGACCCAGAGAACTGCAAGCCACATAAACGGTGGTTGTTTTAAGGCACTAAATACTGAGTGGTTTGTTATGCAGCCGTAGATGAATGATACAATGGTGGCATCCATTTTTTTTTAAAAAAACCCTTTCAATAGTCTCATGTCTGTACATTGGGATTAGAATTGGTGATATATATACTATTTACCATTTTGGTCGGATTGGCTGTGGTCAGCTCACTACCATTACTGCCTCTTTGTCCATTCTCTTCTGCACTGCAGGGAAGAAGCAGGGACTTACACGTCCCCCAAGCCTTTTCCCTGCATGAGTTCCAGGTTATCTTCAGCCAGTCAGAGGCACTCGAGTGAGCTTTGGAAAGTGGAAGAGAAGCTGAAGCTACCATCCTGCAGGTAATTGTGGACAGAGGTGTGGGCAGACGGCTGGCGTGGGGTTTGCAGCAGCTCCTGAGCGAGCTTCTAGGGATCACTTACCTTGGGCTGCATGCTGCTTCCCACGGCCAGGGCACTTCAGAGGCTCAGGAACTCAGGCACTTGCTTCACTGACCTCTGCTCCCCCAGCCCTTCCAAGAGACACGAAAGCTTCTGCTTCCAATTAAATCGGAAATAAGAATGTCACGACCGTTGTATTATAGGTACTCCTAGAGTCTAGCACGCCTCTGTGACTGATGGCCTTGCAGAACCAGATGGCAGTTGGGGGCTCAGCCTTGCTACTTTTTAGCTCAGTGACCTGTGGAAGTTCCTGGACCTCTTGCGTCATTTATACACACGATTTTCCTCATGTGTACAATGGGGTAACAATTCTTACCTGCTAGGGGCTGTTGTGAGGAAGAGATGAGAGCCATGTCCACAGAGTTTGTGACACGTCCTCACTCTATAAAATGCCCTGCCTATTATTTTTGGCAAATGGGGTCTAAATTATTGAGCTGTTCTCTTTCAAATGGCCCCACTTTGCTCCCTTCACTTTCCTCTCTAATATGACACATTAGCACATCTCAAGAAATGAGAAGTAACCTTCAGAAAGACCCAGTGGGGTTCTTCTCATCTTATGTATGGCTGGCTCCTGATGCAAAGATTTGTTTTCTAATAAGCAAAAACATTGTACTCAGGTGGGTTTGAACACAATTGCTGTGTTATTTCCCAGGGAGTTACCTTTGAAATCCACAAGCAAATCACAACGTTTCATTCGCCTGCAAGGATCTCGGTAGGCTTGCACTGGGGACTCAAAGGCGGGGTGGGGTGGGCACGAAGGAACAAAACAGTCATCCATCTGCACTTGAGCAGTAGTTGCTGTTGCCGTGCTGGGAAAGGCCCACAAGGAATCAAGACAGTATTAAAAAAGAAAAATCAAAACCTTTATCTGGTGCCTTGATATTCTCAGTTTGCTATTTGCTTACTTGGGAGGGGGCAGGGAGTGATGGGCTTCCTGAACTTTTTCAAGGAAGAAAACCTCAACTGCAACCAACAGGAAACTCATCTGTCCAGAGATCCTGATGTGTGTTCCAAATCCACAGGCCAAAAACATGACATTTATTTGATCCTAACAATGCTTGGCCGGGCATGATGGCTCATGCCTGTAATCCTCAATAGCGCTTTTGGAGGCTGAAGCAGGAAGATCTCTTGTGGCCAGGAGTTCGAGACCAGCTTGAGCAAGACTGAGACCCCTGTCTTTACAAAGAATAGAAAACTTAGCCAGGCGTGGTGGTGCATATGCCTGTAGTCCCAGCTACTCGGGAGGCAGAGGCAGAAGGATCGCTTGAGCCCAGGAGTTTGAGGCTGCAGTGAGCTATGATGATGCCCCTGCACTCTAGCCTGGGAGACAGAGCAAGACCCTGTCTCAAAAAACAAAACAAAACAACCAAAAAAACTCAATGCATATTATTGTTTCCTATACATGTTTTCATGTTTAATAAGGAAACAACATTTTCCCCCAAATCTTTTTAGATCAGTGATACTCCAGAAGATGTGTGTACCAGATGTATTCCTTGTATGTAATACTGTAAAGATAATGGATTCAGGACTCAGATAGATATGGGTTTTGAATTCTGGCTTCATTATCTTATAGCTGTGTGGAGTGAGGCAAATAAAGTAGTTTCTCTGAACTTGTTTTCTCATCTGAAAAAAAGATAACAATATTTCTCTGGCAGTGTTAGACCAGGTGGGGGGTAAACAGGTGGCAAGGAAGTGGCTAAGGACGGAGAGCAGGAACCAAATTTTAGCTAGGAACCAAACTGCGCCTAGGAACTGTTCCCTGGTGGGGAACATAGTAAAAAGTTCCTAGTAACTTAGAGCTTATTACCATCTAATTAGTATAACATGGGTGGAGTTTCATGGAAAATTCTAGAAAAGATGCATGTGCAGAATGGGAAACTGTTATATAATCTACCCTGTTATGTAACCTGTCATGTGATCTGTTCTATAACACCAACCTGTCAATCACTCCCAAAGGTAGGAAACAGCATCCAATTCCGTCAGGGGAAAGGCGGGACAAACTAGTGGGCCTATAAAAGGCAACATGTGCTCAGCCTTCCCCATCTTTCCCCACTCTGGAGACTGACCCATTGCAGTCTGTCTGGGATGTATTTTCACTGTGTATAGCTTCCTTTTTTACTTTTGTTCTTTCTTTTATGTGATAAACTGTATCAAATTGCTCTGTGTCTGTGATCACTCCATCCTTGGCTTGACTTGGTACCAGTACTCCTTGTCGGCCCTGGGAACTGGAGGATCAGGGGACATCCACATAGACGAACCTAATGTTAGGGTTGTTGTGAGGACGAAAATTACAGGAGATAATGTATTAATATATAAAGTGCCAAATGAAGTGATAGATACTGTGTACACAGGCAACAGGAGCTGTTATTTTTATCCTTAGGTATCCTTAGAAGGAGGAAATTGAAGAAATGTTTTTAATCTTCTTGATTAGTCTTAATCAAGGTTGAGATCTTAGAGTTGGACCCCTCTGAAAATTTTGCTGTTGTGGGATTGAGCAAGGATCCTGGAACAGCCAGAGAAGAAAATACCGACGTGTACGGAATGGATCCCATTTGAGTTGTGGCTTTGGTTTTCTTCAGTTGGTGCTTTTCAGGAATCTGTTTCTGAAAGACTTGTTTGCTAACATTTTTAGGTGGATCTAAATGTTTACTTAAATAGGCATGTGCTTAGAACCGTGGAGGATTTATACAGCTTGCTCTGGCTACCTGTATTCATTTATTTCATCTTATCTGCTTGCTTTCTTTGTCTGAACAGATAGATTTTTCAACATGCTTTGTCAAGTAAATAAAGTAGGATAAAATTAGAAGATAATAACTAAGGTTTTTCTTGCTGGTTCCTTTTATTCCCTCCTTCCCGTTGCTTCCGTGGGAGGAATGAGATGAAAGGAGCCTTAAGATGGCACCAATGGTTTTCAAACAGGTTTCTAAATGGATTTTTAAAGATAGTGGTAGACACAATCGTCTTGATAGCTCAAGCTTTCTACTGTGAGAGCTTTGTTGTTTCCTTGTTTTTGGACAAATGGCGCTTTGAGGCCAGAGTGTACCTTAAGCCTTAGAGTGATATGACATGGTGGTTTTGAGGCCATGTCCACATGTTATTCGATACTCCTCCTTGGAGAAGTGGGGCTCCATGCCCCTTCCCTTCAGTGTGGGTGGATTTACTGACTTTCTTCTAACAAGTAGAATACAGCAGAAGTGATAAGATGCAACTTCAGGAATAGCGTACAAAAATACCATCTTTTAATCTTGTGTCTTGTAAGCTGTCTTTCTCTCTCTCTTGGTTTGCTCGCTGTGAGGGAAGCGAGCTGCCATGCCATGAGGCAGCCCTGTGGAGAGGTGTATGTGAGTGAGCTTGGATGCAGATCTTTTGAGACCTGCCAACAGGCTTGGAAGTGGATCCTTCCCCAGTTGTTCCCTGAGATGACCGAAGTCAGGCCAAAAACAGATTGATGGCAACCTCATGAGAGACATCGAGCCAGGGCCACCCAGCCAAGTCATGCAAGATTCCTGACCCAGAGAAACTGTGAGACATTAAAGTGTTTGTTTGAGCCACTACTTTTTGGGGCAATTCATTATACATAAGTAGATAATGCAAGCGGCCAATGCACAATGATGTAAAATCAGTCTGTCCAAAGTGGCAAGAAAGAGCTGATGGCTTGTTGGTGGCAGAGGACAGGCAAAGAAAATGTCACTAGGGTTAAGGCAATAATGGTTCTTCATCTTGGGACAAGGACAAATGTCTCTGGGGTTGATAGAAACTCCTGGCAAGTTTGAGGGATTCTTCAAAGTAGAGAGAACTTAAGTCTTGCTTCCTGAGGAGGCAGAAGAATTCCTAAAGAAGAAAACAAGAGCCACTGCATTGAAGGAACAGTAGGTAGAAGAGCCAGTGTATCTAAGTCAGGGATGGCAAGCTTTGTAAAGAGCCAGATGAGTGTTTAAGGCTTGGGGGCCATATGGTCTCTGTACCAGCGACCTTGCTCTGCCATTGTAGAGTGCAAGCAGCTGTGGACAGCATGGAAATGAATGGGCTTGACTTTATTCTGGCACAACTTTATAAAGGCAGGCAGTGGGCCAGATTTGGCCCCTGGACAATCGTTTGCCAACCCTTGGGCCAGGACAGGAAGACTTTAGTCAAACCCCTGAGTCTTCAGCAGGCCCAAGAGAAGTGAGAAGAGGCTGAGGGAGGCTGAGGGAGGCTGAGGGAGGCTGAGGGAGGCTGCAGGACCTGGAGGGACCTCTCAGTGAGCATGAGAAGGACACAGGAGCGCCCTGTGGATGGAAGCGTAGGCCACGGCACAGACAAGTCAGCCACATCTACAGGCGCTGATGGCCAAGGCCTTATTAAATATTATATCTCAACATATATCAGCACGGACTGATTCAGGAGGCCAGGGATTTGTTTCTCCGATTTTAATCTCTCCCTAGGGAGGAAAGGGAGAGCACAGGAGAGTATCCTGATTTGAGTGAGTTCAAATCCCAAAGTCACTGAGTTTCCTTGAAATATCAACATTTTTTTTTTCCCTGCCATCATCAGTGGCAAATGGAGCCCTGAGATCTAAGTATCAGCTGTAGAGAAATGAAAAAGGTGACATCTTTGCACACCTGAGCAATATGATTATGTAAAAATGGTGTTTTCTTTATGGATATATTTATAAGAACTATCTAGTTATATCAGGAAGATCCAGACTAAGGTGCTGGGGGAAAGCACAAGTTCAGAGCTCAGAGTAGAAATGTCATTTCCTACAGCTCTTGGCTACATAATTTTCACGGCCCAGTGAAAATGGAAATGCAGGTCCCCTTTTTCAAAAGAAGGGAAAAAAGTGCTGTTAAAGATAGTAAAATATAAAGCTTTTTCCTGTCTCCCAGGGTCTCTTTTCCAACTTATCATGGTGTTTTATATTTGCTCTTTAATGTTGTTCTAAGGAAAGAAAACTTAAAATTTTCATTATTAACATGAATTTCACTGTTCATCTTTATATCATGCAATGCCACTTTTAAATGCAAATAAATAAAAGAGCATTTAATTTGTATGCAGAATTACCGAAATTATATAACTGTATATATTTTGTTCTTAACAGAATAGTAGAAATGTTGCATAAAAGTAATTCAACTGTTTTTATTTCACTTTTTGGTATGCACACATGCTACCAACAGTCTGTGCCCTTGGCTTACTGATGAGCAAGGAAGGACGGAAAGGAAAGGATTAATGAGTTGCCTGCCTTTCCCTTTCCTTCTGGGTCATCATTTGCAGCCTTAGTGGTTGACTAACACTGGGAAGTAACATGGAGAAGAAAGGATATGACCGGCTTCCGTGTTTGTTTCCTAGGGCTGCCATAATGAAGTGTCACAAACTGGTGGCTTAAACAACAGAAATCTATTGTCTAATAATTCTAGAGGCTAGAGATGTGAGATCAAAGTGTTGGCAGGATTTTGTTCCTTCTGAAGATGCGAGGGAAGAATCCTCCAGGCCTCTCTCTGAGCTTCTGGTAGTTCCTTGGCTTGTGGCAACAGAACCCCAATCTTCACAAGGTGTTCTCCCCATCTGTGTGACTGTGCTCACATTTCTCCTTTTTATAGGGACACTAGTCATATTGGATTAAGGGCCACCTAATTCAGTATGAGGTGGCCCCTAAACTAGTATGAGTTTATCCTAACTGAATTTATCCAAATTAGGTTTTATTTGGAGGTACTCAGAGTATGAATTTTTGGGAGAGGGACACAGTTCAACCCAAAACATGTTCCCTTGTTGTTGATGTTCCATAGATTCCATTGCCTTCTTTCTGCATTGGAAGCAAGTTTTGAACAGAAAGCATGACCTTTCAGGGCTGCCAGTGTCCTGCTTCGTCATAGGCCTGAGTTTAGCTCAAGCCCCACACACCTTGGTCCACTAGAATTCTGTGCTTATGGGGAACCATGAACACCATATGCAAATGCACTGTCAAAGAACAGGGGCAGATATGCATATTGCATGCATCTCCTTTGCTCACGTGCATGCTCTATCGTCTCACTGGACTTCACTTATGAAAGCCAAGTTCAAAGATAAAATCGTTAAGGCTATATGAGGGCAACAACTGAGCATTAAAGCAAGCATAGGGCTCTAATGAGCCCGGGGCGCTGTGCTACTGAGAGCTTGCACATTCACAAAGCCAGTTCTGTCCAGAATTACGGCCCAGATCTCTTACCTGAGCTTCAGGCCCTGTTCTATAGATTTCTAGAAATTTGTTGGTTATCAAATACAACAATTGAAGACCTGGGATCCAGGGAGGCTGAGGGCCTATCCTGAGATCCCAAAGAGGACAAGCAAGCCCAGGTTGCCAGATTGCTGGTCCGTTGCTCACTGTATCCTGCCAACTGGCCACTTGCTTGGGCAGCTAACCTATTTGCTAAGAGTTAGCCCAGTGTGAATGCCCCACTGCACAGAGACTCTTTCGGGGTTCAATTATACACTAGATGTTGCAGGATACTCCTTGGCAGGTTGTGTATAGGGGATAGACCTGCTTTGCCTTCTCAGGTGGAAATGAAACAAGTGGTGAAATGGCTGCTATTTCCCCTCTGCAATGAATCTATGGCCAAGTTCAGGGCAAAAGGACAATGAGCAAAGCTGGGACATTTGGAGGATCTACATTTTCCTGTTTAACACACAGAGGAAAGCTTTGAAGTTTGGGAGGATGTGGGGATGGGGAAGCCATAGGGTGGTGGCCTTATTATACAGCAGGGGCACCCTAACTGGATCTGACCTAAGGCATAATGCCCCAGTAAAGGAAATGGTTTTCAGGGTTGCCCTGACATTCCTTGGCCTCCTTCCTGTATCAGTTAACTTTGGCTATGTAACAACCACCTAGAACTTGGTGGCTTCAAACAGCAACCATCTATGTGTCTCATGAACCCGCAGGTAATTTGGGCTGGGCTCCAGCTTATCTTGTCTATCTTGCTCAAGCCTTTCCGGTCGGAGGCTGAGTTTGCTGGTCTATGAAGGATTACAGTGGCTTTGCACAGGGGCTTGCCCATGTGGTCCAGCCGAGGCTGGCTCCCAGGGGACTGTAGGGTTTTAAGGGCAGCAAAGAGGGAGGCTGTCAGACCTGTCGAGGCCTAGAGTTGGAACTTGCCCAATGTCCCTTCTGTCATAATCTATTAATCAAAGCAGGTCACAAGGACAGCTCAGATTCAAGGAGTCGGCAAACAGACTCCCCCTCTTTTGGGGAGGAGCTGGAACATACCGTGGCCACATTTTGCAATGTGTCATATCACCCCTGGACACCTCTCTCTGTGCCTCGGGCCCTCTGCCCAGGCCTACTAAAATATACCTGTCCTCGGTCCTTTTTGTCTCCCCCTTGTTATTTCAGAGCAATCTGTTTAGCATATTTTACAGGAAGAAACTGGCTTATTTTGGAAATTATGTGTGCCAAACGATAGGTAATGAAGGTGGGAGTCTTAATGGGTTACTCTGAGACATCCCTTGTAGTAGAAGTTCTGGGCTTTTTTGGAAAACCATGTCTCAATTCAAGTCTGTCTTAAATTCTCATGAGCATAAGACTCTTCTGGGGAACTTATTGAAAAAACAGATTCTTGGCTACTATCGCAGATGCACTAATTCCACATTTTCTGGGAGAATCCTGGCTGTGTGCATATTTTCAAGCTTCATGGATGGTTTCTTTGAGTAGCTGTGTTTTGGAAACACAACCTTATCTCAAAAGGATCTTTGTAAGCAGGCAGGGGAGGTGTTCGACTCTTAAGGCTCCTGGAGGGATGTATTGTGTTTTATTTATTTCTCTGCCCTGCGGTACCTGGTACCTATAAACAGCATTTGAGATGCTTACCATGTTTCACCGGATTGATTGGAGCTGTGGCTCTCACGGAGTGACTCCTGTCCCAGCAGCATCAGTTTTTCTGGAAACAGGTTAGAAATGCAAATTCTCGGGCCTCACCCCATGCCTACCTAGACCAGACACTAAATGCACCTATGCCTGGTGCCTGGACCCCTGAGCTGTGGGGCCTGACGACCATTTGCACACCAGGGACCATGCTGCGGGAATGAACGTGTTTCAACCGGGCTCAACCCGCTTGCCCCTTGGGAGGGTCTTCTCTTTGAGCAAGCCCGCCCTGCGACCCTCCTCGGCTGCACTAACACGCTCCCTGTTGGTGGCAGTCCTTTCTTCTGAACTCTGGTCAGGTGTCTGGCCCCACTTCTCTGTCGAGGTTTCCACACTGATAGCAAAACGACGGCTCCTGCAGGGTGAGTAGAGCTTTTAAGTGGTGTCAAGACTTTCCCTCCTTTCCTGAGGAGCTTTTAAAACTCCTTGCGTTAGGCGGAGTGCTAAGGGGTTAAGAATTAAAAGGGAATTGGCAACGAGGCGGTCACCATTCCTGCCGGGTTTCAGGTGCACACTTAATTATTAGAGCGGGTCTGCCCAGCACGCGCACGCCCACCCATGCGACTCCACAGCCGGGTGGCAAGTTCCTTGTTCTTTGAAGGCAAGTTCTGCTTCACTCTGGCCTCCTGGAAAGCCATAAGCGAAGAAGGGCATGAGAAGTCCTCGTCAGCCAAATTTGCCACTGGAGTTTTAGTTCCCTGAGCCAGAAGGCCAGCGAGAGAAGAGGGAGGCGCAGAAAGACGGGTGGCCCTTGGCCGGGGCATTAGGCGTTTGACATTCTAGCCTCAGACACACCACAAGTTCTGGAACAAGTTGCTTCATCTCCCTGAGGCTCAGATCCTATCTGAGAAATGGGACATATATTCTCATTACACCTTCCCCTACACCATTTCTGAAATTGCTTATAATAGGAATATATATCAGTTAGAAACACAGAAAGAGAAATAGGAATTCCTCAGGAGAATTAATGGTAGGAACCTGGAATGAGACTATCTGAACATTAAATTAGACCCTGAGACTTTGGGGACAGCCAGGGGAGGCCTGAGGGAGCTGGACCCTAAAACTCCTTCTCACCCTGTCAAGTAAAAGAAGGGGGGAAGAGTGGGTTGGGGGTGCCGGCAGGGCTTGGGCTGGGCCATGACAAAGGAGGGAAAACATGGAGCCAACTTACAATTCCTCCCTTCCAACCCCATCCCTCTTGCTGTTCACCCGACACTGGGTTTCCTGAAGTCCCTGTGCACGGTGGCTTTCCGTGGCTTTTGTAGGGAGCGCACTGCGTATAGCAGACCCCTGCTCTCTCACTCCCCTGCTGCACGCTCACTAACGCCGTCTGGCCACGTTTGACTGCCACACTGGACTTGTCCTGGTGAGTGCAATTCTGCTAGTGGGGTTTTCAGATGGGACTTCAAATGGGAAATGAATCTTCCAGTGTGAAGAAGTACAACACGTCCCTTTCTTTGCCGAATGTGTAAGTAAAAAGGGGAGAGAAGCTATTAGTGGGTTAAAGAGTAAAGCATACAGCCAGTGTCGCATAGAATGACGAAAGGAGCCAGAGGAGAATAGCCACGTTGATGCTATGCGGAGCGCCAAACCTGGACGGGCAACTTAGGAGGGACAGAACAAGGCAGGGGAATTTCCTACCGGATATCAAGGCCGACAGCGAGGCTAGAGCAAAAGTGTTGGCCAGGTGAAGAGGTCACTGGGGAGGGAGAGACTGGCCAGACGCAACTCCATCCGTGCACATGTGGCTGGTGTTGCAGAGCCCTGGGAAAACTGCATTCCTCAATGAATGTTTTTCATTTCTTGGCCATCGGTTTTTAGTGTGGAGAAAATAAAATGACATCCTTCTAAAGTCATGTGAGTTAAATATCTAATTATGGAAAGACTTAAATATGAAAGTGTAAATATGTTTACAAGAAAATAGAACTTCTTTATGAACTTCATGTCAAAAATTAAAATTTCATAATATTCCAAACTCACAAACCATAGCAAAAATTGAAAAAATTGATCTGCTTCCAAACAAAAAATAATTTGTCCATTAAAAGGTACTTTTGAGAAAATAAAAAGATCACTCACAGTTAAGAAGAAATAAAGAATTAATATCCAGACTATATAAAGAACTTCTCTAACTCAAAAAGAAAAAGACAAACAGGTTGGTCAAAATGGGCAAAATGGTTAAGAGATAATTCACTGAAGAAGTGGAAACATCAATTGCTGATGAACACAGGAAAAGATGTTTAACCTCAGGAGTAATGAGAGAAATGCAAATGGAAACTAAAATTAGATGCTGTTTCACACCATTGGGCTGACAAAAACTAAAATGTGTGATAGTACCAAGTTTTGGCGAGGATGCGGAGTAATGGGACCTCTTCTCCACAGCTGTCAGAAATGAAAAGTGGTACCACCACTTTGGAGAAAAATTTGGCAACGTTCAGTAAAGTTGAAGATATGCATACAGCATTACTCAGAGTTATACTTCTGGATATATACCTGAGATTCACAAATACACATATATGTGGATAAATGTATGCAGATGATGTAGGCAGATAAATACACATATATACAGATATAGCTATATACATGTATACATACATACCCACCTACATGTCAGGAGATATGAAAATAATCATAGAATTAGTGTTTATAACAGTAAAATATTGGAAACTTCCTAATGTCCATCCAGAGGAGAAATAAATTATGCTACATCTATAATGGAATGCCATATAGCAGTGAAAAGGAATGAACTAGAGCTACATAAATCAATATGGATTAATTCCACAAACATAATATCGATCAAAGGAAGCAATTTGCAAATGGATATTTGTAATATGATATCCACATGAAAGTTCAATAGATGCAAAAATTCTATAAGTTGAATAGATTCTCTCTGTGTGTATACAGATAGATAGATGGAAAGAGAGCTAGCAAGTTAGACAGAGAGAGGAAAAAAAGAAATGCAAGCCTATGATGAACTTCCCAAGTCAGGGCAGGGGTTCTTTCCAGGAGGAAAGAAGAGGGGAGCAATGTAGGAGGGTCCTATACAGGGCTTTAACTACAATGAATTGTTTTCTAAGCTGGGTGATGAGTACCGAGGGTTTTGTTACATTACCCCTGATGCTGTTTTGTGTGTCTGAAACATCACATAACAGACTCGACAATTGCAGCACTGTTGCTTACCGACCCAACCATGTATTCTTCCCCAGGAGGCAAATCAGGATGGATCCAATCCAGTCATGGTATTTCCATTTTCTCTTGCCAGATACTCACCTTCACCTCCTCCTTTATGTATAACGAGTGGACAATAACCTATTTTTAGACCTAAGAGGAAGTCAGTTGAGGGAAGAGGGCATGATTCTGGAATGTTTTTATTTTCTGATACAAGACTCCTATGGGCCACACCTCTTCCCTCCTTCTTGGGACACTAGCATGAAGATGTGATGTCTGCAGCGGTGGCAGCCATCTTGCAATCTTGAGGTGACAAGAGGGAAATGCAAATGTACCTTGCAAGGTGGCACCATCATGAGGTCAGAAAGCCCGTGCTCTGAGGATGGTAGAACAGGATGATCGGACTCCGAGCATCTGAAGACATAGTTAAGCCACAGAATGGACCCTGGAACTGACCAGAAACCAGAGACACCCAGAATATTTATTAAATAAACAATAATTGGCTTCATGGTTTAAGCTATTTACTGGTGGTATGGCTTTTGTTATTCGTGGTCAACAACCTTCCTAATACAAAAACACAAATAATTTTCCTTTTAGACTTATTGTTGGGATTGCCATTTACGAAAATGCTAAGCACTTTCTCTCCTTCAAATCTCTACTGTGTCCTCCACACACAGGGCCCCTGCTCTCCCTGGTGAGCTCCTCATGCCTAAAAGCTCTTCTGAACTGTGCTCTCCGTGACGCCTCCCCACAGGCCCCAAGTTTACAGCACCTCCCTTCTCTGTGGCCCCCAAACATTTTCTCTTTGTCCACATTAAGGTCCTTCCCATGCACAGCAGCACATCGCAGGGACCACACACGACGCTTGCATTTCTGGGTCTCCAACGGTTGGCACAGTTCCAGGCATGTCATATGCACCAGACAGAAGCTAGTTAGAATGAATGATGACTGTCTTGTATCTACATCTTAGAGGGAAAACGAATCAAGGGCTGAAGTGGGCAGGGAGGAGGAGCGGTAGGAGGGGGAGGAAGAGACGTTTGAACGGCCTTCCCATAAATGAACGCTGCAAAAAACGAACTCTTTTCTTAACAGCTCTTAATGCAATATTACATCAGTCACATTCACATTTGCTAATGATTTTGTGTGTTCGATAGAATCGCATTCAAGCTCACTAGCCTATTTAAATCCTGGTTTCCTTTTATTTCCCCATCCTAATCAGATTGAAGTGACAATTGTGAAGGACCTATTTTGTAAGGAGATAAATGAATGCAGAGGTGAGCCAGGACTCTTACAAAGTGGTTGCTATGCCAGGACTTGAACTACAAAAGCCGAGGTAACCTTTATTATTGCACGGAGACCCGGTGTGCTGGGCAACGGGAAACACAGCACATGCATTATTTAATGCAAGTGGACTCGAACATTTGCTTCAGTGCACTCCTCTGTATTGAGTGCATCATGAGACTAGAACAGGGATTACAGGAGAATTTTTTCTGTCTCCTGAAAGCTTTTTATTTATTTTCTTTTTTAAGTAGCTGGTGTGCCCCTGAGTGTGGAGGGGACAGAGATGAACGAAAAGGCACGTGCATCACTGTGCAGATCCTCCGGACAGCAATCTATTGGAAAGTCTGTGCTAACTCTTCACGTAGCCAGGGTAGCGGGGCCGTTGGCTGGTGAAAGTGTTGAGGGGGACACACTTGCTGAGAGACGGTTCCAGCCGCAGAAGGCATAGACTGAGACAGAGGGCCAGTTTGAAGCAGATCTTCCATTCCCAGAAGGTCTTTGAAGGACCTTATTTATGAAAATATAGGCAACCATAATGATAGCGACATTTACTTAGTGAGCACATGCTCACTGACACACGACCAGGAAAGAGGAAGTGGCTTATTTTATTTTATTTTTTTATTTTAGCGTATTATGGGGGTACAAGTGTTAAGGTTACATATATTGCCCATGCCCCCCTCCCCCCTCGAGTAAGAGCTTCAAGCGTGTCTATCCCTCAAACGTTGCACATCTTACTGGTTTTGGTTGTATATACCCCTTCCCTCCTCCCCCCTCCCACCCTCCCGACACCCGATAGATGTTACTCCTATGTGTCCACTTAGGTGTTGATCCGTTAATACCAATTTGCTGGTGAGTACATGTGGTGCTGGTTTTTCCACTCTTGAGATACTTCACTTAGTAGAATGGGTTCCAGCTGTATCCAGGAATATACAAGAGGTGCTCTATCACCATTGTTTCTTAAAGCTGAGTAGTACTCCATGGTATACATATACCACATTTTATTAATCCACTCATGAATTGATGGGCACTTGGGTTGTTTCCATAGCTTTGCAATTGTGAATTGTGCTGCTATACACATTCGAGTGCAGGTGTCTTTTTCATAAAGTGACTTCTGATCTTTTGGATAGATGCCCAGTAGTGGAATTGCTGGATCAAATGGTAGATCTACTTGTATCGCTTTGAGGTATCTCCATATTGCTTTCCACCGAGGTTGAACTAGTTTGCAGTGGTACTTAGTGCCATCTTTTGTCTTCCTATGGTGGATGGCAAGACAGTGAAATACATTTTTCCTACGTATGTCTTCACCTGTGGGTGGTCTTCCCAGGGCCCCAGCAGATCTCAGATGTGTCACCTCCATTCTGCACAGCACCGAAGAGGATTCCGGACAGCCAGACTCTTTGTCCACCTCGGGTAGCCCTGTGAGCCCTGTCCCATCCCACTATTCTGTGAGCTCCCCTCCCGTGGTTGCTAAGCTTCAGCCGCTGGCCCCCCTTCTCCTCGCCCAGCAAAACGTGCTTTGCTTCTCTTTCCCTGGGAGTCCTGTCTCTTTCAGAGCTAAGGTCCTTCATTAAGCTTCAGTTCTGTAATTAATAAGAAGGTGTAAGGGGCATGGGGCACAGGAATTTAGGAGCAAGATATGGGAGCAAGAGGGCTCTTTTCCAGAGCACCTGGCACAATACTGATGGCTACTTCCTGCTCTGGGCACAGGGGACCCGACTGCCCAGAGTCTCTGTGCAAATGAAATAGGACAAGGTCCTATGGCAGCTTCTCCTTGTCATCTCCACACATACAGCCTTGACCCTCAGGCAAAAATGTGGCGATTAGGCACGGGAGCTTAGCATGTGTTCTGTTTAGTCTTTGGAAAGGAGCTGATTCTCTGATGTTCTGCCCAGACCAAAGCTTCCCCTGGGAAGTTAATCAGGAGAGAAGAGAAGGAAGGTTGCTTTGGAAGGCAATGGGATCAGTGTGCACCAAATGCATTTGGTGACTGAAATTGACCATTCTAATTTTTAATTCACAGGGATATATTAATATCTATGGACCATTTTTCCAGTTTATCTCTAGGCCTGGCTGATGCAGCTCATCAGTTAGCTCAACTTGACCCATGATTCCAGTGGCAACGAGCAGCTGGAACAAGCTTGTGGGGGGTTGTTCCTGTTTTAATGTAGCTAAAGTGGAGCAACTGTCTCCACTGCAGACCTGCCTGCGCTCCTCTGGAAGGTCAGCAAGATTCAGCATCCAGGGAGGATGCCTCGGACACTCACGTTTGCAAAGAGCCCCCCACCAG
Organism: Microcebus murinus; assembly: GCF_040939455.1. Classification (NCBI taxonomy): domain Eukaryota; kingdom Metazoa; phylum Chordata; class Mammalia; order Primates; family Cheirogaleidae; genus Microcebus; species Microcebus murinus. Next base: position 102,001,768 of record NC_134106.1, read on the forward strand.
CGCAGCAGGGCCTGCGTGCTGGCGACTGGAGACCCCGGCGAAGAGATCGTCAACTTTCCAACGGTGGAGGCTCCCTAAACCATTATGGAGTCCAGAAATGAATGGGGATTAGGATCAAAAATCTCTCCCCTTCCCCCTTAAGAGTTTGTCGGTCTTTGTCTTCATGCACAAAAGAACACGGTTGTTTTGCGAAAGAAGCAATGACAAAATAAACGTATGGAGTATTCTTATAAATTGACTGTTGTCCTTTCAAGAGAGACTGTGTTGTCTGTAAATGATGAGCCTTACCCCAGACCCACAGTCAGCAATGGATTAAACGCCACTCACCGAACACTTGCTGCGTCCCAGCCGCTTTCAGACGGAACACCCGAGTTACTCTGTTACGACCATAATGTGTTCTGATCCGCTAGGATGAGTTTGTTTGCCTTTCCTTTGCGTTTTGTCCTTCCTTTTCCTTAACTCCCTTTACTTGCTCCCCTCCTGGTTCGACTCACTGTTGCATGAGGAGAGAGGAGCCGTGCGGCACCCGCAGAACCCGGGCAGCGCTAGCCAACTTGCAACCGGGGCTTCCCTGCTGCTAATGGGGAGACCTGGCTAGTCCCCGCGTCCCCCGGGGCGTCCCCATCTGTCAAGGGAGGCCACTGCATTAGATCCTTGTTACTTTCCCTTTCAGTTCTGACATTTCTGGTCCCCTTCAGCCAGCTGAAGCTTTTTATCTACGGAAGTTCTTTCAAGAGGACATTTATTTGTCGTAATTTAATGTAGCTTCATTAGGATAAGTGCCTCTAAGGAGTTTTTTTCTTATAGTAGATTTTTTTTTTAATGTGGCTTTTCCCTGTGGCATAATCATATCCGTAAGAGCCCCGAGGCTCTGGCACCAGCTGATGGAGACTGACTTCACCTTTAGTACTTTGCAGAGGCTGCGGGGGGGGGGGGGGGGGGGCGGGGTTCATGTCTCAGAGAGGTGTCACTTGCAGCACTTCCTGTAATGTTTCCCGCCCCGCCTGCTGGCCGTTGGCAGGGACCGTGCTGTGCGAGAGCCCTGGGCCGGCCCTGGGTGCCTGCTCAGGCTGGTGCGGCGCCGGGCATAGCTCCCTCAGAGTTCCCGGGAAACGTGGCCCATAGTGCATGCAGCAGGGGCTGGCAGTTAATGAAAGGGAACACACATGAGTGTGGGGGGATTCGGGCTGAGCACAGGCTGACTGTGGCTGTCCGTTCACAAGGCTGGCAGCCCGGGGAGGATGTGGTGGCTCCAGAGACAACGGCCATCCAGGTGTATGAGACACAGCACAAGCTCAGGGTAGCTGGAGGGGGCACCTACCGCGTTATCTCCTTAGTGCCTCTGCTTTAAGAACTGCAGTTGGGCCACTCCTTACAGCGGTGTTTGCTTCTTTGCCTCTGATTGGTAGTGGTGGACAATTGACTGAGATTTGGCCAATCAGAGATTGTTCCCTGAGAATTTAGAATTGGGGCGGAGAAAGAGAGTCACTCCTTTTAGGTGGTTGCATTGCCCCAAAGGAGAAGTGGGCTTGGTGGATTCTACCAGGTAGAAGCAGAAAAAACTTGTGTTGCAAGAGAGGAGAGGAGAGAGAAGCAGTTGTGTGTGGGTGTGTTGGTGGAGGGGGTGGGGTGGGGTGCTCAGGTGAGAGGTGGGGCCATGATACTCTTCCCAGTTCCTCTCCCCGGGTCTTCTGAGGCCTGGCCACATTTCTGCCCTCAAGACACTGTCCCATAGCTTGGGTGAGTCTCTGTCACTTGCAAACAAAGGAACCCTGTCCAGGACAGTGCAGATTAATCTACATAGATACGTAGATACGTACAGGCTGGGGGCCTATGTTGGAGAAAACCATTTCTTCCTATACGACTGTGCACCTTACCACTTGTGTCCCTGCATCCAATCGCTCATTCATTCACCAAACACACTGAATTTGACCATGTGCTGGGCTCCATGCTGAGCTCTCTGGGGACACTGGTGACCCATCCAGACATGGTGGCTGACCTTGCGGGTCTTAGGTTCTGAGTGAGAAATTAGAGATGGTGTATTAGTTTCCTGGAGTTGCCAATTTGTTACCACAAACTGAGAGGCTTAAAACAGAATCTATTCTTTCCCAATTCTTTTCCCAGTCCAAAATCAAGGTGTCAGCAAGGCCATTCTCCTTCTGATTCCTTTCTTGCTCTTCCAGGTTCCATGGCTCCGGACGTTCCTTGGCTGTGGCTGTATCACTCCAACCTCTGCCCCCGACTTCACGTGGCTTTTTCCTCTTCTCTCTGTGTGTCCCATATAAGGACACTTCACTGAGTTTAGGGCTCACTGGGATAATCCGGGATGATCTCGTCTCGAGTTCATCAGTTTAAGAAACATCTGCGAAGAAGACCTTTCTTCCAAATTAGGTCACATTCTCAGGTTGCAGAGGTTAGGGCGTGGACATATCTTGTTGGGAGCCACCATTCAACCCACTACAGATGGTGAACAAAGGTTAGTGTGGAGGGTGTTAAAAAGAGGACTCTAGAGAGCTCAAGAGATTGGTGCAACAATCTCTTCTTTGGGCGTTAAAGGAAGTGACACCATCTGAACGCAGAAGGCCAAGCAGGAATTTGCTATATTTAGGGCTCGGCAGGAAGAGCATTACAGACGGGCAGATGTGCACAAAGACAGACAGAGGCCCAACCCCCCAGAGAGGGAGGCAAGGCCCACGGGGCTGGAGCAGAGAGGGCACGTGGAGGGAGGGGCAGCAGAGAGGTGAGTTCTGGTGCAGTTTTAAATGGAGGAGTAAAGAAATCTGATTAGCATTTTAAAAGATTTCTTTGACTTCCTTTTTTTTCTCCCCAGCCTCCAACTTTCTGATTTTCTATTGATTGCCAACGATACTGTCTGTGGGAAATCCCTGAGAATGCAGGGAGGCTGAGACAAGGAAAGACGCATGGGTTGGAACCCATCAAATTCCTCCTTCTTAGCATCTAATTTGCACTCTCTCCCCACCCTGCGTCCCCTTCTGCCTTAATTTTGGTTTTGAAAATTGTAAATCAGTAAAATATTACCTCAAGGCCTAAGATACCAAAGGCAATTTAATACTGTGAAAAATAAGACACGTCTTTGCTGTTCTGACATTTATTATTCTCACCCTCGTTATTTTTCCTAATGAACGTTTCTTTCTCTCCTTACGCTTATCGGTTTTAACACATGCCATTTACCACCTCCGACCCGCTGATGAGGGGGCTGGGAACCGGCTTACATCACTGTCAGGGCAGGAGAGGAAAAATTGCAAAGTAAATGGCAAGATGTTGGCGTGATAGAGAGCAGGGAAATCTGCAGTGCTTAGGAGAATGCGGATCGGAATGAAATCCCGCCTGGCAGCCACGGGCACGGAGGAGCCACCAGGAGGTGCGGGCGCCACGTGACTGATTGTGCCGATGGGTGATGATTAACTCGGCTTATACTGATGCAAATAATCCTGCAGGAGCCTGCACCGGCTAATGCATTTTGGAACTGCGGTTTTCCATTGATAGCACAAAATAGTGTGGAGGAAAGCCATTTTCATAATATTAATAATGGAATTACAGAATCAGGTCACTTAAAGGAACGGCGCTGACTCAGCGAAAGCAGCGTGGAGTCGAACGTGGAGATTAGCACTGAGCAAAACGAAACACAAACCTTCTGCAGCTATCTCATTGCATGAAAACGCACGTCCCCTTTACCTTTTTCTTTTTAAAAGAGAAAAGAGCTTTAAAAATGACTCTAGCTAAGTACAATTGTCAGATGAATCCACGACAAAGGAACTGTTCAGTGTGCTGAGAGAGGGAGCCCCCAGTAAAATGTTTTTCCTTTTCCCCCTTTGATTAAATATTGCGTTTGTCTTCCCTGCCCATCCATGCCCTGGTTTAATAGCCAAGTCCTAGAACAATGTCTGCAAATGCTTTCTAAATAAATGATTAAAATTGCAAATGAAGATCAATAAATGCCCTCTAAAGGAATGAATATGTTTGTCAATGAAGATCTAAGGCTGAAATGAGATTCTGTGCAAACTCTAAGGATCTTCTGCTGGGTACAGTGAGCCAAGTTGAGCTCTTGGGATCCTTGTTGGGCAGGGAATAGGAGCAACAGATTACAGGGGCCAAGGAAATAGCTCTTTCCATGGACACTAAAAATAGCATCAAGCATATCCAGAGGAGGACACAAAGATGTCTATACGATGACGTTCACTGCAATGCATTTATAAAAGTGAACCAACCAGAACTTTAAGGCGTATTAAGATACATCCAGAAATGGAATATCATGCAGATATCGAAGATCCTATTAAAGGGATAGAAGAAAATGTCCACGCTATACTAAGTGAAGAAGAATATTACAAATATTTTTTAAAGAAAGCCAGGGGTCCCATCCTACCCATTGTCCAGCCCACATTCGCCCACTCTCCTAGGGCCTTGGAGGGTACTGAATAGTGTGGAAACCAACTATTGAGAAGCCAACTGCTTCTCCTGCACGGTCTAAGGACGGACCTAGGGAAGAAGTACAGGGCAAGAAGGGACTTGGCAGGGAATCAAAGGGGATTAGAAATCAGTTCACAACATATTTTAAAAAAAATTGTGACGAAATACACATAACAGAAAATTTACCATTTTAACCATTTTAAACTGTAACATTCAGTGGTATTTTATACACTCACAATGATGTGCAACTGTCACCCCGTCTAGTTCCAGCACACTCTCATCATGCCCAAAGGAAACCCAACCCCATGCCCATGAAGTACCACTCCCCACCAGGCAGGCCTTGGGCAACCACTAATCATACTAAGCTTCTTTTCCTTTTAATTTCTTCTCCTTCTTTCTCCCATGCCTACTTTCCTTGACTATTAACCTTCCTAGAATTCTTAGAATCAGGTGATGGCAGTAGGGAGCTCTCCGAGCTAGTCACTTAGCACCCAGGCAGGGGGGAGGAGTGAAGGGACATGGCCAGCTGTTTGGGGCTCCAATTTTAACATGCTCCCCCGCATTTATGGGCTGTTGTACTGCTTAGCGGCTGAGGATGAAGATTCTGGAGGCCAGCAGTCTTGGTTCAAATCCTGGAACTGCCTCTTACTTGTAAATTACTACTCCTCTAAGCCTCAGTTTTTCCATCTATAAACTGGGGAGAGCAAAAGCGCCCACCTCATAAAGTGATAAAAATCAAATGATTTTTGACTAGTGTTTAGAACAGACTTTGCCACAGAGTAAGTGCCTAATAAATGTTTGTTGTTATACTAACATGACCCCCTGGAGGTGGTTTCTCTGACCTCAAGTTCCCAGATGATGAGATCATGATAGAAGTTGGCAGGTTTGCTGTGGGGTGAATTGAGAGAGGATTTTCAGGTGTAGGAGTGTTAAAGGCAGAGCCAGGAGGAGCGGGTCTCCTGTCCATCGTCCTCTCTGCCTGCAGAGGGCCAGGGGGTTTTTCATCTTGTACCATCCAGGTCATTTTGCTTTTCAAACTAAGCAGCCTTGGGTGCCTGGACAATTTCTCACATGATCTGATTTCTGGCACTCTTCCCCGACACCCGGGCAATCTTCCTTGACTATGTTCTGATTTTTACTGTCCCTGTTAAATGCGGGGCTGAACATGGCAACCTCCATCTGGACCTGTTCCTGGCTTCAGACTTGCATTTTGTTTAGTCCAGGACTCCCCCCTTCTTGCCCCATTCCACCTTTACGCACGATGGAAGCCTTCACAGGCTGAGAACAGGGAGTGGCGGGATGTGGTTTGCAGAGGGCTCGCCCGTGCTGGACGCTGACTGTGACCCAGCACCTGCCTGCCCCTGTGTCCTCAGTCCTGCTTCCACCTTCACTGTCCTCCGTCCACACTGGGACTGTGCGTTTCCTCCACACATGCCAAGCACACGCCGTGCTCAGGGCTTTCTCTCTTGTCTGTCCTCTATGGAGAAGGCTCTTCCCAGTGTCCTTGCGGCTGCCTGCTTTGCTTCATGTAGGCCCTGCTTACATTCGTCCTCTTCGAGAGGCATCCTTGGATCACTCCACCTAAAATAGTCTGTGTCCCTCTCTAGCCCCATCCTGCTCAGTTTCCCTGCAGAGCACCTAGAGGGTGACCTGTCCCTGTGTATTTGCTCGTGGGCCATTGTCCTGTCTCCTGTACCTGATTACATGCTCCACAGGGCAGGGACATTGTTCGCCTTCTTTGTCCTGTGTTCCTAGTGCCTAGCACAGAGCCCAGCACATAGTAGGCCCTCGGTAAATATTTACTGAATGAATAACTAAATGGCAGTAATTAATAGTGTTGAGAAAGAAATGCAGGACCTGGCCCGGCGTTCTCCTCTTAAACGTAGACAGTGCCACAGAACATCAACAGCAGACAAGACCACACCGCCATCCTGAAGGATCATGACCATGTCACAAGATCACGGGCCAGATCAGTCTCGGTCCTGTCTGTCTCCTTCTAGCACTTTCCCGGGTGGTCAGCATGGCCGGGTCGCTTAGGGAGTGAGTTGCTTTCTCCCTGTCTGTGTATGGGGCCCATGTCGCCCTCCTCCCCTGCTCTGCTCTGGCAGCAGATACTCACTGCGTGTCTCCTACCAGCCAGGCCAGGGGCTCTGCTCCTCCCGGACAGGAATGGGCCTGGGGTGAAGGTGGGGGTGGTAGTAAGCGCCTCGCTGGGACTTCTCCTGTTTGAACAGAGATGGGGGAGAATCCTCTACCTGCCCAGAAGGTCTGAGGGGCAGAGGGAGTGGGAGGAGCAAGGGGAGGATCCTGGCACACCTTTGGGTGCTGCGCAGCTCCCTGGTGGCCTTGCTAAGGCAAACCTAACCACCTTCGGGATAATGGGGACATGGTGCCTTATTTTCAGCAACTAGAGTGGAAAGCAGTAAGCAAAGGGTGATAAATATTCCTTTATACTAAATGTTTTACAATAACGAAAAAGCAACCTCTGTCTTAAAATTGGCCATTCTTCTCACTATAATTTTTTCCCCCTCGAGCAGACAAATTGACTAAGTCAGGGTGGGCAGACGTGGCTTTCATCAGCCCTGGATAGATTTAGCGGCGGCTGGCCCGCTGGGGCGTGCAGCTTTTCCACTGCGATCTTCTGTACACATTCATCAGGACAGCTGAGGGGAACACTGCGGGCGGGAAGCAGCCCCCCCACCAAAGTGTTCACCTTTGTGAGTAAATAATTCCCAGCCCTGAGAGCAGCTGGGATGTAATACAAAGCCCCCACCCATCTGCTGGTTCGTTTACACTTGAATCTGAGCATCTAGGGAGCATTTGCCACTCACAATGGCCAAGGAGGTGCAGGGGCCTCTCTGAGCACAGGGGTGGAGCCAGGGCGGTGCTGGACTGCGGACATTTGTGCATGGGGCCTGGTGGTTTGGTGGCCTGGCTGTGAAGCCACCTGGCTAGTGGCTGGGAGGGCTGGAGGAGGTGGGTACGCATGTGGATATTTGCTCAGATGGGATTCATTCTTCTGCTAGCGATGATTATATTTGCCTGAATGACATTTAAACTGTTCGTAACCTAGTGGGTAAGGCCTTACGTTCCCAAGGCAAGAAAAGCTCACTGGGCCAGTGGACCCCCCACTTTTAATTAATAGAGTTTTAAGTTTATAAAAATTGAGTAGAAAATATAGAGTTAGCAGCATATACTCTGCCTCCCTTGCTCTCTAGTTCTTCATACTATTAACATCTTGCCTTGGTAAGCGATGTTTGTTGCAATTGCTGAACCCTGATTGGCACACTATTATGAACTGAAGTCTCTGTGTCGTACAGTCCTATAGGTCTTACTGAATGTGCGATGTCCTTTATCCACCATTACTGCATCCTACAGAAGCGAGGGCCTTTCTGGGAGCACCCAGCAGAGCACCCCTGGAAGGCAGCACCCAGGCTCGGGCTGGACCCTTGTGTGCTGGGTGCCGAGCTGTCTGAGAGCAACGCGCTTCTCCCCGTGGGCTGGGCGAAGCAGAGCTGGCCTCAGACAGAAAGAGGGGTGTCCCTAGCCCCTAATGGAGGTCACTAGGAGCAGTGTTGAGTTCCCTTTGAAACAGGTGGGGAAGCTTTCTTCCCCCCCCCATCACCCAGCTAAATGTCCCCACCCACCAACCTTTGGGTTCATGGTGTCCTGGGCTATTTGTACAAATTCACATGGAGAGTTGGTTGACGTCAGCAGTCCTGTGGCGTGGCCAGGTGTCACTCTGGCTGGACAGTCAGGGGCTCAGGATTGGCCTCTCCTACATTGGCAAGAGCCACAGGTCCCGTGGAGGCAATGGTCACCGCCAGTGGCGAGGACTCAGTTCCCACCTGGCCACTGGGCCTTGACAAGCCCTCTGCAGTGGCCATTCTCTGGGTTCCCTTACTCAGGCTCCCCTGGGTGGGGGCCCCTCTCTTTTCTTGGGGCATGTTCTCTGGATCAGCAGCCAAGGTGTGGGTCCCAGGATGGTTGCTCTCCCACCTAGGCCTCCCCAGACATTCTCCTTGTCCCCTCACCCTCCAAGAAGTTCTATTCCCCTTTTCCTCTCAGTGGAACCCCCAAGAAGGGGCAAGAATGATGGACTTTGGAGTGGGGACAGCTGATAGTCCTGTCCTTTTTAATATTGAGACTCCTTGAGTTTTTGCTGAGGCCTTTAGTTAAGACTTAACAAACATCACACAGCCTGAGTGATTGGGGCTTGGAGGAAAAATAGGAAGGAAATGCTTCCCATGCTTGGGACAATAGAATGGAGAGGATAGTGGCTTGAAGAAGCAGTGACAACATGATAGCAAGAGGGGAGCAGCCGAGGGGCTGCCTCAGGGGTCTGCAGCAAGGGGTTGCTCTTTGGAACACAAAAATGCTCCTTAAAGGCTCTCAGAAATGCATCATAAAGTCACAGCATGGAGGTCAGGCTACATTAGCTAGGTATCAAAGTGTTATCCCTGAAGGCTGGAGAACCTTATATGCCCGTTTTGTTGTTAAGAAAATCGAGGTTCAGAGATGTTAAGAAAACAACCAAAGAAAAATACTGTGAAGGCCGAATACTGAGATTTGAACCCAGGACTCCTGGCTTCCATAGCCTCTGGATTGCCCACTGCATTTTGACAGCTTTTTACAGCTGGCTGGGGTAACCAGAGGAGGGGGAATAATCATGAGACTTGAAAAAAAAGATTAACAGAATGAGCAAAGGCACAGAAGGTGGACGTGATAAAAAGAGCCAACATCTGCTGCTGAGCACTTACTGTGGGCCAGGATTGTGCCAAGAGCTTTGTTTACTCTTCATGAATTAACTCCTTGAGTCCTCAAAACAAATAGATCATTCATTATTATGATCATTGTTTTCATTTTAAGATGAGAAATCTGAGCTTCAGAGAATTGAAATAACTTGCCCACGTCAGGTGGGTCTAGAGTCTTACTCTGAGCCACTCCCAAGCCTGGAGAGGGACGCAGCTCAACAACAAACGTTGCTGCTGCCTGAGCCCCACTGCACGTGGGCACCGTGCCACATGCCTGCCAACGCCCTCAGACCTACTCCTCAGCCCTGTGAGGGAAGGTATGCTTATTTTGCTTTCACAGATAAAGAAACTGAGTATCAGAAAAGTCAAAAGACTTACCCCAGCCATGTGTGGCGGAGCTGGGGCTGGACCCCCAGATCCACCTGAGTCAGAAGTTTGTGCTCTCTGTCATACGTTGGTGGCTTCCACAGCTGGAAACACATCTGAATTACCCAGGGAGCATGTACAAAAATACAAATTCCTGAGTCCCATCCCTGGACACCGATTTGGGAGGCTGGGGCAGGCCTGGGAATCAGCATTTTGTAGGAGCCTTTCAGTATCGGGAACCGCTGTGCCATGCCGTGGCGTGACACGTGCGGTGGTCCTAGGAGCAGAGGAGGGCTGCCGCCGGCCTGTGCAGCGAGAGAGCAGGGGGTGCAACCCTCCACGTTCTTGGCAGCCCTGAGGTTAATTTGCTGTGTGACTGCTGGTAAGACAACCATAGCATTTGTTGCTTGGTTTTCATATATATAAGGTGAGTAGCTAAAGCAAGCGTACCTTTATTTGATTTGGCACGTGGAGAGGATTAATCAAAATAAATGTGTCATATGCAGCACCGGTCCCCAACCTTTTTGGCACCAGGGACTGGTTTCATGGAAGACAATTTTTCCACAGACTGGGAGATGGGGTTGTGGGGGTGTGGGGAGGATGGTTTTGAGATGATGCTAGCACATTACATTTATTGTGCATTTTATTTCTATTATTATTACATTCTCACTTGCCACTTACTGATAGGATTTTGATATGAGTCTGCAAGCAATTGATTTATTATGGTCTCCGTGCAGTGAAACCTCTCTGCTGATGAGAATCTGTATTTGCAGCTGCTCCCCAGCACTAGCATCACCGCCTCAGCCCCACCTCAGACCATCAGGAATTAGATTCTCATAAGGAGCAGCAACCTGGATCCCTCACGTGCACAGTTCACAGTGGAGTTTGTGCTCTGTGAGACTCTAACACTGCCACTGATCTGGCAGGAGGTGCAGCTCAGGCGGCGATGCAGGCAATGGGGAGCGGCTGCAAATAAAGATGAAGCTTTGCTTGCTCACTGCTCACCGCCTGCTGGGCAGCCCAGTTCCTAATAGGCCATTGACCAGTACCAGCCCATGGCCCGGGGTTTGGGGACTGCAGGTCTAGAGGATGTTTGGGTGGCTTTAGACAGAATGTGCCCAAGAGGAGGGAGCTGGTGTTGGTAGAACCAACCCACAGACAGGGTGGAGGAAGGCATAGATAGTTACCTGTGTGGCTCTCATGTCAAAGTCTGTAACAGGAGCATGTTGAATGATCAGCATTTCTTAGAGCAAGATCCAGAACTTTTGGCACCCCAAACACATGCATAGCTTGTTAGAAATGCAGATTCCACTAGAAGGTAAGCTTCATGGAAGCAAAGAGCTATTTCTTCAGTACCACATCCACGGGCCCAGGAGCATAGCTTGGCGTGGAGTAGGAACTTGTAAATATTTGCTGAATGAATGAATGCATGGACTCTTGGAAACCACTCCAGACCTACTGAATTAGCATCTCTAGGTAGGGCTAGGAATCTGCATCTTTAATAAAGGTCTCAGGGAATTCTTGTGAGCTTTAGCATTTGAGAATCACTAAATTAGGTGTCATAGTTTGTACTGTTTTTCCTGGGCATCGCTTTGGATATTTCCTTGGCTTGTTCACACATCAACTCTACGGCTGGACCCTATGATTTCTCCAGCCAAAGGGCTGGACCCTTTGATTTCTCTTCAAAAGGAGGAAAGAGAGAGAACTGTTGAGAAGCCCCCATTTTTATGTCACATTGCCAGGAGGGTTTCCCACCAGTTTTTCCTCCCTTTTCCTGCAAAGACCCAGGGGAGTGGTCAGGCCTTGAGCCCTGTGGCGGAACAGAATGAGGCCGGAGAAACAGGGGAGGGAGGCATAGCTAGGACCTCCGCCTGCACCGTGCTGCTGGGGCTCCTTGGGTGTCTCGGCATCCTTGTCACTGTCAGGTGTGTTTCTCTGGGGGACAGGCTGCCCTGCCCAGGCACTATGCTCTCTGGTCGAGATGCAGGCCACCCTGCAGCACTGCTTTATGGCCCCTCCCCACATATAAAAAAATTACCCTGATAATCTGAGTTGACGTGGAGATCTGAATCCTCTGAGTGCTAACCTGGGAAGCCAATCCAGAGCCAGAGGCCACTTTATTGATTTGCCACAAGGGTTCAGGGGCCAGGGCCTGTGTGGCATTTGCATGTCTGTCCCTTCTGCATGGCCAGTTGCTCCTGTCCTCCTGCCTATAGCAGGACTTCAAGAAAACCCAAATTGCATTCTAGAAGGGACCTGGTGAGAGCCTGGCGTCTGCGTGGGGCGTCGTTGGGGTCAGTGAGTCTCGGCTCTGGCTGCACCCTGGGTTGCTTGAGGGAACTTTTGAAAGAGACTATTGCCTGCTTCACCCCAAACCAATTAGAAGGCCGCCTCAGAGGGCGGGGCTCAGGAATGTGTATTATTTTAAAAGCTCTGTAAGTGACTTTGATGTGTAGGCAGGGTTGAAAACTGTCAACTAGATGAAGCTGATGTTTAGCTGCCTTTCAAGATCATTTTCTTTGCTCTACCACATGCTGTCTTTTTAAAAAAAATATATTAATTGTAAACTTTATTTTTTAGTGCAGTTTTAGGTTGACAGCAAAATTGAGTGGAAACTACAGAGAATTCCCATATACTCCCACCCACCCCCATCCTCCTCCTCAAGTGCTATTTTCAGTACAAATGTGCGTGACTTGCAATGACCAATTTACGACTCTCAGATTTCCTCACGTGGAAAGATGCTCCCTGAAATGCAAAACCTAGTGTTGGCAGAAGTTTCCTGGCACCTCCTTGAGAAAGGGGCGGAATCCGTGGGTTTTGTGTGGCCACGGTGTCTGGGGCTGGGCTGGCCGCTCCCTTCTGCCTGGCTGCAAGCAGCTTGCAGGACTGCTCTGCCCTGTGCTCTGCGGGTAGAACCCTCCGCCTTAGGGACCGGTCTGCAAGGCAACCTGCGCCCGTGCACGTATAGAAAGGGACTCAAGAGTAGATTTTAGAAGAATCATGTTCGAATCCCCTTGAAACAAAGGAGCCATCCCTATACCCTCAACCTCCTCCCCATTTTTCTCTAAAATTTTCTTCAGCTTTCTGGCAATCCTATTTTCAGCTTATTTTTCAACTTCTTAAATGTAAAAACATTTCACTAGGGGGCACTTCAAGACCAGGTAAGCAAAAAAAAAAAAAAAAAAAAAAAAACAAAAACAAAAAAACCCCAGCTGCTTGGTGACAATAGATTCCACCTCACTATTAACTAGGTAAACAGTCCTGTACAAAACAAAATATAAAAAATACATAAGGAATTAAATATGTATTTAGCTGAAACTGTGATTCAATTTCTGTAGGTTGCTTTCTATGCCTGTTTTCTTGAAACTGGACACAGGAGGAAAATGGTGTTCTTGGACTTCCTGGCAGTTTTGACTTGACTATTAGAAGAACAATAACGATAATGATAATAATAATCGTCTTCATCTGGCTTAAGACAGACACTTTGCTTATCGCAGTGCTTTTGTGCAATTGGGTGTTTGAAACTTCTGTTCAGGGGTTTATGTTTAAGAAATGTTTTCTTTCTCAACGTTAATGGAGAGTGCTAGCATGGGAGCCGGCAGCTTCTTGCTGCAGGATTAACGGAGGATTTTCTGCAGAGAAGAGGGGAGGGCCTGCAGGGGCATCCGGGACTTGGTTCTAGACTTGGCCTGTTTCTCTCCAGCCGTGTGACCTTGGGCAAGTCACCGTCCCTCTTTGGACCTCAGTATCCTTGTTTGTAAGATGACAGTATTACATTAGGAGACATTTAAGATCTCTTTCCAATCTGACACGCTGTCTTGCAAGCAGTCTCCCTGTGGTTAGATTGTTCACACTGCATGTTTCCTGGACTTTTGCATGAAAAGGTAAACCAAAGGCAGCTCCAGGGTGACAGACAGAAGGACAGAAGGCTATGGGTGTGAGTCTTGGTTCTGTACTTGCTGGCCACCTTGGGATGTGTCATCGATTGAATTGTGTCCCCCAGAAGATGTCGAAGTCCCAGAATCTATGAACGCGGCCTTGTTTGGAAATATGGCCTAAGCAGATGATTGAGTTAAGATGATGTCATTAGGATGGGCCTTAAGCCAATGTAACTGTGATTTTATAAAGAGGGGAGATTCGTATACAGAGACACACACAGATAAGGGGAATGTTATGTGAAGATGAAAGCAGAGATTGGGGTCACGCATCTACAAGCTAAGGAATTCCAGAGATTGCCAGAGGCTACCAGAAACGAGAGGAGAGGTGTGGAGCAGGTTCTCGCTCACGGCGCTCAGAGCAAACCAGCCCTACCCACACCTCGATCTTGGACTTGCAGCCTCCAGGATTGGCAGGCAACACATTTCTGTTATTTTATGCCACCTGGTTGGCTGGCTTTGTTCCAGCAGCCGCAGAAAACTAATACAGGAGAGTGTTTAACCTTCTCCTTCTCCTTAAGGACGAGAGTGGTGATGACAAGAGTTGACGCATAGGAAGGCCCAGCGCGCACCTGCGTCTGCTGGGCGCTCATCACGTTAGCTATTGTGAGGGAGGAACAAAGGAGGCAGGAAACGCTGGTAGGAAGCTCCTGTTAGCGCTGGACACTTTACATATTTGTCTTTCGTTCTCACTAACAACTAAACCACTTTGCTGCCGAGGCAGTGGGGGCTCTCAGAGGCCAAGGAAGGTCACAGAGCTAGGAAGTGGTAGACAGCACCCTGGGCCTGTGGGACTCCAAGACCTGTGCTCTCCCACCCTGTTAGGGCCAAGTGTTACTTATCCTGCCATGACAAACCTCATTCATTCATTCATTCATTCATTCATTCATTCATTCATTCATTCGTGGATCCACTCGCTTGTCTGCTCCAGAGGCAGAAGGAGACGGAGTGGGTCGGCTCCCGTGAGCCGGTGGCACACTTGGCTCCGAGGAGCCCTGGCTTGACTTTTTCGAATGGCTGACGTGAGTTGCCCGGAAGATTGTTCCCCGCAGCAGGACGGCGCGAGGCTGCCTGGGGAAAGCGGGTCCCAGAAGCCAGAGCACGAGCGCTTCGGAAGGAAGAACTTGGCAACCACGTTCTCCAGTTCTTCCCTCATAATCACGCCCCTGCTCTGTTCTGAAGGCCGTTGACAGACGACTCAAAGCCAGCCGCATTCCAGGAGAAATCCCCTCGGACCCCCAATCCCGCGTGGCTGTTGGCCCATTCCTGGTTCGGTATTTCCCTCTCTGAGCCCTCCCCATCCCCATCTCTGTCCTCCTCTCCTCTCCACCTCACCTGTGCCTCCCCAGCCCAGTTAGATATTTATCTGGGGCTTCTCTCCTGCCCTGAATATGTAGCTGTGAGCCAGAGGAGGGAGGCCTGGCCGCCCTAGCTTGCGTCAATGTGGGGGGGATACTCATGGTGACAAACCCCGTCTGGCACTGGACGGGGTTATCTAGGAGGGCTTCCTAGAGGAGGTGATGACAGACAGTGGTTTTGGAGGATGCCAAGGGGCGGGATTCCAGGCTTGGGGGAAAGCATGTGCAAAGGCCTGGAGGCCTGAAATAGCGAGGCAATGCAGACAACCGGAAACGATTTGGAGTAATTGAACACAAAACATGAAAGGAGGAGGGGGTGAGAGAAGGCTAGAGGCTTGGTAAAGGCTGGGTCATGGAGTCCTTTTGGCATTTCAGAGCCATGCTTCAATGTGCTAATTCAGCCCACCTTTCCAGAAGTTTCCTTCTCTTCTGTGCTTCCTGCCACCCTCGGTTCCCTTCAATTTAACTTTCTGGGATCCGTAGGGTTTCCTCCCTTCTCTCTGCCTTTATTGAACCACACGTTCCCCCACCTGTTCAGTCTGTCGGCAGGTGTCTGGGAGTGTCCACTCTCTGGCAGCCCCGGCCCCGGCCACGGTGGGGGCAAGTGTGCCGGCCGTTGGTGTGGCCATGTGCCCTTCACAGGTAAGCCACCTTAGAAACAGGCCAAAGCTTTTCTGGCAGGCTGCAGGGGACCTATTCGGGGACAGCCAGCCACCCTCCTTGGGGCAGACGGCTATGTGATGCGGCTGTCTGGGCACACGGTGGTCCTAGCCTCCTCCCTGCTCCCAGCCTCTCTGGACAGCCAGCTCCCTGCTCTCCTCTCGGTCTTTCTGCTGCCTCGGGGAGACTCTTGGAGTCACCTTTCTCATAGCTGACGTCGGCAGGCATTTCAGGACGACAGGTGTGCCCTGACCACATCCTGCCTGGGTGGGCTTTTGTTGGCAACTTCAGTGTGTCCCTGACAGGACGCCTCTTGGGGCCAGCCGTGGGCCTCTCCATCCTCACCAGGGTCACTGTGATTTCTGTTTTTCCTGCCTGAGCTATCCCCATGCGTTCCTAGGCTTATGGGTTTCCTGGGACTTCCATAACTAACTACCGCAAACTGAGTGGTTAAAACAACTGCACTGTATCGTCTTACAGGTGTGAATGGAAGTCAAAGTGCCACCACCTGCAGGTGCTGCCATGATTTCTCTGAAGGCTCCAGGGAGAATCCCCCCATCCCCCCTTGCCTCTTCCAGCGTCCTGCAGTTGTAGGCGATCCTCGACAACGCACAGCTGTGGCGGCATCACTCCGGTCCCTGCTTCCATCCCCATGTGGCCTTTTCCCCTTGTGTCTGTGTGCCTCCAAGTCTCTCTTCATAAAGACGACAGTCACTGGATGTAGCACTCGTTCTATTTCAGGATGACCCTATCTTAACGTGATTATATCTCTAAAGGCCCTATTTCCAAATGAGGTCACATTCATAAGTGCCAGGGGTTAGGACTTCACCATATCATTTTGGGGGACACAACTGGACCCACAAAACTGGCTGTGAGGAGCAAAGCTTCCCTTTGGAGGGTCTTAGGCCAGCCTTTCTCCCCTACGTAAGGAGCAGAGCTCCAGGTTTTTCCCAGCAGGTCTAAAGTTAAAAGGCTTGTTTTCTCGGGGACAGGCTGGTCTCCAACTTCAGGAACACTGTCAGTGGGTCCTCAAGACTGGACAGAAATAAAAACAAGTCTGCTGAATTCCTGGGTGTGGAGAGAGAGGGAATGAGAGAGAGAGAGAGAGTCTGTCTCCTGCTGTTCTCACTGCTTTGCCTGCAGATTCCTGCTACACTTTGTTCCTCAGTGGGTCGGCGGGGCGGGGTGCCTGATGCTGGGTTTAACCAGACATTCCCATTCCTGGGTGTTCAGCCCTGTTGTCCACACCTGTCCTTTCTCGTTTTAGTGTTCAGTTCCAAGTGGCGCCTCAGGGTGAAAGGTACCATGGTAAGCTTTGGCTGGCAGGTCCCGGGGTGGCGGAATGTTTCCTGACTGCAAATCAGCTTCGGGGAAACTAATTTCTCCACACTGAGTTGGGAGCAGAAGGAAAACATCACGGCTGCCCAGCGCAGCCTGTCCAACGTGCTTAGGAAAAATGATGATTCTGATCAATTGGTGAGAACTTTCTAGAAATGTCTGCAGAACAGCTGGGGTTGTGCAAGTGGTCCACAGCAAAAGAAATATTTTTGTTCCTCTGAGTTGGGTGCTTATCAGATCTTTTCCATAAAGCAAACTTTGTTTATTTTGAAGCAGTTCTCTTTTGAATGTCTTTCTTTAAACTGGGTTCTAGTCATTACGTATTCAGTTGAAAACGCCAGCTCCTCTCCCCCTGTCTCTGAGCGTGGCGAGGAAGCGCGAGTTGGACTGTCTCTCCCATCAGCAGCCGCGAGCGAGGAGCAAGCATGTTTCCTCTTAGTGAAGCAACTTTTTAATGTGGCTCCATTCGAGGCAGCCCTCGGCCCCTCTCCCCACCCCGGCGGCTGCTCCCCACCGCAGCGCTTAGGAGACGTGCTGAGATGTTAAGTACTGAGGGGCGCGGGACGTTTTTGTTGCTGCGCTCGGCAAAGCCGACTGCTTTTTACAAACACATTAAACATTAATATCTACAGAATGGGCAGTTTTATAGTGCACAAGCACGAGTTTCCTGGACACGGATTTATTTATTTTTTATTAATGTAACCTTAGCATGCCACATATTTCTCGCTGAGCTCCGGATCTGAAAGGCCTTGGCTGGACTCAATGAATACTTTATGATTCTATTTAAGACCAAGGGAACCAATAAACTCGCCCCAATTTACATTTCAGTGGGTCTCATAAGTAATGCATGCGTGCATACTGCTCGCCTCTCGGCTGGCCGGGCTGCCTTTAATACCTCATCACACGCGTGACCTTTCGGGAGGCCGAGAGCAGAGAAGTGTTCCCTTCAAACTGTTTTCTTTTTCCTTCCTCAACTAAGTGCAGCGTCTCTCTGTGGCGGTGAATAGTGATGCTAAGGAGCCGATCGCTGGCGTGTCCTGTGTCCTCTCTCCTCCCTCTGCCCTGCTGGGCCTCCCACCCTCCTGGTGTCGCCGCAGCTCGAAGCCATGGTTTGGGAACGGCAGCTGCGGCCCGAGCCAGCCGGCCCGCCCGGCGCGCCCTCCTGATCTGAGGCTAGTGGCGTGGACGGTTTGTCTTTCAAAACTGACGCTTCTCAAACAGCATCCCGAGGGCAGTGCCCAGGCTGAGTTCTCCACTTCCGTCCCGAGGCGGGCTGTGCTCTGTCAGCCGGCGTAGTAGAAAGGGGGCCTGTCTTTATTTGCCCCCCTCTGCCCCACCCCTGCCGACTCCGGGACCCTCTGTCCAGCACGCGCCTTCTCCCTGGCGGCCGATGCTGCCATCTTTAAACGGTGAGTCGGGTCACACTGCTCCCCTGTTCAAATCTTCCAGTGGTTTCCAATCCTTTAGATCCTGCCTGAGTTTCCAGTCTGCTGGCCTGACCTGTGGATTTCACACCTGCTGGCCACAACGGCATGTGCCAACTCCTTGAAATAAGTCTCTCTCTCCATATATACACATACAAACACACAGGTATACATACATATTATGCTATATACACACAGATACATATGTCTCTGTATGCATAGGCATACATGCATATGGTACGTATGTGTATGCATATGTATGTGTAAATCATTTCTCTCTGTGTGTATATACATTTCTCTCTGATATGTATACATATCTTAGGATCCATCTCCACCTCCTCCACCCCCATCTATCCTACGGCGCTTGCTTTCGGAATTTACCCACCATATTGTGAGGAAGCCCATGGTGGGTGTGGAGGCATGTGACTATTCTAGCCAACAGTCCCAGCCAAGGTGCCAACTTGCAGCCAGCATCAACTCCAGACACAGGAGGGAACAAGCCTCCGGAAGGCTCCAGCGTCCCAGCTTTGGGCCACCCCAGTGATGCTGAGTGCCCAGAGACGAGCTGTCCCCACGGAGCCCTGCCCAGCCTGCAGAATCAAGAGCAAAACCAAATTATGGTTTCTACTTAAAGCCACTGTTTTGAGGTTGCTTTTTATGCCATAATAGATATATGGAACATTCTCTTTCTCCTTAAACTATTGTTTTGTTTTTTTCTTTTTTAAAAAAACTACTTATCACTATTTGGAATTATTTGACAATTTATTTATTATCTATCTCCTGCTTTAAATATGTTTCATGAGGGAATGAACTTTTTCTACCTTTTCTATTATTTTACCCTAGTGCACATAGTAGGCTCCCAGGAAATATTTCTTGAATGAATAATAATCCTGAATCAACGGAATTATATTCTTTCTTATTTTCTTTCTTCTTTTTCTGCCTCAGTCTTTATCTTTCAACTTCCTTTTGTTCTTTCTTTCTTTCTCTTCCTCTCCCTTGCTTTTAAATTACTTTTTAATCACCCAAGTATTATATAAATACATTTTCCTTGGAAAAAATTAAATATTTCAGATATAGTTAAGTTCTCCTTTGCTGGCAATGCACCCAAGCTTGGCCCTGTTGTCCCTGACCTCAGCCCTTCCTCCCGTTGCCTGCACTGCCCTGATCAATCCTTCGATTGGTTGTCGGGAAGGGAAGAGGCCCTCTGACCTCACCCTCTGACCTCACCCCCTGTCGTAGCCCCCTAGCCTGCTCCTCTGCCGTTACCGCCTCCCTCATCCCACACTGCCATCATGGTGCCAGGTTAAATTGTCCCCAAACTCCTCTTTGAGAGAAACTTGCCCCTAAAGCTTCCTAAGCCTGCCTATTACCTAGAGGACAAGGCCCAAACTCCTCAACCTGGAGCTGGGACTTCCACGATCAGAGCCCTTCCCCGGCTGTGGTTCTTCTCCTTCCTCTGCGCGTCACCTGAGCCAGCTGGGCGGTTTCCTCTCTGCCTGCAGGAGTCCTCTGGCTCCCCTGCTGCCTTGTCTCAGAGACACGGAGGACAGAGTCTTTATGCTTCCAACATCTTCCCAATTCCATCCTTTTCAGATGCCACATATTCTAAGACTTCTGGGGATATTGCCCCTTCTTGGGTGAGTCCTCTCTCCTGCAGGCTTTGTCCACTCACTGCCTTCTCTCCGCTGTTGTCTTCTGGGCTTGCGCCTTGCCCTTCTGCGTGTCCACTCGTTCCAGCTGCCGTTCAGGTGCACGGGAGAATGGGGACTGTGCTGTGTCTGCTTCGTGTGTTCTGAGAGCTGGGCTAGGCTTCTGGAAGGTTCCTTTTGTGCTTCTATAGCCACTTGTCTTAGGGAGAGGACATATTTGACGCCATCAGGGCTGTATGCTTGTTTCCTGGTTTTTGTCACAGCAGCCAGGTGTATTGTAGGAGTTAGCAGCTGAGTAGGCGTCCTCTTCTCCCCAGTCCCATTTGCCAGATGTTGCATCTTTGGACCCTAGAGGCAGGTGTGCTGCTGCCTGAATCCTCCACGGCACGCAGCGTGAGTTGCCTGCGGATGGCAGCGACACGGTGCAGGCTCCCCACGCCTCTGTGGGGAGCAACGGGAGGACCTCGGGCAGAGGGGGACAGATTAGGCTGAGACTGAATTGGATCTGAGTGGTTCTCCCAGATCCTCATTCGTTTAACCATTTTTCAACACATTCGATACACATTTATGGAGCACCCGCTATGTGGCAGACACTGTACTTCAGGGAGGGCTAGGGCTGAGTGGTGAGCAAAACAGACAGCCCGTGTTTCCACTGAGTTTATAATCTAGTGGGAGGGACAGGCAGGTAAGTGGCAAGTGGACAATGACAACACCTCATGATCAGAGTGATGCTTGAAATAAGCCAGGAAACCCATGTTGCATGGAAAGAACACGGGTCTAGCTTTTGGGAGATGGGGGAAGGCTCCCTAGAGAAAGGAACGTTGAAGGTAAGATAGGAAGGGGAAGAGGAGTTTTCCAGACGAAGGTGGGAGAATGAGACAACAGACCGAGGGAGGACAGCCCAGCAGCTTGGAGGAGCAAGGGGGGTGGACAGAGAGGAGAGAACCAAAGATCTCAGGTCAGAAAAACCAGCAGAGTAGCAGGAACTTGGGACCTATTTGCAAGGGCGAGACTTAACAGATGTCATTGTTGTTAGAACTTGGGCTTGCTCCCTTAAGGGCCAGGGAGGGCAGGCCAGCTGTCTTCACCTTGGACACTCGCGATGGTGGCCTGCCTGTGCCCAGCAGGTGCAGACGGCGGCATGGCAGGCAGGTCATTTTCACATCTGTGCACCGGGCACGTCAGTAGATGTTTCCCCCCTTTCCCCACATGCTCAACCTCTTTGGGTGCCCCGCTCGGTCCTGACTCAAAATCTATCCTGTTCTCAGGTTCTCCAGGAAGGCCACCCCCTGAGGGAAGGGGGCTTGCAGTGGTCTGTAAAGGACACACGGAGTCTGCAGAGGGCTCATATGGCAGAGTCCAGGGCATGTCCCACCCTTACAGCCTCTTTTCTTCTGAGGCTTCCTTGGATGTGCTATTCACTTGGCGTCTCCTCCCTCTGCGCCTCCACTTCTCCCTCCTCCCTCCTCTCTCCCCCTTTTGGGAGCAGAGAAACCCCCACCTGCTCCTCTGATCCCGGCACCAGGTGACCCAAGCCCCGGAGTGGGCTGATCAAAGCCTTTGCCTGGCAAAAGTGGCTCTCTCCCTGGGGGAAGGATTCTCATACTGGCTGCTAAAAGGAAAAAAAAATAATATTGTTGCAGGAGAAGATAAAATAAGCCTGGAAACATTGGCAGCTGGAGCGCCTCATTGTGTGGTCCAGGGTCTGGCCCAGCTGAGAGTCAGCTGAGCGACCCCACTTCTGCTGAGCACTGGAGGGTGAGTCTCCCCTGCACTTCCAAGGGTGCTTTTGTAGATAGTGAGCTCCCCTGCAGGGAAGAGATGATTCTTTGAACTGGCATCATCACCAGCCCTGGCTTTTGTCTACTCTGTTTATTTCCCTTTCTCTTACATCCTGTTTTTAACCCTTGACATTCAATAAATATTTACTGAAGACCTGTTATGTGTTAGGAATGAAAGTGAACATTCGCTAAGGAAAGATGTATTTTCTAGATGGGTATAGAGAACTTTAAGGGGACTGCCACACACTGTCCCTTTTCTCCCAGAAACTGCTTGTCTCCCATCGTCACCATGGCAACCACCAGCAGTCGTGTCCAACCTGAACCCTCGAGTGAGTTGGGCGCCTGACCCAGGCTGGGTTTGTGAGTCTTCTCCTGGGATTTTTGGTCTTGTAATAAGAGACATTGGCTTTTGAAGTAGAAACGGTATGATGTCAAGTTCAAGTTCTTTGGGAAGGGCCATGTTCCCTTCAACCCCCAAAATGGGGAGAAAAGCAGTGCGTATTGAAGAAGAATGAACCAACACCCAGAGAGAAAAAGAGAGAAGATTCGGGAAGAGAATCATGGTACAATATTCAATCTCCAGCCTCCAGGCTGTCATAAAACTGGGCTGCAGCCCTGGCCTTCCCACTGCCTGGTTTCTAAATTTTTCTTCAGAGATGATCCAACAAATCTCCCGTTTTGCCAAAACTGGTTTGAATTGAGATTCTGTCATTTGCAATCAGACTAATGCAAAGAGTAATTCAAATGAGATACATAAGGTACTTTGCAGTAAACGAGCTTCTCTGAAAATAAAGAAAAAGGCAAAACAATTGATGATTTCCCATTGTGATGACCTGGATGATGTGAAGGTCTGTGAGTCCTGGCACCGTGCCTGACACTCAGCCAACCCTCATCAGTGTCAGCTTCCGCCCTCCCTCCCATCCTCTTATCTTCCCTTCCTGGAAACCTATTTCAAGTTAGATGCTGGAAAGCAAAAGACATTTTAAAGCAAGTTTCGTGTGCCCTTGTAGATTACTAATCTTCTAAGTGGTGTGAAGTAGCCTGAGTGATCTAATGCTTCTCTGGTGTCCTACTTTCCCATAGGCTCGAGCTGGATGGGTACTTAATATATAGACAAAATTGTATTGGGAAAACCTGAGTCACAGAGCCACGTAAATGGGAAGCTCTGTTACTGGAAATCACAGCTTTTAAGAGAATAGATTTTATATAGAACACCAGGGGATATGAGGGTCTTAGTCTGATTGTTCACTGTCATCCGAAACTGTTGGGTTTAAAACGTGTGAACCTCTCAGGTCACTGCTACGGTCTGAATGTTTGGGTCCTTCCAAATTCATATGTTAAAATCTCAACCTTCAAAGTGATGGTATAGGAGGTGAGGGGCATTTGGTAGGTGATCAGGTCATGAAGCTTCCACTCTCATGAATGGGATCAGTGCCCGTATAAAACAGCTTGGGACTGGCACAAGAACAGGGACATTGACCAGTGAAACAGAACAGAGAACCCAGATGTAAAACCATCATCATATAGCCAACTAATCTTCGACAAAGCAGACAAAAACATACGCTGGGGAAAAGAATCCTTATTCAATAAATGGTGCTGGGAAAACTGGATAGCCACATGTAGATGACTGCAACAAGACCCACACCTTTCACCTCTCACAAAAATCAACTCATGCTGGGTAACAGACTTGAACCTTAGGTGTGAAACCTTTAGAATTCTAGAGGAAAATGTTGGAAATACTCTTCTAGACATTGGCCTAGACAAAGAATTTATGAAGAAGACCCCAAAGGCAATCACAGCAGGAATGATAATAAACAAATGGGACCTGATCAAATTAAAAAACTTCTGCACAGGCAAAGAAACTGTCAAGAGAGCAAACAGACAACCCACAGAATGGGAGAAAATTTTCTCAAGCTACACATCCAATAAAGGGCTGATAAATAGAGTCTATTTAGAACTCAGGAAAATCAGCCAGAAAAAAATCAAACAACTCCATCAAAAAATGGGCAAAGGACTTGAACAGTAACTTCTCAAAAGAAGACAGAATAATGGCCAACAAACATATGAAAAAATGCTCAACATCTCTAATCATCAGGGAAATGCAAATCAAAAACACAATGAGATATCACTTAACTCCAGTGAGAATAGCCTTTATCAAAAAAGTCCCCAAACAATAAATGTTGGCATGGATGTGGAGAGATAGGAACACTCCTACACTGCTGGTGGGACTGGAAAGTAGTTCAACCTCTGTGGAAAGCAATACGGAGATATCTCAAAGCCATACAAGTGGATCTACCATTTGATCCAGCAATCCCACTACTGGGCATCTACCCAAAAGATCAAATGACACTCTACAAAAAAGACACTTGCACTCGAATGTTTATAGCAACACAATTCACAATTGCAAAGTTGTGGAAACAACCTAAGTGCCCATCAATTCATGAGTGGATTAATAAAATGTGCTATATGTATGCCATGGAGTACTACTCAGCTTTAAGGAACAATGGTGATATAGCACCTCTTGTATATTCCTGGATAGAGCTGGAACCCATTCTACTAAGTGAAGTATACTAAGGATGGAAAAACAAGCACCACATGTACTCACTAGCAAATTGGTATTAATGGATCAACACCTAAGTGGACATATAGGAGTAACACTTATCGGGTGTCGGGAGGGTGGGAGGGGGGAGGAGGGGATGGGTATATACAACCACAACGAGTAAGATGTGCAACGTTTGGAGGATGGACATGTTTGAAGCTCTGACTCGAGGGCCGAGGGGGGCATGGGCAATATACGTAATCTTAACACTTGTACCCCCATAATACGCTAAAATAATTTTTTTTAAAAAGAGGCCCAGACAGTTGTCTCTTCTACCACATGGACACAGCCAGAAGGTGCCATCTATGATCTATAGAAAATGGGCTCTCACCAAACACTGAATCTGCTGGCACCTTGATCTTGGATTTTTCAGCCTTCAGAATTGTGAGAAACAAATTTTTATTGTTCATAAGCCAGTCAGTTTATAGTATTTTGTTATAGCAGCCCAATTAGACTCAGGCAGCCAATTGTCTTTGTCCAGAAAGATTCCCTGACCAGTTTCTAGAATATGTTTTAAATGCTTTTTGAAAAGCATTTAAGGCTCTACCTTTGAAAATGTTTTGTTTCTACATGGTTTGCCATTTGTTGATTTCTGACTTCTGTTAACACTGGATGTTTTAAAGACATGACCAAGGTTTGCCTTTGAGCTAGATCTCTATCTTGCCAATAGTTGCTAAGTTACAGAATTCACAATGTAAGTGTTTACAGTTAGAAAATAAAACAGAAGGGTTAATGGGTAAAGGAATCAAGAACACTTTGAAATCATATATATATATATATAGCACACACACATGCACATATAGAGAGAGAGAAAGAGAGAGAGGGATGTACAGACAGAGAGAAAAGTGCAAAATCTAGGCTCTTGCTGCCAATTGAGTGACAACTGTCATCAGAAATTCAGGAACTTTGATGTCTGCACTGAAATTCCTTCCAACAAGTGTCACAGTCAAAGCTGTGCAGCAGTTCTAATTACTATGCAAAGCGTGCACATAACATAAATAGTTGTAACCTTTCTGCAAAGCGCAAAGTCAGGAAATGTTAATCCATGGGGAAGCCATGCTAGGCCACGGCTCCAACCTGATCGGCAATTCCTGTTCTTGTTCTCCGATTTAAAAAAAAAAAAGAGAGAGATTCCTCTCTCTACAGTGGCCCAGCCTCTATTATGCTGTGTGTGCATTAGTAAAATTGATCTCCATAAGAGTCCTTCAGACTGAATTACTTAACAGCATCGTTTAGGGCTGCTGCAGAGCGAGAGAAGTCAGAGGGACCGAGACTTAAGAAAGTTGCTAACGCTGAGACTTATTAAGTCTCCCACACTTTGCAAAACATGCCTGGCCATCGCTTAGTGGAAGCCTGCTACACTTTCCACCTGGAAAACAGGCCCTCTGAGCACAGGCTCTTGGCAAAAATTATATTAAGACTACTCATTTGGAGGTGATGTGGATTTTATGTATTCGTTTCAGTTCACTCCTCCGGTTCCTCGGGGTAATGACACAATTCAGGCTGATTTTCCAGTGGAGAGCGCTCAGCCCTCCAATGCTAAAGTTCTTTTTAATTTTTTGTTTTATAACATTCCTAATAGGGCAGGGCAAAAAGAAAGAGCGAAGAAGAAAAGAGACAAAGCAAGGGGAGTCAGGTATCACCAAACCCAGGAGCCGTTTCCATGTAGCCTTGGGCCTGAGGGGACCCTGGGCCCAGGCAAGGGCGTCCTGGGAGGGAGGACCTTAAAGCAAAGTCGGCCCCGCAGGGCTGCAGTGTGGGCTGCTGGGCGCAGAAGGCGGCAGGGGGTGGGTGGGAGGGGATGGGGTCTCCACCTTCGGGCAGGATCAGGACAGGGAGAGGACAGGGAGGCATCTACTTTGGGTGCCAAATTTCAGGAGGCTCTGTAAAGCTCAAATAATATATTAATACAATATTTAAAAACATCAAAAGGAATGAAGAAAAAAAAATCTATGATGAACAAATTTTTTTTTTTTTTTTTTCCTGAGACACTCTTGCTCTGTCGCCCAGGCTAGAGTGAGTGCCGTGGCATCAGCCTAGCTCACAGCAACCTCAAACTCCTGGGCTCAAGCAATCCTCCTGCTTCAGCCTCCCAAGTAGCTGGGACTACAGGCATGCGCCACCATGCCCAGCTAATTTTTTTCTATTTTTAGTAGAGATGGGGTCTCGCTTTTGCTCAGGTTGGCCTCAAACTCCTGACCTCAAGTGATCCTCCCACCTCAGCCTCCCAGAGTGATAGGATTACAAGCGTGAGCCACCTCGCCCTATCTATGATGAAAAAAATATAAACTTTTGGCCGGGCGCTGTGGCTCACGCCTGTAATCCTAGCTCTTGGGAGGCCGAGGTGGGCGGATTGCTCAAGGTCAGGAGTTCAAAACCAGCCTGAGCAAGAGCGAGACCCCGTCTCTACTATAAATAGAAAGAAATTAATTGGCCAACTGATATATATATATATATAAAAAAAAAATTAGCCGGGCATGGTGGCGCATGCCTGTAGTCCCAGCTACTCGGGAGGCTGAGGCAGGAGGATCGCTTGAGCCCAGGAGTTTGAGGTTGCTGTGAGCTAGGCTGACGCCACGGCACTCACTCTAGCCTGGACAACAAAGTGAGACTCTGACTTAAAAAAAAAATATATATATATATAAACTTTTAAATAAAACTAGAATCTGACCCCTGCACCTCACACTTGCTTTCCCCTCCTCACCCCTGCTGGCCCTGTCCACCATGCCCACATTCTTGGCTTCTGCCAGTTGCTGCCACCCCCAGCACACAAGAGCACCCTGGCTGGGGGTTAGGAGAGGCCAAAGTGGTGCTTTGGCCTCTCCCAACCCCCACTGGTACCTCAGTGGTGCTTCCCACTTTTTGCTGGAGTAATAATGTCATTGTTCCTAGTTCTATATTGTGGACTGGTATTCTACTCTAAACACTCTACCGAGCTCTCTACACCATTAATGCGTTTAATTCTAACAGGTGAGGTAGGTGTTTGGGTGCACAGGTATAGAACCTGAGGCTCGGGGAGGGTCAGTGACTTGACCCCAAGCAGGTGAAAAGCCATGGTTCCAATTCAGGACTGTCTGATTTAAAGGCTGTGCCCACTACCACCGTGGCACCATACTCCAGTTCAGAGTGAGCCAAGGGTCAGCCATAGACAGGGGGAGTTGAAAACACCTCCAAGGAGTCTAAGTGGGATTCACCATGTTCCTCCTGTTTTTTCAACACAGGATTTGCCTACACCCTGCCTGGACCTTTGCAACAATGTGGAATTTCTTATTTTCCATTTCTAGGGCAGTTTTCTATTTAGGGGCCATTCATACTTTTATGCAACCAATTATCCACTTCATCACTTCTGCATATTGTTTCAATATTTCTCTTTTGAAATAACTGTTCCTTGGTGGGTAATACCTTTTCTTGCCATCGTCTGGAGTCTAAACTCCTAGTCATGCCTCAAAACCCAGGTCAAATATCCCTATCTTTATAAATCTTTGTCATATTCTCTAGGTCAATTATTTTCCCTCATCTCTGATCTTTGGGCATTTGATCTTTGGGAATAAACAAGTATACTTGTTGATGTTCTTATCTTTACTACATCTTTTAGGTGTAGTTATTTGTTGGCACATAAACTTCTGCACTAGATTGTGGGTTTCTCAAGGGTAAGAACTGTATCTTATTTACCTTTGGTCCCCACACACTCAGCCCACTGTCTGGCATATGCTAAAAATGCATTTGTGGAAGTCAGGAGAGCTCAACAGATCTACTGGGAACTCTCATAGTGTCCTTCGTATGCTGGGAGCAGCCTGTGACATTTCTTCAAGCCTGCTACAAAGGAAGGAAGATGGACTTTGGAGTCAGATAGACCCAGGTTTGAATTTAATTCCTGTCTTTTGTACTTTCTAGCTCAGTGACCATGGACCCATCATTTAAACCTCATTTTATTCCCTTTTCTCTTCTCCTTGCTCATCTCTTCCACCCCCATATTCTCACTCTTTTCTCTCCGTCCACTTCTGCTCCTCCGTGTTCACAGGCGCCTCTAGCAGGGCCACCACAGGGCGCAGTGCTTGGCCAGGGCCTGCAGACGGCTCTCCCAGCCCCAATCGGGGCTATTTCTAAAACCTGAGAGGGTGACTCTGCAGAAAGAAAACTTTTACATTATTAGGCTTCTGCTTAATCTGTGTCAGGGGCACCAATCGGCCCTGCAAAAATCCCTCCCAGAGCACAGCTTTGATCTTTGATTTTAATGATGCAAAAAGCAGAAAACAGAAATCCTTCAATGGTGGGATCTACAATGAGAAGTGTCTTTAAAGGTGATGGGGAAACCCGGCAACAAATGACAACCCTTGGGTGCCTGGAACTTTGGGAGCCAGTTTTGCTCGGTGCTGCCTTTCACTGGAGCGTTGAGCGCAGGTGCTGACACCAGGAATATTCTCACGCACTGGCCCTTGCTAAGGGAAGACGCCCGTCCCAGCAGGGCGCTTGCCTCCTTAGGAGGAAGATTGAATTTAAAATTTTCCTTCTCTTCTCCCCTCCCCCAAGCTTCTATGATATGAAACAAGGATTTTAAGCATCGCTACATTTAAAGATTTTAGAAGATAATGCTTGATGATGCCTGTGATATGCAGCCTGGGACAAAACACAGAATTAGATGCCTAAGAAACAAACGGCACAAAAAACTCCAATGAACCGTGGGCATATGTGCACCCACGTCTGCAGGCTTTCACTCTGTGCTGAGAAAGCAGACACCCAGATCTGCGGGCAGCACACAGAGCAGCCCAAATCCTCCCGAGGATTCTGAGCCTGAGTCCTGTCATTTCCAAGGTAAGCATTTTAGGAATTCCGCATTTTCAAAACTTGCAGCCCAGGTGATGAAGGGCATGAAATTCAAATCTCTTGTTCTACCATCTCCTGCTGCTTTTGAGCTCAGTGGGAATTTCAGAACACCAATCTTTTTTTCATGCTTCCAGTTTATTCTGCACCACCACCCGAGGCAGTACCAACATGTAAAGGATGATCCTACAGATTGCAGCCACCATGCTGTTCCCGTGTCTGACAAGCCAAGGACAGGGCAAAGCTGTGGCAGAGGCTCCGGGAAGAAAGAGAAGGCCAGACTGCAAGGGGACCGGGGGAGGCGATGGAACACGAAACATTCTTATGGTGAATCACTCTTTCTCCTGGATTTTGCATGTGGTTCCGACGGTGCTAACAAAACCGTGCACTGACAACTTCCTTTTGGCCCTGAGGGGCACATTCTACCTCTGGCCATCCTCTCTGCCTGCGAGGCTGAGCTGCGGGAGCTTCGTCACCTGGGCTCCCTTCTCCTTGGCTTCTGGTTGGATTCACCCAGTGAGAGGCCCTGACGGTTGACCGGCGCTGGGAGAGCGAGGCTCTTCCTCGGCCAGTCTCCCTCCAGGTCACTCTGGCTCCTGCAGGTGCCCCAGGCTGCCTCTGGGTTCTGAGAACTGTCTTTCTGATATCTTTCTCCCAGGAGACGTAAGAGTGTCTGGATGTCTTGCCCTGGGGTGCTTCCCATCCCTTGTACATTTCCCGTGTCCCTGCCCACACCTTTGCCAACGGCCCTTTTATTAAATGCTCCTCAGTGCTGCCACACCCAGTGTTTCTTGTCACCCACTTGACTGATAAACTGCACTTCCCGTTCCCCTCAGCATCCCTCTAAAATCAAACCAAGCACTTAAATAGCATTTTAGTTTGTCCACCGCATCAGGTTTACTTTAGTTTTGTTTTTTAATGTTAGTTGAGATGTTCTTAAAGTCAATGCAGGTGACTAGAAACATCGGTGATAGATACATCAGGGAGGATGACTTTGGGCAAGCTACTGACCATCTCTGTGCCTCGGTTTCTATATCTACTAAATGGGAATTATAACAGTGCATGTTTTATAAAGCTGTGAGAATGAAACGAATTAATACATGCTAACTGCTTAGGGAAGTGCTGTACAAATAGGAGGTATTCAATAACCACCTCGTTTTCTTCTCCTTCTCTGCCTCCTCTTCCTGCTAGAGGTTCCGGGCTCAGTTTAAACATCACTTCCTCAGGGAGCCCTTCCGTAACCTTTGGTAGGGTCAAGCGTCCTTGGTAAGGGTTTCCCTAGTGCTGTCCTGCCCACTGCAAGACTCTGTCTGCACTTGTATGTGTGTGTACATGTATGTATGCCCATGTGCGTGTGTATATACATGCACATGCACACACAGATATATATATATAATCATTCCTCTAGGCCTATCTGCCTTGTGCGTGACAGCACCCTCATGCCCACCACAGTTCTTGGCACCTAGCAGACCTTCAATAAGTATTTCTAGAACAGATACTGGGTGAGCAATTTCACCACTACCCAGGGGTCTGGAGGCCGACCCTCCCCAATCCCTCTCAGCCTCTGCCAGTGGGATTTGGAGAAACTGCATCTGCCACAAGCTGGACTCCGGGCTCCGTTCAGTCTTGTCGGGCCTGTCATCCTCCTGCCCATGGAACTTCTTGATCTAGGTCTGCTCCTCGTGCCTTCTCCTCCTCATTCTTTCTAGTTTCATCTTTCACTTCTTTAACTTTTGCTTTACAACTTGACATTTGGGGTCTATCTTTCAAGTGAATTTTTGGGTTAATTATTATCTGAGGGGCTGAACATAAAACACTTTTCTACCTGATTTGGGAATATGAAAACGGATCTTTTCCTTTGGTTCCACATTAGCAATGGATCTTACTCACCTGGAAGGCCCTTCTGTCCCACTTCAAGTTTTTTTGTGGCTCTAATTGACCAGGAAAGGTGCATTCAACAAGAGCTGCAATTGAGACCCCAAAACCCCGAGCAGCAATGAGCAAGGTGACGGTTGCTGCTTGAAGCAACTCAAGAGCAAATTGATTTACCACCTTGCAAGTCCCTAGTTCTTTAACTGCCTGCTCCAAAAACAACAACAACAACAAAAAGGCGAAAAAAGAATCCATGAGTCACAATTCTAGGCTCACAAGTTTAATTTTTTCCTTTCTTTATAGTGACCAGTGTGCTCGGGTCTGTCTGAGATCTCGGCTGACAGGGCTGCAGGTAGATTTATGCCAAAGAAAGAATAAAAGTGAATGTGTTTTGCTCGTGAAGACACTTTCATGTGCGTTTCCAGCAGGGTGGAGGCAGGGCTGTTGAGGGCT
This sequence comes from Microcebus murinus, assembly GCF_040939455.1. NCBI lineage: Eukaryota > Metazoa > Chordata > Mammalia > Primates > Cheirogaleidae > Microcebus > Microcebus murinus. The sequence continues at coordinate 102,033,206 of NC_134106.1, forward strand.
GGGGTGGAGGTGTTGGGGGGCCCAGCATCAGATCTGAGGGGCTCCTTCCTGGGGCTCAATCCCTAAACTGAGGACACCTGAATTTGAGACAAGAAGAAAAAGAAAACTGTTGGGAAAGGGAACACAGGCTTCACAGGACAGTCAGATTTGATTTTGAGCCTGCAAGATATTCATGCTTTGGGCTCTTCTCTCCCTTATGCATTCTGTCTCCAAGCCCGCCCGGTTCAGCAACTCTGCTCTTGTGCTCTGTTTGTTCAAAATACAGGCTCGGTGCAGCTTAAATGAGAACCAGGGGTGATGGAACAGGCCAGGGTGTTTTCTTCACATGGTCCCAGACAAGCTCGAAAGAGCAGAAGACAAATCCCCTGCAGCTTTTATGTTTCCTCTAGATCCAGTATCCTTCTCCTGCTCATTCCTCTGCCCCCCTCTACATTTAAGAGCAAATAAGAACATTTTAGTAACTTTGAGTGTTTGAGCTGCTGGTACAGGTTAAGTTTAGGAAAAGCGTGGGCATGCTTGGCTTTGCAATGAATCTGGAACAATTTTTCAGGAGGCCAGGCCCTTTCTGCATTTTTACTTTCTTTGAAATGAAAATAGCTTTATTGTTTTCACTGACTATAAAGGTAAGAAATCTGTCTAACTTCACTGGCTTAGCATTCAAACTGAGGTCAAATCTTTCTTTATTTAACTAACACGGCTTGTGCAGCAGCTTGCTGTTGCAGGAATGCACTGACCTTCCTGGGGTTTATGTTTCTTTTTCTGTGTCAAGTCCAAGAACTCCAAGGACCTTACTCAGTCTGAGCAGTCGTTCCTGGTCACCATGGCCTCGCATAGGGAGAAGTGGGCAGCCTCCGAGTTTCTGTATTGTGGCCACACAGACCGAGGCTCGAAGCAGGGTGCCAGCCCCAGTTTAGTGCACACGGCTGCGGTGACAGTGGCTGGGCAGGGCTCCTAAGGATGCCATGGGGAGTAGTCTCTTGTCCTGGTGCTGTCATTAGCAACATCTTGAGTTTCTGCACAGGTAACCCGCACACTATTAGGCATTTCTATTTCTCACTCTTCTGATTCCTCCTGAGTCCCTACTGATTCCAACTGTCAAAATATGAGCACACACGTGTGCACGACACACACGTCCCTCCCAGCAGCTTCCTGGTTATCCCCACAGGGCACACGTCCTATCCCGCATTCTACCTCCTTGTCATTCAAAGTGTCATGTGCTGAGCATCCTCTGCATCCTCTGAGCTTGTTAGAAATTCTCACCCCAGACCAACTGACTGGGAATCTGCATTTTAACAAGACCCATGGTGATTTATATGTTCTGTCCTCTCCCTGTTGGGAAACCTACCCTCTTCCACCTATCTGGCCTCTTGGATGCTGCCCACCTTGTGTCTGGACCAAGCCCCGGGTTGTTATGTTATGTTTCAGCCTGGCTGGCGGCCTCCGATTGCTGCTCCTTGGGTCCTTGGGGGTGAGTCTTGTCTCTGCATCCCATACTGTCGCTAGACTTCTGACTCAGCAGTCCATGGAAGAGTCTGTCTTTGGAAGATTGTTCTGGAGCTCACATTCGGAGGCCTTTCTGGATGCTCCCATGACGCACTGAGTTCAAGGGGGTGGGACCTGGGTGTTCAGAACCAACTCCTCCAGGAGCTGAGTCATTGCTGTGGCCCAGTGTTCTCTTGTCCCAGGAGACAAGAGACTGCGGAGTCCTGGCAACTACCCCACAGAAATCAAGAGTTTGTAGCCTTGAAAATTCTTTCTTCTTTTTTTGAGACAGAGTCTCACTCTGAAAATTCTTACATGACAATGACTTATGTCATCAGAACCCGATTCTCCCTTTGTCTTAGGGGCAATACCCTAGAGGCTAACACCTGCTATTGCTGTAGGTGAATTAATTCCCTGAGCTCCTTGCTTTGGTGAAGAAATGTGTTCAGCTGCTTTTAATAGAAATCTGACTACAGTGTCTTAACCAAGCAGAGGTTAATTTTCCTCGGCTAACAAAGAGTTCAGAGGCAGGCTTATCCAGTCATGCTCTAGGGCCCCAACGGCGCCCTCAGGAACCAGGTCCCTTCTCGCTCCAGGCCCTCCGTCCTTTCCAGGTGGCCGTCCCACCTCCAGGCGAAACTCGTGCCAGCTGAGTCTGCTGTTGTTTATATCAGAAAAGCAGCATCTGTCCGGTAAGCACACTACGCTGTAGACTCCACGTGCCTCTCATTAATCCAAACTGGGTCACGGGGGTATGCAAATAAGGAGGGGAGCCATCTAGTAGCGACTTCATGGCTGTAATTTAGGACGCATTACCGGGCAGTGGTGCTAGAGTTGATTTAATGAGCGAGATTCGGGGAAAGGATGAAGCATGCAGAGGCTGCTGTCCATTTCTGGGTAGGAAGTACAGACGCCTGCATGAGGGGTGAGGGCAGCGTGGATGGATGGCAGGAAGGACCACCATCTCCACAGTGACACCCCCTGAGCCATCATCTCCCCCACGGGGACCTCCTGGTAGACCTCTCTGCTCCCACTTGTGCCCTGTGCACAGCAGCCACGGCGATCTTTAAACATAATTCCAAACCAGAACAAATCACTCCTTTGTTTTAAACCTTTGAGTGCTTTCCCATTTCACTATGAAACCCCCAATCCTTACCACAGCCAACAGGGCCCTGGGGGACTTTCTGATCTCATCTCTTACCAATTCCCCTCTTTCCCTCTGCCCCAGCCACATAGCCACCTCTGGCTTTTGAACACATCTTGGTCCTGCCCCAGGGCCTTTGAATGGCCGGTTCTCCCCCACGCCCCACCATCTCTGCATGGCCGGCTCTTTCTCATCTTTCAGATAACCACCTCTTCCAAGAGGTCTTCCTTGACCACTTGTCTTGACAACCCCATCAACCACTTCTCCCCTGTGGACATTTGTTTACAGCACTAAGCTACCAGAGAGCAGGGTTCTTCTCTGTCACAGGCATCTGTGTGTCCCAAGCACTCTGGACTGTGTGTGGCGCATGCATGACACTAAATGAATAGAGACTCGGTAGTTGCTGCAGAGGCAGAATCTGGTGTGCCTTTTTCCACGTGAGACATAATGCGACTGGAAACAGAGGGTCAGTGCCAGAAACGCATCGGCGTCGCGTGGTTCCTGGCTGAGAAGCAGAGGGTCGAGTAGGGCAGCCATGAACGTCAGAGTGGAGGTGGGAGCCGAGGGCGGGGCTGGCAAACAGGCGACTGGAGGAGCCAACTCTGGGTGGGGAGCTTCATTCCGGAGCTGGGCAGCGTGGGGTACAGTCTGGCTGTGGCGTCCTCATGGATAGGCCAGTCCTGTCGGCCAGTTAAGGGCTGTCTTGAAAGCCCAGCCGCGTGCCCCACAAGCTTCCTTACTTCGTGACCTATTACATTGTGAGGGAGCAGGGAGACCCGAGGACAACACGCCAGTCCTCGGCAAGATGGGAGAGACCGGTGGTTCTGTGGGTTGAGGGGTGTCACAGAGCAGAGGCGGCTGGGTTACGAGATGGGTGATGAGCTGCTTGTTTTATGGGCGCCTCCTCTGAGCCTCCTGCTCCCGGCGGTGAGGGGAGGGGAGCCGTGTTTGTCTCCCTCTGCTGTGCACCCTTCTTCCCTTCTCTTCTCCTCTTGCAGTCTGACCTAATTGCTTCCTTCTTTCACTGCTGTTTGCGGTAGCACCGGCCCCCGCTGCGCTCCTTCTGCCTGGTGACGCTTCACCTGGCCCTTCTGGCTTCCTCCGTGGTGAGAGATCCATGAGCCATATGTTTCTGGATTGCATGGAGGTAAAATGGGGAATTTTTCCCCCTCCAGTTGTGAATTCTGGAGTGATGGAATTGCTTCTGTAGCAATAAAATAAGGAGAGCTGATGTAGAAATGAAAGCCAGACCCCTGCCTGCGGCTGCAGGCTTAATCTCATGTTGACATAAAGCCGCTCTTGGAGGAATTCAACAGACTTTATAGGCTACGCGTAATTAACCTCACAGGGCTCTGAAAGCAGGGGGAGTCATTGCATAACAGATGGAGAAACTGAGGCAGCACTTATTGTTGCGAAAACAAGTCAGTGAAGCAGAGCAACGCCCAAGCCCACATCCTGAGCAAATGCTCAGAAAGGAGGTGGGCACTCCTGAAACCTGCAGGGCACCTCCCTGGGGACCTATGGGCCAGGCTCCCGGTGAGTCTACCCCCTTTCCTTTCACCCTCAGGCCAGTCCAGCATGTGGTGCATGGTCAGGCCAGTTTTTAATAGTGGCCGATGATTACAAAGAGCTTCTTTTGGTGCAATGCCTGCACAGAAAGCTAGGGTGAATTGAGCAAAGAGCAGGTAGAAAGTCTGGGGAGTTCATGGGTTATAAAGCTCGTGACCCAGAGCAAAATTGTTTGTGGTCAGATATTTCTAAGTCCCAGAATGTCCCACTCCTTTCTTCTGGCTTCAGGCTCTGCCCACGTCTGCTCTTGGCTAGACGCTCTATGTCCATTTCCATCTGGAGACGCATTCATTATTTAAGTCAGCTAGCATTCATCTTCTCCACGAAGGCTTTCCTGGGCCTGGTTGGAGGAAGTGCACATCCCATGGCAGGGTTTTTGTACCTGGTGTTCACTTTGCCTGGAAGCTTTGGCCGAGGTGTTTGAACCCTTCTTCACTTCTTTATGTCTCAGCTTCAATAACGTCTCCTAAGAGGCTTTCTCTGATCATCCTGCTTATACTAGAACCTACACTGATATCCCTCTGGCTTTGGTTTTCGGTTTTATAGTTATTAATATTACTGTATGTCTGTGTCATCTATCTCATCATCTTGCATCAGTGTAATATTTTGGTCTATCTTTTCCATGAAAATACAAGCTCCATGGGTAGATGGTTTTTACTGGTCTTGTTCACAGACTGTCTCCAACACCAAGCCTCCTGTCTTTGGCACATAGTTTGTTCAATGTTTTTTAAAGTATTTGTTCAATGAATGAATGAATGTCTGTCCTCTGTGGACCCATGGCTACCTCTTCTTGCCACTATTGTGTTACTTTTGTACACCGGAGTTTTTCTGTCTTTGAAGCAGGGAGTACTCATTTCTTTCCTTTAACATGATTGCTTAGTCCCTTAGCTCAGAATCTGGCACAATGTAGTCTCAAAACATGATGGATTGATTGGGAAGCAACTGATTACCTGAATGTCCTGATGAGAGACAAGGAAGGGCCAAGGTCATGGCCATGAGGACAGAGGGCAGTGGCTGGATTCTGGGGTAGACTCAGTAGCAACTGGTTGCAACTTTATAGCAGGGAAGGAGGAGGTGGTGTGCTTGACTCCGAGAATCTCAGCCAGTGGATAGTGATGATGTCAACTGAGGTACAAACCCAGGAGGAGGTACAGGTTGTTAGGTAATGATTGGGGACAAATAGCTCTAAGTCAGGCGTCCTCAAACTACGGCCCGAGGGCCACATGCGGCCCACCGAGGGCATTTATCCGGCCCACCAGGTGTTTTTGCCGCCGCTGCCTGTCCTGCTTAGCAGCCGACTGGTCCCGGGCCCCCAGTGCGCATGTGTGGAATGTGCGCCGCACTCTCCAACAGCCCTCCAATGGTCTGAGGGACAGTGCACTGGCCCCCTGTTTAAAAAGTGTGAGGACCCCTGCTCTAAGTTCTTTGCAATACATGACCTCAAGTATGTCACACTGGTTTTGTGCTCTTTATTCCCCATCTGTGAAATAAAAACCATTTTTCCTCCTACCTACCTCACCAGGATGGCATTTTAAAAATCAAATAAATAAATTATGTTGTTAAACAAATGTGGAGTGCCTGCAGTGTGCTAAACTTTCTGCAACAATAACTGCTAGAAAAGATGCTCATATGCTATGCGCTGTCTCTGAGTATCAGCTCCTGTGACTTTTCTCTGTATCTCACTTTATGAAGAGAAGCTATCACCTCCAGGGTACCACCAAGCATGTTCTCTTTCAGAGTAACTTGTCTAAGGGTTTTTTCGAACTCCCCATGCGGCTGGCAGAAAGTTGGGCTCAGAGAGTCAGACTTAGTAGATAAAACTGCAGTTGTCTAAAGTGGGCCACTCTGGAGTTGAACTGAAATGAAAATATTAATAGAACTCTTGCCTTCTCAGCAGGGGTTTCCCAAGAGGAAATGTGCATGGTTACTTTCTTTCCCAACCAACAACTCTGCAGCAATGGTAAAATGTCCCTTTGGGGATCCTATGGACTGAGTCAATCTTTTTCTTTTCTTGGAATTTTTTTTTCTTTTTTAGCATAGGATATATTCAGTTTTAGAGGCCAAATGAATGTCACTGGGTGATGGGTGAAGGTCAAACGCCATGAATCATTTTGACTCAGAGTCCCTTTCATCCAGATTTCCTTTGCCAGTGAAATGCTCCACCTAAAATTAGAAAGTTCATCATAGAAAATGCCAAGGAGAAGCTGTTTGGCTTGGTGCTTTGGTAACCTTGGAAAATTTATTATTCTTCATTCACACTCTAATCTTTGCTTCATTTCCTTTTCCTTGACTCTTTCAAAAAGGAAATATAGGTAGAATTGAAATATAAGAGCATGAAAAGAATGAGAAGCAACTATGAATATGAGTTTAATAATTGTAGTGACCAAATATCTGATTTGTCTTAGAGCTCCCTGGACACCAGGGCAAAAAGGGAAGACAGGTAAATGCATACCTCTTACCTTTGGTGTTCCTGGATTTTGCTATATTACAGATCTCTGCCTTTGTCTTCACATAGTGTTCTTTGTGTTCTTTGGGTGTGCTTCTGTGCCCAAATTCCCCCTTTATAGGGTATATGGGCTGCATTACATCCCCTCCCCCAAATCTATAAGAATTTGGTGAAGGACACAACAAATCCTTAACAGGGAGAGCATATGAGTGGGCTCTGACAGCCTGGGTGGCACCAACAGAATTTGAACATTTGAGATAGGCCTTGGGGTTCTTCATCACTGATAGGTTTTCTAGATGATTATTTTATACACTAAAACTTGAGGATAGAAGACCTAGAAGTGGTGTCACTACTTCATCTCACCTGAATATCTCTTTTCTCCACTGTACTTTTGGTGAGAGTGAGAGGGCAGACAATCTGAGGCTGTCCATGGGCCTGGAGAGCCGGTTTTACCATGAGAGAATTCCTGGCTGTCAGACACCACCATTGCATTGTAGTCAACTGCTCACAGAACCTCCCTTCACTGGTCTGTGTACTCTTTTCAGAGTAGAGACTGGATTGAATTCATCTTTGCATTCCTTGTTCCTACTACATTGCAGGTGCTAATACATGTTTGTAGGACTGAATCTGTCAAATAATAGATGGCCATTGAATATTTGTTAAATGAGTGAAATATGAGTTTGTGCTGTCTGCTGAATGAAAGAATAAATATAAAAAAAGACATTGAGTCTCTGCCTCCTAATCATTTTTATCAAATGATATTGTGGGGTACAAGATCCTCAGAGTTATCAACATTGTCATCTCCAAAAGGGGAATCTAGAATTCTCCCACCAGAATTTATTTTACCAAATTTCTCTAGGAAAATAAGTTGAATGGTGACCAGAATTTAGTACATTATCAGGCAGTTTTTTTCTGTGTTTATGAATATTTGTAAAGCAGGCTTCTGAAAATTGACATACGTACTTAAATAGTTCTTATTAAGAATGATAAAGATAAAGAATAAAATGATAAGACCCACTGCAGTAGACATTTTAGCTCTTCACAATTATTCTAGGTCTTCTTTTCTTCCTCTTATATGATAGAATAACACCTCCCCGATCCATTCAAAGATAGGCATGGCCATATGACTTGTTTTGGTCAATGAAATCTGAGCAGAAGTGATGTTACTTCTGGTGGAAACTTTAAGAACCAGTGGAAGCTTCACTTCTTCACGTAATATTCACCATGAAACATGAAATCCCCTGTCAAAATGAAGTCTCCGTCAGCCTGGATCTTTGTGTGATGGCCAGAGATCTCCCCACCTCGCCCTACTACTGGATATGTAGTATGAGTGAGATATACAATTTGGGGCTTAAGCCATTGGGATTCTGTTTTTATTCTGCTGTTGTAATAATAAAACCTCTTTATTTTTGCTTGATAGAACTGAATTTGCTCATATTTGAGAATCATAGGAATAATATTTGTTAATTATCTGTGGAGGGTGACATCATGCACCACTTAAACATTGGCTCATTAGTAGAGATTAAAAATTAAAGATGTTGAAGTAGGCAAATAATGTCAACTGTATACTACTACTTACCTCTATTATATGTTGTCATATGATTTCTATTGTTTTGTTCTATTAAATTACATGTGTTATATTATTTATTTCTACAAATTTATTTTTTATTTAAAGGAATCTTGCAGAAGGCTGAGGTGGATCATGTGAGGCCAGGAGTTTGAGGCTGTAGTGTGCTATAATTGCACATGTGAATAGCCACTGCACTCCAGCCTGAGCAACATAGTGAGACACTGTCTCTACTAAAAAAGGAAAGAACCTTGCTACAATTACTGGCTACTAGACCTAACAGTGGGAATAACAGAGTAAGGACCTCCAGAAATCTGCTCCTCCATAAAAGCAATGAGAACACTGGAAACATGGTCTAAATCAATTTTTTCAGAGCTTTGGAAATTAACTAAAGGATTACAAGAACCAAAAGCATGTTTGCTCAAGCTGAATATAGATAAAGACAGCATTTTGTGTTGTTTTAACTGTCCCTAATTCTATCTCCACTCCTCAGCTTTGTGGTAGCCTTGAAAACCAACAGACTTGAAGCTATGATAGCCATTGAAGCCAGCAGCCACTGGAAGAGGCAAATGGGGTTTGGAGTTCCCCTAAAGCCCCATCCGTAGAACTGTCAGCATTTAACCCACCTGGCCACTTAGCAAAGGTTCATCCATTCTCAGAACTCGGTCTGTGCAAGCAGCCCTATCTGCAAGGCATTTGTTGAGAACAATCAGTGACAATTGTTTCACATCACAGCAGCCTGAGGCGGTGCTATCAGGCTAATAAGAGGCCTGGCCACAAAACTTAGAAAGAAAAACTGGGGAATGACATGCCCAGGGGAGCTTGGGAAATCTCTGACATAGTCCTGGTATCTAGAGGGCTGGAAAGTCCTAAGGGAACTCTAAAATGATTTCATCCCTGGCTGATGCCAAGGCTCTCTTCAAGCAGGAAGTTAAGGCTGAGGAAGAATTGTAAATTGCCTGCAGGAGCGTTGAATATGTGTCCCACTATGTACACACACAAAGCCTTAGGCAAAGACTGGAAGATATATTGGTTCCAGGCAGTAAAAGAAATCTGTCTGATAATTAGCTGACCACTAAGCTAACAAGAGGCATCAGTGGCTGCTCAGGACAAAGAATATATACTTTACAGAATAGTTCAGGAAAGTCATTAAGTCAACAAGCAGCAGCAGCAGTAACAACAATAATAACAAGAAAAAGAGCAACAAACACTGGAGTAGGAAATGTGATTACTAGAGTTGACACATTGTACTATTTAAAATGTCCAAATTTAAAAACAAAAAGATATGAGACACACAAAGAAGTAGGAAAATATGTCCCATACTAGGAAAAAAGCAGTATGTAGAAACTGTCCCCAGGTATTCAACTTAGTTGACAAAAATCTTTAAATCATCTATTATAAACATGTTCAAGGAACTAAAGAATATTATGTCTAAAGAACTAAATGAAAGTATGAGACTGATACTTGGCCAAATAGAGACTATCAATAAAGTGATAGCAATTACAAAAAAGAACCAAGTAGAAATTCTGGAATTGAGAATTACAATAACTGAAATGAAAAATTATTAGTGGGACTAGATTTGAACTGAATGAAGAAAAGGTGAGTGAACTTGAAGACAAGTAAATTGAGATTATCCATTATACAGTGTGAGGAACAATAAGAAAAAAAGTGAACAGAGACTTCTATGGGACACCATCAAGTGTATTAATGCATGCATACGGGAGTACTAGAATAAGAGAAAGAGAAAGGGGCAGAAAGAGTTTTTAATCAGGTAAATAATTAATCTGTACATCCAAGAAGCTCAATGAACTCCCAGAGTATAACGTCAAAAAGATCTACACCAAACACATTATAGTAAAACTATCTAAAGACAAAGACAAAGAATGTTACAAACATCAAGAGACAAGTGACTTGTCATGTACAAGGGATCCTCAATAAGATTAACAACTGACCTTTCACCATGGAGGTCAGAAGGCAGTGGAATGACATATTCAAACTGCTGAAAAATAATAATGGTCAATCAAGAATTCTATATCCAAGAAAACTATCTTTCACAAATAAAGGAGATGTTAAGATATATCCAAAAACAAACAAACACAGAATTTGTCACCAGTCGACCTGCCCTACAAGAAATATTAAAAGTTGTCCTTTGAGCTAAAATGAAAGGACATTAAACATTAACTTGAATCCATATGAAGAAATAAAGATCACTGGTAAAAGTAACTATATAGGTAAGTGTAAGAAAGTTTAAATGTATTTTTCTTCATAACTATTTTCTTCTCCTATCTCATCTAAAAGATAATTGCCTAAAACAATAATTATAAAACTGTGGTGGTTGGCTCATAATGTATATAGGTATAATTTGTGTGACAATAATAGTACAACAGAGGGTAGAGGGAATGGGACTATACTGGAGGAGAGGTTTTGTATACTATTAAAGTTAGATTTGTATTAATGTAATTAAATTGTTTTAAGATGTTTATTGCAATCCTCATGGAAACTCCTAAGGAAATAACTCATTAAGATATTATAAAAGAAATGACAAGTGAATTAAAATGATATATAAGGATATATCTATTTAACATGAAAGAACGTAGTACTAGAGGAATAGAGGAACAACAACAACAAAAAAGACATAAGATACACAGAGCCACCCTCAGCAAAATGACAGACATATGTCCTACTTTATCAGTAATTACTTTAAATGTGAATGGATTAAAATTAAAAGACAGACATTGGCAAAAAAAAAATTGTGATCCAAATTTATTCTATCTATAAAAGACACATTAGGCTCAAAGACACAAATAGGTTGAAAGCAAAAGGATAGAAAATATATACCATACACATAGTCCTTAAAAGTGGGGTAGAGTAGCTATATTATCAGACAAAATTGACTTTAAGACTAAAAAGTTACAAAAAATTATAAGTAGAGAACAAGAAGAATATTTTATAATGGCAAAAGGCTAAATTCATTAGGAAGATAAGCTAATTTTAAACTTATATGCACCTAACAACAGAGCTCCCAAAATACATGAAGCAAAAACTGATAGGATTGAAAGGAGAAATAGATAATCTAACAATAATTATTGGAGAATTTCATAACTCACTCTTAATAATGGATAGAACGACCAGACTTAAGACCAACAAGAAAATAGAAGACTGGAAAAAGACTATAAACTTACTAGACCCAACAGAGATTTATAGAGCACCACACTCAACAACAGCAGAACACACATTTGTCTTAAGTGCACATGGAAGTATCTCCAGAAGAGACTAAAACAAGCCCCAGTAAATTTAAAGGGATTGAAATCATACCAAGTATATTCTCTGACCACAATAAAACAGAATTAGAAATCAATAACAGAAGAAATTTGGGATGTTTACAAATATGTGGAAATTAAAAAATACACTCCTCAATAACTAATGGATCAAAAAAGAAATCACAAGAGAAATTAGAAAATACTTTGAGATGAGTGAAAACAAAAACACACATACCAAAACTTATGGGATGCAACTAACCAGTGCTCACAAGGAAATTTATAGCTTTAACTGCCTATATTAAAAATGATGCAAGAGCTCAAATCAATATCCTAAGTTTTTATCTTAAGAAACTAGAAAAAGAACAAACTAAATCCAAAGCAAAGGAAGTAAATAATAAAGACGAGGGCAGCAAAAAATAAAATAAAAAATATAAAAACAATAGAGAAAGTCTACAAAAGAGAAGACAAACCAAATTGACACACCTTAAACTATACTGGCGAAAAAACCCCCAACAAATTATTAGATCAGGGACAATAAAAGGAAATGACTACTGATTTACGGAAATAAGATTTATAGTGGAATACTATGAACAATTGCATGCTGACAAATTAGATAACCTAAATGAATTGGACAAATTACTAATCTCTTTATTGATTTTCTTGAGTCAGTTTCAGCAGTTTGTAATTCACATGTAGCTAAAAGCTAAACTTTACCTGCATGTGAATTACATTTCAATAAAGCTGTCCAAAGTCTGATAATCAATTTTTCTTCTTGCTTTCTTAGATGCCACAAGGGTCTAGTAGTATTAATAACTTGGACATTTTACAGGATACATGTACCCGCCCTTTGAGTATCTGTAGTATGAGCCATTTTTATCTCTTTTGCAGAGGGGAGGAAAGGAGAGAAAAATGCTTCACCCAATGGCATATCAATTAGATAATGTCCATACCTCACATTTGTTTGATTATCATTTGTAAATATCTCTTAGGATTCTCCATTTTTTGCTTGTGTCATTTCTGTGTTCATCAAACTTTGAAGAATAACATTGCTTCTTTGTAATTATATATATTTTTTCTGAAATACAACATCAAAACTCCAAGTACTTTTCAAAATGTTTTATAGTTTTTATCTTAATATATTAGTTTATATACCAATTTTCTAAGTACAATTATAGAAGAAAGAAATGGCTCCTTGAAAAGATTTGGTCTTTTAACCTAAAGATTCATTTCAATATAGTTTACAAAAATAAGTACAAGCCATTATTCCACTGAAGGAGAAAGATCCAGATCATAAAATTTCTATTTCCATTCCTAGGTTAATCATAACTTATTAAGAACACGAACCTTAACTCTCCCATTTTTCCACTTTTATGTAGTACAAATTGTTTCCCAGATTTTCTAGTTTCAGTTTGAAATATTATTTTCATAAAGCTCCTAGGAGCACAGTTTCTTTGTAACTCCTTTTCTCTCATCACTGCCGCTGTGTATAATTTATATAGCATCTCTGACATCCTTTGTGCTTTGAGCAGCTGAGATTTCAGTGTCGGGTCTTTACCCTGAAGAACTTAGAATTCAGAATCTAAAGCTTCAGGCACTCTGAACAATAAAGCAAGAAATGATGGTGGTAGGTGGAGGTTTCAGGGTCTCTAAATCGTTCTAACAAGACTCTTAAATCATCTTTGTACTGGGTCCTTTTTGTACTCAGTGGCCAGAATTAAAAACAAGACCTTGGGTAACCCTACTGCCTTTTCCTATGGAAACAGAATAACTTGTCAGGCTCTATTTTCCTGAAAACTTATCAGAGTGGCACATTGTTTAAAATATGACAAATGATGTCAGCTTCTGGGTACCATAATATGTGTTATTTTAACTAGCATGTAAATTTCTTGTTGGAGAAGAGTCTATGTGTTTGGTATTTTAAGATTAGTTTCACAGTGTTAGATACATACTTGCGCAAACCTTTATTATTTCAGTTTGGAGTAACAGAAAACTCCTACCTGGACATGTTTCAACAACAACAAAGAGAATTTATTGATTTACCACTTGGGTCTGGTGCTCACCGGCCAGGAAACCTTGCCCACAGCCGGCACTCACAGTCCGCAGGACAGCCTGTGCCGTGCATTGACGACAGGTCCGTTTTGCTCTTGTGTGATGAGGAAAGCTTGAAAGCACTGAGAGCTTGTTTTACTTTACAGGCAGCTTTACTTGTAAGTCAGGATAGGTAACATATACATATATGTTTTCATTATGTTATTTTTAAATGTTCCCAATTTTATTTTGATAAATGAAAAATTAGAAAAGTTGTATCACGGCTGTCGGCTACAGTCGCTGTGCGTGTTCGTCGGTGGCTGTCAACTATAGTCGATGCTCGTACCGAAGTGGTTAAATAAAGTTTAGGTGATCTCATCTTTAGGCACGGCTGGATTCAGGCTCAAATGATGTCACCAATGATTGTCAGTCTCTGGTCTCTCTATTTCCCTTGGTTTCTGTGGTCATTTAGCTCAGGCCTCTCCCTCTGGGTAGCAACCTAGCTCTGACTAATCCAAGCCAGAAAATGAGGTGACAAGAGAGCCTCTCTGTCTGTCTTCTTCTTCTCTCTCTCTCTCTCTCTCTCTCTCTCTCTCTCTCTCTCTCTCTCTCTCTCTCTCTCTCTCTCTCTCTCTCTCTCTCTCTCTCTCCCTATTCATCTGTGTTCACAACCAAAGTCATTGGTTTTAATTGGATGGCTTACCCTGGCCCATCATGGTGGTTGAAGGACATAATGTTCTCATTAGCCAGGCCAGGTGTGGGTTTAATATCATCCAAACACTGTCAAATGGGAGTGGAGGAAGAAGCATGTCACCGAACAAAATTGGGGGTGTTGTTTCCATAAAACAGTGAAGGACACTGTATAGTCTCTTAGAAAAGATAGTTGACGATGACTTATTTTTTGATAGGTTAACGTGGATCATTTAAATTTGGGTTATTCTTTAGATTTATCAAACTCTCAACTGAATCTGCTCAGAAGACAAACTATCAATATTTATCTTCATTCTGTTAATATTGGCTAAGAATACCTGTGAATACAGGACTGTTCAGGACCTTTGGTAATAATACCCTTGCTTTCAAGTCTAAACTAACTGTAAGAAAGTTACCCATGGATACATGTGGCACTCTTGCTTCTCTTCAATCAGTTATTTAGGTAAGCTTGGTCTCTTCAGCCAGTCTTTTGAGGCAGAATCTGGTTTCCTCTGCTTTGTGCAACAACAGCACTGGGGACCTTGTCCATGGTGTATCCAATAACAGTACTGAATGAGGATACTAAGTAGAGATCTCTAGATTCCCTGCTTTAGATAGGTAGCAGCAGAGTACAAGCTGGTGACAGAACACGACATTTCTTCTAATAAGTTCTACCACTTTGGGATTGTTGGCTGTAAGTTAAATGAGCTCTCCTTTGCTCTTCCTTCAGGCCAATTCCCTTGCAAGGTAAGACATTTATTTCTGACCTTAAGGTGTCATTACAGGGAACTGACAGTGCTTCTGGGAGCAACCTGGCTTCCCTCCTTTGTGCAGCAGTCTCTGAGGTCCCAATTCCCCATTCACCGGTTAAATCGCAACTCCAGGTTAACTGTGCCTATTAATTTGTAGACAAAAATAACAGTTAAGTAGCAGGAAGGGAGCATGCCCCTGAGGGAATACCCAAATGCTATGCTGGAGTCACACCAGGACCACCTGCATCAATTTAAAAACATTTTTTACCAGCGCAGGAAGAATTTTCTGCAAACGTTGGTGTTTGTAAAGCTTGTTTACCTCAGCTGAAATTTGCAGCAGATCGCAATTTGAAGAGTGTTTGCTTTCTTTCCCCCTAAATCATACTCAAGTGGTAATTATTGGAATCTAGATTTTGCTGGTGTTGTTTGAAACGGTGGCAGTAAACTTGGATTGGATTCAGGCCCTTGAGACCTGGATGGAATAGGATAGGTGTGATTTCAAATGATTTCTGGAAGCAGAGACACAACAGATCTGGAAGAGTTCCATGATTTGAGCCCCTCAAGGTGAGGTTGCCTCTTCTTGCTTTTGGGAGGGGTGATCCTACTCTGAGTTCAGTGTTTTCCTAAGAATGATGACCCTTGGGTGTTACGTGATTCAGAATATCAACAATTCTTTTTTTTTAATTTTAAATAAATTTTACTAATTATTATTTATTTTCTTTTTTTCATTAAGTTCCATTGGTCAAACTCGTCTTAACAATTCTTTTATGTTTATATGACTCCAGCTAGTACATTATAAAGGTCTATAGGTACTTCAGGAAGAATTTGTAATGAAGTTTTGGCATAAAAATTTTTCCTTTCTTGGTCTTGGTCCTTGCAATTAACAAAGAATTTGTGTCTCAGGATATCCTCTTCCTGAGAATTCCAGGGAATACATTTTTGTTTTGTTTTGTTTTTAGAGATAGGGTCTCCCTATGTGGCCAGGCTGGACTTGAACTCCTGGGCTCCAGTGATCCTCCCACCTCTGAGTAGCTGGAACTAGAGGTGCCCACCGATGTGCCTGGTTCAAATAAAAATTTTAGAGTACCTGGAAGGAGCAGTGGCGGTGGGGGGGGTTTGCACATTTGCACCATGATGCCAGAAGCCGCAGGATGTCAGGAATTGAAGTTACAGCATGCCAAGATGTGGGATGGATCTTGGAAAGCTTCTTCAGTATTTTTGTACTGTAGACATTAAAAATAACTTAAAAGTGTTCTCTCTGCACATAGTGCCCACAGAGTAGGATAGTATGTGGCCCAGAAAAAGCTACCTGGTATGCCCCTAAGAAGCATAAAAGAAGTTTGCCATAGTTGAAGAACTAAACTTCAATCTTACAAGCTTAGTAGCTTCCCTTTTTGAGTCTGCTAGAAGAAGAGCCCTTTTTTACCTGCACGGATTCACAAGTGTGAAAATATTTCATTTATTGCCATACATTTCCCATTTCTCTTGCAGTAAGGCAAGGCCATCTGACTAGTTTTTGCTGGTGGGCTCTGAACAGAAGTTGTATGTTTCTCTTCTGGATTAAGGAATACAGTAGTTGGTGTGAAATTGCAATGTGCTCTCTTTTGCTGCTGCCACTGAACATGCTGTGTGTTCCACATGGCACAGCTACTATGGTGGATTTTCAGTCCAGGAGTGACTATGCAGAGCACAGTCCCCTTCCAATCCCTGGTGGGTGTGTAGCATGTTAGGACACTTAGATTTGGGATTATCACTACAGTATAACCTAACCTAATATACCAAGTACATAAAATTGCTACACAGAAATGGAATGCTAATTTTTAATATGTACAATGTTAAACATAACTATTTAAGGGCTAGACACTTGAGTCTTTATGCGAGTGTGATCTTTTCCTTAAAGCAGAGTATGTATTGGTTTCCTAGGGTCGTTGCCATAGATTACCATAGAATTAGTTGCTTAAAACAACAGAATTTTTTTCTCTTACAGTTCTGGAGGTCACACTCCCTCTGAGGGCTTTAGAGGAGATACTTCCTTGTCTCTTCCAGCTTCTTGTGCCTCCTGACATTTCTTGGTCCATGGCAGCATAACTTCAACGTCTTCCTCTGTCTTTACCTACCCTGTTTTCTGTGTCTCTGGGTCTCAAAATTGCCTCTCCTTTCTATGACAAGGACACCAGTCATTGGAGTTAGGGCCCACCCTAAATCCAGGATGAACTCATCTTGGGATCTTTAATTTAACTACATCTGCAAAGACTCTATTTCCAAATAAGGTCACGTTCACAGGTACCAGATGTTAGACTCTGGACATATCATTTTGAGGGACATAATTCAACCCACTACAGATGACGTGGGAAAAAATTACAACAAAATGTTTGTTCAACATGAAATCTGAATTAAGGGAGTTAGTGACATAAATTATTCTATTTCCTTAAGATGACTTTGCCTATCTCCTCTCTGATTTCTTTTTATTGTTCTTAAAGTTCTAACTCTAAAGTTATTTTCCTTATTTCTAAATTCTCTAATGATACCTCACCAGAAACTCAGGCACTAGTAATACCAAGAATTTGTTTCAATAGTGAAGTAAATGTCTTTGACCTTGTACCTGCTTCCTCCATGGCTTCGTGCTTAGCCTATCTTCTACAGAGTGCATTTAGTGGGAAGATTTTTTTCATACTCTGAAAACCTTGAGATTCTTAGAACCTTAACAAAGGTTAAGGTATTGATACAGGAATAGGCTGGAAGTATTGGAGAATACATCCCTTCTTTCTTCATCTTTTTGTATTCTCTGTTGTTACCTGAGAGTTTTAACAATATGTAAGATAACTTTTTTCCTTTTTCTCTCTACAGCTAATTTTCACCTTATTCCTTACAGTCTTTTTTGATATGGTTGCCTCTGGCATAGAAACATACCAAGACTATTATTTTTTCCTACTTCTTACCATACGTTAGGAGCAGAAGCCTGGACTAGACATAGAATCCTTGGCTTTTATAATATTAATATTTTATACCCATTATGAGAGTACCTGCATTTAAACTCCTGGATATTTGTTGATATAGTGAAATCAGTTGTCCTTTTTTAAATCTATAAAGTTATGATCAGTTTAGATCTTAGACATATAATTTAGGAAAAGATTAATTTGTGATGGATTCCATTTGGTTTTGCAACCTAATTACCTCTCTCAATTTTACTCAGAACTGGAGGGCTAAGTGGCCCAGGAAGCTGCCTGGTATCAGCAGTTTTGACCTCAGTAAATTCAAGAAAGTGATCACCATAGCATTACAACATATCTGTGCAACAGAGGGTGAATATAGGTATCATGTGAACAACTCCAAGTTTTCTTAGAAAGGGCCAACTCTTTGGCTAAAGGTAGAATAGGAGTGATGGAAAAGACCCAGAGCTACTTAGAAAAATGAATTAATTGTTCTAGAAACTTGGTTTATTGTCTCTGTAGCTGCTACATCTCTGATGTAGCTGCTTTCTTGTACAGACTAAATGAATGCACCTTGACACATCCAACCAGGAAAGAGTGGCCCTTTTCTTCTCTGGTAACTCTGGGCTAGTGTTATGGTTACCATGTAATTCAAGATGGGGTTGCTAAATACATCTGTGGCTAATGCCAGTAGACTTCCCACACCCACAGCAGACATTGCTTTCCCATTGAGCCTGTACCAGCCTTGGTCTCTTCAAATCAGAGCTTCACTGGCCAAGTTGTCAATGAGTTGGAGTGTATTAAAATTCTAGTGGGTTTACCCACTTTCATAGTAAGATTAAAAAAAAAAAAAAGAAAAAAAAATTCTAGTGGGTGAACTTTAGTAAGATAATTTCTTTATAGGTGTATAGGTGGGGAGATGGAGGAATGACTCAACAAAATTGGTCTTTACAGAATTCAATCAAAGCAGGTAAAGGCAGGAGCAATAACCTTCATCAGATCTCTGTGAATGCCAATTACCACAGCCGGGGTATTTTTTGGGAACTGGGTATATATGGCTAAGATATGAAATTGGGGAGGATGACCTCAGGTAGGAGGTGGGAACTATGAAAGAGAGTTGGAATTTGTCCTTGGACTAGTTCCTAGAGTCAGGATGACAAACAGGCACCTGAAGGTCACTTTCTGAGAGGTGGGAAGGGAGCCAGGCAAGGGGCCCTGCTACTTTTTGCCAGGTCACAGAGGCCTGGGGGACAGTCACCCCAGGGTGAGGGATGTGGCGGCTCATTCTTAGTTATGACTTAACTGGTATGCTTAGGGTCATGGACCTGTGCTTAAGAAACCACACTATTTTTACACCATTTGCATTTCTGTAATTATTTCTTTTTTCTCTCTCAGATTTTAATAAAGCTCTTTATGAAAATGTCAGGCTGTCGCCGGAGAGCGTGTTTGTTCATTCTCAGGTCACACTTCTAAAGGGAGCGCAGTGGAGGCCATTTCTGTGGGAGTAGAGTCCAAAAAAAACTTCAAGGAAAAGGGAAAAAAAATCCTGTTTCAGATATCGAGAAGGTTTGTTTTGAATTCTACTTTGTACTTGCTTTCCATTTCAGGAATTATCACACCAAACATACATGGGGGAAGATTAGTTTCTGTGCAATTCAAGCTTTCTTTTTCGGAGAAGAAAGATAAATAACAAAGGCTTACTCCCCTCCTGGGGGTGATAGTAGGAAGTAGGGCTGACCAAGCAGGTACCTGAGGCCCCAGTGGCCACTTCTTTGGACCTTATCTTTGTCTGCAGGCAACTTTAATAATGGAAATTAGTAGGTTGGGTAAGCAATCTTCCTCTATCTGGGTTAAGTCCCAGTCTGAAATACTAGGCAGGGATAGAAAACACTTGGAAAACATGCTTTTCCACCCACCATATTCCATGTCCTAGGCAGGCATTGCTAATCAGTCCTGGCCCTTTCTCGCTGACATTAGACCAAGCGTCATAATTCTCAATGTAGCACTTAGTGCGGCCACCATCAATGAATAAGAGTTGACATTCAGGAGAGATGTAATTCCATTTCTGTAATAGACTGCTTCTCTCCTAGTTTCCAGAAGGGCAGAAACCAGTCTTGCCCTCATTTGTATCTGTCATAGCACCTAGCTCAGCGTTTACCCTGACATGGCGCTCAATGAATCGTCGTGAATGGCACTGAACTTGGAGGAGTGCCGAGGATGACTTTCTCGTTGCTCACTTAATCCAAGCACAGCCAGCTCCCAGATAACTGGGAAATATCCCCCCAGATCCTGAGAGTCCAATTTTGGTTGGTTCCTAGAAGGAGAGACTTCACTGTTGCCCATTATATCTATACTGTTCTGAGGTTCATCATTAAAGAGGAAATCTGAAATACATTTTTTTCAAGAAATATTATTTGAAAATACTGGTATGTTGTTATTACTAACAAATAATTTCCACTTCCTGGACAATGGACTTGTCCACCTTTTTATCCCCAGTGCTAAGTAGAGGATCATTCATATAGTATGGTGCTCAGAAAAGTTAATTTATGCCTTGGATCTCTAAGTCTTTGAAAGGTTCTTGAACTTATAATACTGTTGGCCAAATGTCTCATTTCCCCTGAGGACAAAATGAGAGGAAAATGAATTAAGTACAATGAGAAGCACTTAGGTTAAGTTAAGGCAGGATTCCTTACTAGGGAGAGTGGATGAAAATTGGAAAGGGTTATTGAGCGAAGTTCAGATTTCTATTTTTTTTTTTTTTTTTTGAGATACTTTTTAAGTACATTTCAGCCAAAGGCCAGAAGAGACTAAATGACCTAAGACTCACCAATCCTGGAGACACAATCTTTCTAGGGATGAAAGAAGCCCTGGAGGGCAATGACTGTTCGGAGCAATTACTTATATCACAGAGCATTGTTATCCCATGACCAATGGCTAAATAGGAACAGGGTAAGCACTCTCAGGGGCATCTTGAAAAATATAAGTAAAATCGTAAAGGTCAGGGAGTTATATGCATTAAGTGGTCTCCTAGAGGTGAGTGTACTTATGGCACTAATAATATTTTATCAAGACTCAAGGACCCATTAGCATTTCTATTTGCAGGAGGAGGTCTGCCTAGATTCAGGTACACAAATGTGGTCTCCTTGGCTAATGCTACGTGTATGTGTGTGTGTCTCTGTGTGTGTGCATATGTGTTTCTTGGATTTTTATTTCCCTTTGCCATTCTTAGCCTCAATTTGTTAGGATATAGTGACAGGGTTTCAAAATATGGTCATTGATCTCTTCTTAATTGACTATGATTCCTTAAGTGAGAAATCTCATCCAGGGTAGAGGAATGACTAACAGAAGGAGTTGTAAATTAAATTTATAAATCTCTTTTGGTTTCCTGGTTGCTTGAATAAATTAGTAATTTAAAAAAACATAGGAGAGCCTGTCCAACTGTTCATCAAACCCATTTCCTTTTTTCTTTTAGTATACAGATAGACTCAATTTACCAGACTCCCCTGTACTTGAGCATGGCCCTGTTACTGAGTTCTAGCCAAAAACACGTCAGTAGAAGTGGTGATACATGACAGTGCCGCTCAATGGCCCACAGACCAGCAGACTCTGCATCACCTTGGAGCTTGCTGGAAATGCAGATTCTTGAGCCCTGTCCCCTATCTACTGAATCAGAATCACCAGGCGTGGTCCCAGGAATGTTCATTCTTCCTTTCCAGGTCGTTATGATACGTGTCGCAGTTTGAGAAGCGCTGGTGTATACCATGCATACGGTTTCCAGATCTGCCCCGTAAAGACTTCCCGTGTGTGATCCTTCAGGCTCTTCCTCAGGTGGGTTGCTGCATTGTGGCTTGCAGGACAGTTGCTCATCAATTAGGAACAGAGTGTTGCACTTCACAAGGATCAAAAATAAGCATCTCTGTTTATAGCAGCACAATTCATAATTGCAAGGCTGTGGAAACAGCCCAAGTGTCCATCAATCCAAGAATGGATTAATAAAATGTGGTATATGTATACCATGGAGTACTATTCAGCTCTAAGAAACAATGGTGACATAGCACATCTTATATTTTCCTGGTTAGAGCTGGAACCCATACTATTAAGTGAAGTTTCCCAAGAATGGAAAAACAAGCACCACATATACTCACCAGCAAATTGGTATTAACTGAACAGCACCTAAGTGGTCACATAGGTACTACAGTAATAGGGTATTGGGCAGGTGGGGGGGAAGGGGGGCGGGTATATACGTACATAATGAGTGAGATGTGCACCATCTGGAGGATGGTCATGATGGAGACTCAGACTTGTGTGTGGGGGGAAATGGGCATTTATTGAAACCTTAAAATCTGTACCCCCATAATATGCCGAAATAAAAAAAAATAAGCATCTCTCATGTAAAGTCATTGAGATTTGGGGATTTATTTTTTACAGTAGCTTGTGTTATCCTTACTTTTAACACGAAGAGTGGGGAAATGATTCATTCAGGAAATGTGAGTGAATTACTTTTAATGTGCAGGAACCTTTCACCTAGTTTTGGGTTGCATTTTGAGCCAGTTACTTAGAATTTACTCACTGTAACCCCTTCTTTTCCTCTCTACTGAGGAAAATTAAGATATTAAAATATCTAACTGTGATTATAGATTTTTCTATTTCTTCTTTTAGTTCTATTAAACCTGGAACAACTTAACGTTCACGCAGGCAGGCAGGAGTCCGTGCAGCAGGTTGGCTGCAGTGGGGGAAGGAGCGCTATTGGGCTGACCAGTGTTTGAATCCCGGTTTCGTCACTTTCTAGATGTGTGATGCTGGGCAAATGACACAGCCTCTCTCGGCCTTGGCTTTCCCATCCTGGTATCTGATGGAGAGAACAAGACAGATAGAGTCCCAGATCCTATATACCTTATTGTCTAGGTGAGAAATAGAAGAAAAATCAAACAAATGATTCATTAATTACAAATTATTTTTGTTGTTGAAAGAGAGGTTGATGAGCAAGAATACTCATGGAAGGGGACAGATATTTTAGATGAAGTGGGCAAGGATGTCCTCTTTGAACACATTTCATTTAAGTTGTGACCTGGAAGATAAGAAGTAGCCGGTTGTGAGGATGGTGGCAGGATGGGTCTTGGTAGTCAGGTGGCAGAGAGAAGGGGTGGATGTCCCTCCTCTTCATAGCCTTTGTTGGTGAGATCAAGATGGTGATGGAGAGATTCACTGGAAGGCCACAGAAGAAGCCTGACTTTCTAATGTAGCAGCAGGTAACTGAATGTTCCATGTGAGTGATTTCTGGAAAGAAAGTAGTTGCAAGAGGGGAAAAACATGGAGTGGGAAACTCCCACAGAAATGGAAGAAAGAAATGGACAGAAACAAGTCACTAATTGTCAATGCATTGATACATGACAAATCCTAACCCTATGTAGGATGTCACTGAACCCCTGTTTTCCATGAGAAAGACCCCTTTTACTCTCTTCCTTTTTTTCCTTTCTACTTAGTATTAAAATCTCTAACCAAGATTATGGGTTTATTTATTTCTTCTACTCCTGTCAAATGTTGCTTAATGTACTTAGAAAGTTTGTCATTAGGTACAGACACATTTAGGATTATTATTTCTTTTTGAAAGCATTAGCATCTTTATAATTACCAAATGTTTAGATTTCTGGTAGTAGTTTTTGTCTTGAAGTCTTCTTTGTCTTATATTAAAAGAGCCACATCAGCTTTCTTGTTCATAGTGTTTGTATGGTATTTATTTTCCCACCCTTTTACTTTCAGTCTCTATATAGCTTTGTATTTAAAGTGTGTTTCTTGTAAACAATATAATTTGGGTTTTTCTTTTGTGTCCACTTTTACAATCTCTACATTTTACATGGAGTGTTTAGCTCATTTACATTTAATAAATTCCTTGATATAATTATATTCTATTTATCACATCTATTTTTTGTTCCTCTGTTCCTCCTTTCCTGCCTGTGTGTGTGTTTGTGTGTTGTGGGGGTGGGGGGGGATTAAACAAGTATTATTTAGTTTTCTATCTTGTCTTCTGTTGACTTTTTGTGATATTTTTTGGGGGGGTCGTTGCTCTCAATTACAACATAGAGCTGCAATTTCTCACAGGCTACCTTCAAATAATATCACACCATTTCATGAGCAATATAAGAACCTTATAATATTATAATTCCATTTATATCCCCTCAATCTTTGTTTTTCTATATTGACTCATATGTTACTTCTATATATTTAAAAACCCCATAAAACAAAGCAAAGTTATTAAATTTTGATTTACACAATTAGTAGTCTTTTAAAAAAAGTGTGAATACACACACATACACACACACACACACACGAGGTATTTTGTACTTACATATGTATTTACCTTTTCTAATGCTCTTCATTTCTTCCTGCAGATCTAAGCTTCCATCTGACATCTTTTCCTACAATCCTGAAGAACTTCTTTGAGCATTTCTTCGTTGGAAATCTGATGGATTTTCTTGGATCTCCTGGATCTTTAATCATTTTTGGAAAACCTGTAGTTATTATATTTTCAAATATTTCTTCCATCCTATCTTTCCAATCTCTTTCTCTTTATATTCTAGGCCTCCAATTACTTGTTATTAGACCATTTGATATTGTCTCACAAATCTCAGGTACTCTTTTAAACCCTTTTTCATTTTTTCCCACTTTATATTTAAACTTGAATAATTTTTGTTGAACTATTTCAAACTTATTCACTATTTTTTCTGTTGTGTATAGTCTTCAGCTAAGACCTAAAATGAATTCTTTATTATTTCTGATATTATAGTTTTATTTCTGGCATTTCCATTTTTTCTATAGCTTTTATTTTTTGGCTGATATCCCCCATCTGTTCGTGCATTTTCTATCTTTTATCAGAATTATTTTAGAATTCTTTTTGTTAATTCTGGTATCTGGGCCATCTATGGCTATGCTTCTATTGATTACTCTTCTTTAGAATATGGGTCATATCTTCTTATATCTTCATAGATCTTACAGTTTTTGATTGCATGCTCATCACTGTGTATAAAAGAATAGTGATACCAAAGCAAATGCCATCTGCGTCCAGAAAAGACCATGTCTCCTTCTTTCAGGTTGACAGTGTGTGAGCCTGAGTGAATCTAATCTGTCATTGAGCTGGGTCTGGGTCTGACTTCAGGTTTACTTAGATGCAGTCCACTCTGGTTTCAGATATTTTGAGGATGGTGTTGGAACTTTTCCTTCTCAATGAGAGCTTGAGAACTTGGCACCATAAAGACTCTGCGATACAAGTAGATCTACCATTTGATCCAACAATTCCACTACTGAGAATCTACCCAAAAGATCAAATTACACTCTACAAAGGGGACACCTGCACTCGAATGTTTATAGCAGCACAGTTCATAATCGCAAAGGTGTGGAAACAACCCAGGTGCCCATCAATTCATGAGTGGATTAATAAAATGTGGTCTATGTATGCCATGGAGTACCATTCAGCTATAAGAAACAATGGTGATATAGCACCTCTTGTATTTTCCTGGATACAGCTGGAACCCATTCTACTAAGTGAAGTATCTCAAGAATGGAAAAACAAGCACCACATGTACTCACCAGCAAATTGGTATTAACGGATCAACACCTAAGTGGACACAAATGGGTGCAGACTCATTCCATTACTGGGGAACCTCAGCATTTTAATCCATCATGCCAACCCATTAAAAGTTCATGGACAGTTAAGCTGGTTTCTTCTTATCTTCCTTTATTGCCAATTCCTCCCCTTCTCATTGCTCCACCAGGGATGAAGACAGCTGTGGTGTCTTCTCTCTAAGGAAGGTTTTGCCAATTTATGGAATCTAGCTCATTTAGAGGTTTTTTTTTTTAAATCTTCAGTTCTTCGTTTTTAAAAACTATGATTTTATAGCTTATCTGGCTTCTTCTTGTTGTTTCCTGTGGGCATGACACTCTCTTGAGACTTTCTACCCTATAACCAGAAGCAGTATTCATTCCAATGAGATTTACGTATAGGTAGGACTAATGTGAATTGCCTGGGCATCCCCAAGCTCCCAAGCCTGCTGGGTTTACACAGCCCTTTACCATTAAGTGAAATTATCCTCAGTAACCGAGAGGGTGGGAGACCCAGGTTGCCCCCTAATATCGCAACACAGTCCCTTATCTTTTTCTCTAGGAAAAAGATCTCTATCTTTTTCTCTCTCTTTTTCTCACAGAACCTTATCTTTTTCTCTAGTCATCTTTTGTTCTCATTTCATGTTTCTGCTGAATTCTGTCACTTGCATCTCACTTCCAGAAGCTACTTCTTTTTCTTTAACTCACATCAACCCACATGGATGTAGGTGGGGGACTTCAATAGCAGAGAAAGAATTAAAAGGGTGGAGGAGTTAGGGCGAAGGCAAAGGAAATATGAGGTTAGGGAGTGGCCAGCACATGGCTGGTATAGGGAATGAACAAGTGGGGAGATTCTAGAAAATTTGTCTTTTTAGTCATAGAAACGAGATAGATTTAGATTTTCACAGCTATCCCTCTCTACTCTGATTATGATTTTATTTATGATTTTATTATTGAAAATTTTGAGTAAAGAGCTGCTTGGGTTTTCTGTATGATCCCTCCTTGGGGGCAATGAACAAGATAGTAATTGGTGACAAGAGTGGAGTGATTCACAGCTAACACCCTCACTGGCTTGTCTCCCACCTAATGGTGGGTGAGTGGACCCACGTGGGGAGAAAATCTGGTTGGAAAGACTGCATGGCTCCTTCCTTCTCTTCTCCTTCCTTCCATCCCAGATATGTCTATTCCAAGAGTCTGTTCCACAAGTTTCACCATCCATAACTGGTTCTTGTAGCCCGGAAGGTAAAGTGAAAGTTTTGCAAGAGTATAACTCTCTTAAAGTGACTCAGAAAGAAAATTTCTTTTATCTCAGGGCATAATGGTACTGTCATTTACATACAAACTCACTGCAGTTTTGAAAATATTAAATGCGACTAGAAGGTAAGATTCAAGCTTGGATAAATGTCACAAAGGCATCTTCATGAGAAAAAAAATAAAAAGACCAAACTGCAATGATGCAATAAGACAAGACAAAGGAAAAGGAGACAACAAAGATTTCTCAAGGACAACGTTTGTCTGCAGTTTCTTTGATAAACTTTAAGCTGAAGATAAGAGAAAGGATTGTGTATGTGGCTGGTGGCTCCTTCACATTACATTGCCACCTCCAGACTTCAGTGTATTCACTCTCTGTGTACACATGTGATTGCTTTTGGAGTTCCTTTTCTAACAGAAGGGACAGCTGCAACACCCAGCTGATGACTCAAAAGTCTTCCAGAGCAGAGTGAGGGCATACGCAGTCTTTTCCTTTGTGGCTCTTTGTGGAGTATGCTGCTATTTGCACGTTTGCCTCCAGCTACCGGAGAAATAACTAATATTCCTCCAGGACATCGCAGCCCCTCTGTTCAGACATTTACCATAGTGTTTGACACTTTGCACTGTAGTATTTATCTCCCTGCTTGATCTCTCCCATAAAGTTTGCACTTTTTAGAGGAAGGGACTCTGTCTTGTTTGTCCAGCATCCTCAGAGCTTTGCATACCACTTGGCAGACTGCAGGTGCTCAAGAAATATTTGCTAGAGGAATGAATGAATGAATAAATGCATGAATGAAAGAAGTAATATATGTGTCACATGTTGAACATAACTTTGGGAACTAAAAATGCAACAATCCCTGCACTGCCAAAAAATAACCCCAAACCAAACATATAACAGGACTTTGATGTCTAATGTTTTAAGTTGATTTAAAAATTCCTGAGAGTAGCTGATTAATTTTATCAGGTATGAATTTTGTTAGACTACTAGCATCAGAGAGGCAACTACAAGGGCTTAAACAAATTGGGGGTTAATTTTCTTCTGTAAAAATAAAATCCAAAGTCAGGGAGTCTACACCAGCTAGAGCTTCGTGAACTCACCAGGGACCCAGATTCTTTCTCTCTTTCTGTTCTAATCTATCCTGAGCGTGTGTTTTCCATTGTCAAGGTTACTAGGAGGCTGCTGGAAATCTGGCTCGTACATCTGCATTGAGGCTGAAATTCATCTTGTCAGCTTCCAGTTCTGCTCTGTTTCAGCAAGAGGAATTTTCAAAGCCTGGGTGGAGCAGAGTCTTCAACCTGGGCCACTGCTCCCTGCCGTTCCTTCTGGGCCTCAGAAGTCACATGGAATCAAGACCAGATCCTTACTAATACACATCTCCTCCCCGCAGGACCACCAGAGTGCTAACTTCCATGCTTGTGCTGGGGAGCTTGGTTACCCGGCATGCTTGCCTTCAGTCTGGACAGATTCTGGGATGCAATTTACTCTCCAGAGCCCCACTGAGGGTTCCGACTGAGGCTGGGATTTGGCCAGAAGTTGTATCCTTGCTTGGCTTCTCCCTTCGCCTAATCTCTCATCAGTTTCTCCTGGAAGCTCTTTCTTAATAAAGTGCTCACACGTGAATCCTTGTGTTAGGGTTTGTTTCTGGTGAACCTGGCCTGAGATAATGTTTGCTTAGGAAAAGTCAAAAAGGGGTTCAAGGTCAAGCAAGAGTAATCTGCACCCTAAGACAGTCTCTCTGCCTGGAGAAGGCATGTGCACTTGCTGAGGAGAGAGGAGCAGGGCTCACTTTTGCTAAACCTTGTGTGGCCTGTGTTGGTGACGAACCCCTACTCCTGGCTGGGGGCCTCTGGTCTCTGCCTTTGCGGAGACCCTTGGCTACTGGTCCTTCGATGAGGTCCTGATGGCTTTGCTTTAGGCCTTCCATGTGGATCCTGCCATGTGAATGAGGATGCTCTGAACAATAACGGTCCCTGCCACCAAGATGTTATATTTCATATCTCTTGGCCTGGCTTCAGCAGTGAGAGCCTATTGTGTACCTGTAAAAAATAGTTGCACGGATCAAAATAAACATTTAGGAACCAGTAAGGTCACAACACCCTGTCCTCACTCACATTTCAGGCCCCAAACTAGGCACACCTGTATACCAGAAGTTTCAGCAAGTCTATGAAGAATTTGTTGCCCCATTCTTATGCTTTGTCTATTTCCTGCTGTTGCTGGCTCATGCATTGGAAGTTAACTGTCCCTGAATTGCATGTATTCCCTCCCAGGGCTGTATGCATTTCCTGCCTGGGGTCCTGCCCCAGCCAGCTATAGAGCAGGAAGGAGTAGAGGAGATTGCATGCTTTCCAAAAGTGCTCAGTCACAAGGAGGGCTTGGATTGGGGTGTGGGGACCTGCCTGGCCAATTGTCCTCCCAAATTTACCAGTCAGATGGGTCATTCCATGCCCCTTCCCACGGGTATGAACTGAGTGGATTTGCTAATAGAGAGAGCCCAGGAGCTCTGTACCCATGGTGTGCCCTACAACATGGAAGCAAGCATGAGGAGTGGGAAACAAATATTCCTCCTTACATTAGCTAACGGAATTTTATTTTGTTTTGTTTTATTTTTTCAGAGACAAGCAATCTCACTTATTGCTCAGGCTGGTCTTGAACTACTGGGCTCAAGTTGAGATAGGCAATCAGCAGACCCTGCTCAACATAGAGTCATAAGCCCTCAACCCAGGTCTCTGATAAAACAGTAGACAGCAGAGAAATCTGCCCAAACCCACTGGAGCTCAGGTAACAATAGGAAACAATCTCAAGTTACCCTCACTGCTCATTACAGGCTGGTGGTAACTAATTAGTACGCTAAAATGGACTCGCACCAGCGCCATGACAGTTTACAAATGCCATGGCAACTCCGAGAAATTGCCCCATGTGGTTTACATGGGAGGAGTCCCCTCGTCTTGGAGACTCCCTAGTTTCTTCTCCCAAGAAACTCAGAGGACAATTCTCCTTTTGGTTAACACGCAGGCAAGAGATAAGCCTAAAAACAGGCAGCCAGCAGCACACAAACGCTGCCTTGTCTATGGAGCTGTCGCTTTTCTTTTTCTTTTTTCCCCTTTATCTCAGCAAAACTTGCTTTTGCCCTACTTTGTTGGCTGGCTCTTGAATTCTTTCTTGTGCACAGCCAAAGCCCCACTTGGCCTTGAAGCGACCCTAGTTGTAGGGCCCACTTTTTCCTGTATCAAAGTGAGAGATCCTCCTACCTCAGCCTCCCAAAGTGCTGGGATTGCAGGTGGGAGCTACCACGCCTGGCCCGAATTTCAAGGTCTCTATGCTCCTCCATGACCACATGCTTCAGGGGATGTCCCAGCCCTAGGCCAGCCAGAGCTGAGAATGGGTTTGATCTAAGCCAATCATGTTGGTCCTATTCTAGCTAACTATGATTGGTTTAGGAAGATGGAGGGGGACGAAGACAACCTCCGCCACCCTCCACAGCCACTGACAGCATTAAATCCTTCTTTTGAGCTGAATATATATTTCTATTGATATATACACATTTTTCCATTTCTATGTTACTATTATGCTTTTGTTAGTTCATGTCAAACTTATGTGAAACTAATACCCCTACATCAATTTTATGCCAAAGTTTATTAAACCAGATTACTGTCTTCCATAATAATGTCCATGGTTTTCTGAACAAAATTCAGAAATTCTTTCTTCAACTTCACAATACACTAAAAGAGAGTGAAATCTGCTGCTGTACACCTGTTTGGTAACTGTCAGAATTTCAGTTCCAGAAAAACAGAATTGTGTGGATTGTGAGTCACTCCTGCTGGGGATAATTAGGAAGAAAGGAAGTGGGGAGTTGGGAATAGAACCGGGAGGTAAAGCAGATGGCAGAGGAAGGATAGAGAGTTTTGTGGTGAATCCTTGGGGAGACAAAGGAAAATGAAGCACAGTAAACTCAGAAGGGTATTCAGGTGACATCTGTGAGGAGGAGTTGAGGAGCTGGGAGCTGAGATGTGAGAGAGAGGATTTGATATATCTGTGATCCGGAGACGGGGTAGGAAGCATCTTCTGAGTCATGCAATCAAGAAGGCATTGATCATTTGAATGTGGAACCAGGCAAGGAAAAAAATAAATAGAATTTACAAGCACTGCACTTAAATTTTAAGAAACTCTCAAAAGTTTTAAGCAACAATAGTAAATGGAAATTAATATTATAGTATCCATAGTACTAATCGATATTTATAATGTCTTTATTGTTTTATTTTTGTGAATACAAAATGTACTTCAAGGGACTTTCATAGGTGCAATTCTGGTTTCACTTTGTTAAATTCTATTTTTAATATTAATATTAATTTTCCAACCTTAAAATCTCTGGCAACAAGGATTTTCTGAACTTTAATTGTGAGTTTGATAAGGGACGACAATATATTTACATGTATCTCTGCTAAATCTCCTCTTGTTAGAGTCAAGACAGATTGACTTGAGCACTCAAACCTTTGCATAGAAAAAAACCGTATCATACACAGAGTAGAAAATCAAACAACAGGCTGGCAGAGAATGTCTGCAACACGTATGAACGGCAAGGGTTAACCTCTCTGATCTGCAAAAACTCTTTCACACCGTCAAGGAAAAGTCAGACAGCTCAACTGAAAATGCGGTAAAAGGCATGAATGAGCAACTCGCAGTAAATATGCAAACGTGAAAAGCCAGTAAACATGAAAAGCTGCTCAGCGTCTTTAGTAATCACGAAAATGCAAAGGAAAAGGATGAGGTACTTGTATTGGTCAGCAGACCAGCGAAAGTTGAAAAAGTTGTGCTACGAACTAAATGTTTGTGTCTCTCCCACCCCCAAGTGCACACGCTGAAGCCTGAATACCCAACGTGCGTGAGAGCAGGAGAGGTGGGGCCTCTGCGAGGTAATAAGTCACGAGGGGGGAGCCCTTATGAACGGGACTGGCGCCCTCACGAGGGGGTGAAGAGACCAGCACTCTCACTTCTCCACGTGAGGATACAAGGAGGAGAAACCGTCCTCGCCAGCACCCCACCACGCTGCCACCCTGATTCTCCAGAACTGTGAGGATAAATTTCTGTTGTTTATAACCCACTCATTCCACGGTACTTTGTTATAGCAGCCTGAACTAAGAGAGTTGGGAACAATTGGTGAGGATGTGGAGAAAGGGGACCTCTCATACATTGCTGGTGGAATTAGGAATTGCCATTTACTGTTGAAAAGGTATTTATTAAAAAGATGAGCGTAAATCCTTTGACCCAGAAGTCTCTCTTCAGGCAATTGATCCCACAGTAATACAAGTAAACAGTAACTAAGGACACGTGTACAAAGTTGTTTACTGCAACACTTTTGCAATGGGAAAAACTTGGAAGCTTCCTGAATGCTCATTGTTTAGGGGGTAGATGAATGAATTACGGGACATCCATAGTATGGAAACTCAATGAGTTGTTAAAAATAGTCATATGTTTCTGGAAAATATTTTGCAAGTTGTTCCTAGATTGCTCTTGATCCAGATATTTGCATAACTTACTCCCTTATTTTCTTCAAGTCTTTCTTCAAATATCACCCTATCAGCAGGGCCTTTCTAGATTTATTTAAAATCATCACCTGCACCACTCTATTCCCCAGCCTTGTTTTATTTTTCTAGGTAATACTTACAACTACCTGATTTTTTTGTTATAGATCTGCATTTGTTGGTTGATTGCTAGACTAGACTCTCCTACTAGAACAAAAGCTTCATGTGGGCAGGGACTTGGGAGATTTTGTTCACCACCCATTGGCTGGTGCCTGGCACATAAAAGGTTCTCAATAACTTTTTCCCCATGAATGAATCTATAATATTGGCTGGGAAAAATGTTTCTTTCATTTTCCTTCCACTCATGCTGCTCCTGAGAGCATTCCTCAATAAACTTCCCGCTAGTCTCCATCTCAAAGTTTGCTTTCCTGGGAACCTAACCTGCACACACACATATATTGAGAATTTGTCTTTTTTTAAATATAAAAGTGCAATAATATATTTTTGTCTGCATCTGGTTGCTAATCTGAAGGATTATCTTAGTTCTAGAACTTTCTATGGGCTTGGCCAACACCTTGGTTGAGACTGAATCATAAAGCAGCCTCCCCATGTGTCTAACACTGCTTCCTTCCCTTTCCTTCTACAATTCTTGGCTTATTTGGAGCAATATAAACCTTAATCTCACATCCATTCTGTCTAGTTTGGAGGAAATCAGTAAGCTGATGCTTTCTTCCCTTATCAGCTTTCTGGTTTCCACCTACAAATAACATTCATAAGTCACTATCAGCCCTATTCTCTCATTCCACCTTAATTTTTGCTAAGGTCTCTTTCTTTCATGGAATTAGGGGCAGCAGGTATGGGAAAATTGAGCCAAATCTGAGACAGGTTAATAAAGAGATTACATTGATTTTCTACTCTCCCTGATTTTCCTCTTCTTTCTCCTGGTGTGGGAGGCCCTAGATCCAATTTGAAACCGCTGGGGTATAAAGTAAAATGTGGAGGGTGATGTAGGAGGGGGAAGAGTGCTAAAGGAAGGCCAAGACCATGCTCAGCTTAGGTGGACACAGGTGGATGGCCACCCATTCTTACAGATGGCTCTATTTTATTTCCCTATCAACAAGCACTCAAACCAGAGGAGGAAATGCAATACCTACATTCTCTATGATGTCTCACTCAACTTTGGGCAATGCTGTTTTAGTTCTTAGGGCTTAGTGGAGGGAAGTGAATAGTTAATCATCAAAGTTTCCTGTCTTCATGATATTTTCCTGACCAGTTATTTATTTATCTTTTGGATTAAGATATCCTAGGAAGTTGAGGCAGATATTCTGCCAGTAGTTGACGGTACATGACCATCCAGTTAAGGTAATGAGTAGGGTGAAAGGACAGAAAGCTTTTGAATAGATCAGTGTAGCATCTTAATGGACGTGCGCCTCATACATAGTCCTGTGTGCTTGATACACAGCCACACTATTGTCTTGCAAGTAGCATCAACACTGTATTTACACGTATAAGGCAAACGCTGCTTCAGCATATTGTTAATTAGGACAGGACCCGAGGCTAGTGCAGATTAATCTCCTCAAATATGCTTACTGTATAGAGTAATCATGATTAATTAGCACATAAGATTGGTCCAAAATGAGAGGATTTGAGGAGAATCTCGCTTTGTTTATCTCCTGTTGGGTAAGCAGCTGAAAAGCTTCCAGCTGAGGCAACCTTTAGCACAGTGTCTACTAGCTCATCCTAATAGGTACCATGGCGTTAGGTGATCAAGAGATGATAAATAGACAGCCAGTAATACCCTTTCAATTACCCTTGTAAAGCTGCAACTTTGAGTCCTCAAGGGTATTGGATCAAGACACCGGCAGCCTAATGGGCAAGATGCCTACGGAGAGAGCTTGACACTCAGGGTTTGGAGGAACTTAAATTTGCTCTAATGTCTGACCAACATTGGGGAGCTGACATTTCTCCCTTAATTTTTAGAGTGCTTGCCTCAAGGTGACCCACTGTATGTTTCCTGGGGATCAGTGAAATTGTTGTTACTGCTAGGCTGATTTTATTTTATTTTTAAATATTTCTGCAAGCCTCCACGTGGTCCTCTTGGACACTGCCCAGTTGTAACAGTACAGATGGAACCTGTGCTAGAATTGGCAGCGTGGGCCTGGGCCTTCTCATGCTTCCTTTTGCTGTGTCCTCTGGATCACACATTTGTCACAGAGGGTCCTTCTATAGCCAAGTGTCGCATCTCCTGTACGTGGTGCACCGGGTGTTCTGTGAAATGGGACTATGAAGGAGACTTATTCCAGCCATTGGCAACTCCAAGGGTGACTTTGGGGGGAGGCTTTCTTGTCCCTACAACTCCATGGCTTTGGGTGGAGGCCATCTGGCTTGAAACCCGGCGACCCCCACCTCCCCCTTTGTAACTGAGGAAGCAATACGGATCTCTGAATCACCTTTGGGGGCCTCCCTTGGTGTTGAAAAATAGTGCATGTTTGCAGCTGAATAGCTCTAGGGTCTTGTCCTGTCAAATCTGAGAAGTGTCACAACCTTCCTTCATTCTTTCAGATCTCCTTTTCCTTCAGTTCAAACTGGCAATTTTCCTTTTGGGTTAGCTAATTAAGTCCGTGGTTCATGCCCACACTAATGCCACGAACACCTTCAGTGTTCTCTTCTTCAGTGTTTTCTCATTTTTTGCAACATGTGTAGGGTAAGAGTTTCTCTAGTCTCACATTTCAGAAAAAGTGGTCAAGAGGAACCAAGGTGCTTCTTCAACACTGTGCTTAGAAATCTTACCAGCTAAAATCCAATTTCATTGCTCACAAGTTCTACCCTCCATAAAACACTAGAACATGAATACATTTCACCCATATTCTTTGCCACCATATAAAAGTGAGGATTGCCTTGTCTATGCTGTCTCATAACATCTTCCTCATTTCTGCCTGAGACCTCAGCAGAATGGCCTTTACTGTCCATATTCCTACCAACGTTCTGTTCATGATAATTTATGTGTTCTCTAAGAAGGCAGAAACTTTCTCTACAGTTCTCTCGCCTTTTTGAGCCCTCACTAGAATCAGCTTTAAAAGTCTGCCCATGGCAATTCAGGATTTTTCTAGAATGCCTTTCAAAACTCTTTGCGTCTCTACTCATTACCCAGTTTCAAAACTGCTCCTATAGTTTCAGGTATTTGTTATAGCAGTGTCCTACTCTCAGGAACAAATTTGTCTCAGCTTGGGCTGCTATAACAAAATACCATAATCTGGGTGGCTTAAACAACAAGCATTTATTTCTTACAGTTCTGGAGGCTGGGAAGTCCAAGATCAAGGCAGATGTGGTGTCTAGTGATGGCCTGACTCATGGTTCACAGGTGGCATTCTTCTTGCTTATCCTCACATGGTGGGAAAAGGACTCTTATAATGACACTAATCCCATTCATGAGGACTTTACTCTTATGACCTCATCTAATCCTAATTATCCCCCAAGACAGGCTTCAGCATATGACTTATGGGGAGACACAGATGTTCAATCCATAACACCATCAAAAGTAAACATACAATAGAAGTAAAAACAGTAAACATCTTGCAATGCAAGTAGCTTCAAGCAATTCCAATTAAACATATACAATCAAAGTAAAACCATTGTGCTTGCTCTAAAAATTGAATGTCAAAGTTTCCAGCCTCTCTTTCCAATCAGATTATCACTCCCTAATCTTCCATTGGGCCCTTCCACTTACAGGAATCAGAATCTGGTGGAGAAGACAGATAATTTCCAAACAGCCTCAGTCAAAATCTGAGTGCAGAAAGGACTTTAATTTACATATGAGGTCAGTGCCATGAGAGGAGAGAGTGGAGAAAGAGTTTGGACTTTTATAATAGGTAATATTCGAGAGTAGGTGTATGTATTGATCCAAAGTAGAGGTTCCTTCTGGAACAAGAAAAGGGTTATATAATGGAGAACTCTATTTTGCTGACACAATAGGAGAGCAATACAGACACTCCCAGAAGTGAGCTTTAACTAAGCCTCAAGGGACCTGAGCTGCATATCATATTAGAGCACACAAAGAAGCTCAATGTCTGGGTAGAGTTAAACCAGGGGTGAAGAGCTTAAACCCCAGGTTGAGGCTGCCGACTCATTAGTTGGGAACTAAAGCCTGAAAACTAAGCCGTCTGGGCTTGGTCTGAAGCCCCGGCTTGTGACAGTGAGCTAATAGACTCTCCCCGAGCCTCTGTCAAAAAAGGGCCTTTCCTTCAGTGAAAGTGGGGGATTAGGTCCCTGGGAGGTTACAGAGCTTCTCGCAGGGCAGGGAGTAAATCAATACTGATGCTGCAACAGAATCACATAATTCTGCTGACTTGTGGTGGTGTCTCAAATATTATCCGGAAAGCCATGGAGATCCCCCAAGTGGAGCATGGTGCGTGCGTGTGTGCACAGACGTGGAGAGATCTCTCTTCAGCCTGTTTCTGGCTTCCAGAGCACTTTGTCTGTTTCCTACCCCGTCGTGCCCTTTACTGGATTGCGGGCACCACAGGAGCCAGAAAAGCAAATCCCCGCCTTACAGCACGCACTGTGCCAAGCACGCAGCCACGCACCAAATAGGCATACGGAGCCATAAACGGCCACTGAATCTCTTTTCTGTGTAAGAATTGAGCTGACAGTTACAAGAAACAGCGAGTATATATCTCTAGGCTAGATGGATGTAAATACAGAGAGTTATGGAGGGTTGCAGGTATTTTACTCAGTGTAGATACAGTTTAGTCAACCATGTAAATCCCTTTCAAATTCAGATCAATCCCTGCAGCCCTTCCATGTTCAGTCACTTATTAAGTGTGTGTTCATCTATAGATGAACACGAGGAAACATCCTTGTGGCAATGTTGCTCTGGTCACTAAGTGTTATGGACTGAACTGTGTCCCCCCAGTTGAGGTCCCAACTCCCATGGCCTCAGCAGGTGACTGTATTTAGAGATTAAGTTAAAATGAGGCTGGTAGGGTAGGCCCTACTCCAATCTGACTGCTGCCCCTCTAAGAAGAGGAGATTGGACACAAGGAGAGATACCAAAGGTATGTGTGCACAAAGAAAAACGCCGTGTGAGGACACAGTGAGAAGGAGGCCACCTGCAGGCTGAGGAGAGAGACCTTGGGAGAAACCAAACCCATTGACATCTTGAGCTTGAACTTCTAGCCTCTAGGACTTTGAGAGAACAAATTTCTATTGTTTAAGGCACCCAGTTTTTGGTATTTTGTTATGGCAACCCTAGCAAACAAATACACTGCATTTTAAACGTCTATTTAGTTTAATATTATCATAGAGGAAGACCGACATGATTTAGAACAATGTTCTATTTAGCTAGCAGGTAATATTTTGTACAGATAATTTTGGTTAGTGCAGGTATATAACAAACCATTTCAGAACTTACTCACTTAAAACAAAAATTTATTATTTATCTCTATCCTTTTTTGTAGTTTGCCTGGGCTCATTTGGACAGTTCTTGCTTCAAATCTCTAAGTTAAAGCCAGATGTCAACGGGAACTGCAGCTGTTTCAAGAGTCATCTGGGTCAGGCGTCCAATAAGGTTTCTTTATTCCCAAGTCTGGTGCCTGGGCCATGACAGCTGGAAGATTGGGAGGAGGCGGCTGAACATTTCTTTCCATGTGGACTCTACATGTGGCTTCTCCATGTTGGGGTAGTCTCAGTCAAACTTCTTACATGGCAGCTGGCTTCCCTCAAATGAGTGTTCCAGAAGATCAAGACAGCAGCTGCAAAGGTTTTGCTGACCTGGCTTTGGAAATCCCTTCTGCCACAATCTACTGCTTACAAGCGAGTCGCAAGGCCAGTTCAGATTAAAGGCAAAGGCCTACATGGGCATGGATACTGGGATGGGTGGTCCCTTGTGGGTCATCTTTGGATAGTAGGCGCTGTGTATATCCTGACTGGGCCATCGTAATTGGATCCTAACCGGTTGGTTTCTGGGCATTTGCATTATCATTCAAATCCCTTTTTCACTTTGCATCTAGCTTAGTCTTCTCAATGCATCACAGTGACCACACCACCTAAAACTCTACCACCCTTCCCATCTACTCAGATCCTGCATGAGCTACAGCAGTGTTCGCATTCCCATTCTCATGGCCCACTACCACGAGGCAAAATCTGTACATTGTACACATTTTTTCCCCCTAATAAGAGTGAAAGAACAGGACTTTGGGACTTGTATTAATTTTAGAATTCAAAATGTATTAAGAGGTCCTAGTCACAATTTTCCAGTACTCTAATGTCACTCTCACTTGTGTTCCGACATTCTCATGGGACAGGGAAGGAAGCGGTGGGGGCCAGAGAGCACACAGAGGGCTGCTCACGGCCAGCGGTGCCCTGACACTGTTGACAGCATCTGTCGCTATGGTGACGAGGCACCGGCCGCAGCTCCGTTCTTCCAGCAGTGCTCAATGGAACACTGTGTAGCCGTAAAGCCGTAAATCTTATTTCTCCAAATAAATAAAAACTAATCAAATAAAAGCTTAAAATGATGGTCTGTATCGGAGTAAATATATGATACATTGCGGGGCTACTGGTGATTTGTAACTTTATTGTTAATTCTGTTGTTATACATTTTGCTCATGGATACGTTTTCTAGTGAAGAATAAGCTAAGAATGATTGAAGAAAAACCGAATCACACAGCACCGACAGAGCCATCACAGATGAGTGAAAATGATGCTGTGAACGTTCCTGTTTTGCAATGATCCATCAGTTAGGCAGTCAGAGCAACATGAAAGGGACATTTGTAATAAACTTATTCTTGGCACAATGAAAAATCTGAATACTGTTGTTATTTTAAACCATAAAGATCACAGTTATATATGTTGATCATGTACTAAAATATTTTATTGAATATATTTTTCTAATAAAAATAGTTTTATTTTTATGGCTATATAAATTTTTTTTTTGCAATATTTAGTTGTCTGATTTGGTTGTAATGTATTTTTGTACATGCCACATGAAAAACCAGTGAACAAACAAAATTCTGAAGCTCCTTTTGTGTTATTTAGGTTGCAGTATCTATCATTACCTAGCAAGCCAACAAAACTTAGTGGCTTAAAACAATTACAGTTTCTTGCTTCTCATGGTTTTGTGGGTTGGCTGGGTCATTCTTCTGCTGGCTTTGCCTACTATGGCTACATTTAGCTGGTGGATCCTCTGGGGGTGGCTGGTCCAAGATGATGTCACATCACTTTACATGTCTGGCTTCAGAAGGTCTGGCCGGAATAGCTGGGATGGCTGTGGCGCCCTCCACACGTGCTCTCAGTCTCATCCTCAAGGAGGGGAGTCTAGTTTCTTGGTGTCTGGATCCCACAGACAGAAGCTGCAGGCCTGAGCTTGGAAGTCGTACAATGTCACTCTCACCACATCCTATGGGACAGAAGTCGTACAATGTCACTCTCACCACATCCTATGGGACAGAAGTCGTACAATGTCACTCTCACCACATCCTATGGGACAGACCAAGTCCCAAGGCCAGCCCAGATTCAAGGGGTGGAGATATGGACTCCTTTTGATGGGAGAAACTGCAAATAACTTGTGGCGATATTTAATCTACCTCAGGTAGATATTTAATTTTCCAGTGTTTTATTTGTATTAGATTGCTGGGGCTGCCATAAACGAAACACAACAGAAGGTGGTTTAAGCAATAGAAATTTATTTTCTCCTGGTTATGGAGTCTAGAAGTCCAAGATCAAGGTGTTGGCAGGTTTGGTTTCTCCTGAGGCCTGTGTCCACGGCTTGTGGATGGCCACCTTCTCTCCGTCTCCTCACACTGGCTTTTCTCATCTTTTCTCTGTGCATCCTCATCCTCTGTGTGTCCAATTTTCTCTTTTTGTTAGGGCAACAATCGGATTGGATTAGGGCCCGCTCTGATGACCTCATTTTAATTTTACTTCCCTCTTTAAAGGCCTTCACTCCAAACACAGTCGCATTCTGAGGTATTGGGGGTTAGCACCTCAACACACAGATTTGGGAAGTGGGGACACAATTCAGCCCTTAACATTATTTATTTACTTTTGTGGTTAAAATCTAGGTAGCTCCTGAGAGTGTGTGGCATGAGGGAAGGGACTGATATTATGCATGGGTATCTGTTGGTTTTGCCTGTTTTGTGATCTTTTCTCTTCTGATACGAGCAAATTTCCCTCAGGCACAGCCAATGAGAGTCAGAATCACTCATTCACAGAGGGGCAGGTGACACTAGCCATGTGTCCCAAATCAGCACCATATTTGTGTCGGAACTCTTTGGAGAGAGCATTTCCCTTTCTTCGGGGGCTGCTAAATTGGTAGAGAATAAACCTGGCTCTTCTGGTGAACACTGTTGTGTTACAGCGTGGTGAGAGGCAGCTGGGGAATGAAACCAAAGCAGAAGGAAATAGACGTGGGAGCGGAAACAGGAAGTGCCCTGGTGATGTGATCTGAGGCCCCGGATATAGCCATATCCTTGGAGTCTAGCTCTTCTTCAATTTCCCTAATATAGGAGCCAATAAATTACTTTTTATTTATTTATTTATTTTTGAGTGGGAGAGGGGTTGAGCTGAATAAGTTGGGTTTCTGTTATTTGCAGCTAAGAATCTGAATACGTGGGCTCTGATCAAACTGAACTTTGGGTATGGTCATCTAAGATTTTGGCAAATAAATTTTATATAAGTAAATTTCATCCTGGAACAAATAGGCCAATTCCGTCTGACTACATGTCCCTTCTGTTGTGTAACTGACCACTTTCAGTTCCCTGTGACCTGGTTGCAACCAAAGCTAAACATCATTTTATAATTTTTGACCACTCAGGTTTAATTCCACTAAAATGACATCATGGAACTCAGGCATTGTGAAAGATTATTAACAAAAGGGAAATGGATAGGCATTGCACACACATTTGAATCCATTTATTTGCTAAGCAGCGATACTTTCAACCCATCAGAGCTTTCAATAAAAATTAATGATGCTCTCTTATGGAGTTAGGAATTGTGGGTCCTATTAAAATTGTTGAGTGACCCTAACCCGGGGGATAAATTTCAAGTTCCATCACCTGATATTTAAGTTATACACAATGTATTCCTGATCTGTTTTTCTAACTCCTACTAAAATCCTATAGCAAGTTAATGTTGTAGCCAAACAGGGCTATTTCCCACTTCCAAGAAATGATGCTTTTATTACCTCTTTAATATTATTTATAATATTTTTTTCAGTAAATAATTCCTACTTATTTAGTTTTCCTTTCCTCTTTTTATTCCTATGCAACCTTAAAAGAAGATAAAATATCATCTTCCTAACAACTTTCCTAAAAGTCTTGTTAGGAATAATTTTCCAACTTTGAATTTCTACATCTTGGTTTGTATCTGTCATGAGAGTTTGAATTGTGGTTCTCTTTACAATTTGGAAAAAGTAGATTCCATGTGGTACAAGGAGTTAACCTTCAGATCAACTGGGGCTCTGCCTTCTGTCAGCTCTATGAACTTAGGGCTTGGTTTCCTCACCCTGTAACAGGGACAATCATCTCTATCTCATACGATTAGTGTGTACACATATGAGTCTATTTAAACTATAAGCCACATAAGTCATTCTAAGGGAAGGGTCTCCACATTTTGTATTGCCTATAACACTCAGCATTGTGCTTCGGAAATGGCTTATATTCAACATATGTGTGTTGAATGACTAAGGGGTTTTTAGAATATAAGTTTCTGATGGTTTTTCAGAGGATGGAGTGGACTCTTCTTTGTCTTTTCCTGATTAATGGACTTCCCTATCCGAAGGCAGAGGCTATGCTAGGTAATATTTAGGGCTAAACTTCTAATCTCATGAGTTTTTAAAAAGCCTACTAAACTATATTAACGTCAAGCACAGTGTCTGGTCCATAATGTGTGCTTTGATAAACATTTAGTAACTGAATGAATGAACAAATAAACCACTGAGTCTCAAACCTCCAACCGCTGGATCTTTTATGTGGGCTAGTAGCATCATCAAGAATAACTTTTTAATTTTATAAAAATCTATTCTTGATGCTGTCAAACCTATGATATGATTTCACAGAACATCTCTTTTCAACTTCTACTTGAAGTGTCTGGTTGGCCACCCTGACCTCTGCTCCTTGAAGGGTTCCTGTCTAAGCCTCATCAGTGCACAGGCTGGTGTGTGTGTGTGTGTGTGTGTGTGTGTGTGTGTGTGTGTGTGTCTGAGTTAGGAGCTTGGCCGTGGGGTCAGAGGATGAGAAGTAAGGGGTATGCCTGATAAAAACATCTGTATTTGCTTCTATTTTACTCTTCTACTTCCCCCTGGCCTGTGCAACATTCTGAATGTATTTTTAGCCCTTTCTCCAGCCTGAACCGTCCTGTCTTCAGAGATACACCCACATTCCCACTCATCTAGATTGCAATGCGTGTCCTAATGGCTCACACGAGTATCGTGCCTTTGTTTTTATATATCACTTTCACGTGCATTATCTTGTTTAGTTTTGATGGTAATGTTATCTCATATGATACTCTCTGGGCATATTTTATTATTATTCCCATTTTTCAGATGAAAACACAAAGGTACAGAGAGGTGATTGGGTGAGGGTCTGAGGCCGGTAGAGAGCAGTGGTGTTTGGAATTAAATCTTTTGTTCAGAGTCAATTACGATCCTTGTCTGTAAGTTACATTAAGCATTAAAGGCCTATGGAGGGTGTCTTTTCTCTGATGATTCTCTCTCTCTTCCTTCCAGGTCTGTGCCTTTGACCCAGCCAGAACCAGTTCTTATTTGTGAGAGGCTGTTTTTAAATTGTTTTTCTTACTGAATTTTGTTTTTTATTTTTATTTCAGCATATTATGAAGGTACAAATGTTAAGGTTACATATATTGCCCATGCCCACCCTCCCCTCTCGAGTCAGAGCTTCAAGCGTGACCATCCCCCAGATGGTGCACATATCACTCATTATGTATGTATATACCCATCCCCTCCTCCCCCCTCCCACCTGCCTAACACCCGATGAATGTTATTCCTATATGTCCACTTAGGTGTTGATCAGTTAATATCAATTTGCTGGTGAGTACATGTGGTGCTGGTTTTTCCATTCTTGGGATACTTCACTTAGAATGGGTTCCAGCTCTATCCATGAAAATACAAGAGATGCTATATCACCATTGTTTCTTAAAGCTGAATAATACTCTATGGTATACTATACCACATTTTATTAATCCACTCATGTATTGATGGGCACTTGGGTTGTTTCCATGTCTTTGCAATTGTGAATTGTGTTGCTATAAACATTCGAGTACAGGTGTCTTTTTTGTAGAGTGTCATTTATTCTTTTGGGTAGATGCCCAGTAGTGGGATTGCTGGGTCAAATGGTAGGTCTACTTGTATCTCTTTACGGTATCTCCATATTGCTTTCCACAGAGGTCGAACTGGTTTGCAGTCCCACCAGCAGTGTAGGAGTGTTCCTATCTCTCTACATCCATGCCAACATTTATTGTTTGGGGACTTTTTGATAAAGGCTATTCTTACTGGGGAAAGTGATATCTCATTGCAGTTTTGATTTGCATTTCTCTGATTAGAGATGTTGAGCATTTTTTCATATGTTTGTTGGCCATTATTCTGTCTTCTTTTGAAAAATTTCTGTTCATGTCCTTTGCCCACTTTTTGATGGGGTTGTTTGATTTTTTCTTGCTGATTTTTGTGAGTTCTAAATAGATTCTAGTTATCAGCCCCTTATTCGATGTGTAGCTTGCTAAAATTTTCTCCCATTCTGTAGGTTGTCTGTTTGCTCTCGTGATTGTTTCTTTGGCTGTGCAGAAGCTTTTTAGTTTGATCAGGTCCCATTTATTTATTTTTATTGTTGCTGTGATTGCCTTTGGGGTCTTCTTCATAAATTCTTTGCCTAGGCCAATGTTTAGAAGAGTATTTCCAACGTTTTCCTCTAGAATTCTAATAGTTTCTACCTTACTGACTTTTCTTGTTAGAACATCTTTCAATTTCTCTCCTAGAACTAGTTTTCTGGAGAATTGCTCAGGTGACTGAACTTCTCTCACCAGCCCACCTTCTTTTTCTTTCTGTAGTTGTTCTGTTCTTCGTCTTAATTGGTACAACATCCAAGTGCTCACCCGGGCCCAAATCCACAGAGTCATATTTAAGTTCACAGGAAGAACTTGCTTCATTGTGTTTGAAGACAGTAAACAATGGACGGAAACGGAACCAATTGTGTGCCCTCTATGGGCCAGACTTTGGATGAAGCTTCTAAGTAACGTAATTAGGAGATTCTGTGGCACAGACTGCCAGTGTGGTTGCCTCTTATCCTGGAGGAAGTGGCATTTGAGATAAACCTGGAAGGAGGAGGATTTATAGGTTGAAAGGAGAGGCTAGAAGACCAGGAAAACTGTTAAA
Organism: Microcebus murinus; assembly: GCF_040939455.1. Lineage (NCBI taxonomy): Eukaryota > Metazoa > Chordata > Mammalia > Primates > Cheirogaleidae > Microcebus > Microcebus murinus. The sequence goes on from NC_134106.1 coordinate 102,077,823, forward strand.
CAAGTGGCTAAGAGCCATCTAGCAATGACTGGCTGTACTTCTTGTGTATTCACATAGGTGAACTAGTCAGGGTTCTCCAGAGAAACAGGACCAATAGAATAGAGAGAAAGATAGACAAAGACGCAGAAAAGGAGATTTATTATGGGAATTGGCTTAAGGGATTACAGAGGCCAAGAAGTCCCATGATATGTCATCTGCAAATTGGAGAACCAGGAAAGCTGATGCTGTAATTCAGTATGAACCCAAAGGCCTGAGACCAGGGCAGGGCTGGTGGTCTAATTCTTGGAGACTGAAGGCCTGAGAACCAGGAGCTCTGTGTCCAAGGGCAGGAGAAGATGGAGGCCACAGTACAAGGAGAGAGAGAGAGAATCTGTTGTTCTTCCACCTTTTAGTTCTATCTAGGCCTTCAACAGATTGGAGGATGCCTGCCCACGTGGATAAGATGGGTCTTCTTTACTCAGTCTACTGATTTAAAAGCTGTATCTTTCCCAAAAACACCCTCACAGACATGCTCAGAAGTAATGTTTTACCAGCTATTTGGGTATCCCCTGAACGCAGTCAAGTTGACATATAAAGTTGACCATCACAGTAGGTATTATGATTAATTCCTGTATTAGACAGGGTCAGACTCAGCTGCTGCAATGAGACCTGACAATGCCATGGCTCAACGAACAAAGAAGTTTATTTCTGTCTTACGAAACGGTGTTGATGTGAACAGGCCAGGCTGGCAGGGTAGCTATTACACTTTCCAAGTTGTTGGTCTGCCACCCCCATAGTGCTGCCATTTTCTATGTGGTTTGAAGCTGGACTGATGTCCCATCCAGGTTCCAGCCACCGGGGAGGAGTGAGGGCAGGTGGAGGGGGCACACTCCATGCCCTGCAACTCCGGCCACAGGACACACGGGTCTGGGAGATGGGGCTTGGCTAAGCCACCTGTGCTCACCTTCAGGTCCATTCAGTTCTATTTGGAAGATGGAGGGAATTAATTTGATGGATAATCTGCAGTCTCTGCCACTTTCTTAATTACATCCTCCTCTCCTTTTGGAGTTTTGTAGGTGCAGCAGGGGGATTGTTGGGGGCAGGGAGGAGTGGGTGGAAGGTAAAAGGAGGGGAGGTCTGGCAGCACCCAGAGCAGTGGTGTGAGCCTCACACTATGTTCCCACTGACCACGCTGGACAGAGCGTTCTACCTCTAGAATCAAACAACAGGGCCGTTTCTAATTTGTAGACAACAATTAAGTTAGCAGTTAGATTGGAATGTTTACAACTTAAGTTTGCCCTCCCATAATTTTTAATTAAAATCCTGGCACCTGTTAATGCTTAAATGCAGCAAAATGTGAAGAGATGGGAAAGTGATGTGAGTGCACATTATCAAGAGGTTGTGGAGGCAAAAAATTTTCCCAGAGGCATGCAGCCCTCTTAGATCGACAGTTTATATTTTTATTCCAGGGGCCTTTGTGTTCCTGGTTGTGATTTTGCTTTGCATACATATCATGTAGTCATGTTTTCTGCCAGAGAAGGCGTTTGCTGTCGTGTACGGTAGCATTTAGCACATCATTACTTTGCACGTGTGCATCCTCCTGACGGCCTGGTGCTCCTTCACCTGAGCGTATCTGAGACAGCGGGTTTAGGAGACAGGGATGGCCTGCTGTTCCGCTTGCTTTGAAATGTCCCACCATCTGTCCCCGATGGCAGGTGATATGGCTAGTGTGCCAGGTGAGGGGCCTCCCTTAAAAAGTGTATTAGAAACGCAGCGAGAGTCTGTTCACAAGCAGAAGGGAGGGTGCATAGACACACACGCACACACACGCGCGCACACACACGCACACGCACGTGCACACACACACATGCACACGCACGTACACACACACACACGCACACGCACACGCACACGCACATGCGCGCCCCGTCTTATCTCTAGCACATCGCACTGTGGATGCAGGGGAGCCTGGGACCAGATGTTTTGCTCCTTCCTTCTTCCCTGAAGCACATGACTGGTGGTGGCAGTTTGAAAGTTTGTACCTAAGAAGCTTACTTTTTCCTTTTTTTTTTTCACTCAAAGAGCAAGACTCTTTTGGGCTGTCATCTTCTTCAGATGCAGGCTGGTGGGAATGAATCCTTGTTAAAATGAGAAAGAGACCATCTCTTATCGAGCCTGTGAGGGCCAGGAAGGGGCACTTCGCCACTCTGCCTTATGAGGTTTTCCCTCAGGGCCCGTCTGCCTCATCAAATTCTGCCTCTGACTCGCTGATACCAGCCCCCCGGGAGTTGTTCTCAAAATCCAAAATCAATAAGCACAGCTGTCAATCACCCCGGGCCTCCTCGGCTGCCGACTGGGGACTGGAGCCGAGGCCCGGAGCTCCGTTTCACAGCAGCCAGCTTGGTTCTCAGTGAAGTCTGCTAATTCTCACGATTAATTGCCTCGTTAATGAAGGCAATCCACACGGTATATATGCTTTTAGCCAGGTTGTCAGATACTTTTGAAAGGGTTTAATGTCAATAAAACTTCCAGCATTGCCATTAGCTTACTTAAGTAAGCATTTAACATGCCCCACTTGGGCTATCGCTGCTCTGGGGAAAGACACAGATAGATTATTTGCTAATTTCAATATTTCATACACAATAAGAACTTTAATCTAAGTTCACAGAGGTTGCTATGTGACGCTGGGGCTTGTGGGGGAAGCGATGGAAAAATGAAAATGAATAAAAACTAGATTGAACTTGAACATGACCAATGCACTGTAGAGTGTGTAATTGAGCATGCCATCCAACTTACTAAATACTTGGTTCAAGTGTGCAAGCTGCAATGTTAGATTTCACTGATGTCCTTTATTACCTTGTTACATCCTTCCTGCCTCAGGACATTTGCACTGGCTTTTCTTTTTTCATTGATGTGTTTCTTCAGGTCCTTGCATGGCTGCTTCTTGCACTTCTTTTAGTTCTCAACTGAAATGTTAGCACCTTGGAGAGGTTCCTTCATCATTCTAGAAGAACAATTCTTGTCATACTGTAAGTGATCAACAAATATGTGACAACTGAATAAGTAAAATACTAATAATAGCACTAGTAATAATAATAATGATAAAAACTTCCCAAATACTGTCATTCAGAAATGAACACCATTCACATTAGGATCACATCATTCCTGACCAGATATGGTTCTATAGCTACTTCTATAAAAATAAGATACAAAACTATTGGTCCTATTTAAAACATAAAGTATAAATATAAAATAGCTGTCAAAAATACAACTATTTAAAAGTCAAAATTTAAAAAAGTTTTAACTTTAATTGCATTTGAGTTTAACCGAAAAAATAAAAATGAAGAAAAGGTGCAAATTTAAATAGATTATTTTTTATTGCAAGAGATGTTATTTTTTCAAAGATGCCACTGAAGAGTTTATGTTCAACATTAAGATGTTGATATCCCTGTCACTTTTTTTAAAACTGCATTTGGAATTTGAGTTGCCGCCATACGAGATTGGTATTCTCATATTTTATCGTATCTCCTCATCCTTCACCTCCCAAGTTTTGTTGATTATATGTTTCATAATGCTTAAGGCTTACTTTCTGTTTGCTATGTAATTCATGCAATGGTCAAATATTTCTATTTATTAATAAGTCGAGTCACCCCTTACCATCAGTGCTTTCTAAAATGCTCCTCGATTCCTTGGGTTTAAAATTTTAGTTGAACTTTTGGTTGGTGTCGTAGTCTATTCTGGCTGCTATGATAAAATTCCGTACACCGGGTGGCTTAAACAACAAACGTTTATCTCTCACAGAACTGGAGGCTGGAAGTCTGACATCAAGGTGCTGACAGATTGAGTGTCTGATGAGGGCCTGGTTCATAGACATCTGTCTCTTCAATGTGACCTCACATGGCACAAGGGCCCGGGAAGCTCTCTTCAGCCTCTTTCATAGGAACACTAATCCCATCAGCAAGGGCTCTACCCTCCTGACTAATCACCTCCCAAAGCCCCCACCACAAATATCCTCATATTGGGAATTCGTTTTCAATCTGTGAATTTTCGGGGGACACAAACACTCTGTCCATAGCAACTGGATTGCATTGACAAATGAATTTTTCCAGCAGTCCATAGGGTGGCGCCGTAGCATTGCTGTTTAGAGTGAAGTTTCTGGCGTCACCACCTGGGGCTAACATCTCAGTTCCTCCGTTTCTTAGCTGTGTGACCTTGGACAAGTTCCTTTCTCTGTGTCTTCATTTGTTTATTTGAAAAATAAGGATGATGGTAGAACCTACTTTACAGGGTTTCTGTGGATTAGATGAGATGGTTCCCACTGGTAAGCAGTGTTCAGCTCACACTGAGTCCACGCCACCCACTGCCCCTAAGACAGATCTCATTCCTTTCAGTGCCCTCTGCCCCAGATGTCTCTCATCCTGCCTAACTGTGGAGACCAAGAGGTCAAAAATTCTTCCCTCCTGAGGCCTCACACTTAAATCACACAAATATTGTTTTGTTCTTTCCTCGTTTCCTCTAACGGGGACTTGTGAGTTTAAAAACTATGCTCTCTGACATGTCTGGCCATGAAAGTGATGACAGGAGGCAGGGGTGGTGGCAGCCACAGCCAGCCTCAGGCAGCTGCGGGAGGCTGGGCCCGGAGCTGGTGAGCCGCCTAGGGTCATCCTCAGGAGGAGGGCAGTAGCTGGGGATGTGGCCGCAGCCTGCGCCTGGCAAGTTCATTGTCACTTGGATGTGATTTGCCTTAAAACTGATATCCCTCCTGCCAGGGTACACGCTGTTTGCTCAGATGTGGGTCACATTTTGATAATCATTTAACCTTTATTTATTCTGTGCACCCCATGGTGTAATCATCTCTGGTTGCCGGAGGAGATCCACTGAATGCAATGTGGAGCCGAGGACCACTTCCCACCTGACTTCTCCTCTACCGGTGGATGTATCAATTTAAATGGAAAGTTCCTCATAAATCTGCTTCGTAGACAGAACTGGCATTTTTAATTGACAGCAGATAGAAAAAGGAGAGAATTTTTGTTATATTTTCACTTCAGGAGTTCTGAGGAAGGACCTCTCCCCCCCCCCTTTTTTTTGGTCCACTACTGTAGTTATATTCTGATTAGTTCTCTACTTGACATAAATATGCTTGAATTCATCTATTTTTGTAACAGGATTAGAGAGATCAGGGAATTAAGAAGAGTAAAATAGTGCAAAGGCTTTTCAGATTTTACTGGTGAAGCCCTGCATCTATTCATAGATGAAATTTGACATTTTAAATTTCATTTAATTTGTATTATTTATCTCTAAAATCATTTGTAGGCCTTGATATGAAGTTTATGGTGGCTTGATAAAAATAAATTAGAGTGCTTTCTATATTCTTTTATTTCAAGTTTAGATAGTATTAAAATTATGTATTATTTCTGCTTGATTCCTGAACTTTTTTTAGTAATCTCTTTAATTTTAAAGAGAACTTTATACATTTTGCTATTTTTTCCCAGAGATCTGATTCTTGGATGTATTTATCAATTTTCCACCAGGTGACTTTCAAAATGTGCATTATTCTTAATAAAAAATATTACCTGAATTTTAGGCTCTTACCTCTGAATATTATCTTCTTAGTTTGCAAATCAAAAAACCCAGTCAAGGGAAATAATCTAGCAAGAGAGTAGATTGAAGGGCATTCTGAGAGGTTCTTTTATTCCAAACCATCAGAGAGCAGGACGAGTGGACATGTGGCCTCGCCCCTCTACTTAACAGTGAGCTGGACCTTGGCATCCTGCCCTCAGCTTGCAGCGAGAAATGCTCTGAAGAAATGGAGGTGTTGCATGGGCGTTGCTGAAGATACTGTATTCCATCTTCTCGGCATTCTCTGTGTGAAGACCTAGACAAGACCTTTTATTTAGACCTGTGCTGTCCAGTGTGCCTACTGAGTACTGGAAATATGGCTAGTGCAACTGAAGAACTGGATTTTATTTAATTTTTAATTAACTCAAATATTTAAAAACAAATACTCAGCAATGGGAAAACATTTAAGTATGTTGGAACATTTTGGGCATGTGAATCTACTTTTTCAACCGTGCATCTTGTGAAACCTAAATATAGATTAAGTAATTCTGATGAAAATCTAGCATCTCTATTGAGACCCACTAAGAGTATAAAATACACATCATATTTTGAAGACAGTATGTGAAATGTAAAAAATAATAAAAAATTCTCATTAATAATTTTGTACATTTGTTATATGTTGAAATGATAGTATTTTGGGCATATTGGGCTAAATAAAATGTTATTAAAATTAATGTTACTTCTTTTACATTTTTAAATGTGGCTGTTAGAAAATTGAAAATGACATGTGACTCACATAATATTTTTATTGGACAGCTCTGATAGAGAATCCAATTCCAGGAAGAAACTTTGTTTCTTCTGAGGAATTAATATGTACTTTTTTCTTTTCTCAAAGACAATGTAAATGTCATAATCAAATTAATTTCTTGAAATAGGTAAATCCTTGGCCAGCAGAATCCTCTAGCTCTATTTTTGACTCATTTCCTCTAGATTGTATCACATCTTCATTTAATCCCCCTACCCCCACTCTTATCTTCCTGGCCTGCCTGTAATTTTCTCTTGTCATGATTTAATTTAGTTTTCATTTGCCTATTTGGTCACGTTGCATGTATTTTGGGGAACAGCGCTAACTCATGCTACTGAGACCAAGTTTTGCCTCAAGTGCTTCTCTGTGAGCCTGTCCACGTTATCAACATTGCAGGATGTGGACAATGGTACGATGAAACCCTTACATTGGAAATGAATACAGTAGAAATGCAAAAGGACTAGCATTCTGAGAGCCCAGTGCTCTATACAGGTCAACATACGTCTGTTTATAAACACCACTCAGGTTTGTGGTCAGTTTTCAGATACCTAGAAATCTTTCCTGGAGTGTTTTTTAATGGAATAACCTAGCCTTTCACTAATTGAATATCACCAGTGAGCTGAATGTTATCGTAAGGGAATGATTTCCTGCTGTTGGATAATGCTGAGAGGAAGCCTAAATATATGAGTGCAACATGAAAGATGTTGATAATATGGCCACAAAATGCTACCGTGATTGATTGGTTATTATACAGAATTTATAGTATTTCAATCTTTTTGCCTTGTGAAACCCAGCTGAATGGTTCCCTATAATGATTGTATTTTGGGATATGTTAAAATAACAGCTAGTCTTACAATAAACTAAGCTATGCTGCTAAAATTACACAGGACTTTGGAGTCACAAAGACATAGGTTCAAATTCCAGTTCTCTTAGTTCTAACTTCGTGACTTTTGAGAAATTTCATGAAACTTCCCTGGTTTTCATTTTCTCCTGGGTGAAATGGGGATGATGCTAGCTATCTAACAGATCTGCAATGAAGCCATGTGCGAGTATAAAACTTGAGGTTGTGTCTGGCACATGATAGGTGCTCACAATCACATACTTCTCTCCTCTTCCCTCCTCATTCCCCATGGTTTGCCAGGCCACCTTTTATGTGCTGACATATGAGTTTCACAGCTACCGTCACTTCCCCTGACTTCTAACACCATTTTCCTACTCATTAACATTTAGTATTTACCCTGCACCAGACACTTTACTCTTATCTCCCCATACAAGCTTTTGAATAGATGAAGACATCAAAGCTTAGGAACGTTAAACAACTTGCCTAGGAAAGTGATTATTCCCTCTTATAGTTAGAACTGAAATTCAAATGTATGCCTGTCTGACTCCAAAGCACATGAATCTTCCATCAAACACATTAGTGACTATTCATTGACTTCAGTTTTCTGAGACCTTGATTACTGAAAAGGTTATGAAATTCCAGGGCAATTCCTCTAAGGAATTTTGCCTGTGCTCCAGGAGTAGCTATTCCATGATTGGTAGGGGCCAGTCTAGCTTGCGGCTCAGCGACTTCTTTCTGGTGAGGACCACATTGTATGAGATAAAATTGTTTCTTTGGAAAGCAGCACATACATTAGCTAACTTTAACTATCATAAATGTAGTAAAGTTATTATCATAATATTTATTATTATTGTAATACTATATTTACAATATGTAAGTAACATTGTAAAGTCTTGCTTTCGGCGCTGGAGAGAGAGAGTAAAGAATGAGTGGATGTTACAGCTCTTCTGGAAATCGAGTTTTGAGAGAGGAGAGAAATGACTGAGGTGTGGTAAGGCATGAAGGGGGAACTGGTGTCATAGAGAAAGGGCAGATGTCTAAGGAAAGGTGGAGATTCCAGAAACCTACTCCTTTCTTTAAACTGCCTCACATAAGAGAAGTTCAAAAATTATTGGTTGAATAAACAAATACAATTTTTCAAGAATTGGTTCTTCTCCAAAAATGCATCCCATAAGAAGATTTATCACTGAATTGTTTCCCAGTCCCACTGAAGGCATGATGCACAGATGATGGAGTTGAGAATGCTTAAAGAGTCTCTCTCGTGGGAGACGGGGACTATTATGGTCAAGGATAAATGAAAAGTGAGGTTCAGAAGATTCTAACAATGCTCCTTTGTAAAAACTACAAACATAAATATCAGTTCACCTTGCCTATTCTCGTAAATCTTGCTTGTTTTTATAATATGGATTTTGAGATCTACGTGTAAAGGACACTTGTCACAAATAAGTCTATTATTGGCCAAGAGACGGGTGCTGCTCACTAAGTCTGGGTAGAAGAATCAATTATTACCTCCTGCAACACGTTCTGCAAAACTCACATTAACATTTATGTCTGACTGTTGTTTTCAGGGTTTCACTTTACAGCCATTTCTTGTTCACTGTCATGTGGACAGGTAGGGTAAAATGCTGAATTTAAAAGTCCCATCATGGGGTACTGAGCCATTTTTAATCACTCACTATCTTTTTCTAAATAAAAGTCAATGTTTTGTCATTTTGAGAAGACATTTAAGAGTTTAAATATGTGCTCTTACTTATTACAATTGCCATTTTATTGCTTGGGGGAAGTTTATGTAAGATATTTTAAGAAAAACAGCAGATTGGTCCCCAAGAGGAAAATAACATTTTGCTGTAAACCATTTTCACTGCAAACCTTGGAGTGAAATTCTTATGGTGTTTCTTTTACCCTCTGGGTTCCTGAATGAATTTAGACTATACTCAGGATAACTTAGTTTTATGCGCTAGTCTCACGTGAGCCAAGTTGGATACCCTTTCATCACGGATAAAATTTAGAAAAGCAAACAATTTCTGGCTGCGTGCCTTGGTGCTGTGTTTTACACGGGGCAGGAGGGAAAGGAGTGATGAAAGAGGCTTTGCGTAAAACCACAGGGATCGATGGGGTCCCCCAGCACATGCGTCACCATGGTGACATGATTCCACTGCTTAGAAAAAGTTGACTCAAAGCGCTGTTTGAGTTGGGGATAGAAACACCCATCAATTCTTCTTTGTCCTTGAAAGTGTTTTTATGACAAAAATTTTGCCATTTTAAACATTTTTAAGCATACAGTTTGGGGGCATTTATTATATTCACAATGTGCTGCAACTATTGCTACTATTTTCTAAAGTTATTTTTATCACTCAACCCCCCAATCAGAAATCTGTAACTGTTAAGCAATAACACTCAATTCCCCACCCTCCAGCCCCTGGAAACCTCTAATCTACTTTCTGTATCTATGAATTTGCCTATTCTAGATATATCATATAAGTAGGATCATATAATACTTGTCATTTTGTGTCTGGCATAATGTTTTCAAGGTTCATCTATGTTGTATCATCTATCTGAACATCATTCCTTTTTATAGCTGAATAATATTCCATTGCATGCATATAACACATTTTGTTTATCTATTGATGGATACTTGGGTTAATTTCACCTTTTGGCTACTGTGAGTCTCGCTGCAGCAAATATTGGCATACAGCCATGTGTTTGAATCCCTGTTTCCAATTCTTCGGGTATATGACTTGGGGTGGAGTCACTGGGTCACACAGTAATTCTATGTTTAGCTTCTTGAGTAATCGCTAAACCATTTCCACAGCAGCTTCACCATTTTATTTTGCTATTAGCAATGTACAAGGGTTCCAATTTATCCACATTTACATCAACATTTGTTACTTTTTTTTTTGTCTTTTATTATAACCGTCCTAGTAGGTGTGTAGTAGCGTCATCTTACTTTGGTTCTGAGTTGCAATTCTCAAATGACTAATTGTGCCAAGCATCTTTTCATGTGCTTATTGGCCGTTTGCATATCTCCTTTGGAAAAACATCTATTCAAGTGCTTTGCCCATTTTAAAAATTGGGTTGTCTTCTCATTGTTGAATTACGAGAGTTCTTTATACACTCAGGACATTAAGCTTTTATGAGATCTGTGATTTGCAAATATTTTCTCCTATTCTGTATGTTTTCTTTTCACTTTCTTGATAATGTCCTTTGATGCACAGAGGTGATTTATATTTTTATGAAGTTTAATTCATCTACTTTTCTTTTTGTTGTTTATACTTTCATTTTCATATTGAAGAATCCACTGGAAAATACAAAGTTATGCAGATTTAATCCTATGTTGTCTTCTAAGAATTTTAATCTTAGCTTCTATATTTAGGGCACTGGAGCATTTGGGGTTAATTTTGTATATGATATGAGATAAGGGGCCAACTTCATTCTTTTACCTGTGGAAATCTACTTTTCCCTGTTCATTGACTCTTTATTCTCCTCCCAAATATGTCTTTAAAACATTAAGGATTAGTTTTCACCAGCACAGAAAAAGGAGACAACATAAACTTCTCATCACTGCACACTTTAGGATACTACATTTCTGACATTTATCTGTTCCAGAGAGGAGCAGTGTTCACAAATGGCTTTTCCTCAGTAAGGACAGAAAAGTGCCACTTCCTTCTGTGAAGGGACTTCCCTGTGAAAGAGGGTCAGTTATGGGACTATAAACTTTTATGGGCAACTGAAAATGGAAGTTTTCCAGTGAACTTTAGAGTTAGTCACCTGTACATTTCTTTGGAATGTCAGAAATCAGCTTGACCTACATGATTGGAAGGCACAGGTATTATAAGGTTAGCTGAGCATCCAGGAGATAATCAATGAGTGTAAACTGATTGATGGGCTTGGGTAGAGCCGCCCCTGGCAGATTCTCACCTCCTTTTGGCTTTTGACAGCTCAGGGCCCACAACTGTATCTATTCATCTTTCAACACTTTTCTTTGCTCAGGGAAATTTGTGGCCTTTTGTTAGTAGAAATTTTTTCTTAATAAAGGGTAATGGTTCCTATAGGGGAAGCTTCAACTTTCCCAACTCATTTTATTGCAAGGAAATGTAATGGGCATCTATTATAGGTTAAGTGCTATGCTAGGCTTGGGGAATTCTAAGAATAAGAAATAATTTTCGCCCCAGGGAAACTTAGCAATGCAGTGAGGGAGATAAATATGTGTGCCTTCAGGTATACCAGACTGTTGAAGACTGAAGACAGTGCTTTGCAGAAGTGCAAGAGTGGTGACGCGCGGGGATATTTTACAGAGTTGAGACGTGTAAGTTTGAACCCTGAACACCATGGTTCAGATGCCAGCTTTGTGACACAAAGCTGTGTCTGGGAAGCCTTTAAGCCTCGGTTTCCCATTTGAACATCATATCTGATTTAGAGGGTTCTTATGGGAATTAAAAGGGAAAAACTAGGAGAATGTTTCTAATTGGCATGCAGCAAACACTCAAGACCTAATGTTTATAAGATGCCCCACACTGTTCTTATCTCTTTACTCGATTGTGTCAAACAATCTAACACTCTTAACTACTGTTACATACTGCCTTCACTGGCACTAATAATGTCATGTGGTCACACAGTTGCAGGAGTAATTATTTAGAGTTGGGATAATCATGGAAGACTTCCTGGAGGAATTAGACCTTGAGCTAGCCCTTGAGGTATGATAGAAAAACTATATAGCTTTTCTCTCTCTCTCAACTCTGGTATAAAGAGTATAAACACACTGTGTTGTGTTAACAGTGTGTGGATGGAGAACGGTGTTTTGATTGTTTTTTATATGCCCTGGGGTTAAAACTTATCTGCCAGCTTCCTCCTGATATTTATTAGACTGGACAATACTACATTTCTCTAACCATCGCATTCCACTATTCAGTTCTGTGAATGACAGAGCCTCCCGCCAGAGCTGTGGTACACAGGGGAGCATAAGGTCCTGTCACTCAGCGTTACAGCTTTCATCACCTTTGGCAGGATGTGAAAATCGTAGGTTAAAAGGGGGCAGAAGTTGAATTTGCTTCTCCAGGGCCGTCCCTAGTTTTTAAATAAATGCTCTTGATATTGGAGGAAATGTCGAAAATCCCTAAAACTTTGCAATCTAATCAAAATGACAACTTACACTGCTCGAGTGAGAACTTTGCCAAGCTATAAGTCCATCTGTTTACTTGTTGATAATACACACGGCACATGATTATGGGAATTAGTTCAATTTGTACCCACTATGATTGCGTGAGCATATTCTTCTAAAATGATTGACAGCACACAATATATTGAGATCTTTTTATTCCCTATATTAATATAATATGAACTGTGAGAAGATTAAAGCCTCATTTACATAACTTGAGATAAAAGGAGGTGAAATATTGTAATTATCCTTTCAAGCTAAATTTTCCCTGCTATTTGAATTAACCTATGCAAAGAGCAAGTTAACCCCAAGGAGAGTTGTTGCCCCATAAAATCTACTTGTGAAATCAGGAGTGTTTATAAACTGGCCAGTCAATTAGCCATTTGCTATTGAGATGCAGACTGCAAGTTGAAAATGATGAAAATGAACCAGAGATTGCTATGCTGCTGTAGGGCATTTTAATTTTTCTCCAATGATGTTCCATTTTTATTTGGGTAAAATGGACAAGATTATTATAGCTGGCCATGCTTTCTTGCTTTTTCAAAGCAGTGAGATGGAAAGAGCAATGGTCTGGAATCAGAAAATGTGGGTTTTCGTCTGAGTTCTGCCATGTGCTAATTCTAGGACTGTAGGGGAGTCTTTTAACTCCTCTGAGGCTCAGTTTGCTTACATTTCAACTGGTCTCCATGCTATCTATAGACTCTAAAATGCTGCGATCCTCAAAGAAAGCTTATATATGCTTACCAAAGAGATGTATAGTTAATCTGGTATTTTAAAATTCCACTATATCACATAATCCCTAAATTCTAATACTACATTTAAAAAGCTAGGAGCTTCTCAGTTATATAAACCAAAATGCTGTAGTGTTTCTCTTTATTTTAGCATTAGGATAAGTAACAGAAAACAAGGAAGCTGTAGCTTGTCTGATGTTTTGAATCTCATTAAAATTAAATAAATTATTAAAATAAAAAAATTAGTTATTTTGTATGATCCTGAAAGTCACAGTTAAATCCTTTGGACTTCTAAAAAAAAAAAAAAACAAGTTCAAAACTCATTTGCCTTAGTTAAGTATTTCTGTTTATCAAATCACCGCAAAAGTTAGTGGTTTAAAATACAAACACTGATTATTTCACAGTTTCTGTGGGTCAGGAATCTGAGCATGGTTTACTGGGGTGTTTCTGGTCCAAGGTCATGTGGTTGTGTTTGTGACGTCAGCTGGGGCTACAGTGTCATCTGAAGGCTCAACGAGGGGAGGGCTCATTTCGGGTTCAAGTATGTGGTTGTCGGGCAGATTTAGTTTCTTGCAGCCTGTTGGAATGAGAACCTCAGTTTATTGCTCCTGGTTGGTGAGAGGCCTCTCTCGACTCTTCCCTGCACGTACTTCACAGGACAGCTCAAACCTCAACGTCACTCTGTGGATGAGCAAGAGAGTGAAAAAGAGTGAATCCCCAAGACAGAAGGCCACCGTCTTTCTAAAATCTGATCTCAGAAGTGACTCTCTCTTGTTTTGACAATATTCTATTAATTAGAAACAGGTCAACAAGTTTAGTTCATCCTCAAGGAGCGGGGACCATGTCAGGACGTGAATCGCAGGAGGCAGAGACCACTGGGGCATCTCAGAGGCTTTCGGCAACAACACCGAATATTCTCTCACCTTATTTATTTCAGGAAAGCAATTCTAGATACTTAACTCAGTATCTTTCACTGACATGGAAATAATAATCTTTACAATGAAATGCCATTGATTTGGGGATGGGACATTTCAGTTCTACCCTTGAAATATGTAAAATAGTGGTGATTTCAATAACTTGAGGGGATGGTGGATGTATAAACACTAATTATCAAATTATTTCAGGGGTATAAGTGACGAAGCAAAGGTGGGTCAGCTTGCAAACTGAACTAAGGCTTCTAGACTGGCTACAGGTAGGCTGTAATCATAGTTTATCAATCTTCTTTTTGTTCAGAAGTCACACGAAAGGAAGCTAGTATCTTTCACCTTCATTCTTGCTTGTGGCCGTTTCTGTACTAGGCATGGTGAGGCGTGGTGTTATTTCAGGGCCAAATAGCTAAGCGGACACCACTGGCTCTGCGCCTGCCCCTTTCTCCTTCTCATATTTTCTTCTTTTCTGCCAGCCCCTGCTGGCAAGAAGTAATCTGAAACCAGTACCTTGGAGTCGCATCTAAGTATTAGCCCATCCGGTGATATTCGCATGTTAAGTTTGGCTTCCTGGAACGAAAAGCTTTGTCTCTGGTGAAGGGATTTCAGTGAACAGGTGGGAAAGATGTTTCTCTCCAGAGGCAGCCTGCCGGGGAAAGAGGCCTCAGCTCAGACGTTTGGAAAGTAGTCACCTCCCCTCCCAAAGGTGATGTCCTCTCTCTGTTTCCAACCAAGTGTCGTGGAGCAGTCGTGCTGAGCTGAAGATCATTATATTTCTGGGACACAGCAGCTATAACCTCTGCTTCTTTTTTTTTAACCTAGTGCTTAGCTCTTATGCATTTTGGAGGAAAGAAGGAAGGAAAAATATTAAATTGCTGGAGAAGAGCAATTGCTTTATTTAGCTGAGTGGAGATTACTGAGAAAGACAAAAATTGTGGGAAATAGTGAATAAGGTGGACTTGGCATTGGGGCTAAGAAGGAAGGAAATTGCCATTAATTATATGCTATGTATTTCTTAACTTTTAACATTTTCATTATTGAAAAGTAAGTATTGTTATTTCCCATTTTTAAATGAGAAAACTTGGACTTACAGAGGTCGGGTGATTTTGCACATCCTTAAAATGCAGATGATGTTAGTCCCTGTCTCAGAGGGTTGCTATGGGAATTAAATGGGTTAAAGCATGAAAGCGCTTTGCAAATGCCTGCTGTTATTACTATTACCGCTATTCTCAAGGTCACAGAGTCAGGAATTATCAGGGTTAGAATATGCATCAGGATACCTGACTCAATTTTTTCTGCTTCCTCTAAAACCAGCACGTTGGTAGTTGGGGCTGTGAGGTTGCTTCAAGTGGGTGAGAGAGCGAGGAAGGCAGGGAAAGAGTTGCAAGTCATGGAAAACACGGCTGTGAGAAGGTTCATGTGACAGGAGCAACTGAAGAGTGGGAGTTGATGTAGGCAGACATGAATTGCTGGAGGGTTTTAAAGTCAACTGTGATTTATTTGAATTTCATATGATATTGAGCGCCAAGGGAGGATGTTGGGAGGGTGCATTTTTTTTGGTCAAAGCAGGGGTAAGAAAAAGGTTTTAGAGGTGACATTCTCAGCTACTATTAATAAAGAAGGGAGGACAAAGTTTCCTTTTAACAATAAACCAAGACCTGGAATGGGACAAAGTAACAGGCAGGCAGTAACTTAGAATGGGCTGAATAAACACCGGGCTACAAGATGCCTCAGTTCTTGGCCATATTTTCCTCCTAGACTTAGAGTCCATGGTAAGTTCTGAAGAAATGGTGTAGTTAACACCTGCGGATGGTACATTGGCACTGAGGGAATGAGTGAATTTACATGGGGCCAGAAATCCAGCAAGACTTGCCAATACACTTTCTTGGTCTTGTATCTGTAGTAATGAGGACCAAGTGAGGTGCAGCTCCTTACAAAAGATTGCATTAATGGCATAGACGAGGTTTGCAAAATTGGAAAAGTGGAATTACCCATAGAGGTTGTGTGGCTGTCAGCCTGAAAGTGTGTTGAAAAAATTTATGATTCATGACTTCGTGACTTGCACCGGGGCTGAGATGGCTGAATGCATATTAGGGACAATAGAAATCGCTGCAAGGGGGAGCGAGGATGCCCGCAGCTACAGAAAGGCCTGAAGGGACTCAAAGGGGCCTTTAACCTAAGCCACAGGTTTGGGCTTTGTTTTGCGGGACAGAGGGGTAAATGCTATGCTGCTCTTCTCTTCCCTGATTATGGAGACGGATGAAAAGTGTCCCTTGTTTGCATGTGCTAATTGTATCTTTTCCAAGGGGGACACCGCCTTCTTGCTGCAGGGCAACAATTGTCAAGATGCTAGGCCATGGGGAAATGTGGGAATGTGTGGTGTTTGCCTGTGCCTTCCTGAGAGCCTACTAGACTGAGTGAGTGATCCCTTGTTCTCTGCTATGGTCTGAAGGTTCATGTTCCTCTAAAAAACCCATATGTTGAAGCCCTGGCCCCCAATGTGAAGATGTTATGAGTTGGGGCCTTTAGGAGGTAATTAGGCTATGAGAGCAGAGCCCTCATGACCGAGATTGGTGCCTCAGATACCCTAGACAGCTGTTTTGTGAGAAGGTGCTATCTATGAGTGACAGGCTCTCACCAGACACTGACTCTGCTGGCTCCTTGATCTTGGACTTCCCAGACTCCAGGACATTGAAAAATAAATGCTTATTTTTTATAAGTCACCCCAGTTTACAGTATTTTTTGTTATAGCAGCCAAAATGGACTAAATACCCTCCCTCAGGTCTAGGCAATTTCTGAGTGAATCCTGAACCAGGTAGGAAATGTATTGAGCTTCTCCACTCCCCTGCTGATGGGGTCTGGACTAAGTTCTGGTGCTGTGGATACAGCATCACAAACAGCAAGGATGAGCCCTGCCTCCAACCCTCTGACAGACACTGCTTGTTGTATCCCTCTTGCTGGGTGTCTTGTGAATAGACAGATTGCTAGGAACCTGCTGGAACCATCAACAGTATTTAAATGGAAGCATTTGCTTTTGTTGCTTGATGTCTTATTAGATCCTTTCGAATACTGGCAACTGCTTGAACAATCTTACCTCATGTATATTTTCTTAGTTCTTGACTCTCCAAGTTAGGTTTTCTTGACAGTTCCAGGGTGTAGGTTGCACAAATTTCAATATTCTGTAGATACCAGAGCCCACTGGCATTATGAACAGAATGACAGAGAATAAGAATAGCTTATTCTGGGCTTCCTAACCCCTCTCTTATCATGATACCATTTATTCTGTCAAGGCATGTTGGGATAAGTAAACTAATCTCCCTGGAAGTTCTGGTCTCCCAGGCTCCATCCTTGAGGACCAAAGAGATTAATATCATGCTACATTTCATACTGGTTGGGAAGTTGTGGCCTACTTTATCATGGACAATATTCAACGTATTTGAAGGATGTGACCTAAGGCACCTACAATTTTCCCCAAGTGAGTGTTTATAGGTTTGGGCTGTGGTGGCCCTTCCCTTTTTTGATCACTATTCTTACTTTTTCTGGGTTCTTACTTTTTTGAATGGGTTCTTACTTTTTCTGAACCCATCTTACTTAGTTCATTCATCTTCCCCTTGCTTCTTTAACTCCCAGCTCTCTCCCTTGGCCAACGCCTATTCACTTGCCCATCATCTCCTAGTCCATTTCCAGCAGCTTCCATTAGGATCACATTCCCTTGTCTGGAGCCTCCCTTTGACCCACTCAGCTCACCCATGGACTTTTGGAGGGCAGCATGAGGGCTGATTTAGCTCAGTGGAAACAGCAAAGGATTTGAGTCACACTACCTGAAAATTGAAACTCAGATCCACTATTTAGCCTTGGACAAGTCACCTTTATATAAAATGGAATAATAATAGGTCTAAAAAGATAATATAGTTAAAACAGTAGGCACAGCTCAATAAATATATTATTATTAATTATATATCTACCTGTCAATAGTTAACACTGTGTTGGACTATAGTTGGCATTCAGCCTCGATTAGAAATTGAAATCCTGCCTTGGTTCTCTGCCCCCAACCAAAAGGTCTTGTGAGCTCAAATTGCTATTTCCAAGTCCACACGTTAAAGTTCATGTTTGTTGCTTACATAAGGGATCTGGAGTGTATTTACACTTCTGTAATTTTAACAACCATGGTGACCTCGTGCCAGTCACAGTAGAATATTATAGAAGCCATAAACTGAGAACAGCAAAGGGCCAAATGACACCAGCAATGTCCTGAAAGGAAAAAGGAGCCAGAAAATCTCTAGAAGATTGATGTGAGCGCTGTGATAACTGGGGTGATAGTTATGGCTGCAAAGCATGCTGGGATGTCAGTGGCAGACAATTCAGAAAGAGGAAGAAGTTGGAACCACATGGGATTGGCGTAAGGAAAAAGGTACCAGGATCTAAGCAGTGTGGAAAGGCAAGTCTCAATTTTCCCATCCAGTGCCTGCATGGCTGCCCAGGGTGGTTCCAGCACGGCTGTGCTGGTGTGGAAGAAACGAGATGGGTCGTGAAATGGACATTTGAGTGCTGCCTGTGAATCCTTACAGGGATAGAGTTAGTCTTTATTTTTCAGATGAAGACTCTGAATTTTAGGATGTTTAAATAACTTTGTTTAAGGTCAAACATGTTGCGAGTGGAAGAGTGAACAGTCTTTCATGTCAGTCTGTCTTTAAAGTCAATTCTTTATTGCTACATCACACTGTCTTTCTGGCAGCAGCTGAGCCATCAGAAATAAGTTAAATTATATCCGATGAACTCTGCTTAATAATGTAGGCAAGAAGGTAATACACTTTAGGCACTTTAGACATATTTAAACCAAAAACTGACACTTAATCATGTAAGCTTTGGGTATCTGGATAAATCACTTAGGTGAACTAGACAGATTGAAAAGAGAAGCCATTTGCAATGCTTTATCATATCAGGTGGCATCCTAAGCAATTTCATCAAATATTGACTAGTCGCTTTCAATTCTATGGGGCAAGTAGTGACACCAGCCTTTTGCTTTTCTGTCGGTAGAGACCCATCACTTGGTCTTATGTCTTTATAGAACCGCTCAGTCCATGTTTCAGATCCAAAAACGTTGCGGGCTTTAAAGATGATTATGCTTTTTATTAAAACAATATCAAGGATATAAAAATTTCAGTAACTGAAGTTTTACAGATCCAGATCTGTAATTTCTGCAGCACAGTGAGAATGCCTTTGAAATTAACCTGTGAAGTGTTGAACCACTGTGTCTGTTCCAACTTTATGGACACTTATTCTGAATTTTTTTATCTGATATCATTGGTTGGTTACCTCTGTTCTCACAACCCAATTTTCCCCTTGAGTTGTATACATTT
This sequence comes from Microcebus murinus, assembly GCF_040939455.1. Taxonomy (NCBI): domain Eukaryota; kingdom Metazoa; phylum Chordata; class Mammalia; order Primates; family Cheirogaleidae; genus Microcebus; species Microcebus murinus. The sequence continues at coordinate 102,097,179 of NC_134106.1, forward strand.
TTTCTGGCATAACATCAATTTCTTCAGCATTGTATTTTTGATTTGTCCATGAAATAAAGGCCTGTGCTCCTCCTAAGTAATAGTCTAGAAAATTTTTTCCTTTCCTTTGAAATGCTTTGATTTTTTGTCTGAAATGATTCTAAGGCTCTATAATGTGTTCATTTCATTTGCTCATGGACAATTAGATAATTTTCTGAAAACACGGAATAGTAAGAATGGTTACACACTCCTACTATTTAGCTTTAGAGCTAGTATCAAAGTCCAAATTCTACTGAGACATATTCTAAAGAGTCTTTCTCGTGTCTGTTAAAATAACAAAGAAGATTATTTTAAAAACAGCCATTTTGCTTTTGAATGTTGTGTTTGAGCCATTTACCAATGTCTTCCTTCCTTCCTTCCTTCTTCCTCCCTCCCTCCCTCCCTCCCTCCCTCCCTCCCTCCCTCCCTCCCTCCCTCCCTCCTTCCTTCCTTCCTTCCTTCCTTCCTTCCTTCCTTCCTTCCTTCCTTCCTTCCTTCCTTCCTTCCTCCCTTCCTTCCTTCCTCCCTTCTTCCTTCCTTCCACAAATAGTCACTAAATACCTATCCTGTGGCAAACCTGTTCTAGTCTCTGGGATGGTTCTTTGAGGAAGAACCAGGTGGCCACTATGGCTGGAGAAGAGAGGATGAGGAGGAGATGGTAGGAGATGATGCCAGAGACATGGAGAAATGACAGATAACAAGATCCCACAAGACATTTCAGGCCTTTGCAAAATTGTCTATGTTTGTTCTGATGAGATGGAGGCCATGGAACAGTTTGAGCGGAGGACTGACATCATCTAGTTTACAACATCACTTTGTGTGTTGAGAATAGACTGTAGAGGGAACAGAGGTAGAAGCAAGATGATTAATTAGGAACCTTTTGTAATAATCCAAGCAAAAAATGATGGGTGTTGGACCAGTGTGGAGGTGGTGAGAAATGGTAAGATTCTGGATGTGTTTTAAAGGTAGAATGACACAATTTGCTAATAGGGTGCATTAGAGGAGTCAGGGATGATACCAAGGAGTTTGGTCTGAGTAACCACAAAAAGGAAAGAGTTATAAAAGTTCAGTTTTGGGCATGTTGAGTTAGCGAGGCCTATGAGGTGTCTAGGTGGAGATGTTATCCATAAAGTTGTAGTTGTCACTTTAGAGTTGATGGGTGAGCTTGTATTAAAGATAACCATTTGGGAGCCTTCCATGCATAGTCAGTATTTAAAGATATGAAATTGCATAAGATCTCTACAGAAGTGACTAATAATCGAAAGAGAAGAAGTTTGAGGACTATTTGGACGTTAGGGAGATGAGGAGAAGACAGCCAAGAAGACTGAGAAGAAGTGACTGAGTGAAGGAAGCATTTCAAGGAGGAGAGAGTAATAAACTATCGCACATGCTGCTGTTAAGTCCATTGAAATGACTGGGAACTGCTATTGGACAATTAATACTGAGAATGAGTAGACATGGCAAGAAGTGACCTAGAATATCCCACCTGTCATTCATATTTTCTAAGAGGACTACGTAACCTAAACATTCTATTTATTAACTCTGTGGGATTCACTGATTATCAGCTTTGAGTTTTCAGGCCTAGAAACTTTTGTGGTGAAGGATTTCTGCTAAGAGAATATTTCTGTGCTTAATCAGACTATTAGAAGTCATAATTAGAACTTAATCTAATTAGGGCCCTGGTAAGAAGCATTAAATATGTTTTAGCTATTTTGATTAATATTTTTTCATTAAATTACAAAGTCATTTCTTCAAAAATATTTATTGAACACCTACTATGTATGTGTGTGAGTAAATCACTATGCACAGAAAGATGGGTGAAGTATAATCTTGAAAGGATAAACACGTAAATAAACAGTGACAGCACAAATCAATTTGGGCTATACTGGAGGTACATTCAAGGCTCTGTAGTCACAGTAAGTAGCAGAACACAGCAGAATGAGCAGCAGAAAGACTTATAGGGCCACTCACTAGAAGGAGAAATGGGATTTAGACTTCCAATAGGAGGTCGGCCTGGATAATGTTGAGAGGTCCTTGCAAAGTTGAGTTTCAAGAAAACCACCAGTGCAATTCCAACTTCAGGCATGAGAAGTCAGGCTCACATATCTATGGGGAAATATTTATCAGGATACTGGAGACAGGTTGTGCAGACCTGTGGTATTGGACAGGGCTAGAGTAAGGCCAATTAGTGCCCTAAACACTCCCCAACAATGGTTCTTCCAGGTCTTAGCATGGCTTAAAATCAAGAGCATAAGGGTCTATTACACAAATCAACTTACCAGTTAAATACTAGTCAGATCCAATCAGCTGTGTTTACACTGGAAGGGAAGCAGAAATTCTCAGTCCATGAGATAAAAATGAATGTGATTTCTGATGACACCTTCAAACCAAAGTTTTAAATTTTTATCCCTCACAACTTTCAAGAAAACATTTTTTTTGGGGGGGCAATGCAAATTGAAAGTCGAACACACCAAGAAGATAATAATAAAAAATTCCACTGAAGTTGAGCATGACGATGACATAAGCATGGACTTATTTTGCTTAATGGTTAATCCAGGGCTGGTGTTTAATGCTGATAGAAAGCAACATAAGTCATATTTGAAGCATGGTTTAAGGAGTCTGTTATTATATATGGCTGAGCCTAGAAGGAAGGCCAGAATAATTATGCATGGGGTAATTTGAAAGGGTACAGTTCTGAGTAATGACAAACCATTTTCCCCTGTTGTATGCTGAGAGCTCATGTCCTGACAATCACTCCTTTGGAGGACAATACCACCACCAGTCCCTCTCCAACTAAAGGAAGAAGAGAAATTAACTTTTTATAGAAAACTTACTATATATTTGATACTGTGCTAAGAATTTATCATGAATTACATCATTGGATCCTCACAATACATTTATGATGTCAGAAATATTGCCAGACATACTTTACAGATGTGGAAATTGAGATTCTAAGAAGTCAAATGGAGCAGGAATGTGAATCTAGGTGTGTTGGCTCGGTCTCCTTGCTACACAGTTATTATGTCCACCATGCATCTTTGCTGCTATAGTGTAAACTCAGCAGAATTGCATCTAGTTGCCCTTTGCAAACCTCCTGGTGCCTAACATAAGGTCTTGAAGGTAGTAAGTTTATTGAATGAATGAATGGATGGATGGATAGAGCCAGCAACAGCAATTACAAACACTTTTTCTTGTAATTCCTAAAGTATTTCATTTGTAATGGAACTCTTAAAAAAGGCCAATAATAAAGAAATAAAAGACTGACTATCTAAAATGTTACTTTAGCCATCATCTTATTTATTTTCAATGTTGGTCTGGGATTTCTCATTTAGAATGGAACAAGTCTCATTAAAGAAGAATCTAGAAACAACCAGCATGCAATATATATGTGTATATACATATTTTTTTTCATGCGGTGATGCTTTGTGTGTTTAATTTTTATCTCTAATAAAGAATTAAATTGTTTAGTGACCTGAAAATTAAAAATTTTCTCTGTACCAAGACAAAAGGTATCATTTCCAAACTGAGTGTGAATAAATGTTCCCTGGTTATCACTTTAGTTCTTCACTAGTTGCATGTCAGAAATTTATATTTTTCAGATTAATTATTAGTCTAGGCAAAGACTATGTGCTGTCATGCTTCACAATTAATACTCAGACTGTTTTGAAAGAAAGATAATTTGCTGTTTTGAAAAGGAGATAATTTTGTATTTTCTGGCTCATTCTTCAGGGATAAAAATAAAGTAGAGAATATGCACTTCTAGATTTTATTGCAGTGGAGACAGCAGTTGATTAATTAAGTTGTCACCTAACTATAAACAACCCATGCCAGTTATTTTACAACTTTAATAAAGTTTTTGAAATTTACATCAAAATTTTAATCAACATTACATGTATTATTTATAATACCCGGGTAGTATCAGTGTAGTGTATTTATAAGCATTGTGCACTGGTGCAGAATTTCAAACTTGATTCTTCATTAAATTTTAATTCCTGAACTTAGCTCCTCTAGGTGAACACAGATAGGAAATAATAATGTCCTCGCCCATCTTGGAAATGAAAACGCTTCCTAGGCAGTTCAGGGTTTCCTCAAGCCCAGGGGGAAACATCTAATGGGCGCCCCCAAATTCCCCAAAGACTTTGACACTTCCTTTCCATTTTTGCCTGTTGGATTGCTGAGTGTACCAGTATTCCTGTACACTCAGCATTGTTCCAGCTAACGAAGGGTAAAAGTACTTTACAAAAACACCAGATACCTCGGAGGAAATAGATTATCCAAAGTCAAAGCATGATGGGAGAGAAATTCAGGAAACAGCAGGAAGGGATTGAGTAGGTGGAGGAATATATCTGACACATAAAAAATTCATGATGAGCCTTCCTAAGCTGCTCAAACGAAAAATGATTAAGGCAAAACTAATGTCTTCGTGTCATTTAGAGGAGGAAAGACATACTTTTTAGAGCTGACTTTAATTTTATTCTTAGAATTTATGTGCAGGAAAGGGAATGTGGGAAATACAATTAAAATAAAATTTTCGTTCAACATGTGCTGTTTAGATTGGCACTCATATTAATTCAAAGAACGGGAAGATTATCATCAAATATTTAGCATCCTTTTGTGTGAGTATAACAAGTTCAGTAAACACAGTCTCTAACTTTTTGGTGTTATCTCTCTAAGGCAGAATTAAGATATGGCAGGCAGAAATCTGACCATTTAGAGACAGGGACAATATTCGCTAAGGCTTGAGATAAGCAGAATAAACAAACCTCTACTTATGCAGGAACTAGGAGTGCTGGTTTGAAAAGCAGAACTTTAAAGACTGAAAACAGCACAAACACACTTTCCATGGGATAATTGTGCTGCTCATTTTAAAATAGCTTTGGAATGACTAAGGGCCCTTTTCAAAGATTATTGACACCTTGGTTTAATATTGAAAAGCCAAAAAACTGTTTTTCAAATTTGCCAATAGGCAAATGGCTTCACTTTTGGATTAAATAATAAACACTTTTCCTAAAAAGATGCAACATAAATAATGCCTTTGCTTTTTGTCTAATTTAACTGATTAGTAAGTAACTACTGCATGCTCTGAGGATGTGACAATTCCTTCAAATTTCCACAGAAAAGGCCGACTGAACACTAGCAGGTTGTGGGCCACATGGCCCTGAAGATGTATTAATAGTTTGGCCCAGAGAAAAGTATTTTGGATTTTCTGTTAAAACGAACATTTAAAAATTGTGACATTTTGTCCAAATATCTAGATTTATGGTTTCTCTTGAAAAATGTGTCCCTGCCATATTTTCACACAGCCCTGAACCAGTTGGAGCCGAGAAATGACTGCCTTTTTAGATTCTGAAATTCCCCAGTTTCCCAATGTTTCTCAATATTTTTATCATTATCGTTCTCCTAAGGAGCCTTTGAAGATATTTTTCTCCCTCCCAGTTACCTCTCTATCTCCAAAAAGTTGTAATATCATGAATATATGGTATACCTATTTATGTAAGATGTCCTTGTGGAAGACCACAAATGATTGTACGACCTAAGGATTGTGTACCTCTCAAGAACCAATTCTTGTCCCCTTGGGAGTGATATCACCACCATGGAGAATTCATGGTGCTCTAAACTCTGTGGTTCTTCAACACTGAGGCTGTGTGGGTTTTGTGGGACTGAAAATAAAATATGACAAAATTGGAGCACGATAAATCCTACATTTTCCCTGCTTCACTCTTTAAAAGCCTGGCTTCTGTAGATGTTTAAGTTTGCAATCTCTGATTCATATGGGATACATATAATTTCTGAGACATCTCAGGGCTTATAGGTTAACTCATTTGCCTGTGAATACTCTGTGCTAGATGGTCAGTGCCCTGGATGCTGAGTTGTAGAGTGGCCATTGCTTCCATGATTTCCTTAGGTGAATGCAAGATAGCAGCTTTTTATTTCAGAAAAAAGATGATTGAGAATACATTCCTTTCTTGGTCAAGTGAATCTCTCCATTTAACTGATCATGGTTGTGTTCAACAAATATTTATTGAAACTTACTCTCATGCCCAGGCATGATGCTAGGTCATTAGCACCAGCGGAACTCTATGCATCGTGAGCTGAGCACAGCCATGGCTTCGATCATGAGATTCTTCTTTTGGCAAAGTTTGGTAAAGTTATTATATAACTTTATATATAAAATAACTTTACCAAAGTTTGGTAAAGTTATTAATGAGGGATTTGAAATAATCAACCAGCCTTTGAAGGTTGAAAATAGAGGTGTCAGCAAAAGTAGGATGGCTTTCCTGATTTGCTGATCATTGGTGCATGTTAGTATGTTGATGCAATTTGTCTGTGATACGTTTTTCCTTGTGAATGAATCTTGTCCGTGTGCTGAGACAAAAGCAAGAAGGTACGTAGCAGTAAAATGCTAACAGTAGGCATTTAAATATTAAGAAGATGAATCTTTTGATCTCCTGAAAACAAAGGGAGAGTTTAAGTATTGCAGTTCATTGGGTAATTAGAAGATGGCCTAGATCAGAGGATAAGTGCTGGGCTGGATACACAATGCCCACCAAGAGGATTTTGTTAACTGCTATAGATGGAATGTTTGCGTCCCCTCAAAACCTGTATGCTGAAATCCCAACTCCCAATGTGATTGTATTAGAAGGTGATGCCTGTGGAAGGTAATTAGATCATGAGGCTGGTGCCCTAACGTATGCGATTAGTTCCCTTATAAAAGAGTTGCAGGAGAGCACCCTCATCCCTTCCACCAGGTAAGGACACAGAGAGAAGGCAGCCTTCTATGAACCAGGAAGCGGGTCCTCATCAACGCCTTAATCTTGGACTTCCCAGCCTCCAGAGATGCGAGCAATAAATTACCCTTGTTTATGATCCATTTAGTCTGCAGTATTTTGTTACAGAAATCTGAATTGAATAAGACAGAAATTGGTACTAACTAGAAGACATTGGCAAGACAGATTCTGTGTCCTGCTCTCTAGGTTCTGCTCAGGTGGGACCAGCACCTACTGAAATGTAAGTCACTGAACTAGACAAAGCCTTGAGATTGCAAGTGTCAGTCCCTGAATTTCCCAGATAAAAATTCACCAGGGTTTTGAACTAGCTGACTATCTCCTACCAGCTGATACCTGGTCCCATATTATTTTGATGCTTAGCATCTGTAAAAAGAGGTAAGCAATACTATTTGGGGAGTTTTTTTTTTTTTTTTGTCTGTGTGTACAGTACTACATCTTACAGAAGTTTAGGTGGTGGTATGAGTGAACCAATTATCAGTTTTAAATAGAATAAGTGTAGGTGGACTGCTATTGCAGTTAAATACTATACAATGACTCAGTTAGTTGCAAGTGGCAGAAAATCAATTTAAATGGCTTGAACAAAAGGGGACTCGTTAGTTACCTTTTGGAAAAGGAGATATTTGGGTCCAGGTATTAGATAATTAAGATCTGTCTGTCTTTATGGCTTCATTCTCAGATCGGGTCCTTCTGTGGTGGGGCAAGATGGCCCCCAGAAGCTCTGGGTTGACAAATCTACTGGCTCAGCAACTCCAGGGCACAGAGAGTTTCTCTTTCACAAGAGAGCCAACAAAGGGGCCAGGGAAAGTTCTCATGGGTCTGTTTGGGTCATGTGATGATCCCGGAACAAATCACTATAGCTGAGAAAATCTGACTTTGGCCTGGCAAGGGTCACATGTTCAGTCTGTGGTTAGGGACTGTATCAGCTCAACTCGAAACGCAAGGGCTGTTCTCCAAGTGAAAATATGGTGTGGTTGCCAAAAGTAGAGGGGGAATGATTTTGGGGCAAAGAAAATGTTCACCACAGGCACTATAAAATAGTGGCAAATATCATCATTGGTGAGTTTTCTGAAACAATAAAATCTACCTTTAACTTCAAGAGAACAAATTACTGTATGGGAGAGTTTTAATCTTTTTCAATTAATGAAAGATCATTTCAAAATCATGGATTTACCTGAGAAAAAAAACCAAAGTTTTCCTGTTCTAAAACAATGATCAATTTTATCCTAAGAAACTGACTTTGTAGTCTGAACACATTTTAAACATCTTCTTTTTGGTGACTCCTGAATTAGCATGAAAGGGTATTCTTTCCCTTCTTGCAAGATGATCAGTAAGAAAACTGAGAATTTTCATCCTTAAAGCAAATCAGGACCTAAGAAGTCAAGAATGTCAAGGCCTAGCAGGTACCTGATGAAGGCAAGAAGCCAAGGCCTGAATAATTAAATCTCTCTGGAAGAATGAACGACAATAATAAAATAATAGATGGTCATCTGGTCAAGGGATGACAGCAGGGCAGTTAGAGGACTACAGTGGGAGAGAAAAAGTTTTTGTATACCTTTTTGTATTTTTGATGTTTTCACTGTTAAGTATTTAGAAATTGGTAAATAAAACTTAGAAAGTTATTGGGCAATGGCAAAAACTTCTGCAAGTTTTTATGTAAGCACAACAGTCTAGTGTCTCCGCTGTGATGATTTTCTGATTCTGATCCTGCCTCTGCCTGCTTCACAGGCAAGTCAGAGTTTTCTGGAAGCCTCAGACTGTGCCTCTGGTCAGCCACAAGGTTCCTCTGTGTAGGAAGCACCAGAAACTTCCAAGTCAGTCTTTCCGGGTGTAAACTTTAATGATGATTCTTTCTTCAAGGACAGCAGAACATACAGAAGCCTGCATGGCATTCTGGTGAGATATTTTACACAGAACAGGGAAAAATGACAGGTTAAAAAATCCTGGGCTCAGAAGTTCTGCTAAAAGCTTGAGGAATTCTTCAGCTTACAGCTACCTATGCTTTTTCTTACTCATAACATTCTTCCTCTCCCATAAGAATTTCTCTGGAATGGTGCTAATTAAAGTAGACAAAAAAAAAAAAAAAAAAAAAAGAAAAAGAAAAAAAAGAAAAAAGAAAACCCCAGAGCTCTGATCTGTACATGTTATATAGGAAAATCTTGCTTTCAAAAAGATTTCTAGAAAACTGAGGCTGCTAGGAAAGTCTGCACACACAAAGGTTAGCTCTCAGTTATGAAGAGATGTGGTCAAACATAAGGATTCATTTGGGAGGATTCCGGGGAAACTGAGGCTTTCCTGGCAGGGCTGGTGGTTACTATGGTTTCCTGGGCTTCCTCAGATGTCCTCTGCATTTGAATCACTGGCATTTTAATTCTGTGGGGCCACCACCTGATTGTATTCCTTTCTTTTACCTTTCCCTGATATCACATATGAAATACCAATAACATAAATTGATGAATGAAACTAAAGCAATTTGGTGGAAGAGGCAAGAAAACCCCCGACCCAAATTAAATCCATGTTTGAAAAAGATGTTTGATGAGGAGGGACGTGCTGGCTCTGAAATCTTGGAGGCGTGCTGACGAAGGGTGGAGTTAACCTTGCTTCCCGTTTTTAGGCCTGAAGAAGTCCTCATAGCTGAGAAATCATATTTAATTTCGTTTTCTATTCAGAGCTGATACCTCCTTCTCCCTGTCTTTATTTTGCAGGCTCTCTGTTGATCTGGCACAAGTGTGCAGGGTTTTAAAAATGATGATGTTATCTGTTTACTATTCAAATGCAATTTTAAATGGTTTGGCTCAGCACATTTGAATCAAAAATCCTATTAAAGATGCAATATTCCTCTGCTACCTTTTTGCCAAGAGCATTCACATGGCATTCCTTTCTCAATCGGAATATAATACTGTATACCTGTTCAGAGTGATGTGATTTCCAGTATTGAATTTGCAGTCGTGAAACAGGCTGTTCACCTCCCTATCATGGAAATTTGGTATTCATGCATAATTTTCTCCCCTACATTTACAAAATACATTATTAGCCACGTGATTGTGCCCTTGCTCTGCTCTACAGACTTTTCATTTGAAATCTTCCAGCTTCTTATTTTTGCTCCTACCATCTGATAGAAATCATGAAATTGCTGAGTTAAGATAAACACCCTCTATTTCTTTCTTCCTTTTTTTGTCTAAGCATGATTGGAGATGGATAGGAATGGGTGATGAAGGAAGAGCAACTTGATCATTTAACTCTAAAATAAAAAGTTCTGACCACTGGCTTGATGAGAAGCATGTTTAATTTTAAATATTTTGCATTTACTTAACTGCCTAATTGCATGATTAAATGAGCTATAAGAGAAAGAACGCAGCTGAAACCAGGATCAATTTTAGCCAGTTCTAGAACACTGATGGCAATGTGAGGCTGTTCGAACTTCTTCAGAGGGCACTGTTTATTAAGCAAGGCAAACATTCTGCTTGGGCAGCATTTTCCAATTACAGAACCTTCCCTGCAGTACCTAGAGATGGAATCGGAGACCACACATGCATTCTGGGCTACGCCAGTCAGCCCAAAGGCAGCAAGAGCAGCGCTCAGCCTTAATTTCTTGGTGTGCTGCAGCCCACCGTTGCTTCCAAGTGCAGTTTGACATGTTTTCTGTGTGGTGAATATGTGCGAGCAAGCTGCCTGCAATAACTGGCCAGCTGGGATAGCCTGGGTGAAGCTGCAGGAACGCACCATCGTCAATTGCTTCAGCTGAAATATAGTTACGTTGTTGTTGCTCACAAAGTGTGTGAGTGTGCGTGCCTGTGTGCAAATGTGTGTGCTTGTGTGCTTGTATTCACGCACATCTGCAGTTGCTCGAGACACCGGTTTTTAAAGTTGGTCAATATTTAGAAATCTAGAGCTAAGTCATAACAATACACCCATTGGGGAAGAAAACTCGTCTAGGTTGCCTTGGAATGTGGGATAGACCGTCAGTGGGGGAGATTCACCATTCCTTAGGTAATAGTTGAGCAATCCCAGTGGTGATAATTATGAAAACAACAAATACAGTTATACAAGCAGAGGCCTGCCCGGCTTGCCCTCAAGAGCTGCCATTGCGTGCTCCACATTTCTGGCTCTGCTGGCTCATTTGAACTTCCTCAGGTTGCCTGTGGTATGCTGGCATTGGCCAGGGGGTCAAGAAATACCTGTTATCTCCCACCCATACTTAATGGTTACAGCATTTAATGGGTCTGCTAGTCATGTGATATGGAGTAAATGGATTATCCTCTTTGTGCCTCAGTTTCCTCAACTGTAAAATGGGGATACTAATTGCACCTAACTCTACTAGTTTATCCATTATCAACCTGATGCATCTTTACCACTTTCTAAATTTCCTGTGCATTGCAGAGAAGCCTAGATTATCCTTTCTTGTATGGCTTTGTGGAGAGTCTGCCAAGGAGAGGCATCTGTGTAAGATTTTCTGGGCAGAAGAAGAAGCCATTATCTTTCAGAGGGGGCGGTGGCAGGGGGACGTGTGTGTGGCAGGCGGATGAGAGAGTCGAAATGGCTGTCAGATGAGTCTGTTAAGAGTCACTTGTCTCAGGGCTGCTGGCAGAGAAGCCAGTGAGAACGTCACTGAGGCCTTACTGCGTTCATGGATGTCTGGGTGAGTGCTGAGTTCCAGCTGCATAGACGCAGCCGGCAGAAAAGGTGTCGCGGCTTTCCTCAACTGTACTGCCCAGTAGCCTTTCCAATAGACCGTGCGAACCTCTGATTTCCTGCATTAAAATTATTGACACTTAAAACATGCAAATTGGCTTTTGTTTTCCTGACCAAATGTTCATGAATATACTACTTCAGAGGGTTGTGGTAAAAATTGTGTGGCTTAAGACAAATGTTTGGACTAGTGATTTCCATGTAAGTTTGTAACCCCTAAGTGCGGAAATCACAAATATCAATTATCAGTTGCCATAGTAACAGATTTACATATCAGATAATGCAGTTGCTATGAATAACAGGTAGTTTTGATTAGGGTTAAAGGTCTTTTTAAAGGGCTTTTTATTTTTTTTTTTTTTTTTTTTTTTTTTTTTTTTTTTTTTTTTTTTTTTTTTGAGACAGAGTCTCTTTGTTGCCCAGGCTAGAGTGAGTGCCGTGGCGTCAGCCTAGCTCACAGCAACCTCAAACTCCTGGGCTCGAGTGATCCTTCTGCCTCAGCCTCCCGGGTAGCTGGGACTACAGGCATGTGCCACCATGCCCGGCTAATTTTTTATATATATATATCAGTTGGCCAATTAATTTCTTTCTATTTATAGTAGAGACGGGGTCTCGCTCTTGCTCAGGCTGGTTTCGAACTCCTGACCTTGAGCAATCCGCCCGCCTCGGCCTCCCAAGAGCTAGGATTACAGGCGTGAGCCACAGCGCCCGGCCTTAAAGGGCTTTTTAACAATTGTTAATCTATCTAGATGAATAAGCAGTTACAAAGTCTTTCAAGGACTAACTTTTAAGTTTTAAGAGGTAGTTATCAATTAACAGAAAAATAACAAAGAGATATGATGACTCTCTATTTTTTTGACCTAGTTATTGTGGACTTAAGACAGACAGTCATAAAAAGACAAAAAACCCAACTCTATATTCTAAATTGCTTATAACATAGAGATGTGACACTCATTGTCTCCGACTCCCATCCTATGAGCCAGATATTTACCTATCTTATCTTTAAAAAAAAGGCCTCACAGACCTAAAATAACCAAAAACCTCTCCTAAAATACATCCATACCAAAGCTTTAAAAGCCCTCCCAAGACAAGACAGCCCTTAACAGACAAACTAATAAATTCACATATTCCTTTAAGACAAAACCCTACAAACTCCTATTTCTATCTTTAATATTACAATATTGGGTGATACAATAAAATAATAATCTTATGAGCCACATCTCATTAATTCCTCAATCATATTCCTCAACACTAAGTGCTTCCTATTGAGTTCTCACCTCAACTCTAAGAGGTGCTGGGGGTGGGAAAGTGGTTACAAGTGTAGGTTCTAGAGCCAGTATGTCTGGGTTTGGAATTAACAGTTCATCTGATTATGGGCTATATGGTTGGACAATTTTATATATACATTAAGGATACAAATAGCACTTGCTTCATATGATTGTTGAGAAGATTAAGAATTAATTACTCATAAAGCAGAAGTACCTGCTACAGAGTAATTCGTTATTATTAGTAGTATGTCAATGACTTGTCCAGGAGATTGGGTTCTCAGAGATTAGGGCCCCAGCCACCTCCCTTGGGTCACGTGGGAGACTGGAGAGCTGCTTGTGCAGACCATGCTCCTGTTTCCTGTACATGCTCCCACATTTGGGTCTTGCTGGTGTTTACCTTCCTATCAGACTGGCCTCTAGTCTTTCCTGTTGCCACCTGCTCCTCTTTGCTGGGCCTCCCTGCCATTGAGAGGCCTGCCCGGCTTGCCCTCAAGAGGTGCCATTGCGTGCTCCACATTTCTGGCTCTGCTGGCTCATTTGAACTTCCTCAGGTTGCCTGTGGTATGCTGGCATTGGCCAGGGGGTCAAGAAATACCTGTTATCTCCCACCGATCGGTCACTGCGCCATGTAAGCCCTTTAGGGGAAACAGTTGTACTAAACAAAACAAGTAAAGTGAGTTTTTTCCCCTTGCTGGGCTTGGGCCCCACACCCAGCTGTAGAACTCCAGGGAGCCTGGCCGTACCATGAGGAGGACGCCTTTTTCTCTTAAGCTGAGTCCTCTCATGTGGCCTGGCATCAGTGCAGGCCCAGTGACCATTCCAGAGTGTTGGATCATTTTAGACCAATCTGGGGAAAAGGCAAGCATACTTTTCACCTCATCTGCCTCCTTCATGGTGAATGAGGACAAAGTAAATTGCCACTGAAGCTGATGTACAGAAATGGCTGACCTCCTTTGACTGATAAGATGCTACATCAGGCCAAAGAGTGAGTAGATACTCCAGGAAAGAAGTTTTTTTTTTTTTGTTTTTTTTTTTTATAATAACCTAACATATCAGATTGCTTTCTAAAGGCAAAGATAGAGATTGTCATGCTGCAACATTGAGAAGTGGAATATTTGGAATCAGAGATAGGTTAAAATACTGCACAACCTCTGTAGTCTGCTAACAGCTTTCTCATTTATAAACATGTAGGTAACCACATTTATCTTCATAATTGTGGTCAGCATTTGAAAGACAGTGTCTATGAAAAAGCCAAGTGTATAGTATATGTTGAATAAATAAACTTCCCCTTCTATTTAAACTGTTTGTCCAAACTGGGACAAATGACAGCAATGGGAAACATAGGCTTGGGTTGAGGATTAACATATGTGTGTACACATGCTTAGAACAGATTCCAGGGCATTGGAAGTGCTATATGGGTGGTGTTACCTAAAATAAGTACTTAAATTCCATCTTTAAAGGAAAATACATTTGCTAATAAGATATTGACAATTCATAATTATAAATTTTAGAGAGTTAAAGATAGATCTTGCAGCCTCACTTTTGCGAAAGCATTAATAATGGTGGGAACATTTCTAAATTATATTTCTTCTAAAAATAGAGAATTGGATCCTCCAAAATAGAAACTTTTCAATTAAACTTGAAGGATTTTAGCAAATGCCACACTCCTGCCCTGAGGCTTCCTTTCAACCAGTTCAATGATTTTAGAGATTCATGGGTAGTTGTGGAATTTACATCATGATATAAAAATTCAAAATGGTGGATGGGGCATAGACAATTCTGTGCAAACCTGGAATTTTTGTCATTTGTGATGGTGACATTTTTCGAGTGACATCCCTGTAAATACTGAATAATAATATGCCCCAGACAGAGCCCTCAGGGGACAGGAGAAGAGAATGAGAATGGAGCAGAATTAAAACTGACAAGAGTGAGAGACGACATGCAAGATAAATAACAAGTGTGGCTCAGTCAGAGAGCACGGGCTGCAGAAATGTTCAGATGATGGCATGATTGATGGAATCAGCTCTGGAGGAAATGTCCAGCAGTGTAGGAACAGACCAGTATTGAGAGATAAATCATCCTGAAATCGTACGCTGCTATCTCAACACTAATGGGGTTGAAAAACAGCACAGTTTTGAGGGAGGTCCTGAGATAATTGTTTTCTAACAACCTGTTCTCGTGTATTGGCAAGAAAGTTAAATCAAACTCAGGACAGTATTGCCAGGCCACTGGTGTAAGGACCGGGAGAGCAATAGATTTTCACCACTGAAGTGGAATTTCAGCAGTTCTTGCGCTACTTGCCAATATAAAGGCGAGCAAATTGTGTGGTAATGCCAAATTGCCACCTCACTCTTCTGTTTTCCTCCTGAATTTTCACTGATAAGCCCCAGAGGAATATCCTGGCTGTCAGCCCACAGCAGGGCTGGGACATTGGGAAAACCTTTTTTTTAAAGAATACTAACTTAAGTGAGCAATTATGTAGGAAGGAGAAACTTAAATAAGGGAAGACAGTGCTATTTATTAAGTGCCTACTGTGTATGTGGTAGGCATGGTGTTTAGCACATTTTAGCCTCAGGAATCCCAAAGAACACAATTAGGGGGATCAAACATGAGCTGAATCTGTGAAGATGCATTAAGTAAAGGCAAAAAGGCAGGAAAAAATCCTATGAGCTGATGAGTTCTCTGCTCCTAATCTTGTTGAAACTGGGCGAGCATTTGTCCAAGTTGGAGAAGACATCATCACACGGGGGGCCTCTGCAGGCCTTGCCAAGCATGAGAGTCTGTGGATTATGGGATATTCTCATGTGCTTCTCACAGACATGGAGATAAGCTCAGTGGCCATTTACTTTCTATTTTAATCTGGGCCATTGTGTTGAGTTGGCCACAGAACTGATGTGACAGGTTTTGAAGGAGATAAAGACAGTGGTTCTGGAATGTACTTTTTCGCAACATATTTCTCTGGATTCATATGGCAATTTTGGCATTTTGAAATGCTTTTCATATCTAGAAATGTCACAGTCACATAATAGGTACTTTTTGTGTCTTTGGAGATACTTTATACACCTGACCCTTGAACAGCGTGGACTTGAACTGCGTGAGTCCGCTTATACACAGATTTTCTTCTGCTTGTACCACCCCTAAGACAGCAAGACTTCCTCCTCTTCCTCTTCCTCCTCAGCCTATTCAGTGTGACGACAACAAGGATGAAAACCTTTATGATGATCCACTTCCATCAAACGAATGGTAAATATATTTTCTCTTCCTTATATTTTCCTTAATAACATTTTCTTTTCTCTAGCTGACTTTATTGTAAGAATATAGTATATAATACATATAACATGCAAAATATGTGTTAATCAACTTTGTTATTGGTAAGGCTTCTGGTCAACAGTAGGCTATTAGTAGTTAAGTTTTGGGGAAGTCAAAAATTATACTTGGATTTTCAATGATGCTGGTGGTTGGTGCTCTTAACCCTCAAGTTGCTAAAGGATCAACTATATGGATAATATATATATAAAAAAACATATGACTTACATATATAATTATATATATTTATAATTACATATACATGTATAATTATAATGTATGTATATGTAATCATACACATTTGCAATTATATATTACATTATATGTATCATATATTAACATTATATTATATATATTATATAGATATAAAATGTAAGGATGGATTTATAAAATAAAATCCATCCAGATGTAAATCCATACATATATAAAATATGAAGATTGATAAAGATAAGAAGCACATACACTTTTAAAAAAAGAGTACAAGTTTACCCTCATACAACCCTGGGTATACAAGGACTGTCTGGAAAGTAGATAGCCATGTAACTGTTCTCATTATTTTAACAATGGCTGAATACTTTCTGGACAGATCTCGTATGTTTTCTGTCCATTTTATAGCTGAGGCTACTAAAGTCCAAGGAAAGTAAGATATTTCTTCAAGGGGTAGCGTTAGAATTGGGATCAGGCTCCATTTGCCTCTCCCTATTCCCCCATTCTCTGATTTCTTTGCTTATGATTCTTTCAAAGATGGGACTGTTCATGTGGTAAGCGTGTGCTCCTTAATTTCTTCTGCAATCTCACCCATGATACAGAAGCACCTAATGGCAACAGAGGTCTATTTCACCTAAAATACTATGAGATCCTCACTCTGCTTAATTGCTAAAGTAACCCAGCCGAATATAATTTTAAACTGTTTCTTCTCCGTCATGGTTTCTGAATAGAGCTCTTTTCTGTGCTGAGTTAAGTTTATCCAGGCACTGAAGCAAAGAACTCTGATGCTTAATTGAAAAGAGTGGCTTAAGTTTAGATCACATCATTGTAATCGTTAGGAAACTAACAGAATT
This sequence comes from Microcebus murinus, assembly GCF_040939455.1. Lineage (NCBI taxonomy): Eukaryota > Metazoa > Chordata > Mammalia > Primates > Cheirogaleidae > Microcebus > Microcebus murinus. The sequence continues at coordinate 102,114,303 of NC_134106.1, forward strand.
TTAACTTAGTGCTATTTTTATGTGTGGACAGAGATTTCTAAGGAGCTCCCTATATCTTCACAGCCACTTCAGAATCCATTTTAATCCCCAAACTGTGTTAAATTTACCCTGAGAATACTAAAGCTGAAGGCAATCCTTAGTCTATTTTTGTACCTTTATTCTACAGATATGGAAACTGAGGCCTAAAAATTTTTAAAAATCATCAAAGGTCATACAAAAGAGATTGTCAAAGGTCAAATTCAACTCATTCCTGTTTTTGTAGGGCTTTCCCAGTTTTAAAACTGAAAGTTTCATGTCCCAAGAACCCCCTTAGTTCTGGGCACACTGGAATGGCTGGATCCTACCTTGGGATCTCTCCAGCACGTTTCTTATTTCACTGGCTTGGATGGACGGACTCAGAGGGGAGCTGCATGCTGCAGTTATTGATGGCATTCTAGAAAGTGGACAGACAGACCCCAAGTGTTCTGTTTGGAGGGTCTGGGAGGGAGTAAACACTCAGCAAACATCTATTGAATCAATGAATGAATGAATGCAAGCCACTTGAGGTAGGAATCATCTCTAGTCCATTTTTCTCAATGTCGCTTTAATTCCCATCAATATTTTCTGCTTTTTCACCTGCCTAGATTTTGTTCTTGAGTTACTGGCTAAGATTGAGCTTTGTGTAACCTACAGGGCTGCTGTTTTGCAGATGGTCCTTCCCAAGGTGCTTTTCACAATGTTTTTGAATCATCTTGCCAATATTTCAGGAAAAGCGGCAAAAAGAAGGGAAAGAAAAGCTATCATAATGAGAAATGACAGGAAAGCAACTCCCTCATGGGGTTGTCAGGGAAAGAATTGTTGAATAATTCAAATAACAGATTTGCTCATTTCTAAGCCATTTCCTGCCCTAGCTTTGGAAACATGTGCAGACAATTTCTGGACTAGGAATTATCTAGGACCTGATTTCATTGCTGCCAGGGGATCAGTTGAAGGGACAAGCTCCTTCAGGCGGCTTGGGGAAATCCCCACGGTTTGAGGCCACTAACAGAACTTTCTGGTTGGCAGGCCCTGGCTGCCTCTTCCTTGCCCCGGGAAAATGTAGACAGGGCCAGCACATGGTAGGTCTCTGGGAATAGCATGTACCAAGCTCCTGAGGGGAGGTTAGCGTTAGGTATAGCAGCTGCCCCAGCATGTCCACTAGTTGTTCTTTTGTTTTGTGCAGCTGTGTCTGGTCTTGGGAACTGGCGGTGAAACTCATATAGGTTATGAGTCCAGGTGAAAGTAATTTGGCTCCTTTTAAGGAATTTCTTCAAAAGTTTAGAGGTCGTAATTGGTGCAAGTTATATTTTTGGATAATCTGTGAAATCCGTTTATCCATATTATCCCTGGCCTTGTTATCACAGGTCACTGAGGGTTGGCTATACTTGTCCCTTATCTGCCCCAGGAGGACTTGGGGAGGATTTATTATCTCTTGCCTCTAAATCCCTGACCATATGTGTGTCAATTTACCAAGAAGCCTCACATATGCTTGGGGACATCCTGAGAGATGGTTGTGTCAAGAGGGTGTTTCATAAATTCTTAGTATTACAAATATCACCTCACATTTGATAAGCTTTTACCTTTTTTCAGGCTAATTTTACAGATATTATATTTTTATCCACAAAACTCTTCAAGGGAGGTAAAAGTGATATTAATATCGCCATCCCTGACAGATAAGAAAACTGAGCAACAGGGAAATGAGGTGATTTTCCAGAATTTATTCATGTCAGACCTGGTTTTGAAGTCCAGGTCTCCCACACCCAGCCCTGTTTACCAAGTTTTATAGGAATTTAAACATTCACCTTTTCCCACTCTTATTTGTAAACACTCCTAATATTATTGATTAACCAGTAATCTTTTGAGGAAATGGGGTATAAGAATAGTCTTGCTTTGTTGGAAGTTCTTATTGGAAAAATCCATCAAACTTAAACAAAGACCAACTTATTTCAAATCTGAAAAATGAAGGACTACTTAAAGTGAGCTAAAAAGGATTGTGTGTTTATTTAGCATGTTCAGATGCCGGTCACTGTGATAAGTGTTTCCTATACGTTATCTCCACTAATGTTGGTGAAGTGTTTGCACTTGTTTTGTTTTAAGATGGGTACGCACACATAGGAGATGTCTAGGACATGCACAGCTTACTAAAATGCAAGGTATTGTAAATCATTTAGTTTGAGTACAAATACATACCTGCACAAATTTGTACAAATACATGCATACTCAAGTAATAAGCCAATTTAATTTAATTAAAATTCAGTAGATATTAGTTGGAAATCACTCATTATGCTGGGCACTGAATGAATCATAATCTCCTTCCTTCAAGGATTTTGTGGCCCAATGAAGGAAACAGAACACTAATTAAAATAGAGGTAAAAAAGACAATGCACTAGCATACACATGGTAGAAATAGTTTATAAGAAGGAAGCCTTTTTATGTATGATTTCATTATTTCTGTCCATATCCCCAGAACTTAGTTTCTTTTTAATAATTTGGTTAATGAACAAAAAAATGAATGGATGAATAAATCAATGTTCTAAGGAAGCATGTAGGAAACAGAACTGAACTTTTCTAAAAGGGTTATGAAATGTTTCATAGAAGATGATGGTTGAGCTTTATATTAAAGGATGAGTAAGATTTCAATATATAAAGTTGGGAGTTCCTGGCAGAGAAAAGAGCTAACAGAAATATTTGCAAGTGATGGAGCATTTGGAGATTAGGGGGGTGACAGTAAGTCTTGTGGGTGGGCCCCAGAAGGCTGGGAGGGATGAGGGGGCAGTTTGAGCGATGATGCTCAAGAGCTATGAAGTCCCAAGCTGAGGCTTTAGATACCTTTGTGCCCCAATGAGCCATCATGTATTTATAAGGAGAAAATCAGGGTCCAATTTACTCTTTAGTAAAGCCATCTCTTGTGGCTGTGTGTAGGAGAGTTTGGAGGTGGAGTGGGGCTGGGATCAGGCCAAGCATTTACCCATGTAAGAAGTAATGAGATCTTGAACTGCCTTTTCAGCAGTGATGGGGTGGAGGTGGGGGAGTAGATTCCAGAATCATTAGAGGTAGAAAGGGGAGGCTGTTGACTCACTAGGTGTAGGTGGGGAGGAGAGGGCGAATGTAATGATGACTAAGGCTTCTAGGCAGGCGCCTGGGTGGATAGACCAAAATTGTACTTTTATATAGTCTATAGGTTTCTGAAAACTCAACCATTTAAAACTCTGCTAACTAGATGGAAAACTCTTAAATTAGAAGTGCGAGTTTAGTCTCAAATTCATAAATTCTTTCCCATAGAGCTTTGCTATCTTTGATTTCTATCAGTGTATTTTAAAAAGGTCAAGATGATGGCTCTTTTCATTCTTTGGAGAAAGCAGAGATGATAGTAATTTTTGCCTTGACTTTCGCATAGTTTAGGCATGCCTCATAACTAGCTTTTAGGGCTTCAGTAAGTAGCGCAGTGACCAGAAGCTCCAAAATGGGATTTAGGAGTTTCCAAATGATACCCAATTAAAAAGTGTTCCAGGCAAAAAAGCAGCAAACCTTGCTTTGAAATGTACTCACAGTTCCATTTCCCCGAGACAGGGAGGGAGCTGCAACTTCGGGCTGATGTTAACGCTAAAAGCATTCAACTGCAGCTATAATTACTGACAAGCAAACTATGAACCAGAATTAGGATTATTAGTAATTACTTCATATGACTCAGGGCATGATGGGTTCATGGGTTTCTGTCAACCGTTTTGCTTGAGGCACATGGATATACAGAGTGTCAAACTTACAAAATTCAGCACAGGAGACTAGACCAGGGAAGAAATTGCTCCGATGAGCTACTTGAAAATATAAAATTAGGTTTGTCTAAGGATAGTTAGGTGATACCTCTGCTTCTTATCATTAAGGTTACATTGAGTAAAAAAGAAACTCAGGGTTATAAAACTTTAAATTAGGACCAACTTAAGGAAACTGAGGCCCAAAGGTGAGAAACTTGCCTGTGGTTATACAGCTGATCAGTAATAAAACTAATACAAAGGACAGTCATGCTAGATTGGAGGTGTTGTCCTCATTCAAAATGGTTTATCCAATTTTAATTTGTTGACTTTGTAAAATGTACTTCATGCATACATGTGTGACTACTGCTGGCATAATTTTTTTAAAATTCTAAAATATGCATAACATGAGATCTACTCGCTTGCAAATTTTTGAGTGTACAGTATAGTATTAACTATATGCATGCTGTTGTACGGCAGGTCTCTACAACTTTTTTGTCTTACATGACTGAAGCTCTATTAAACAATAATGTCCCATTTCTCTCTCCCACAGTCTGTGGTAACCACAATCTACTTTATGCTTCTATGAGTTGGACTACTTTGGATAGCTCATGTAAGTGGAATAATTCAGTATCTGTCCTTCTGTAGCTAGTTTATTTCACTTAGCATAATATTCTCAAGGTTCATCCATGCTGCAATAAATGGTAGAATTTTGTTCTTTTTAAAGACTAAATAATATTTCATTGTATGTGTATAGCCCATTTTCATTATCCATTCATCTGTTGAAGGACATATAAGTTGTTTCCACCTCTTGGCTATTATGAAAACTGTTACAATGAACATGGGAGTGCACATATCTTTTTAAGATCTTGTTTTCAATTTTTTGGGTATATGTAGAATTGGGATTTAATGGGTCACATGGTATTTCTATTTTAAATTTTTTGAGGAACTTCTACACTCTTTTCCCTAGTGGCTACACCATTTTACATTCTCACTAACAGTGTGAAAGTAGTGTAACTTCTCTACATTCTTACAAACACTTCATGTTCTCTTTTTTAAAAACACATGTAATGGCCATCCTAACAAGTATGAGGTGGTAGCTCATTATGGTTTTATTTGCATTTCTCTGATGATTGGGTGATGTTGAGAATCTTTTCATATACATGTTGGCCAGTTGTATGTCTTCTCTGAAGATATTCCACGTCTTCTTTCAAGCCCTTTGGCTGTTTTTGAGCAAGTTATTTGTTTTGCTATTGGTTGCAGGAGTTCCTTATATGTCTTGTAAATTAATCCCTTATTAGATATATGTTTTGTAAATATTTTAGCTCATTCCATAGGTTGCCCTTTTCATTCTGTTGACTATTTATTTTGCCACACAGAAGGTTTATAGCTTGAAATAGTTCCACTTGTCTGTTTTTGCTTTTGTTGCCTGTGCTTTTGGTGTTGTATCCAAGAAATTATTGCCAAGACCAATTTTATGAAGCTTTTATTTTATGTTTTCGTCTAGAAGTTTTATAATATCAGGTCTTATAGTTAAACTTTTAATCTATTTTGAGTTGATTTTGTGTGTGGTGTAAAATAAGGGTCCAATCTCATTCTTTTGCATGTGGATATCTAGTTTTCCCAACACCATTGGATGGAGAGACTGTCCCTTCCACGTTATATATTCTTGGCATCCTTGTTGAAGATCAGTTGACTGGATACGCATAGGTTTATATCTAGGCTCTCTCTCCCATTCCACTAATCTATATGTCTGTCTTTGTGTACTATACTGTTTCAATCACTGTAGCTTTGTAATATGATTTGAACTCAGGAAGTATGAGATCTCTAGTTTTGTTCTTTCTCAGGGTTGCTTTGACTATTCAGGATTGTATGTGGTTTCATATGAATTTTAGGGTCATTTTTTCTATTTCTGCAAAAAAAAAAAAAGCCTTTGGGATTTTACTGGGGATTGCGTTGAACCTGCAGATCACTTTGGGTAATGTTCACATTTTAACAATATTGAGTGTTTCAATCCGTGAACATGGGATATCTTTTCATTTATTTGTATCTTGTTTAATTTCTTTCTGCAATGACTAGTAGTTTTCAATATACAGGTCTTTTGTCAACTTAGTTATTCCTATGTATTTAATTTTTTGGTACTATTATAATTGGAATTGTTTTTTCTAATTTCCTTTTTGGATTATTTATTTTCAGTGTATACAAACACAATGGATTTTTGTATGTTTATTTTGAATTCTGCCACTTTGCTGAATTTGTTTATTATTTCTATAGTGTTTATTTTTTTAAGAAACTAAAAGAACTTTAGGGCTTTCTATGTATAGGAACATATCACCTGCAAACAGAGATAATTTTACTTATTCCTTTCTGATTCCTAAATGGTCTCTTTGCTTTCTCCCCACCCCCACTCCTTACTCTGCCCAGTTATTCTCTACACAGTAGCCATGGAGTCCATCTAACACTAAGTCAGATCATGTTGTTCGTAAGCTTATAACATACAAGTGGCTCTCTCTCTCACTGGGAGGAAAATATATTAAAATATATATATTAAAAAACCAAAGTCCATTCAATAGTTTACAGGTCTCTGCATAATCAGCTCCTGACTCTTCACCTCGGAGGTTGGTTATTCAGCTCCAGCGACATTGTTCCATGACCACACTAAGTGTTTTGCCTCCTCAGGGCTTTTCCATCTGCTGCTTCCTCTCCCTAGAATGCTCTTTCCCTTATTCACATGGATTGTTTTTTCACTTCCTTTAGGCTGCTGCTCAAATATTGCCTTTTTTGGTCACCCTATGTAAAGTAGCAATTCTTTCTCCCCCTTCATAACTTTATTTTTCTCTACAATAATTATTATTATTTTTAGTAGTAGTATTTTGTTATCTCCCACAGCTGGAATGTAAACTTCATGAGGGCTAGAATTTTGTTGATTATATTTACTACTATTTCTCCAGTACATAGAATAGTGCTGCCTGCATTTCATTAAGCACTTAATAATTCAATAAATATTTGCTGAATAAGTGAATGAAAATGTTAACACATAGATACAGTAGACAGAAACTGAAGTGTACTCAGGAGAAAGCAGCCAGGCCAGGGAGGTCTAAACCATAAGACATTGTTGTTGACCTTAATTGTATTTGATTTTCCCCTCTTACTACTTACAGCCTATTGTGTATGGGTCTGCTGGTTCTGGAGAAGAGGAGGCATGGTGAATGGTTTCAGATATTTGAGCGTTCAGATATTTCAAATATTTCAGATATTTGAGTCTATGAAGAGGAATTGGAGTTATTCCACAGATTCCAAAGGCCAAGACCCCTTATCACAAGGAAAAAAGAACTCCAGAGAAGCATGTTTACAAAGTCAAAGGAAGAAGGAGCTCTCTAACCATTGCACTTCCATAAAATGGAATGGGCTGCCTTGCTATAGGTGATGAGTTCCCCATCACCAGAGGTGCTCAAGCAGAGACTGGAAGAGTAGTTAGTTAGTAGAAAATAGAGGAAAAATCCAGAGAATTTTGAGGTCTCTTTCAACCTTGAGATTCCAGAATTCTATAAAAATGAGAGAGGAGCAAAAGTGTTCCTAATAAAATACTTCACTACAGTGTGAATGCCATTTATTGAATACTCATCTACTATATTTTCACAGCTCGAGAGTATTCCATTACATGAAAAGATTTAAAAAAAAATTTTTAAAGCAAATACCTAATGTTGGACATTTCTTTTTTAATTTTCCACACTAAAAGCCAGAATTGGACCTGAGTTTGTTCCTGTCCTGAAGGGACATCCTAACAACAGTGTTTTGGTGGGCTTTCAAAGGACAGTCCCTCAAAAAAGGGCACCAAAGGCTTAGACAAGACTGGGAGTGAGTCTTTTAAAATCCTCTTTCTTAAGTCTACCTTTTTCTGTGTGTCAAGCATCACACATGCAATAGCCCTAAATGTATCTTTTAGGGGAGAGATGCAAAGATGAGGGGAGGGAGACATTGGGAGCCCTGATATTTCCCTTGGTCTGCTAGGTCAGAGCTTCTCATATTTTATGTACACATGCTCGTTGTTTTTTGTTGTTGTTGTTAAAATGAAAATTCTGATATAGTAGGTCTGCAATGGGGCCTGAGTTTTTGTATTTTTGATGAGCTTTTGAAGGAAGCCAGTTGGTTGACCACTTTGTGAATATCATGGATCTCGTTCATATTCCTTAGGGGGCTGTCTATGAAATTGCCTCTATTTGGAGTCAGAGGCAGCAATTCTCATTCCAAGCCTAAAAACATTCTGAATCATTATGATGTTTACTTTGCATCAAGAAAAGCAATGACAAGTGCTTACTAATGAAAATAAGCTGTTGAAGGAAACTGCCAATTAGATAGAAACAATTCAGCGTGCATCTCAGTATCAAGGACAAAATTAATCATGCATGGTATTTCCAATAAAAAGTGCTTTAAGTAAATTATTTAGTATTTATATTTTGTAGTGGTGCATGCCTAATAAAATCAGTGTTTACAGGGGATAGTTAGAGTGTGTTACTGGCATCATTCAGAATCTAGACCTGCTCCCCTGTTATGGGACTTAGTGCATGCAAAAACCCTGACCATTCTGTGGTAGAGACAGAGATTTTCAGTATGTTTTCTTTGTGGCATCCTAAAGCATCAAGTGGATATTTGTGGCTACTAAGGCAGGCTTTGGGCTTATTAAAGGCATATGTTCTGAGGGAGGAGCCCTGCACTCCTCTCTATTGTAGTAGATTACCACAATATATGGCAATTGCCTCTTTATCTGTTCTTCCACTCTAACGTAGGAATGACAGGAACCATGTCTTGTCCACAGCACAGGAAAATGTTAAGCAACAAATGGACCTAACAGACATTTACAGAACATCCTAGCCCTAAAATACTGAATATACATTCTTCTCATCAGCACATAGGGCATTTTCCAAGATTGATCATGTTTTAGGCCACAAAACAAGTATCAATCAGCTAATTCAAAAGAATCTAAATCATACCGCTTACCTTCTCAGACTACAGTGGAATAAAACTAGAAATCAATTCCAAGAGAAACACTCAAATCTACACAAAGTCATGCAAATTAAACAACCTGCTGCTGAGTTATCTTTGGGTCAATGCTGAAATCAAAAACAAAACAAAAAAATTCCTCCAACTGAAGGATAAAGCAGACACAGGGTATCAAAATCTATAGGCTTTGGCAAAAGTAGTTCTAAAGTGAAAGTTCATAGCCTTAAATTCCTACATCAAAAAGATAGAAAGATTACAAATTAACAACCTAATGTCACATCTCAAGGAACTAGGAAGAGAAGAGCAAACCAAATCCAAAGCCAGCAGAATGAAACAATAAAAATTAAAACAGAACTAAATGAAACAGACATCAAAAAATATATATGTATATATTAATATAAAGGATCAATGAAACAAAAAGTTGGTTTTTTGAAAAGATAAACAAAATCAATAAAATGACTAGCCAGATTAACCAGAAATAGAAGAGAAAGGACTTAAATAAGCTCAATCAGAAATGAAAAAGGAGTCATTAAAACTGATACTACAAGACATATAAAATATCATCTGTGAATACTGCCCAAACTGTATGCACACAAACTAGACAAAATGGATAAATTTCTGGAAACACATAACCTCTAAACCCTAAATCAGGAAGAAATAGAACTCCTGAACAAACCAATAATAAGTAGTGAGATTGAAGCAGTAATAAACCCCCCCACACAAAAGTAGCCCCAGACCAGATGGTTTCCCAGATGAATTTTATCAGACCTACAAAGAAAATCTATTTACAGAAATTCTGTAGCTATCTACAGAAATTATTCCATAGCATTGAGAAGGAGGGAATCCTCTGTAACTCATTCTATGAAAGCAGTATCACCGTGATCCAAAGCCAGGAAAGAATACAACAGAAAAAGAAAACCAAAGACCAATATTCCTTATGAACATAGATGTAAAAATCCTCAACAAAATACTAGCAAATTGAATTCAAAAGCATATCAAAAAGATAATTCACCATGATCAAGTGGGTTTCATCCCAGGGATCCAAGGATGTTTTAACATACAAAAATCAATAAACTTGATTTTTTAGATAAACAGAAGCAAAAACAAAAGCCATATGATTATCTCAATAAATGCAGAAAAATATTTGATAAAATCTAGTGCCCTTTCATGATAAAAACCCTCAACAAAGTAGGATAGAAGAATATACCTCAAAATTATGAAAGCCATGTATAACAAACTCATAGCCAATATCATAGCAAATGGGGAAAAGCTGAAATCATTCCTCCTAAGAACTGGAACAAGACAAGGATGTCTACTGTCACCACTTCTATTCAACATAGTATTGAAAGTCCTACCCAGAGAAAGAAAGAAAGCCAAGAGAAAAAATAAAGGGTATTGCTGCTTCAGTTTTGGTGCTTGATACTGGTCTGTTCAAGAATTCTATTTCTTCCTGATTGAGCCTATGGAGGTTGTGTGTTTCTAAAAATTTGTCCATTTCCTCCACATTTTCCAAGTTTTTGGGCATAGAGATTTTTTATAAAATTCAAAGATGATGTTTTGTATTCCCATGACATTAGTTGTGACCTCTCTTTAACAGACTAGAACCTAAGACATGAAACCATAAGAATTCTAAAAGAAAATGCTGGGAAAACCCTTATAGACATCAGTCTTCGGCGTAGGCAAAGAATTTATGAAGAAGACACCCAAAGCAATTACAGCAGCAACAAAAATAAATACATGGGAGCTGATCAAATTAAAAAGCTTCTGTACAGCCAATGAAACTATAATGAGGGCAAATAGGTAACCTACAAAGTGGAAGAAAATATTTGCATGTTACACACCTGATAAAGGGCTGATAACTAGAACCTATATAAAACTTAAGAAAATCAACAAGAAAAAATCAAACAATACCATTAAAAAATGGACAAAGAACATGAACAGAAACCTTTCAAAGGAAGACAGACTGATGGCCAAGAAACATATAAAAAATTGCTCAACATTTCTAATCATCAGGGAAATGCAAATCAAAACCACAATGAGATATCACTTAATTCCAGTGAAAATGGCTTTTATCAAAATGTCCCAAAACAACAAATGTTGGCATGGATGCAGAGAAATAGAAACACTCAGAAACTTCTGGTGGGACTCCAAATTAGTAAAACTGCTATGGGAAGTAATATGGAGATACCTCAAAGAACTAAAGACAGAGCTATCATTTGATCCAGAAATCCCTCTACTGTTTATCTACTCAAAGGAAAAGGGGTCATTTTATGAAAAAGACACCTGCACTTGGGTGTTTATTGCAGTACAATTCATAATTGCAGAGATGTGGAATTAGCCTAACTGCCTATTGATTCATGAGTGGGTAAAAAAATGTGCTATATATACACCATGGAGTACTACTCAACTACAAAGAACAATGGTGAATTGTTTATATTGTTTATATACCTCTTATATTATCCTGGATAAAGCTAGAGCCCATCCTTTGAAGTGAGGTATCACAAGAATGGAAAAACAAGCACCACATGTACTTGCCATCAAATTGGTACTAACTGATCAACACTAAGGTGTTCAGATGGTAGTCATATTCACTGGGTGCCCGTCACATAGGAGAGGGGTGGTGGTGGCGGGTAAACTCACAACTATTGCATGCGGAGTGCACTGAATGGGGGAAGGGCACGCTTGTAGCTCTGGCTTGAGTGAGGCAAAGGCATTCTATGTAACCAAAATGTTTGTACCTCCATAATATTGTGAAATAAAAATAAATAAAATTACACAGAATTATATTTAATGTAAAGAGAAATATTGACAATATATTGTTAAGTAAAGTAGAAGTTCAAAAAGCTGTACTGTAAATATGGACTCTACTTTAAATACTAGAAGTTTATATAACAAAACCTAATAGTGAATATCTTTGAGTATTTAGGTATTATAAGTAATTCAAAATTTCTATTTTTGCTTTATTACATTTTCATATTTTCATCAATAAACACATTTTACATCTGGCATCAGAAAGAAGTGCTAATGAAAAACAAAATCCCTTTGCAGATGAAAGTAGCATTGTTGTAATTATTAAAAATCAACAGATGCTAATATTAACAATTGTGCTAATTAAGGTCATGCTTGTAGTACTCTTGTCAACTATTCTTTCTCTGGGAAATTAGATTCTAAAAGTTTTTAGAAAAGTACACATGGAAACATATTGAACAATTCTTGAGTAGTCCAGAAAAAATGGCTCTTTTTATTTGGGTGGGATAGGCTACATTATGCTATGGTAACAAACAATACCAAATCTCAGTGTCTTAAAATATAAAGGCTTATTTCTCATTCAGAATAAATTTCTATTTTGGAATTTTGGGTGGCAGTGGGTATGTGGGAGATCTGCCCATCGTGGTCACTTAGAGATCTGCTGTCTTGAATGTTGTCAGAATCAGTTAAGCAGAATGCAGGAGAATCTCACACTGGCTCAGAAGTGACATTTGATGCTTTGACTCACAGCACATTGGCTAGAATTAGTTATGTGGCCCCACGAATCACAAATGGCCAGGAAGATGAAGTACCAGAAATACTTGATGAATAGCATTCATGACTCTCATCTTCTTCTTTCTTGAGCTGGGCAGTGGGTCTAAACTAAAATCTAAAGGTTAGGAGGTTGTGATCTGGCAATTACCAGGAGAAAAGCTGAAAGGATTATGAAAAACCAGAGGGAAGATAGAGAAAATATTGAGCATATTTATAGAGGAGCTTAAAAAATGTCCTTCATTTCCCTTTCCCCACTATGTTTAACCTGCAAACTTATAGGTTGCTCTTTAAAGATGTGTAATGGTTCAGTGATTACAATTTAAAAAAAGTTATAGAATAGTGTTTTATGTATTTTAGAAGATATCTCCATTCCTCTGCCCACCAGCAAGGTTAGATAACTTTTAGTCAATCTATTTCCAATAGAAGCCACATGTTTACTATGCTGGTAACTTTTGGCAGATATAGTTTGTTGCCCTAAAACTTTGTCGTAGAGTATTATTATAGTTTCAGTTATAGAACTATCCTCCTATGGCCCATTTTAAGTTTGTTCCATTATGATTTCTCTACAAGGGGCTTTAAGAGGAACCAATCCAGTTAACAAAAACTATGTTAGAATGAAAAATGCAGTGACTGCTCCATGGTCAGGGGAAAAAGTCTTACAAATATCTGAGCCGGTGAGTCAATCTAATTAATCTAATCTATTCTAACCTAATTATCTAATTGGGGTAGCCAAAAGCAGTATGCAGAGATTAGGATACAAAGGTGGTCTAACTGCATAGCAGCTGGATCAGAGGCTTGCCAGTGAGCTTTAGCAGGATTCCAGATGTTCTTTTCCAATCTCAGGATAAGCAACGTCAACTGATGTCAATCCTACTGAAAGATGTTATTTCTTTAGTGCTGGGAGAGCTCCCATTAGTTAGCTTCTGATGAAAGTGATTAGTGATTCTTAGCTTGCCATTTTTCATCTGTCTCGAATAATCCTGAAAAAGGGAAACACATCAAAAACGGGGGGATGATCTTATTTTAGCAAATAAAGTGTAAATCGTTTGGCTTGATGCCATGCAGATTTCATTTCCTTTGCATTCTGGTCAACATAAAACATAGTATCAATGGATAATTCAAAAGCCTGTAAAGAATTAATCAGCATTAATCACAGGAGCACCAGTCATAAATGGCCAGAGCTCTAAAAGAGTAAGGATTTTCAAGGTTACAAGATCCGCCTGATATAGTAGAAAGGTCATAGGCATTTGAACCAAACATGTACTGCTTTCAAGCAATATTATCTTCAGTTCAGACCTTTCTCATCAGCCTTAGACATTCAACATGTTTTAAGTGGAACTCATATTTACCTTCAGCCTTTGTCTCCTCTTCCTCCTCTTCTTCCACTTGCTACCATGACATCTGGGAGTAAGCACCTTGCGTACTTGACCCATCAGGAACCTGAGCAGTAATCTTGATTTTTCTTGCCACCAAATCCAATTAGTGTCTATTGAAGACATTGCTAGTTACCTACCCAATAGCCATTCTTCCTTTCTTTCTTACCCAGAATACTGATTTTTTTTTTAAAATGTGGTAATATACTCCAATAAAAATACTCACCCCACGAGACTTCCTTGCTTCTAGGAGTAATCATGTAACCCACGACTGGCCAGTGGGATAAGTGAGGAAGTCCCTTAGAACTTCCAGGAATGCTATTGTTTTTCTGATAAAAAAGAGCAGACTAAGCTAGTTCACACTTTTTGCCTTTCTCCTTCCCCATCTGCCTTACTGAGCACAGACACCATACCTGCAGATAGAGTGCCCGTTTTTAACTATGAAGATAAGAGTCGCATGCTTAGGATGATAGAGCAAGAAGCTAAGAAGAAACTGATCCTTCATGGCTTCCCTCAGCAGACAGAATGTTGAACAGCCTACAGCCAGACTTCTTTATTGTGAGAAAAATAAAATTTTTATTTGATCAAGCCATTGGCATGGGCTTCTATTACCTGATGCCTAATGCAGTGTGCTATCGTTTGAATATTTGTCCGCTCCAAAACTCATGTTGAAATCTAATCCCCAGTGTGGCAGTATTGAGAGGTGAGGCCATTAAGAGGTGATTGTGTCACAAGCACTCTGCCTTTATGAATGGATTAATCTACTCATGGATTAATGGGCTAATGGATCAAAGGATTGTCATGGGAGCGTAGCTGGTGGCTTTATAAGAAGAGGAAGAGAGGCCTGAGCTAGAATGCTTAGGCCCCCCTCACCGTGCGATGCCCTGTGCCACCTTGGGACAGTGCAGGGTCCCCACCAGCAAGAAGGCCTTCACCAGATGCAGACCCCTAACATTGGACTTCTTGGTCTCCAAAACTGTAAGAAATAAATTATTTTTATTTATAAATTACTCAGTACCAGCTGTTTTATTATAAGCAATAGAAAATGCACTGAGACACAATCCTAACTACACAACCCTCAAGTTTGCCAGTTTTACATAAGTAATATCTCTCAGATATCTTTGCTTCTCTTCCTTCTCCCCACTGCCACTTCTTTGGTTCAGATCACCATTTTTTATTTTCCCCCGGGTTACTCTAATAACCTCCTAATTATCCTTTCTGCCATCAGTACTATGCTTTTGCTGGGCCTTACTTAATGTGGCCAGAGTGTTCTAAAATGTAGTATTATTCATTTATACCCTGTTTAGAGCATTTCAGTGTTTCCTTATGACTTTCTATTTCAATCAAAACTCTTCATCATGGCTTAACAGGGCTCTGCATACCTTCTTAGCCTCATTTTTGTCACTCTCTGCCTTGAACTCTGAATTTAAGCCACGTTGAACTTTTAATTCCTTAAATATGTCATATTCTTTTTTTTTGGGGGGGGTGGCTTTTGCAAATGCACATTCCCACTTACTTTCTGGTCCTGTCTTCCGATTGGCTATTCTATTGGCCTGAGCAGCTGGATACAACAGGTATGCCATTTAATGAGATAAAGATGACTCAGGAAAGAAGAGGTTTGGGTATAAAAACCAAGCATTCAGTTTTGGAATATGGTTTTTGGTATATTGATTAAAAATCAAGGTAGAGATTCCCAGGATACAATTCAAAACAGGAGTTAGAAGCTGAGAAGAAAAGTTACAGCTAGACATAGGCCTTTGGGAGTTATCAGCATCTAGATTGTATTTAACAGCACGGGAAGAATGAGATGAGTTGAACAGGCAATAGAGACAGAAAGGGGGCAGGACTTGGTTGTCTAGGAAGGGAGAAGCAGGCAAAGGAGACTACTTACTCTACTGCATTGTATTTTTTGTTTGTTTGTTTTTGTCTATGTCTACAGCTGGACTCTAAGCTCTACAAATGTAGTGTCTATGTCTGATTTACTTTTTTTTTTATTTTGGCATATAATGGGGGTACAGATTTTAAGGTTTCAATAAATGCCGATTCCCCCCTCCCCCCACAAGTCGGAGTCTCCCGCATGACCATCCCCCAGATGGTGCACATCTCACTCATTATATATGTATATACCTGCCCCCTGCCCCCTCCCCCATGCCCAATACCCTATTACTGTAGTACCTATGTGTCCACTTAGGTGCTGTTCAGTTAATACCAATTTGCTGGTGAGTATATGTGGTGCTTGTTTTTCCATTCTTGGGAAACTTCACTTAATAGTATGGGTTCCAGCTCTAACCAGGAAAATATAAGATGTGCTATATCACCATTGTTTCTTAGAGCTGAATAGTACTCCATGGTATACATATACCACATTTTATTAATCCATTTTTGGATTGATGGGCACTTGGGCTGTTTCCACAGCCTTGCAATTATGAATTGTGCTGCTATAAACATTCGAGTGCAGGTGTCTTTTTTGTAGAGTGTCATTGGATCTTTTGGGTAGATGCTCAGCAATGGGATTGCTGGATCAAATGATAGATTCACTTGTATCGCTTTAAGGTATCTCCATATTACTTTCCACAGAGGTTGAACTAGTTTGCAGTCCCACCAGCAGTGTAGGAGTGTTCCTCTCTCTCCGCATCCACGCCAGCATTTATTGTTTGGAGACTTTTTGATAAAGGCCATTCTCACTGGAGTTAAGTGATATCTCATTGTGGTTTTGATTTGCATTTCCCTGATGATTAGAAATGTTGAGCATTTTTTCATACGTTTGTTAGCCATTCCTCTGTCTTCTTTAGAAAAGTTTCTGTTCAAGTCCTTTGCCCACTTTTTAATAGGGTTATTTGATTTTTTCTTGCTGATTTTCGTGAGTTCTAAGTATATTCTAGTTATCAGTCCCTTATCAGATGCGTAGGATGCAAAACTTTTCTCCCATTCTGTAGGTTGTCTGTTTACTTTCATGACTATTTCTTTGGCTGTGCAGAAGCTTTGTAGTTTGATCATGTCCCATTTATTTATTTTTGTTGCTGCTGTGATTGCCTTTGGGGACTTCTTCAGAAACTCTTTGCCTAGGCCGATGTCTAGGAGAGTGTTTCCAACTTTTTTCTCTAGAATTCTAGTAGTTTCATACCTTAGGTTTAAGTCTGTTATCCAGCATGAGTTGATTTTTGTGAGAGGTGAAAGATGTGGGTCCTGTTTTAGCCTTCTACAGGTGGCTATCCAGTTTTCCCAGCACCATTTATTGAAAAGGGATTCTTTTCCCCAGTGTATGTTTTTGTCTGCTTTGTCAAAGATTAGATGGCTATATGAGGATGGTTTTATATCAGGATTCTCACATCTGTTCCACTGGTCAATATTCCTATTTTTGTGCCAATATCATATTGATAATTACTACAGCTTTGTAGTATAGTTTGATATCTAGCATATTAATGCCTCCCATTTTGTTTTTGTTGCCTAGAATTGCTCTTGATATTCGGGGACTTCTTTGGTTCCATACGAAGCGTAAAATTATTTTTTCTATATCTGTGAAGAATGCTGATGGGATTTTAATAGGTATTGCATTGAATCTGTAGATCAGTTTGGGTAGTATAGACATTTTAATGATATTGAGTCTGCCAATCCACGAGCATGGAATGGATTTCCATCTGTTTACATCCTCTGCTATTTCCTTCCTCAGTGTTTCATAGTTCTCCCTGTAGAGGTCTTTTATGTCCTTGGTTAAGTAAATTCCTAGGTACTTTAATTTCTTTTTTGCTATTGTGAAGGGAATTGAGTCTTTGATTTGGTTCTCAATTAGATTGTTGTTGGCGTATATGAATGCCTGTGATTTCTGTGTATTGATTTTGTATCCTGAGACTTTACTAAATTCATTGATCAGTTCCAGGAGTTTCTTGGTTGAATCCTTGGGGTTTTCTAGATACAATATCATATCATCAGCAAACAGTGAAAGTTTGATCTCTTCTGCCCCTATTTGGATACCTTTGATTCCATTTTCCTGTCTGATTGCTGTAGCCAAGACTTCCAGCACTATGTTGAACAGAAGTGGAGATAGTGGGCAGCCTTGTCTGGTTCCAGTTCTAAGTGGGAATGATTTCAATCTTTCCCCATTCAGTATGATGTTGGCTATGGGTCTGTCATATATGGCTTGTATCATTTTTAGGTATGTCCCTTCGATGCCTATTTTCTTAAGTGTTCGTATCATGAAAGGGTGTTGAATTTTGTCAAAAGCTTTTTCTGCATCTATTGAAAGAATCATATGGTCTTTGTTTTTGCTTCTGTTTATGTGGTGAATTGCATTTATAGATTTACGTATGTTGAACGATCCCTGCATCCCTGTAATGAAGCCCACTTGGTCGTGATGGATTATTTTTTGGTAAGTGTCTGGATTCAGTTAGCTAAGATTTTGTTGAAAATTTTTGCATCTATATTCATTAGGGATATTGGTCTGTAGTTTTCTTTTTTTGTTGCATCCTTTCCTGGTGTTTGTATCAGAGTAATATTCACTTCATAAAAGGTGTCGGGGAGGTTTCTGTTCTTCTCGATGTTGTGGAATAGTTTCTGCAAGATAGGTACTAGTTCTTCTTTGTAAGTATGGTAAAATTCGGGTGTGAAACCATCTGGACGGGGACTTTTCTTTTTAGGGAGATTTTTTAATTGCTGTTTCTATTTCAGCTGTTGAGATTGGTCTGTTCAGGGAATCTATTTCTTCCTGGTTGAGCCTAGGGAGGCTGTGTGTTTCTAGAAATTTGTCCATTTCCTCCACATTTTCCAGTTTGTGTGCATAAAGATTTTTGTAGTATTCATAAATTATATCTTGTATCTCTTTGGGATCAATTATGATATCTCCTTTTTTGTTCCTGATGGAGCTTATTAGAGATTTCTCTTTTCTGCTTTTTGTTAGCTTAGCCAATGGTGTGTCAATTTTGTTTATTTTTTCAAAGAACCAACTTTTTGTTTTATTAATCTCCTGAATAGCTTCCCTGTTTTCAGTTTCGTTTAGTTATGATTTGATCTTGTTGATTTCACTTCTTCTGCTGGGTTTGGGGTTGGTCTGTTCTTTTTCCAGCTCTTTGAGTCGTTTCGTTAGATTGTCTATGCGTGATCTTCTTGTCTTTTGGTTATAGGCATTTATGGAGATAAACTTTCCTCTCAGAGCTGCTTTAGCTGTGTCCCAGAGGATTTGATAACTTGTCTCTCCATTGTCATTTTGGTTGTAGAATTTTTTTATTTCCATCTTGATTTCTTCATTTATGAAGTAATCATTTAGTAGGAGGTTGTTTAATTTCCACGTTTTTGTGTAGAAATGTGAGTTTCTGTTAGGGTTGATTTCTAGTTTTATTCCACTGTGATCTGAGAAGGTACATGGTATGATTTCTATTTTTTTAAATTTCTTGAAATTTACTTTGTGTCCTAGGATATGGTCAGTCTTAGAGAATGTCCCATGAGCTGATGAGAAGAACGTATATTCAGTGGATTTTGGGTAGAATGTCCTGTAGATGTCAGTCAGACCCACTTGTGCCAGAGTTTTGTTTAAGTCCATTATTTCTTTATTAATTTTCTGTTTGGAGGATCTGTCTTGTGCCGTCAGTGGGGTGTTGAAATCTCCGGTGATTATGGAGTTGCTATTAATCCATTTGCTTAGATCCAGTAAGGTTTGCTTTATGAAACTGGGTGCACCTAAGTTGGGTGCATATATATTTAAAATTGTTATCTCTTCTTGTTGAACTGTGCCCTTCACCATTATATAATGACCCTCTTTGTCTTTCACTACTTTTGTTGCTTTAAAAACTAAATCGTCTGAAATTAAAACTGCCATGCCAGCCTTCTTTTGGCTTCCACTTGCCTGGAATACTGATCTCTACCCTTTTACTTTTAGTCTATATGCATCCTTGTAGGTTAGATGTGTTTCCTGAAGACAGCATATACTTGGCCTGTATTTTCTTATCCATTCAGCCAGCCTATGTCTCTTGAGTGGAGAGTTTAAGCCATTCACAAAGGTAGATTATTGTTCATTCTGTTGGGTTGGATGTTGTTGCTTTAATTTCTCTCTTGAGCCATTGTATTATCTGGCCTTTAATCTTTGGGTTTTGGTTGTTTTTATATTCATGAGTTTTTATTATGGTGTTGTGCGCATAACACTGTTTTGAGTACTTCTTGTAGGGCTGGTCTTATCTTGGTGAATTCTCTGAGCCTTTGCTTGTCTGAGAATGTCTTTATTTCTCCTTCATATATGAAGCTTAGTTTTGCAGGGAATAAGATTCTAGGCTGGGCATTGTGTTGTTTCAGAATGGTGAGAATGGGGCCCCAGTCTCTCCTTGCGAAATCAGCAAGTTCCTTTGCTGATTTCTTCCCATGTCGATCAGTTGTTGTTTATTTCCCTTAAGTTTTTGTTTGGTTATTCACACGCCTTGTTTAGTTTCTGTGCTGGTAGGTAGTTGGTGTCTGTGGGTGAGATTCAACCACTCCCTGTATAATGAGTCAGTAGGTGCTGTGAAAAGGCTGTGCAGGATGACCTCCCTGTCAGTAGGTGGCGCTAGCTTGAAGGAACAGGCTACGCTGTTGTTTTTGTGTCCTGTTATCAGCTTTTGTTCCTGTAGGGAGGCACTCTAGTGCCTCAAGTGGTGGGTGGGGCCCTGGGACTTCCAGGTGTGTGCTTTTCTCCCCCTCAGTGAGGGCTGGTCTAGGAGAGAGTCTGGGCAGAGCTGAGTTGGGTAAGCCTGCCCTCAGGCACCACCAATGCTGTTAGCAGGGGTCAAAGTTCTGTTCTCTGCTTCCAGGAAATGCTGTCAGGGAGGGGCTGGAATGGCCCTGCTCAGTCACAAAGTCTGCGTGTGGGGGTGGGGCTGTCTGAGACCCGCAGTCTGCAGCAGGCCTCGCTTCTTTCCACCCTCCCCAACTCCGCAGCTACTCCTGGGCCTCTGGCAGCAGGCCAGACCACAAGCCACCAGGCCTCCCCGGACTGTGATGCCGGTGGGGATGTTCCCTGCGCAGGAACGCCACCTGGGCTGGGCGCACCGCCTCCTTTTGGGAGGAGGGTTGCCCTCTAGGACGCTGATCCGCCCCTGGAGGCACTCACGCCTCAGTAGGCTGTTCACGTGTAACCCTTCTGTGCCCCGGGCAATGCTAGACCTCGGTGCACGGGATCTGGTCTGCAGGTCCGACCTCTGGGTCCCAGAGTTCAAACTGTATCCCCACCAGGGAGAGGAGTTCCAGTCCCAATTCACCCACAGGGAGCCCAAGCTGGGTCTATGTCTCTCAGCCTCTGAGTCAGCACCGTTCTCCTGGGAACACCGTGCCAGTAGCACCTGGGAGGGAGGGCTGGCGGGTAGGGAGCTCACAGTCTGAGTTCCCCTTAGTCAGCTGTAGGGTCCCAAAAGGGAAGGTCCTGTTCCCTGGAGGTGCCTCCAGCTGGTGGCTGAATTGTCTCTCTGGGCAGCTGCGGGTTGGGTCGGCGGAGGGGAGGAGGAGGCAATATGGCGCCTGCCACACAGCTCGGGTCTGTGCACACGGAGGTGCCCCGAGGGATTTGGGAGCCTGGTGCTGCGTCCGCTACAGGCTCACCGCTAGCTGGCGGCGGCCATCTCTGGGCTGGTGTCTGCAGGTCTCTCCACCCGCTGGGGAGCCCACCAGCAGTCCCAGAAGCAGGGGAGGGGAAGCGGCAGATACACCTACCCTTCCCGCTGGTCTGGCTGCTCTGGTGGTCTCAGCTTCCAGTTCTCCTCCGCAGCCTCCTCCCGTGGAGTCTCCCGTGGTCTCAGGTACCGCTCCTTCCAGCCTCGTCCACTGTATGCTCGTCTTCTTGTTTCTTTTTTCTAATTTCTGCTAGAATCCGTCTTTTCTGCAGAGACACTTTGTCTGGCAGTGTTTCTCGTCCGCCATCTTGATCCTCCCCCTCTGATTTACTTTTGTGTTCTTAGTGTCCAGCAAAATGCCTATTATATAGCAGCTGTTCAATCTGATTTTCCTCAATGAAAGAATAAACATGGGTGCTTCCATTATTAACTGGATGACCTGTGCACCTTGCTTTTTATTTCTGCAAGAAGAGGAGACAAAACAAGATATGTTTTGTAATTCTTTCCAATTCTAAAATCCTGATTCCTGATTTCCTATGTTCTATACCCAGTAAGACAATATGCCAGATTTCTGTATGCATCCTGTGATTCAGAATTATTAAATGTATTCATTGGTAAGTTAAAACATGAAAGGTTTTTACGTAGCTTCTGATCTTTCATCCAGGCTACTTCATCTAGGTTTCTTCATCTCTGAAGTGAGGGATTTTGACTCCTGGGCCTCTACAGCCCTTCGTAGATTTAAAACTCTGCATTCTATTGTAGGGGAGGCTAAAAGAACGCCTCTACCCATTGTCGTTCTTAAGTGGGATCTTCAGCTGGATCTAGGAACTAAATTGGCACAAGCAGATTAACAAGAGAAAAGCGTACACATTTTACTAATTTTATACCTATACAGAGATCTTCACAAGAGAGTGATATCCGAGGAAATGACCAAAGCAAGATTCTTTTATAATTTGTCAGATAAAGAACAATAAATTGGTGAAGAAATGACAGCACAGGCTCTCTGGGCTAGAGACTCTAGAGGCAGTAAATTCTAAGAGGGTCACTAGGAGATGTGTGGGAGGTGTGAGGCTAGCGGAAGACAAGGGCTACTTTGAGGAATTTATGTGAGATTCCTCCCAAAGGAATCCTTATGGCTTGCTGTAGGAAAGGCAGATCAGATAGATTTTTCTGCAATTACAGCTTCTCCAATGTTTTCAGCTTGAAAAAATCAATACACCAGGTAGGTGCATTTTGGGGTGGCATGTCCTTAGCTCCTTTACATATACATTGGAAAGAATATTAATAGGAGCTAACTTGGATTTTGTGCCTTTTGTGGGCTTCATACTTTTCCAAGTTATTTATTTGGATCATAAATTTGTTATGAGCTTAACTGTGTTCTCTCCAAATTAGTAGGTTGAAGTCCTAACCCCATGTACCTCAGAATGTGACTGGATTTGGAGATAAGTCCTTGTTTTAATCCTTTTTCTGTTGCTTATATCAGGATACTTGAAATTGGGTAACATATAAAGAAAAGGGATTTGTTATAGTTCTGGAGGCTGAGAAGTCCGAGGTCGAGGAGCCACATCTAGTGAGGGCCTTCTTGCTGGTGGGTACTCTCTGCAGAGTCTGGAGGTAGCACAGGGCATTGCATGGTGAGTGGGCTCCGTGTACTAGCTCAGGTCCCTTTTCCTGTTCTTACAAAGTCATCAGTCCCATTCTCAGGATAACCCATTCATTCATTAACCCATTAATGAAGGCAGAGTCCTCACAACTCAATCACCTCTTAAATGTCCCACCTCTCACTTAATGCTGCCATATTGGGGACTAAATTTTAACATGAGTGCTATAGGGAACAAACATTCAAGCCACAGGAGGCCTTTAAAGAGGCAATTATGTTAAAATAGCGCTATTAGGGTAGATCCTAATCTAATATGACTGGTGTCCTTATAAGAAGAGATTAAGACAGAGTAAGAGAGCAAGAGAGAGAGACCAGACAGGTGCACATGAAAATAACTCTGAGAACACATAAGTGAGACCCCATCTGAAAGCCAGTTAGAGAGGCCATAAAGAAATCAAGGTATTGACACCTTCTGGGTTTCTAGCTACCAGAGCTGTGTGAAAATAAATTTCTGTTGTTTAAACCATCCAATCTATGCCTTTTTGTTATGGCAGCCCTAGTAATCTCATACACCATTTAATACATGTAAAAATCCTATGAATTTGATACTATTTTCTTACAAACATTTACAGGTGAGGACACAGAATTCAGTGAGGAGAGAGGTGGTGCTGTTAGTTCATAGTCCTAACCACTACACGTTAGTTGAAGCAGTGAAAGTAGAAGTGAAGTAAACCAACAAAGCTTGTTGCCTAATAATAATGAACATTTGTTGGACATTTGGCAGGCATAACTGTATGCACTTTGTATGTATAAATTTATTCTTTCTAATAATAATCGTTAGCTATTGCCGAGTAACAAGTTATCACCAAACATGGTTGCTTAAAACAACAAACATTCATTATCTCACAGTTTTTATGGGTCAAGAATCCAGTCACATCTTGGCTGGGTCCCTCTTCCCCGGCACCTCTCACAAAAGCACACTCGGGGTATCAGGTGGGGCTGCAGTGGACGTGGGACTTGACTAAGTCAACACTCACACCGTGGTTGTTGGCAGGAGTTAGGATTT
This sequence comes from Microcebus murinus, assembly GCF_040939455.1. Classification (NCBI taxonomy): domain Eukaryota; kingdom Metazoa; phylum Chordata; class Mammalia; order Primates; family Cheirogaleidae; genus Microcebus; species Microcebus murinus. The sequence continues at coordinate 102,138,197 of NC_134106.1, forward strand.
TGTAGACTAGTGGACTGAGGGCCTCAAGTCCTTGCGGAGTGCTGGTCAGAGGCCTGCCTCAGTTCCTCGCCGTGTGGGCCTCTCCACAGCGCATCTCTGGACACGGAGGCTGGCTTCCATCAGAGCAAGCGAGAGAGAACGGAAAGGCGGAGCAAGACAGAAGTTCCAGTCTTTGTGTCACTCAATCTCAGGAGAGAACAGATAGTCTCTTTCCCTGGTGGGAGAGATTGCCTCCTGTGGGTGAGGTGACAGAGGCATAGAAATGTTGAACAACATCTCCAAAGTCACACAGCCAGTAAGTGGCAGAGACAGGATTCGAACCTAGCTAGTCAATTCCTCGACCGGTGCCCTCCAGCCGCATGCTGCAATGCATCTCTAGTCATAACAGATCAAACGCTATCAGCAAATATTTTCAAAACCTCTTTGGATTAGAAGTGACGGGCCAAATCCAGAGTCACACTGTCCAACTGAAAAATCAGGTATAGCGTTTTGGGACTTAAGGGACCAGCAAACTTTTTTTTTGTAAAGAGCCCCGTAGTAAGTATTTTAAGCATGGGGACCATGTGGTTTCTGTGGCAACCATTCAACTGCTACTGACGCTTGAAAGCTGTCGCAGATATCAGTGAAATGAATGGGTGTGGCTGTGTTCCAATAAAATTTTATTTACAAAAACAGGCAGCAGGCTGGATCTGGCCTGCAGACTACAGTGTGCCAACTCCGGGTCTGAATCACTGTGGGCACAGAGATGTGCCAAGGAATTCTTATTGTAAACGCTGGACTTACTTGCTTTATTGAGACCTCATGAGTCAGTGAACCAAGGAATGGAGCAGGAGCCATTTTACAGCAGTAGAAGCAGAGAAGGGTGCTGTATAATTCCATGGTCCCTGTTCCCCACAAGACACCCTTTGAGTGCATTTAGTCTTTGCCACTCTTTGTACTTGAACGACTTGTTTGAACTTGGGGGAAGGAACCCTGCCCTGCATTTCCCTTTGGGCTTCCATCCTATTGTATTCTGGCTAGTCCTTCCTCTGCCCGATGCTTCACTGTTTTACCCTTCTCAAGGCTCTTGCCTTAGGTCTAGTATTTCCCAGGTTAACAACTTTGCATCACATCCAAGGTTTCTCTTGAAGTTCCCATTATGCTCCCTTAGATGGAAGGATTCAATTTTCCCTGGGAGTTCTACAAACTTGGTAAGTTTCCCAACTTGTGAACAAAAATGCCTATGAACTCTAGGAGACACCCTAGGCAGGGGATTATCATAGGACTTTCCTAAAATTAAGGGCGATCCCTGGATCCTAGTGAGTTCTAATTTTGAAAGATGTCTTTATTGATACAGGCAGGATACAGGAAGCAGTGGTGGAGTGGTTTGCCTCACTAGGGGAGCAGACCCCAAAATGTGAAATTTCACAAAGCCAAAGCCCACCTAGTGACAATATATAGCTTCACAAATGATCCCCACCAGACTTTTAAAATGTAGTCTAAAAAGTTAACTACTTACGTTAGGGTCTTATCAAATAGCAAACCAGTGTTCTATTCTTAGTATGTTTTTTTTTTTTCGTCACTGGAGAAATTTATCTGGTAAGAAAAAAATATTTGCAGCCTCTGCCTCAGTCTCTTATTCCAGTGCTGGTAACGACTTCAATAGCAGTGTGATCAACAGTTTCCTAACTCTTTACCTAGGGCATTGTGAGTCTTTTATACATATTTATCTTATTTTATTTTGTGTCTTGGACCTCTTAATACTTAATAATATAATTTACTTTGATTACACTGCAGATGGGCTTCTCCCAGACGCAATTTAAAAAATTAATGCATTTAATTTTAGTAGAAGTGTGTAACGACATACCAGGTGACTCAGCTAAGAAAGAGAAGGGTTCCTAATTATACTTCTAAATCAAATTGTGCTCTGAGTGCCCTTGTGGGGTTAAGTACACAGAAGTCTAGGACGGTTGAGGATTGCTGACTCAGTTTTCCCAAACTGTAAAATGGGGAGGGTAGGAATATTTGTATTCAAGGCACCCTGAGTTTTCTAAATATTTAAAATTTATATTCACTCCCTTCCTAATGCATAGCTTTTTGGGACGCTTAGCAATGAATGACTACTTTTTTCCCTGTAGGCAGTTTTCTGAATTCCATTCGGCATCACCTGCTGTTTTATTACACATTTTCTCATAATTGCTTTTGTGTAATCAGGGTTTGTGGGATAAGAAAAAAAATGACTAGTCATATCTCAAGGTATAGAATCCAGGGAGCACCTCAGTGTTATTTTAGGATTATTTAAAAATGGATTAACTGCATGCCTTTCTTATTTCTCATAACAATATTTTCTCATTAGGCTGGATTTATTCATCACATTTCTCCTCATGTTGTAGTTTGTGCCATGAGAATGAATTATAGACCTTTTCAGAGAGACTTTTAAAAATGATTAGGTGATGTTTTCTCCCCTGTGCCATTTGTAAGTGTCACAATGATGAAGAAAACAACTTTATAATGATTTTCTGGGTAAGAAACTGAGACATATTTTTGGCAAGGGTGTGGATCATATTTCAAAGGGCAAGATCCAATTGCCAAATTTTGAGGAGGAAACCTTAATTGAGATAAAGCCTTGATGATATATTTTGATGGAAATGGTGTTTTAGAAGCAATTAACTTTGTTGATGAACATGTTTGAAAAACTTTCTGGCCACTTGGTTTGGAACATAGGATCTTTTAATTCTGGAGTTCTAGGCAGGGAAATAAAAGTGAATGGACTTAGAGATGGGCATGAGTTTATTATAAGAGTACTAAAATAACAAAGCATAGAAGTTTTCACTTAAAACCTCAAAGTATGTTGTTGACTACAAAGTGGCCCTGAATAACTGGTTAATACTCTTTTGTAGGGAATTGAAAATGGAAACTGAGATCATATAGAATTTTCTAAATAGAAATCTTAAGAGTGGTAGAAATAGGAATTCAAGAAAGAAGATAATAATGGATTTCAAAAACACTAGAAGTTCACTATGATCCAGAAGAAATGATGGAGGCTGAAAAAGCTATGAAAGCAGGACCCATTAGAGGTTTGTCACCCAGGATACGGTCCACGGACCAGCAACATTGTCATCACCTGAAGCTTGCTAGAAATGCACAGTTTTGGGCCTCACCCAAAGGCTCATCACATTGCCAAATGTGAGGCCAATCACATTTTGACAAGATACTCCAGTGATTTGTGTGCACATTCGGGCTTGGAAAGCATCATATTAACATAAGACACTTAAAAATTTTTCCCTTTACCAACAGTGCTTCAGTAGCAGAGGGTTACATTTCCTTCATTATGTGTGGAACCACACTATTTGATTCTACATTGAATAATGCTTGTATAAGCATAAAAATGAAAATGCTATTTTATAATTTTTAGTTGGTGCATATATAGGCAAACCATGTTACACTTAGGGTTAGAGTTATGGAACAGAATCTAAAAGTCATAAACCTAGACAAGTTAAAATAATAATAATGACATCAAAATGAGGAGTACAGAAGGGTAAGAGAGGTGAGAAAAAGAATAAGTAAAGGGAGTAATTTTCTCATATGTAGTAGCAAGGAGTCAACAGATGCCAAAGTTGAAAATATATGAAAAAGAGTTTATTATATCTCAAGGTATAAAAAGACATGTAAGAATATAGTCAACAAAATGTGGGGTTGAAGCAGGGAGGGAAGGTGAAAGGCAGTGTTAATAAACCAAATTCTTTATCCTTCATGCCCAGGAGTTAATAGGTGCTGTCCAAGGTGGATGAATCATGAAATAAAGGCAGAAGCATGTAGCAAATGTGAATCATATTCTAAAAATCCAGGTGTGTGAGAAATGTCACATTTCTTTCTTTATTTAAAGCCAATTAAATCAAACTACAATCTCTATCCTGCCAATTTGGCAAGAATTACATTATAATTAGGATTAGGGATTGCCCCCCTCACCTACACTCATGTAGTTTAAGATTCTGCAACTTTATAACCTTGAGAAGGTTCCTTTGCTTCTCTGAACCTCAATTTCTTCCCCAGTATGAAGGTGACACCACTGCTGGCCTCACCTAGTTCCCAGAGTTACTGTGAGGATAAAATTCAATTAAGTTTACAGAACAGTTGCAAATAACACCTTAGGGTAGCACTTAACAACAAATAGATTTCAAAATAAAGAGACACAAATGCTACAATGTTTCTGTTCACATGGAGTATAAACTCCCGCAAGCAGAGGCAGGAAGACATGTACAAAAACAAATGCGTCTATCTATGTAGAAGAATTTTGAAAACTGTGAAATATACTACAAGACTTGTGAATAACTACAAGACATTACTAATTTTGCCTAACAGCTTGCGGCAGACTTTATAGCTGTTAAGGAGATAGAAATATATTCTTAGTCGTAGGCCCATGTAGTTTATAATCAGAAGTAAAAACATTTGCTGCAATGCTGGCTAAAAGGAAGAAATGTTCAGGAATGAATTCCTCCTGAGGGGTAAAGGGGAGAAATGTGTTGGTCACATATTAAAAATCCATGTGTTGACTTCTGGTTTCTGGTCCTTTGTGTAAGAAAGGGTGTTGGAGTCGAGGGCTGGGTGGGGGAGGGATGAATGGGTGGAGTACGGAGCATTTTTAGGGCAGTGAAACTATTTGGGATAATACTACAATGGTGGATGCATGTCATTGTACGTTTGTAAAAAACCCATGCAGTGTACAACACCAAGAGTGAACCCTATAAACTATGTGCTTTGGGTAATAAGGATGTGTTAATCCTTTGGGCTCACCAATTATAATGTACATACCATTCTTTTGGGGATGTTGGTAGTGGGTAGGGTGTGTGTGCAGGGACAGAGGGAACTCTCTGTACTTTTGTTCACTTTTGCTATGAACCTAAAACTTGCTTTAAAAAATTAAAGTTTATTAATTATAAAGAATTCATCTGTTGCAAAATTGTCCTCCATTGTATTCGGTTCAGAATTAGTTTTTTCTTTCTTTCCACTTAGAGAAAAGACTCATAATCTTGAAATTTCATTCTTTTTCACCCACCAAAAGAAACAGACTTTATTAAAAAAAAGGACTGATCCTGTTAGGATTTTAACATTTCCTTTAGTATCAACTGAACCTTTTTTTTTTTTTTTTTTTTTTTTACCATGTGTCAGGCCTGTACTTGTCTTTATGAGCTTTTAACTCATTGGATTTTGCTCAGAGATGGGACCTGGAGTACAAGACAGAACAACTGGAAAAGCAAGGTAGGGCTGGACAGTGGAGCACCGTGTGTGCATGTTTAGCAATGTTCACTTTATTTCTCTGGCATTGAGGATCTGCAAGAGCTTTTGGAGATGGGCAAGCATAATAGTTAGGAAAGATGCAAAATTCCAGCTCAAATCATACCGTGAGAATAGTGGCTTAAAGGTTATGGGTTTTGATTTCTCCCTCATTTTACACTTCCAGGTGGGCAGCTTGTTCTATGAGATCATTTGGGAAGTCATTCCTTTTTCATTCCCTGAGCATTGCCTTCTGCCTGCTCAAGCTATATCTCAAGCTATAACCCAGGTTCCAGCCAAGAATAAGAGGAAAGAGAATGTGGGAAAGTGTGTCAGTTGTCTGAAAACCTTGGTGCAGAAGGGACACATGTTGCTGCTACTCACTTCCCTTCAACAACAAGGTAGTCTTACAGCCACAGCTAACTGCAACCTGCCTAGATAGCCAATACCTGGCCATAACTTTATCATGAGAGATGATTTTGGTGGCTATCTAGTCATATTTACCACAATAGAGAAATAATCAGATACATGTTTTAGAAAGAATATTCTGATTTTTGTGTGTGTGTTTTCTAGCACAGAGCTGTCTAAGTGGTAGACTTTCCATCAAAAATTGTTGACTCATTGATTTATTAATAGATTGATACTCCCAGTGTGAAGCTTGAGGGCCATCTCATTTACTTATGGTGGCATGTAAAGATTCACCTGTGGTACCAGCCCCAAAATGTCTTCTTCCACACAATTTAGGGAAGAGTGGTTGCTGAAGGTCTATTCTACTCTGTTAGAATCATGTCTGGGAAGACTACAGCCCTTATAAGACAAAAGGGAATGCCACAAGACCCAAAATCAGGAGATTTGAAATGACCCAGTGTGCCATTCTGCCTTGCCAGGAAAGGGCTGACAACAGTTGTTATAGTGCATTTATACGTCCACAGTTTGTAGAGAGGGATTTTATGTGGAAGTCAAAATGAGTCTTTAATTAATCATTTGTTTTGCCCCTTTCTTATTTCCAATGGTGAATCAAAGGTAGTGGTGGTGAGAGAAGCCTGCTCTCATGTGGTGGAGTATTGTATCATTGCTATTGTTTAGAACAGCCATCCCTTGGTAATAATACAAAGCAGACTCACTTTTTTGTCAATTTTTTAATTATTGTTTTAGGATTCTCTACAGATAAGGCACCACCTTATTGCTTGCATGAGGGTGATCTGACTCCCATTCCCCATGCCATTAATTTCCTTCCTTCCTTTCTCTTTCTCCTTCTCCTTCCTTTACAATTAAACTCTTCAAAACATTTATCCATTATCACTCTCTCCCACGTCTCTCTTCTCATTCTCTCCTAAAGCCCCTTTCGTCAGAATTTTGCTGTAACCACTTCATCAGATTAGCTCTTGTACAGGCCACCCATGACCTCGAAATTGCCAGATCCAGTTGTTGATTCTCAGTTCTTAGTCGGGTCTTACTTGACATATCAGCAGCATTTGTCAAATTTATTATACATGTTCACTTCCTCCTCCTGGGAACTCTTGCTTCCCTTGGTTTCCAGGGCACCATCCTCCCCGGGTTTTCCTCCTACCTGATCTCTCCCTTTTCCTTTTCTCTGCTTTTTGATTTCCTACTGTTGGAGGGGTCCCAGGGCTGAGTCCTTTGTCCTCTTCTTTTCTCCATCCAAGCTCACTGCCTGAGTGATCACATCTAGTCTCAGTGGTTTAATTATCACAAATAAACTGGTGACTCCTCAGTTTATATCTCTTACCCAGACTTGTCCATTCTATTTCAGAGTCAGGCATCCAAACTCCCCCTCTTGCATTGAGACATCTCAAATGTTATGTGTCCCTACCTGACTCCTCTTCTCCCTCTGCAATTCCATTGGCAGTCTTCCCATCTGCGTTAATGGTATCTCTAGTTGCTCATGCCAATAATATAAAGCATCATCTGCAACTCGTTTTTTTTTTTTTTTTTCATACTCCTATCCAGCTGGTCAGGAAATTCTGTAGGCTTTGTTTCACAATGTATCAAGACACAACAATTCTTACTACCTACACTGCCATTCCCAAGGCCCAAATCAACATCATCTTTCACCTGTCTCAGCAGGCTCCTAAATGGTCTCTCAGACCTTACTCATTTCTCCTACCTCCTGTCTGTCCTCAACACAGAAGTGAGGATGAGGATATCAGACCTTATCAATTGTCTGCTCAGAACTTTCCCCCATCTTCCCTTTTTACTCAACAGACTCGCCCAAGCCCTGAGCCCTACAACCTGCACCTCCCCCACAGCCTTTCTGGTCTCCTTTCTCAAGTCATTCTCCCTCTGTCACCAACTCAGCCACACTCACCTCCTGCAGTCCCTGACATGCTCCAGGCTCACGTCTGGCTCAGGGCATCTGCACTCTCTGTTCTTGTCCACATCAAGTATCTTCCTCCAGATATCTGCAAGACGCGCTCCTTCAGCTTTGCAAGACTCTGCTCAGACACCCTTCCGGTGGAGCCTTTTATTACGAAGCTCATGAAACTGCAGCACTTCCCGGCGTTTCCCATCCTCCTTGCTCTTTTTTACATCCATAGCACTTAACCACCTTTTAAGGTACTAGACTTATTCTTTAGGTGATCATATTTTTTCCTTTATTTTATTAATGTTGTAAATAACATCCATTGATTTTTGAATATATACAAAGTTAAAAAAAGGAAAAAATGCCACTGTTTTTTTCTTTCCCAAGTGTAGACTTATCTTAATTCTGGAGGATTTAATGGCATGCACGTAAAGTACCATATACTTGATAATCTTTTACGTCATTGACAATCTTTCCCTCACTGGTGTATGAGCTCTGTGAGGGCAGGGGTGCTTGACTCTGTATCCCCAGTGTCTGGACAACGCCTGGTATATTGTGGAAGCTCTGGAAATATTTGTTGAATGAATGAATGATGTTCTTTCCTCCTGTGGCTTAGGTAGTTCATCTGCTTTCCCATTCCTTGCTTTACTCCAACTCTTTCCCTGCAACTATGACCTTCGGCAAGTTTTCTCTCCAGTTTAATACTTCCTACTCACCAACCATTCATCCTTCCATCTCTACAGTGAATATCTACTGAGCACATTCTTTGTGCCCCAAACTGTGCTAAAAATTGAAAGTGAGTAAGAAACAGTTTCTTTTCTCAAACTCGCTTACTTGTGGATGCCCACAGATGTCTTGGAATTAGCCTTGACTCCTAATAAGTTTGCCTGTCAGATAATGAACTGAATCCACCATTTCCTTTTAACTTTCTTGGAGCTGTTGTCACTAATTGGGTGTGCGACAGCTCTTGGCTGGGCGGGGGAAAAGGGCTGAGAACCATTTGTTATAATAATGATGCGTCTTCAGAAAATGCACGATCTGCTGGTTTGGAGGCACACACTTATCATCTGCTAACCTTGGTCTGGATGGGTAAGATGACAAGGGCCCCCCTGCTTTGCTTAGGCCGGGTAGTCACAAGTGTGGCCCTGCTGGATGTGGAGCTTTTGGGGAACAACATGAAGAAGCTCTTGTTTATCTCAAGAAGACAGCACTGTGCCCTAAGCCCCTGGTGTCCCTGCTAGCTGAGGACCCTTTGCCTCACGACTCAGCTTATTGGTCCTCTCTTCTCACCTGCCCAGCTCTGATTGGTCCCTGGCGTCCCAGGGGCCTGCAGTATGTGAACTGGAATGGGGAGCTTCCTGCAGGGCCAATCAGCCTTCTACCCTTCTACTACTTCTATTGAACCTTCAACATTCAAAGATCATCTCTTCATTTCTAGGGGAGGGATTGCTGGCTTTGGGACAAAACAAGCCTAAGATTCCATCCTGGCTATGTCCTCTGCTAGCTGTTTGGCCTTGAGTTTGCCTACTTTGAGCCTCAGTTTCTCCACCTGTAAAATGGTGATAATGATAACTGCTTTACTGGATTGCTGAGAGGATTGAATGATCTAATCCTTGCCAAGCATGTACTTCAGGGACTGACATATCATAGTTATAAATGAAAAGATGGTTATTCATATTATGTAAGGAGTTACTATTATTTTATTTATATAAAAAGTTAATTGTTTTTGTTGTCTAGTTGTCAATTACTTTTGGAGGGTGTCTCAGAGGCACAAGTTTTGAAAATATTATCATTGGCACAAAACAAAACAGAAAAAGAACAAACCACGTCAATAGGCTCCCAGGCTGATGCTGATTTCCAGTCACTGTGGCTGTGGAAAGGAGAGAAAAGGGCCAGAGGAGCCCGTTTTTCTTGTGGTCCCAGAGCATTTGACATGCTTCAAATAGCCTCCTGTGATGGGAGAGCAGAAGGCCACCCCCGTCAGGGTGGGGAGCTTCTTTCCGCTAGCAAAGGAAAGGCACGTGCTTCCTGGCCCTGTTCTGCTCACACTACCTTTGTACTCCCAGACACCTTCGGCGGCTTTGCACTGTGAGGGACGGGTTCTGGGCACCTGCTCTGTGTATAATGCCAGCTCCCAAAATGGGCCCAGGTATCTGATTGGAGGCCAGTCCCTGCAAAAGCAGCTTGCTTTTTTTTTTTTTTTTTTTCATGGTTAAGCTCAATGTCTGGAGTTGAGCAAGAGGATCACGACTTTTATAGCAGAAGAAGCAAGTCCACCCTCATGGTGCTTTCCCACAGCCCAGCGGGGCAGTGCCTCGTAATCCTATGCCCTGGCCTCAAGGTCAAGGAGGAGAAGGATTTTGTGGACTGAGTCATCCCTTCCTCTCGCCAATTCCCCATACCTCTCCTTCTCTTCAGTCACAAGGATCTTCCATTTTAGTTTGCAGCAATGTTGGCTTTGAAATGATATAGTGATTTGCCAGAAACTTAGCTATTCCTTTCAGAATTTCTTTTTATTGTTCTACCTACCCTAAAAAAATCATTAAAGGCAATGTGATATAATAGAATGCTTTGTATAGTAACACGCTTTGGCATTGCCTGAAATCTCAGCTCTATTGCTTTCTGCCTGTGTGTCCTTGGGCAAGATACTCAGTGTCTCAGATCCGGTGTTCCCTGTGCACAACAAGGGGGGGTAATGTGCACCTTCAGGGTTATCTAAGACTTAAATAAGATGGGTAATGAAATACCTCAATAACTATTGCTTGTTCTTTGGTATTTCTCTATGGCTTTCTGTAAAACCAAACTCCTTAGGAGAGGAGGGAACACACATAGGTTAGAATAATGACAGTGAGCTGTGCGTGCAGACCGAGACAGGGATTATATTAGTGTGCTGGGGCTCCCCTAACAAAGCACTGCAAACTGGGTGGCTTAAAACAACAGAAATGTATACAGTTTTGGAGGCTAGAAGTCCAAGATCAAGGTGTTAGTAGGGCCTTGTTGTCTCTCGTGGCTCTAGCTTCTTCTAGCTTCTGATGTTTGCTGGTAATTCTTGGGGTTCCTTAGCTTGTAGATACTTCTTTCCTTGTCTCTTCCAGCTCCTGGAATTTGCTGACAATTCTTAGGGTTCCTCGGCTGGTGGATGTATTACTGCAGTCACATGGCTGTCTTCTCCCTGTGTCTTCACTTCGTCTTCCCTCTGCGCATGTCTGTCTCTGTGGCCAAATTTCCCCTTTCTATAAGGACACCAATCATACTGCATCAGGACCCACCTGAATGCCATCACCTGCAAATGACATCAATCACCTGCAAAGACACTATTTCCAAACAGAGTCACATTTATAGGTGCTGGGCATTAAGATTTCAACATATTTTTGAGACAACACAACTCATAATAGGCATTAATACTTCATTATATTTTATTTTATTTTTTGTTTTGTTTTCAGAGCAATGCAATCTTTTTTTGTTGTTGTGTACTCTTTTGTCTTTGGCAATAGTTCTTGTTCCTCTTGAGAAAAGAGAATTCACCCCTTAATTAGGCTATTCTACTCCTATTGGATAGAATCTATCATCTGTCTGTCTGTCTATCTATCTAATCTACCACCTCTTGTATCTAAACATAACTTTCTTTTTTACTTTGAACTTTCGTTTTCTTCGCTGGTGATAGAAATATGTGTGGACTCCATGAAAGATTAACATGTGTTAGACTCTTTGCGTATTGGATGGTATAAAGACACTGGAAGTAGTAATGATAGTTAATTTCATGGGAGAAAAAATATACTTTCCTTAAATAGTGAAAGATTCTTTTCATTTAAAATACTTGTTTCCTGGTGAAAGAAACAGCTCTATCCATTGAAACAATGTCATTTGTGAGGAAACAAACGTTTAGTAACCTTCTTGAGCCAGACAATAACATTGGTATATACACAGCAAATCATTTCAATTTACCAACTGTTCCGAAATTATCTGACCAAGCAGAAAGCATTAATCCAAGTCCTGTTAGAAATGGACATTGAAATAGGGTCACGCACCTTGGAGAGGATGAGGAAGGATCATCTTCTCCGTGATTTTGAGTGGCTCCGTTTATCATTGTTCAGTGTTTTTCCTCCTCTTATTTGTAACTAATGGCATACCGCAGTTCAGGTCTGCTGGTCTTAATCTACAAACTAGGCCATTAGCAGCATCCGTCTGCATCATGGCATACCAATTAAAATTAGGAGATTAAAGAGTAATGTTCCTTGCCTGAGACCAGTTTGCATACCAATGACAATTTCCTCAGCTATTGAATGAAGAAAAACTTAAATGGCAATGAACTTGATATCATTAAATTTAGGAGACTTTAAATGGGGGAGAGGAGAAGGAGACAAAGGGTCAATTTTCTAGGGGACCATGAACTAAAAAAACAGAAATATTTTGATACTTGTTTTACTATTTACTATCTATTTATTTTTACTTCCAACAAATACTGAAATCCCATCTAAATTACAAGTGGGTCTGGCTGAGGGAAAGAATATTGAATTCCATATTTCTCCATTCCAAAAAGAGTTTCAGAGTTCCAGTTTTTCTGTCTGTGAAACAAGGAAAGGATGCCTAGCCCTGGATTACAGCAAAGGGTAGGGAGATGGTACACTCAGTGAGATAAGTTCAGGACTCAATCTTAGAATTTTTAAGAAGATGTCTAAAGATGGGTTCAGAAATAAGAAATGGAAATTCACTCAATTTAGCTTAAAAATAGAAAATTTATTGTAGGCTTAACCCATATCAATCTATGGCCCTCATGTGCTGTATTTCAGCACCTGGTCATTTTTATACCAGTTAGTCCAGCATTCAAAATATATTATTATAGGCTGGGTACAGTAGCTCACGCCTGTAATCCTAGCATTCTGGGAGGCCAAAGTGGGAAGATCACTTGAGCTCAGGAGTTCAAGATCAGACTGAGCAAGAGTGAGACCCCATCTCTACTAAAAACAGAAAAAATTAGCTGGGCATGGTGGCATGCATCTGTAATTACTAACTACCTGGGAGGCTGAGGCAGGAAGATTGCTCGAGCCAGGGAGTTTGAGGTTGCAGTGAGCTAGATGACACCACCGCACTCCAGCTGGGGTGACAGAATGAGAAAGTCTGCCTCAAAAAAAATATTTTATTTCCTTAGTGCTTCCTTGCAAGAAGAATCTAGACCTATACCTCTCATGTCAGAGTAGAGCTGACAAAGACTCTTTCCTTGACCAAACCTTGGTCAAGCTCCTCTGAGCCCTCTTCTCAACTAGGCCTGGACTATTGCACTTAGTGTCTATCTTTCCTTTACACAATTTTAGCAAAAAATCCTAAGTCAGTTTAGACAGAATCCTCCACCTTGATACCTGATCAACCTTGTTATTTGATCAAATTCCTCTTCCCCCATGATTCTTCAGGGGATGTGTGATCACTCTGATCTGCCTACAGCAAGAATCTTGTTAAGTCTGTTGTTTGACCAGAATCCCCCTATTCCTGATGTTTTCTCTTAGTAATTTTCCAACCACCTATCCTTTACTCCTTGTCTGTCAGTCCTGACTTTTACTTGTTGTATTTGGAATTGAGCCCATATCTATACTGAGATCTTTTGCCCCTTATTGCAATAGTTCCTAATAAAAATCTGTTTTTACCACTTTATCTACTGTCTGATTTGTTTTTTCTTTAACAGAAGCCATTTGCACAATACCTTACAAGGTTTTATCCAAAAGTACCCTTTACATTTAATCAACAAATAAACCCTAAACGTTTTGATTATCTCAGGGCAAATTTTCAATTCCTGTGGGACACTCCCTGACTGTTCATCTTTCTCTCGCCTCTAGATTTTGATTAGAATACTAAGTCCTATTGATTTGGACTCAATGACTTTCAGTTGTAGGAAAGAGAAAACACTGTGGCTATTTTTAGCCAAAAGAGATTTAATGTGAGGATGTAAATGCTTACAAAATCTTTGGAAGGCTCTGTCTCAGCTGTGGCCAGGCCCACAGGGATAGCCCCAGAAGCAGCCCACTAGTCTGGCCTTCCACGGAAGCTTCCCCTCTGCCATGGGGGATGAGGAGGCTGTCATTGGCGCTGTGGTCCTCTGGAGCACACCACCGTGGCTGTGATCCAGGGCCAGCGTCCTGTCTTTGGCAACCCCTCTCATGTGAGGGGAGAGGCTGGGCATCAAATGCTGCTATGGTAAACCCCGGTATTCTCCGTGGGAAGACCAAAGTAGCAGGAACATTTCCACCTCATGCTCACCTTCTAAAACCTTATGTGAATGTTTCTAATTAGTGGAATCTTGTTTGTATTCGGAAGTCTCTCTTCAAGGAATTCTGAGAAATGTAGCTTTTAGCTTTAGATAGTGTAAGAAGGAAACAGAAAGGGATGACAGATGAGCTGATCCACTGTAATTGGCAACACGCCCAGGTCAGACATTAGAATTTACTGCTGCTTCTCACTTGGGTCCTGAGCAGGCCACATTCTCTGCAAGCGGAAGCCTTGTGTCCCATGGCACCCCGTCTCCCAGCTGCTACTGGTTAGGCATGGAGGAAATCGACCCAAAGCCAGTGAATCCATTCGTTCACCAGTAGATAATCAGACTCTTTTTCTTGGGAATTTGAACTAAGACATATAGCAGGAGGTTTGACTAAGAGGATCTAATCTCCGATATCAGAGCCTGGGGTCCCCATCCTGGGCCATGCATAATATGAGTTAACAGAGAAATTTAGAAAGAGAAACAAGGATAACACAGCCTATAAACAGAGATAGAAATAGGCCCCTGAGAAACAGAGAGAGAAGACTCAGTTTCTGAATTTACAATTTTCAGAGAGGTCCCACTAAGTTTAACTTCCGGCCTTTGGATGCCAAGAGAATTTCTACGGTATCGTTGTAATAACACCCCCACTGTTTTTTCTGAGATAGTTTGAGTGGGTTCTGTTCTTTACAATAGAAAGTTGAGTAGAGTAAAAATTTACAACTTTTGGATGATATTTGTTTAAATGTTAGCATTGTGTTGGGGAAAAAATGCTCACATGTATTATTTTCATTATGCAAATTGTCCAGCTTCTCTCTCTACCCCCAAAGAGAAAAAAGATTATTGTGGGCTGAGAGAAATAGTTGGGCAATCTACATTAACATACATATGTATACATATTCCAACAATAATGAAATATTATATGTTCATACACACACATATATCTCAGTATTCTCTTGCATGTACCTTGAAGATAATAAGGATATTTTGGAAGTATCCCCTTCCCTCCCCTTTATCTGTGGAACATTGATTTCACATTGCTTTGGTGACAGGCGGTGGGGAGCATTTGTCTAGAAGGTGTTTTGTGGTCTGTCCACAATGATGTAGACTGTTCTACAAGAGATACCTAGTTCAAATGTCTAAACTGGCTTTATCCATAAAAATGATTAAGTTCTATAATAATGGTGAAAACAAAATTTTCAGTAGGAGTTAATTGTTGCTTGGGTAGGTATAAATGTCAGTGACTGGAACAGATGAGCATATCCTCTTAAGATAAATGCTTGCACGAACAATGAATGAGCACATCTAAAAGCCATTTCATGGGGAATTTTTTCCATTGACTCATTGCCTGGTTTTAACTACATGCAAAAAACACTTTAACCTTGCACTTTGCAAATAGTCATTGGGAATGGTTCATTGTCCTTCACTTGGCAGAGAGACAATGTGCTTTAAAGTACAAAAACCTGATTCTTTTTTTCCTCTGTGTGAAGCACACTGTATTTAAAAAAAATTTAAACCTTCTTTTGTCTTCAGGGCAAATAACATACTTAGGTCCATCTGTGGTGTCAATTGCAGATAAATGTCTGCAGGGAGAAGGCCTTTCAGAGTTTTTGGAAGGCTAAAGGTAGAGATACTGTTAGCTCACTGGTTGAAGATGTGGCCTTTCCCAATGGTGGATGCTGTTGGATTTGGTTCAATAACTGGGACAGCACAGAGTTTATAAAGAATCACTTATGTGGATATTTAGGTTTTTGAAATGACAATGGAAAAAGTATAGCAAGGTGTTCATTTTGTATTTTTATTATTTTTTAACACAGATAATGCCGTGGGCAGCTGAATTCCCAGGGGGAAGAAAAAGCCCATGCTGTATGCACTCTGTGTAGCCCCTTCCTTCCACGAAGATTAGTATCTGATGTTGTGGTAGATTGATTATAAATGTGTTTGAACTATGCTTTAATCATTTTGATAGGTATGTTAATTTTTTTTGAATGGGGTTTTTGGTTGAACTGCATAAGCCTCCAGATTTATAATATTAATAGCAAAATCTACGAGGACCATAATGCTTTCATTGTTTCATTTCTTTTTTATTAGCCAAGTCCATGGCAGAAAAAAAGAAGTCTCAGTTGGTATTTTGAAGATGATTTAATGATAGACCTGCTTATAGATGTGTGGACAGGGTTAAGGAATTGAGGCACTTTACGATTAACAGAGGAAAGCAGTTGTGTGCTAGGTGTGAAGGTCCAGGCTGGAGTTCCCACATCCTTGACTGGCTACAGAGCAAACCCCGGGTTGGTCTCCACGCTGTTGGGCCTGGAGCCTGACAAGACCTTCGGGTAGTATTTAGGGAAAAAGCTGGAATCCAGAGCCAGGAGAAAGTCCAAACCAATGAGACAGTCTGAAGGGAATTAGAAGAGAACCAAAATAAAGTAGGTCACAAAGGGATGGAATTTGAACATTTTATTACACTTTGAAGGTGGAAAAATTTTTCCAGGAAAATTTTCTTAGCCCTTGTAGAATAGAAATAGTAAATGTTTATAAGATACCTCAGATTGTCCTGTTGTCATGGAAAGAATCAAACAAGTTTCTAATGAAGTGATTTCAGTTAATCAAGCCAATGGTAAACAATTTGGTTGAGCAGAACGTCTCATGCCTGTCTTTGCAGTGTCCTGACTATGTCACTTAGCCCTATAATGCCTTGTTCTAGGCCCATTTTGATGGCCTACCTCTATTCTCCAGTTCTTGTTTCTCATTTAAAATAAATATAGATTAAGGAAGGTACTCAAAGTCTTTGTCTTTTTCACCTGAGAGGCTGGGTATTTATCTAAAAGTAGAAAGAGGTGGTAGATACTAAAGCTATTTGCTATTACTATAAAAACAAACCCTTGGATCTCTGGGTTGAACACTTTATAAGTTCACTTCTTTCTCCCATTATGTCTAATGCAGGTAGGGTGGGTCTCCTTTGTCTTAAGCTATACCTTCTGGAACACATAGCCACTGGTGTAACCACAGAAAGATATGAGCTATCACGTGAGATGCTTTTAAGGGCCAGGCAGGGAAAATTTTTATATCATTCCCCTTCCCATTCCACTGGCTAGAATTCAGTCAAAAAACCCCAATTCAGCTGCAAACGAGTTGGAAAAGGCAATTTTGGGGGTGTTCTGGGGGAGAAAACAGTACATCACTGCCGTAATGATGGCCAGAAAAGGCTCAGGAATCTGGGAAAAACGCAGGAAGAAGACTTCCCTCTTGGAAAACAGCCTTGTGTGTGGTTTCAGCATCTTTGGTAAGTCATGATCCATTGAGGGAGGTCCTTTGAAGTCAGGGGTTAAAGAAGGGAAATTAGCAGTTCAAATAATTTAGGTTTAATATAACAGGAACTGTTATAGAACTATGCGGCTGGCTAAGGACTAAAATGAAGAACAGCCACGTTGCTGACAGTGTACCTTATTTGGAAACTAACTCATACACAAAAGAGAGAAGTATATGAAATATTATTTTCAAGAATGCCAAGCTGGATAGTTAGAATCTATAGTTAGATGGTGATTTCTATGGCTATGTCAGGAAAATAGAGAAGCAGCTAGATTCATTGGAATAAAAGATGATGAGATTGATTTCTCATCATGTTGACATGAATTCCAGGCTAATCTTTCCAAAGGATGTTTGGAAATGTATGTGGGAAGCCACATCAATGGTCCTTTGAAGCATGGAAGCAAATGAACACCATAGAGGCAACGGATGCAGATGGAAGCATAACTATAGAGGAAGAAAGAGAAAAATCTAGAACTGAGTTTTGGGGACTATTCTTGGGCAATGTAAAAATACATATGACATTACCTTAGGTTCTGCTGATAGGAAAAATCAGAAGAAAAAGTGGCAATGGTTTCAATAAATTAAGATTTTAAAAGTTTATTTGTTCATCCTTCTTGCTATTTTTAATCCTTGCTTTTAGTGATATTTCTTTTTTCACATTTGGGATACATGATATGTGATAAATGTTCCTTTTTCAGGGTAAAGAACTGGTATTTAATTTATGAAATAATTTGATATATTCAATAAAGTAAAACAATGATTTGCCTTATTCTTTTACCCTAATGCAAATGCTCCTTGTATAGGGCTTCAATATAAAATCTATATCTTTGTGTAAACATCTATATACATCTATGGAAATCTAGTATTAAGGAAATTACATTTCTCACCCTTATTCAATGTGCTATTAAAGAAACTAATTTTACTTACTGGGTCCTTTATAATTGGTCCTTTATATCATCATTTTATTAAAAATAATTGGATGAGCTATGATAATGAAGCAAGGTTGTGAAATGTATTTCCTGCCTGCAGTTGTTCATTAGCTTGCATGCCTCTAACCTGTTTTGAAGGCAGATTAACAACAATTAACAACCCCAAAGGAAAAGTTGAATAATTAATAGTGAATTTACACAGATGGCATTACAGCTAAAATGTGTGCAGTAGGAAGCAGAAGGGACTGGTACTCAAGAGAAAATAATTTTGGGACATTTTCTTTCTCTTGGTATACTGTATAACTGCAAGGCTCTCCTGGTAGGCTTTGAAGAAATCCTCTTAGTTTAAAACCTGTGATAGGAACGCCCAAGTGGGCTTCTTTAACTGCAGACTCTGAACTCTATCTCCTGGGTTTTCTATAGAAAAATATCAGTGAGGATTTCATAGAAAAGGAAGATTAGAGAGAAATATTTTCTGATACAAGTTGTTTTAAGAGAATGTAGAAAAACTGGGCTCAGAATGAGGAAGCCCAACCTCTTATCGTTCTCACAAACTTGAAAAGTTTCCTAAGATACCTGAAGCATGAATAAAATATCTATATTTTTGCTTGTCAGTCATTATTTAGTAATGAAAGCAGCTGTATTCAAATGTGTCATGACAGTTATTAGCTGAAAAATTCTGAGAGCTTTTCACGTGCATGTGTTTGTGTGCATGTGTGCACGTTTGTGTGTAAAGAGTTGCAAAGACTCTGGGATTTAGACACCATTATTACCCTAAAAATTATCAAAAAGATATTTTGGTTACTTTACTTATTAGTAAACGCAATATAGTCTCTACTTTTGACTCATTGCGTACCCAGCATACAACAGAGAGGAATAAGCAAAGCTCAGGTAATATGTATGGAAACATAAAATGTAATGTGTACAGAATATTATGGTATTATTTGCCTTTTTATTTAACAGGTACTTAACAAACTCTGCGTGTGACTTGAGCTCTAATTCTTAAGCCCAAAACTTACACAAACATTGTGGTTAATTGACCATGAAAGCGAAGAGGATTAAAAATATTTTAAGCCATTTTTAAGAGCGTGCTTGGAAATGTCTTCCAGTATTAAGTTAAAAGCGGCTACAGTATCTGTATTTGGGCCTTTAGGTTAAAACAATTTAGATTTTTTTTACTTCCTTTTCTTCCTTTTTCTTTCTGGTCCTGGAAATATATGGGAAGTTGACAGAGAAACCCTTTAGCCTCCTCTAAATGTGACAGAATTCTTGTCTCAGTTGATTAGAAAACTGAGCCATGCTAATGATGGGGGCAATATTGGCATAAGTGATTTTTGTACAAGACCCCTGACTTTAGTACAAGTCTCAGGGTAGAGAAATGTTTACTTTTGTGGAAGCTGGTTTCAAAGTATCTTTAGGAAAAGAAGGAGAAGGAAGGATGTCTAGACAGATCAAGAAGGCCATCTGGATCAGGCAGAACATGCAGAGAGAGACTTTGGGGGTTTGGATCTCACGCATGTTGCGGAGGGAACTGGCATCTGGTTTCAGAAGTACCCAAAGAATCAGAGATACACAGCTAGGAAAAGCCACATGTGTGTGGATATTGCGTATTATCATAGAATTATCATAGAATTTAGGAAGGCTTTGGAGAACATCCAAGCTTGTATTATTACTGTACAGATAAGAAAACTGATGATAAGTTCAGAGTTTGGGCTAGAACTCAGATCTACTGGCAGATTTCACTTTGCAATGTAGAATTAGGGTTAAGCGAGTAAAATATTCAATAAAGTGTTTCTGCATATGCTGCACCTGATTGAGAGGAGCCATTATGCTCTAATTAAATCCAATTGAGGACAGATAAACTCAGGGAATTTTAGCATTTGAAAACCGTATATGTGAGAGTTCAAATGATAACAAGATTTCTAGAGAACAAGAGGCCATCTAAAAATGAGGAGTCACCAGATGTCTGAACTTCCTATATTGTTCAAATTCAAGCTGATGCTTGAGTGCTGGAGCCAGGCAGAGATTGTGGGAGTTCTGGATGAAAGTGGGTGTGGAGCCAGCCTTGCTGGCCGCCAGCCTGCAGAATGATGGGCCAGGAATTTAACATCCTTGAGAGATGCTGAGTTTTAGAGCCCTTGCAGACAGGATATGCTAAAGCATCTTGCTGAAGATTTTGATCTGAGCAGTGGAAATTAAGTATGAGGCAACTGGGTGGAAACAGAACAAGAAAAGCTAGATAGAAGATTATGGACTAATATTCTAGACACTTTGAAAGGAGAGCCTGATGCCACCCTGGGTGGTGGGGAGGGAAATCTCAAGGGTGTTAAGCCTGTTTGGACCTCATTGCCTGGGATGGTTTCAGGGGAAACTGAGTCACAAGATAGAGGAATATGGCAGGAAAGAGGTGTTATAAGGTTTGCTTTGTTGCCTGCCTTGGAAAAGTGTCCTCTGGTCCACTGTGTAGGTGTGGGGTCAAGGTAGTTAGAATAAAAGATGGTCACAGGGGAAGAATAAAAGATGGTCACAGGGGTTAGAATAAAAGATGGTCACAGGGAAGAGCTGTTGACTGTGCCTTTTTCATTCAGATAATAAATATTTATGAGCACCAATGTTGTTCCAGGCACTGGCAGAGAGGGTCCTTGTGTTTATAGTTCTTATCATATTTAGGAAAATGCAATAAGCAAGTAGAGACATGAATAAGCATAAGTACAGATGTTCTGGGAAAGAAACAAATAATGGATATCACAGGATGGAGATTTTTAAAAGTAAATGGTTTATGAAGGCCTCTCTGATAGGCTGGTGTTTCATCTGATGAGGGGGATTCATCCATTGTAGGAGCTGATGAAAAGCATCCAGGGGTAGGAAAGAGAAATAAAAAATAACTGAGGAGGGACGATTTCAGTGTGTTCTAAGACCTGCCAAATGACCATGTGACTGGAGAGCCATTGCCATGGGGGGGGGGGGGCGGAGAATAGCGTGAAGTGAGTTTGGAGCGACAGACAGGGAGGAGCTGACTCTGGGTTTTGGTAAGCGTGGTAGCCTCCAGAATGTCCCCCAATGCCACGCTGTGTGGTCCTTGTGCACGCTGCACCAGGGTTGGTTCTTGTGACTGGTAGAGTATGGCAGAAATGGTGGTATGTGACTTCTGAGATTAGATTACAGAAGACACCGTGCTCTCTTTTGAGGATCACTTGCTCTGCGGGAAACCAGCTGCTGTCTAGTGAACACATTTATGAAGAGGCAGGCATGGTAGGCATATATAGCCCCCTGCCAACAGCCTCATGAGGAAGCTTGGAAGTGGGGTCTCCAGGCCCTAGTCAAGTCTTCAGATCATTAAAATTCCAGCCAACTGCTTGACCATACTTCATGAGGGACCTGGAACCACTCAGCTAAACCACGTCCAGATTCCTGACCCTTAAAATCTGTGTTCGGTAAAAAATTGTTGTTGTAAGCTGTTCAGTTTGAGGTTGTTTGTTATGTAGCAATAGTAACTAATGTAGTAGGCAATTTGGATTTTAAATGTAATGTCTTTTTGAACCAAAGGAAAGAGAAGTCTTGGCAGCTATCACTCGCTTGAAAGGTAACCAAGGAACCTTTGAGACAGATGTGCAGTCTTGTTTGCTGGATCCTTTTCCTATAGACAGTGATATATTCATTTTCCTTGTGTTTAGGACTCTAATACCAGTAGAACCAAAGTTGGTCTAGTTGTAGTCACCTTGAAAATAAAGGCAGGACTACATTTAGAACTTTAATAAAATTATGTTATCCTCTCCAATTCCAAATGGACATTTGGTGCATTGATGTCTATTCTAATTCAATCTAGTAAACATTTGTAGAGTAACTTTGAAGGATAGTTCAGTGTTGTGAGGCAGCAGTGACCAGAATAACAGTTCCTGTCCTCTAGTTACTCAAACTCTAGGGTGAAGATACATTGTTTTAGGTCCTGCCCAAATTATTTCTCTCTCCCTTCTCTTGGCCAGATAGCACTTGGTTTTATTTATGATAAGGACACGAAATTGCAGACCACCAAGAGACAAAGACTGGTCTAAGGGTTCTTTCTTTTCTTTCTTTCTTTCTTTCTTTCTTTCTTTCTTTCTTTCTTTCTTTCTTTCTTTCTTTCTTTCTTTCTCTCTCTCTCTCTCTCTCTCTCTCTCTCTCTCTCTCTCTCTCTCTCTCTCTCTCTCTCTTTCTTCTTTCCTTCTTTCTTTTCCTGACAAATGCAAGTACTATCTGTATTGTTTCCAATCCTATATAGAAACTTGGACTTTCTGATCTAAAGAGTTTTCAGTCGGGAGTTTATAAGGCATTCTTGTTATAAGGCAGGTGCTGAGTGGGTTACTCTGAAGCTTGCAGCCAAGCCCTTGTTGATGCAGCCAGTGTCTGACCCAAGGGATGTTCCTACCCCATTTACTGCTTCACTCAAGGCACAGAAACTTTTGGTCCATTGTGACACCAAATCACTAGTTTATATTACCATATTTAGGACATTGAGAGATAAGCTTTTTCCTAATTTTACATATGCATAAAAAGCAAGCAATCATGTTTAAAAACAAAGCGGCCTTGAGTACCTGCATGTGCTACTTTTTGTTGCAGTTGGCTTTTCTCCCTTTTTATTGCGTCTCCCAACTCTCTTTTAGCCAACTGCTCTCTAGCCCCTAATAACTACCGTTTTACTCTCTGCTTTACAAGTTTTTTTCTTTTTAATTTAATGGACTTTATTTTTTATAGCAGTTTGTAGTTCATAGCAAAATTGAGCACAAGACACTATAAGTTTGGCTTTTAAAAATTCTACATATAAGTGAGGTTATCTAGCATTTGTCTTTCTGTGTCTGGTCAGTAAGTTTGTCTCTTAATGGTATACAGAGGTATTTGCATATGTTCCTTTGGAAAAATAGACAATGAATACTGTCCTTTAATTCTTTCTGATATCCAGGAGAAGCAAAACCCGTTACCTGGAAGTGACAGGAAGGCATCAGGCTGATTATAGGAATTTTTTTCCCAAGGGCCTCTTAAAGCACAAACACGCCCAGAACAGACACTAATGTAAGACAAATCTGATAGCCATGTCACTGAAGGTGCATATTTCAAGGTGCCTTTGAGATTTGGGTGCCTCATTTTGGAATTCTGAGCAGTCTCCATCAGCAGGCCCATCATCTCAGTGAAGAAGGAGGTCAGCTGGGTGCACTGGGGTGGAACTGATTGGCTAAATGGCCAATGGCTGCAGAATGATCCAGCCACAGTCTGGAGCCAGGAGGACAGAAACAGCTGTATCCAAGCTGCACTGAAATCTGTCTCTAATTATATTCACCTAATAAAAGCTTGGCTATTTACCACTGGAGAGGGGCTTATAATGGTGCTTACATTTTTCATCCTTCCAAATAATTTTGCCAGTTTTTTTTCTTCCCCTGGGTTTGAGGAGCCAAATGTTGAGAAAGCACATTCTGAGAATGTCCTATATCTCATCTGATGCATGGTAACATCATCTAGTAATTTGGGATGCTAAGTGGTGGGCGGGTGTCTGCTTCTTGAAAAAGAGAGCAAGTCATTTCGCCAGGACCCTACTGTTTCTGTGTTGTTGCCCTAGAAGATGAACCAATGAAAGTTCTTCATTTCTCTGATGGCAGCCAGCCCAGGTTAACTATATGTTTCTGAGTTAGTCCTAGTGAATGCCACTGGATACAGGATCCACAGTTCCATTGTGCATAATGTACTATTCCATTAGTCCTGGGAGTGACATTAACAGGTCAATAAAAGCCTCACAGAGTGCTTTATACGCCCATGTCAGCTAGCACATAGCGGGACACTGGCAGCCATTGCATAAGTGGGTTTGCTTAACGGAATTCATTTTCAGAACCTTGTCAGTGTTACATTCCTAAACAGGACTGTTGCTCAACACACAGGGACTGTACATTTCATGAAGCCTCAGTCTTAGCCCAATTTCCTGGCTGTAATTTGAAAAATGAAGTTTTAGCAGTTTCCCTATAACACAGTGGTTATTATGATTAGCTTTGGAACCAGACAGACTTGTGTTCAATTCCATCTTTGTTTCTCACAGGATGTGAACACGCGTTCCTTAATTGTACTGAGCCTTGGCTTCTGAAATGAGCCACGTGGGAAAAACGGCACAAATACAGCAAAAGTATAATGCCTTTCGCTGCTCCTGGTTCTAAGGGAGATACATTCCCGGCTTTGATAATCTATGCAAAGTGCTTAGAATATTGTCTAGGACGCATTAGGTATCAAATAAGTGGCCATTATCATTATTGGAAGTTATTCTGACTTGCTGCTTGCTTATAGGGAAATTGAAGGGTGGCTGGTAGCATTTCTGCTTACTTTATGACTTCATTGTGAGGGAAGGGTCAGACACTACAGTTCTTGCTTTCCAGCCAGATGTGGTTTTCATAGCTCTTATTTGCCTTAGATGGTTATACAAAAAAGATCTGTGTAGGAGGCATCCTTGCAGATTTTTATGTGAACAAAACAAATAGGACAAATTTCTTCCTTTTTCCCTCAAAATAAGCACTTGGCATAGGCCAGCTCACGTGCTGGAAAGCTCCATGCTTTCTTCGTCCCCATCCTTTCTCAAGCCACATAGGCCTAGCTGTCACTGGTCCCTCTCTTAAGACTGAGGACCTGTCAGTCATCATCTATTAAGGTCACGTGCTGCAGCTTTCCTGTGTTAGGACAGTGTCCCATGAAACATAATCAAAAAGAAAATAGTAATAAAACACAGAGGATATTTCTTTCTGTTTTGTGTAGGTAACTAGAAGGTTTCTGATGGTATGTGTAAGTTTTGCAGTGAAAAATCAGAGTGGCCAAGTTAAAATGATTGCTACGGGTGCAGAAATCGAAGGGGTGGTGGCGGGCTGGCATTTGTGCAAAGTGTTTCCATCCATGGCTTAAGAGTTTTGGGTTAACACCAATGCCAGAAACTCTTTTAGAGCAGCTGTTGTTGTTGATCTATTTTGATTCATCCTAACATACATTCAGTGCTTTGCATTTTGTTTTTTAAATTTATTTATTTATTCAGCAAATATTTGTTGAGTGCTTACAATGCCCCAGGAACCTGGTTATCCAACCAGAAGAGTGGGTTCCCCCGACAATGTACAAGGTGTACTCAATTCAGTAGTTTGCCATCTCCTTGTTTTAATGATTTTTCTTCATTTCATTTCTGAATTCCACCTCAGTTTAGACCTTCCTTATCTTGACCTGGACTATTATCACTACAATTTTCTAGGGAAAAGGGAATACCCCACTTCACCAATTGCCCAAGGTCTTAAAACACATGTATGAGCTCTCCCGAGAGAGAGAAGAAACGATGGGGAGGAAAAACAGAAAGAGCTGGGAGAGAAAATGGTAGGAATAGTTAGATAAATATTTCACTGAGAGATGACGGGGAGAAAAGAAGATATTAATACTTTATTTGAAGATAGTTTTCAAATTACTATAGATACAAAGAGAGACAAATTTTCTCTTGGAAAATTTCTCTTGGAATTTGGTAGGTAGCCACATGCTCCTTCTTGTCTTTGTGAGCTGTGAAAGCTTATGAGTGTGGCACTTTCCTAACTGGTGTCCTAGCCATCATCTTCTCCATCCATTCCATCCACCTTGTTGTTTCTAGATAAACTTTTCCAAAATGTGCGTCTCCAGTAATGTTGCTCCTCTGCTTAGGACCCTTTGATGGCTCCCATTACTCACAGCGGAAATTCTTTGTTAGGGCCTCTCAGTGCATTAGCATAATCTGTAAAGTGTATACCAAATGCCTGCTATTAACTGAGTTTAAGTATTAAAGATTGGTAGTGATTTACTTTTTAAATATAAGTTTAACAATTTTGAATTCCACCATTTTTTCCTGAATGGAATTGAGATACATGGGGTTGTGTGTAATCAGCAGCTTATCTTTCCTAAGTTGTGGGATACACCATGTGGCGGTCATAACCAATGACTGGCATGATGCCATTATCATTACTGCACTGAAAGTCTGGAATTTTCCAGGGATATGTGTCCAATATTTCAGCATCAACTGTCATAGATTTTATAGTAGAAAATCCTCTGTTCCACAGAATAAAGTCTGAATTCCAAAAAGACTATATAATGACTTCTCTGACTTCATCTTGTTTATCTCTCTAAACAAATCTTTGAGAGTACCATCTCTTAATATCATCCACGTTTTAATCAGCTTTTTCTGTCTGAAGTGTTTTTTTTTTTTACAGCCCCTCCTTCCAATCAATTTGATAAGCACCTCAAATATTTTCACATCATGATTCAGTTGAAGCATTACTTGTTCTATGAAGTCTACTTTGATACCTGTCTCCCTGCCTCTGGTAGAATTGAGTGTTCACACAATTGCACAAAAACTGGAAGAATAGGGACATCGTTCCCTTCATTTCTCATTCATTTCATCAGTTCCCCATAAAAAGTACCTATTGCATCAATCAGGATAGCTCAGGGCCTGCTGTGAGAACAAACAATCCCCAAATCTCAGTGGCTCACAACAGCAGAGGTTTATTTGTTGCTTATGCTCCATGTCCATTGCGAATTGGCTAGGGTCTTTCTCTACACTGTCATTCAGAGTCCGGGTGAGGAAGCGGCTACCATCTTAAACACACAGGTTATCGTGCCAGAGGGAAAAGAGAGGTTCCCAACAGTCCATTCAATCCCAAGTGTCACTTGTATTCCTGATTCATTAATTATAGCTAGTAACATGATCCTATCCAAACACAAAAAGGCCAGGAAATGTAAGACTACCTTGTGTATGTAAGGCAGAGAGCCAGAAATATTTGGCAAATAGTACTTATTATGACCACATATGCCTAATATAAAACCAATCATCGTTATCCCCTAGAATTATAAAGGGCACCATTTTCCTGGGTGTGTTTGTGTGACATATTTGGACATAATTGGACGTTCCTTAGCAAAGAAGAAGGGAGGAGTGGCTATTGGATAGATAATGGAGAGTGTCTATCACACCTTGTTCCTTCAACTCCTACAGCCAAGTTCAGGGGCGAGAGGCAGGGTCTAGGAGCTCATAGAACACACCATATTCTTAGTTCTATGGAAAACCCAGATAAGCTTTGCATAATTAAATACTCTTTGCACTGGGAACATGATATAGAAAATCTCTCTTCTAGTCCAAGATCCCTATGAGCTAGATATTATTTTCCGGATGGGGAAATAGAATATCAGAGAGGATAAACAGCTTGCTCAAGGTCACAGAGCTAAAATGTGGTGGAACCAAATTTAATTCCAGCCTGTCTCCTGAATCTGTAACTCTCACTTTTTTCTTTATCTCTGCAGCATTGTATACAAAACCTCAGAAGTATATTAACCTCCTTTTAAAGTTAAGGATATTTTTAACTGGTATCCAGTATCATCTGAGGGTACTCTAAATCTTGGGTCTGTTTTCTAATATGTAAGCTACATTGCTTTTTGTTTTAAAATTTTCTCTATCTGCATTTTTAAGGGTGGATATCAAGGGTTTATGTCTTCACACAATCCTGTTCTGACAACACGAGGGCATTTGCAGTGACAGTGTGCTTTAATTCAGGAAAACGGATGGCACTGTGGTTCTCCTGCAGTAGGAGATTTATACTTATTTCCTCCTCCCTGCTAATAGGATTTATTCATTGGCCCTGAGCAACACATGCCAAAGGCTGTACTTTCTCCTCCCCCATTCCGTAAGATAGCTATCGGTATTTAATAAATAATCGTTGTTATGACTTGAAATGTTTGCTATAACCAGATCAAACAAGGCAATCCAATTTTATTTTTTAAAGCAATGAAAAGTAGTTAGTTTATTGCATCTCTTTCAGAGAGCTTGGGTGGGGGTTTCAGCCACAATGATGCTACTGTATTATAAATTTCTATCAGCCGAATAGACTGAAATTAACATTTGATGACTTCTTCATTGATACCTGACATTTTTTTCAGAGACAGACTCTAATAAAGAAGTCAGTTAGAGCTATCAGACATATTTTAGAAGAATTTTTTTGATGCATATATCTTCACTTAGATTATGAAATTTAAATCATTGTTGCTATCAGTTTGAATACTAATGATATAGCCTGCCAGATGGAAACCTTTCATAAATTTTCACTTTTCTCTTACAGTGGGTTGTAAATCTTAAGTAAATGACTTCTTGGGTGAACTATGTTGATGTCAGCTTTAGTGCCTTATGTCCACACTGATTTCAATGTCATAAGTAACTGGAAGACAGGCAACTCTTAATTAAATGCCATTTTCTTTTTCCATTATTGAGCTAGAGCAAACTCTCCTTGCATTGTCTGTGGCTTTCTGGAGAATAGCTCTGCTCTCTGCTTTGTCACAACTGGGTTCTTTTGGAGCTATTTAAATGCTTTGGTGTCATGCAGTTTCTCCTCTCTTAACTAAAACTGTCTCCCTCAATGTGTCTTTCAGACAGTAAAACACTGTTTCCTTAGCCCTTTGTTCTCCTTTTGACACAACACATTCTGTAGGTTCCTGCCTCTTTTAACAATTTTTTTTTTCCTCCAGAAATTGATGTTTTAGTTCTCTTCAGGAGCGCTAATCTCCATATGAGAAGTACACTGGATAAAACTTCCTTTTTCCCTACGGGGACATGCCAGTATTCAGACTAAATCTTCTGAAGGACTTTTCTTACCAATTATGAGGAGCTTCTCATAACTTGTGGCTGCTTACCACTTAGATTTCTTAAGAGTTTAAAAAGAAGTAAAAAAAAATTTTTTTCTTTTTAAAACAGAGCCAAAGTTTGAAAGGTATTATCATTTATTTTTAAAAACGAAACAGTAGCCAAAAAATAAAATTAAATGAGAGATTGTTCAAACTTTTTAGCCCTTAGAAGCCCAAAGGAAAGAGATGATAAAAAACACAAGAAAAATGCTTAGGTGATCCAATAAATATTCCCAGCAGAAATCTAAGAAATCCTACAGGTAAAACAACTTTTTCCAGTTATTGAGTTATTTTCTCAGCAGTTGTTTATTTATTGATTTGTTTTGCCATTAAACCTACAAACCAAGTGATAAATGTGCTTCCTCTGTTGTTACAGTGTAATGCATTGAGCTTCCCTTGAAGCTTCATTAAAATTATATCTAAAGCACCGATTATAAGAAAATGATTAATAATACAATAACATGGAGCAACTGTTCTGTGGAGCTGTTTGGGGTTGTGGGCTTTTTTTTTTAATCAACACTCTGTTTTGTTCTCTGCTTCTATCCATGCAGGGAAGCAAATGCTCATCACTGTTTTTTTTTTTTTTCATCGAGCAACAAGAACCATCATTCTGTAGAAACAAAGGCACCAACAAAACATTTCAAACCATTAAAATAATTTTCTGACATAGTTTCAGTAATTAGTGTATTTCATTTTCAACAACTGTAATTAAACCTGACCTTTATGCTAATTATATCTTGACATTCATGATTTTAAATCATAAATTTCCCTGTGGTGATGGTGTGTTATATTCAGGTTCTAATGAATAATTTTGTAGTATTTACCTGTTGTCAAAGGGTCTCTATAGTGGCTTGGAGGGGACCATTTCACTCGGTGTCCTGTCAGTGGAGGCATAATGGTGCCACCAGTGGTATTGAAGGAGCATTGTCTGCCACAACATAAGGCTGATATTGAATTTTTGTGAGAGCGTTTGGGTATAGTAAGGGGCACAGCAAAATCTGGAAACTTTCAAAGAATAGGCCAAAACTTAACCAAGAGTTTGAGTGTAGAAAAGGTGGACTTTCTTGGGATATAATAATTTGTAGCAGGTGCCACATGAGAATTTCTTCAGGAGAAAAGTTGAGTCAAAGAGGAGGTGGGGAGGGAAGAGAAACCAACGTGGCAGCCTGGTCTTGTTGGTCCCCATTAAGCTTGAGCAGTGGGGGGATTTTTTTCCTGTTGTTTGTTTGTTTGTTTTAATCCCTCCTGGGCTACTTCTAAATAAGTTTGCTCTTTCCTGATAATAATACCAGAAACTAACATTTTCCAAGCACTTATTGTGTGCTAGGCGCAGTGTTAAACACTTCACATGTGTTATCTTCACACACTAACAGCCCCAGGAGGTAGGGGCACTCTGGCACCTAGCAAAGGCAATCCATAGCCCCTTGGTTTTCTTCAAGTGTAAAATGCCAACACTTGGTGAATCAAGATATATTTTGAAATATTAACGTTTATGTTCCTTTTTCCCTCACTTGCTTTCTGTGTTTATCCTAACCCCCGCCTCCCGCCCTGCCCCATTAGGCAGAGATATCCCTATTGCTTTTAGGAATCAAAAGAAATAGTCAAGTTTGCTTTTCTGACTTCTGCAGTGGGTCCTAAGAGATGCACGGCCATATGCAGAAAGCTAGAAAGAGGATAGAGCAAGGGCCAGAGGGCCAGGCTGCTCACTGCCGACTTGTCCCATCAGCAGGTCCCTGCAGGAAAGAAAGGCAGAGCAGGGAGAATGGGTAGCCCCGGCAGAGGAGGTAGGACAGAGGTGAGTTAGTGGGGGAGGTGGTGCAAAGTCAGTGGGCAGGTGTGTGGGGTGGACAACAGGGAAAGCCAAGCAGAATACTGGGGAGTAGCCTGGAAGCCCAGCCATTTCCTGCCAGTGGAGAGAGGACTGCCCACTTTCAGGCAGGCAGTGGAACTGTCCTAGTGGAGCCATTACTCTCATTGCCCTTGTGGACTTTTCATGGAAAGCTGCCTGCAGGGGGGCTCATGAATTGTCCAGGAGGAAGATATCTGCAATGAACCTTCTATCTGAAGGCCATCTAGCTACTTGGGTGCCTGTGTGGGTGTGGGGGGGATTCACTTTTTTACTGTGTCTTGGGATATATATATATATGAGCCTCAAAATATAAGGGGGAGGCATTATACCCAGAGAGGAAGAAATGCCGTGGAAAGGAAAGCCCGAGCTTCACACTTGGGTGGAACTAGATTGTAAAAATCCTTTCCTGCTACACAGATGAAAATTTAAGTTGTCATTGGATATTTATTTTTAACTGAGTGATTTTGGTTAAAGAAATATTTTAAGACTCAACCAAATGGCTCTCTAATGGGGGGATTAGAGGCAGGAAGATACTTGGGTTCAAAAGATCATCCCAAATTTCCCTTACATTAAACTCTATGGTTTCTGCCTCTTTGCATAATGTGTGGGTGAATCTGCTTCCTGGGCAGCACCAGGAAGTGGGATGTGTGCTTCACCTCCGTGGGTTGCCAAAGGACGGGCTAGACAATGTGTCCGCTGCCAGAGTAGGATCTCATAAGGCAAACGATGAGCATGCAGACCCAATGTGGGTAGAGAACTAGGACACAGGTTTTGGCCAAGCTATTCCAACTTTTGGATTGTTTTGTCATCTTCCCTAGCTTTGTCTTCTTGGAGATTTGGAGCCTTTGTGTGGACTGTGATAACACAAGTTGCTGGAACATTGTATGAAGAGACCTAGGTCTTGGCCTCACTTTAGGGAGGTTTTGTACGTAGTCTGTTAGCTTCATTTCACTCAGTTCATCTGCAGAGGAGGGAACTGATGTTGCATGGGTCACTCTAAACTACTGGTGGTAAGAAGGGAGGAGAACACTGATCAGAAAAATTTGAAGAAATAAAATCAACAGCCATTAGAATCTAGCGTAAGCTCCAGGGATCTGTTTTAGAGCAATAGTCAAACGGTAGTGTCATGCCCCCCATATTCTCTTTGCCTACCTGACTGGACTGTGAGTGCTGTAAAGTTAGGGCTGATTATTGGTTTTGGTTAGGTTTGTTTTGGCTTTCCACCTGCAATGCTTAGAACTGGTCAAAAATGCTTCCAGTTGAATGAGTCCAGCCTTTGGAAAATATTTGCCTTTTCATGAAAAAAAACAGTCCATCTATGGCTACTCATGTCACTGTCCTAATCACTATCTTTTTGTCCTAGTTCCTAAGAGGAACTGAGTTTCAGAAGCCAGGGGCCACAGAAGACTCTAAAGATTCCAAGAGAACTGACTCCTTGGTATTTGGAAATCTCTCGTTCCCTTTAGCTTGTTGACAAGGCAGTGCCATCCAGCTGGTGACTCCAGGCACGTCTACTGCGAGAGAGGGTCCCAGACCACTGCTGATGGCGCTGACTTACAGAAGAACGAGTTGGATGAACTTGTGGTTAATTTGTTCTCCCTCTGGAGCAGCTGCCTTTACAGCAGGGGCTCTGCTGTCCAACTGCACCTCACAGGAGACAAATAGAAAGGCTCTATCGGTGCAAATGCATTTTATGGGTCAGATGTCTAACACGATCCCTGTAACTCTAATCCCTGATAGATTTATTACCTGGGTCTTATCACCTCTTGGTGTCTTGAAGACTATCATTTGTAAAATGTATGGTGCTAAAACAGCTAGCCAGAATGCCATTCCTGATGTGTTACTGGCCTGTAACTCTGCCAAGAAGGCTCAGAAAGTCACAAATCTCATGTGAATTTATAGTGGCAGACTAAAGTGTAGTCAGTGATACGACGTCCCTGTGACTCCCTGACGGGGGATCCCCAGCATACAGAGATCCACAGAGCTGGTCTATCATGAGTTAAAATTAACATCTAATTTAAATTGCTCTTTACCTGGCTATCTCTGAATATTCACTGAGTGCCTGTTTACCTCTGCAGCTCAGAGCCTCTCCTGACCAGCCTCTGTGCATTCCTGTGCTAGCAGTGTGCTTTTTATCAGTAGTCATCTTTCCGGAGCCATTTGATTTGACTGTCCTGACACATGATATTTGGGTAAACTGCGATTTATTTCCTCTCTGGCTCTGCACATGGAGTTTGGTGCCACGTTTTACAGGAGATCATCTGTGATGAGGACAAAGGTCGGTGGAAAGCTGTTTAAACAGAGAGACTTGGCCTCGGAAAGCCCATCTGAACCTCAACTCTTGACCTGTTCATTGACTGTGTTGGCTAATTGGGTCTTCAGTGCAAAGTCAGAAATAATGCTCAGCTTTGCTAACTGTTTGTTTAGCCAGAACATGAAAATCAAACTACCGATGACCGAAAGGGCATAGCAAACAACATCCCTGTGGAGCTGGGTGTTTTTGGCCTTGGCATTCAACAGCTGTGGTCTGAGAGCTCCCACAACCTGTGTGCAGATGCGGTTCACATAATTAATATGATATTTCCTACTTGCGTGAAGATTTTCTTCACCATAAAGAGGGGTGGTGAGAGGTGGACAGAAAGTGTAGGAGCCTGAGTTAGTCGAAATAAGTGACCTATAAAGGCTGTTTGGGTCCAGTTGAAATGATTGTACATATTCTGATGTCATGCAATTTATTTTGTTCTTTTTCATCAGTGAGATGTGAAGGATTTTACAGCTTGTGAGGGAAAATAAACAACACAAACCCAAAACAAAAAGCCTCCCTCTGGATAAATTCCTTGGTTTAACTCTAAGGAAGTAGCTGGTCTGGCTGCTCCCAAAATGAGCAAACTACCAGTTGGCTGGGGCCCAGGGAAGAAAAAGGAACTTGCAGGCCGTAGATTCTGAAGTTTCTTGGCAGCTCAATCCTTGTTAGCATTTGAGAAAAACAAAACAATTGACCTCATCCGAAAACTGCATGGAAAGTAGTAATGTTTTCATTACATAGAAAATGAAAAAATAAGCTCCAGACTTTTCTCAACTTAATGCTGTCAGAGCTAAAGAAAATTAAAGAAGCATATGTTTGGATTTAGGATCCCGATTAAAGAAATACCTTGGAAATTAGCCCCACACTGCTGGACCCACTTAGGTAGAATTTATTAGAAGGATCCTGGAGTGGAATGCATTCTTTTTATAAAGTAGGAAGTTCTTTGCTCCTTTCTTAGATGCTTAATGTTGAAATAGGTGCAAAATGGGGAAGCATATTTTAATCAGGGGATATTTCAAGGTTTGCAACAACAAGTTACATTGGATCTATCCACCAAGACATTTTTTCTTTTAAATTCCCAACCAGTCCTACCTCACATACTTTCTTTTTAACAAAGGAAGTGAAGAGAAGAAGAAAATAAAAGAGGAATAAATCGAGTATAATGTGGCGGATGCCTTTCTCACTGCCTGTAATTGTGTAAAGAAACAATACGGTGCAGTAAAACTCGGTGGGTTTTATTTGGTTTATTAGCTCTGACTGCATCTCAAGCTGTCTCACTGCTCCAATTTTAGACAACACATGACATCATAATTGCTTCTGGCATTTTACAGTAAAGTAACAGATACTAGTAAAAGTTGTCTGAGTTTTTTTTTTTTTCCCCCCTCTCCTCTCACTTTATGAGCACTTCTTTGGAAAGTAGCAACTTCTCATTTGCAGCACATGCACATTTTGACGAAGGTAGTTTTCCACTATGTTGCCTGCAAAGATATTCTGCCCTATTTAAGTTTGAAGGCAGCTTTCTCCAATCTACCAAATAGACTTAGTATCACACAACGATGCCTACCAGCATATTCAGTGCGGTATAGGTTTCTAGGGTGTTGAGCTGGGGAGGTTAGCAAAATCAGCCAAGACGAGGAAAAAAATTAGTTTATTTTCAGAAAATCCAGATTCCTAAAGCCACACCTTTTTATCACTTTTAGTAGTTCTGAAATAGCATTTATTCTAAAAATATATGTAGAGATTTACTTTCTTTCTACATGGATGACCTTTATTATGTGCTGAAGACCCAGCTAGTAAACCAGTGGCAGGAAGATGGCTAAATGAAGTTACCAACACAAATGTGAGTTTTAAATTGACCTAAGCCCTGGATGACAAGGACATCTTTATAAATATGTGAAGCTGATACAGGCTTTGATTGCTATGCAGCAGATTAGCATTGTTAAATTATGTCACAGTCCAAACAGTGCCTGGCTTGAATATTTATTATGTTACTTAATCTTGCTGAGCAAACAGACCATATTTATCAGCAAAAAGAAGGAGCTCCCCTTTCAAGCGCCAATGTGTCCAGAAAAGTTTCATAAAAACATGTTGGTAGAGATGGCAGGGTTGGTGGAGACCCTTTACCGGTGGGCAAACAGAAAACCAGAGATGGCAAGTGTTTGCCCAGGTTACAAAGCTATTAGGTAGTGGCCCTGAGACTGATTTCCTAGTCTTTTTTTTTTTTTTGAGGAAATTTAATTTTTATTTTTTAAAAATTTTTCTTCATTTATTATTTAATTTCGGCATATTTATTTCATCAAATGTTTAGGTTACATATATTGCCTTTGCCCCGCCTGAGTCAGAGCTTCAAGAGTGTCCATCCCTCAGGCGGTGCTCAGCACACCCATTAGGTGTGAATATAACCACCCCCTCCTCCCCCTCCCACCTGCCTGACACCTGATGAATGTTACTACTAAATGTGCACATAAGAGTTGATCAGTTAATACCAATTTGATGGCGAGTGGGTGTGGTGCTCACCATCAGATTGGCATTTTTCCATTCTTGTGGTATTGGCATTTTTTCATTCTTATGATACTTCATTTAGTAGAATGGGCTCCAGGTCTATACAGAATAATACAAGAATTGCCAGATCACCGTTGTTTTTTTTTTTTTTTTTTTTTGTGCCTGAGTAGAACACTATGCTATACATATACCATATATTTTTAATCCACTCACGTATTGATGGGCACTTGGGTTGTTTCCACATCTTTGCAATTATGAATTGTGCTACTATAAACATTCTAGTGCAGATGTCTTTTTTATAGAATGTCTATTTTTCCTTTCGGTAGATGCCCAGTAATGGGACTGCTGAATCAAATGGTAGTTCTACTTTTAGCTTTTTGAGGTATCTGCATATTACTTTCCACAGAGGTTGAACTAGTTTGCAGTCCCACCAGCAGTGCAGGAGTGTTCCTATCTCTCCGCATCCATGCCAACATTTATTGTTTTGAGACTTTTTGATAAAAGCCATTCTCACTGGACTTAAGTGACATCTCACTGTAGTTTTGATTTACATTTCCCTGATGATTAGAGATGTTGAGTATTTTTTCATATGTTTGTTGGCCATTAATCTATCTTCTTTTGAAAAATTTCTGTTTGTGTCCTTTGCCCACTTTTTAATGGGATTATTTGATGTTTTCTTACTGATTTTCCTGAGTTCTAAATAGATTCTAGTTATCAGCCCTTTATCAGATGTGTAGCATGTGAATATTTTCTCTCATTCTGTAGGTTGTCTGTTTGCTCTCATGATAGTTTCCTTGGCTGTGCAGAAGCTTTTTAATTTGATTGGGTCACATTTATTAATTTTTGTTGTTGATGTGATTGCTTTGGGGGTCTTCTTCATAAATTCTTTGCCTAGGCCAATGTCTGTAAGAGTTTCTCCAACATTTTCTTCTAGAATTCTTATAGTTTCATGCTTTAGGTTTAAGTCTGTTATCCACTGTGAGTTGATTTTTGTGAGAGGTGAGAGGTGCAGATCCTGTTTCAGTCTTCTACATGTGGCCATCCAACTTTCCCAGAACCATTTATTGAATAAGGATTCTTTTCCTCACTTTCTACGTTGAACCCTCATCTTATGTTCTTTATGATGTTGTAGATATCTAGGATTTATTTCCTCTGTTTTACATGCATGTTTTACATGCATGAGCCAAGAATGCAAGAGACTTGTCTAAGATAAATGAAAATTAACTGACTTGTAGTGAAACCAAGATATCTAGTTCCCATTTTAGTCTTATTTCCACTGCCATACAGCTCCATCCCTACCATGCCTAGCACATAGGTGATAATTAATACATTTTTTTTGAATGAATGAGGCAAAAGCTAACTTCCACATGTCTCCACTTTCACAGTCAGTGATACCTTTATCTCAGAGGTCCTAGAATGAACTTATCATCTTTCTCTACAAATTCTGCTTTCCAATTTTTTTCTCCTCTTACTAAGAGATACCCTGCCTGTCTCTGCTCAAAGTGAGTAATTTAAATCTATGGAATTATCCCTTAAGTCTGGACAATTATCTTTCCTGTGTGTATCAGTTCCCATTCTCTCTATCCCTGCTGCTACTGTCCTGGATCAGGTCCCCATTTTCTCTGCTCTACACTAACGTAATAATCTTCTTCGGGTTTTTTTCTCTCTATGGGTTCATCTCTCCTCTAGTGTGGACCTCATGGAGCTGCAAATTCTAGTTCATAAATCTGATTATCTGATTACCTCACTCAACAACAGCACAGACCCCATTTGTCAAGGGCCAGAATCTTAAACCATTTGCATGGTGTGCATACGCTTCATGAACTGGTCACTGCTCGCTTTCGTAAAGTTGTCTACTGCCACTCTCTACTGCTCACTCCATACTTTAGCATTATTGAGCTATTTGCCATTTTGCCCATACTTGCTCTTTCTTATCATCACGCGTTTGCATGTGCTGTTCTCTGCAACATCCTCCTTCCCTGTCAAAGTTGTACCTACTTGCATGATATTGTGAAGATTCACAACCAGCTCTTCTACCATTGAAGTTCATGTTCTTTTCACAATGTCAAGGTTGCATTTTAAAAGTGAATTCTGGGACTTTTGCTTCTGATCAGTGAGATACCATTCATACTTACTGAAATGGTTAAAATTTAAAATGCTATGACTATACCAAGTATTGGTGAGGATGTGGAGGAGTGGAGCTCTCATATGTTGCTAGTGGGAATGCAAAGTAGTACAACTACTTTTATACACAGTTTGGCACATTTTCTTTAAAAAAACTAAGCATATGCCTACCATATGACCCTGCCCTTCTATTTCTCGGTATTTACCCAAGAGAAATAAAAGCATATGTCTACACAAAGGTTCATACACCAATGTTCATAGCTTTATTATAGCCCCAAACTGGACACAACTCAAAAGTCCATCAAGAAGTGAATAGATAAGTAAATTATAGTATATCCATGCAATAGAATATTACTTAGTAATAAGGAAAAGTGGACTATTGATAACACTTTACAATATGAAATAACATCAAAATAATTATGGTGATTAATACTAGCCAGACAAAAAGCAATGCATTTAGTAAGGTTCCACTTGTGTATACAGTTGGCCCTCTATATCAGGGGGTTCTGCATCTGAGAAGTCAACCAAGCTTGAATCAAAAATATTATGGAAAAAAACAAAACAAAAAAAGACAATAAAAATAATACAAATAAAAATATGGTATAACAAGTATTTACATAGCATTTACCTAGTATTAGGTATTATAAATAATCTAGAGACGATTTAAAGTATACAAGAGGCTATGCATAGTTTATGTGTAAATACTGCACAATTTTATATAAAGGACTTGAGCATCTGTGGATATTGGTATCTGCAGGGAGTCCTGGAACTGGTCCCCCTAGAATACTGAAGGATGACAGTAAATCTAGAAGTGCAATCTAATGTCTAGTGACAAGGAAAAGATAAGAGGTTACCTGGGGATGGGGATGTCAAGAAGAGGGATGGGGAAAAAAAGGAGGAATAGATTAAAAAGGGGCATGAGCAAACTTTTGGGGTGATGCTTTTATTTATTAATTCTGGTATTGCTTTAACAGATATATACATATGTAAAACATATTAAATTATACATTTTAAATATGCGTAGTTTATTGTATGTCCATTAACCTCAATAAAGCTGTCTTAAAAAGATTCCAAAACTTAGAAGTAATGAATATTTAGTTGTGAGCATTTCAGGTATTTTGGTGGGTGACATGTTCTTTTTCAGAGAATCCTTCTTGTTGTCCCTTGTCTATCAAGATCACCTAGGGTAAATCTTGTTTCAACTACAGCCATAGGCCATTCCTAGGTAAAGTATTTCCCAGAGTATTTTCCACTTCTGAAAATGAAGAAAGTAGTGGAACATCTTGCTGAAAAGGATTAGGAAATACCAGGAAGTAGGATTCTATTCTTGTGTTAAAATTGCTTCAACAAAAATCGCTTAAGTATCAATGGCTCAATAAAATGAGAAATTTATTTCCCACTGTCATGCAGGTCCGTGGCTGGTTGTGCCCCACATGGTGATTCAGGGACCTTTGTCATTACGTCCGATTGTCCACCATCTCCCAAGGCCTCAGTGTCCTCTCTTGTATATTGTCAGCAGGCAGAGAAAGAGTGCCTGAAAGGCCGCACTGAAGGTTTTACATGGTCAAAAGCTAGAAGTGGTGGACCTCACTTTTGCCCATGTATACATATTTTATTGGTCAGGACACATCCTCAAGACCCCAACTAGGGTCAAGACTAGGCTCAAGACTAGGGGTGTGTCTAGCAGAAAAGGAGAATGCATTTCACTGATAGCCTGCTAGCCTCTACCACATTCCTCAATACCTACTCTCACCCTGTGCATTTCTTAATGAGCCAGCACTACCTTTTGACAAATATACTTGTTGATTATTCAGTAAATTTGTTTGGTGTACTTCCTATGTCAGAATACACATCAGATCTGGTTATTGTCTTCATTATAATTATAATATCACAAAAGGGTGCAGTACACATAAGAAGAGAGGGATATTAAAAAGATAAATTTATAAATAATTATAATTGAGGTAAGTATTACAAGGAAAAAGTTCAGAGAACCAAAGGTCTATACATGAAAAAGATAAACGTTCACACATTCAATTTTTTAAGTTGAACTCAGTGTGGGGCACTGAGCCTTTATTGTACAGACGTCCAGTCCCATGAGTTCTAGTCACCCCTGCCTTCCAGAGTTTACAGTAAGTTGAGAAAATTAAACACTTATGCAAGGAGCTCTATTAAAAGGTCCTTTAGAAATACCATAAGGACCTGGGGTGGAGACAACCTGGTATCCAAAAGTTATGTTTTCCTTTTCCCCTGGTGAGAAACTACATTTTCCAGCCTTCCATGCAGTTGGGTGTGGCCATGAGACAGTTCTTCCCAGTGGAATGGGAGCAGAAATGATGTGTTCAAGCTCTGCCATTCTTGCCTAAAAGAAAATTGTATTCCCCGGGTTTATGCTATTTCCACTTGCCTTACGTTTTTTTATGGAAGTGTTTGTGACCCAGCTTCAACTCTGTGGAAGACAGCACCCAAAAGGATGGCAGAGCCAAAAGACGGAAGGAGTCTGGGTCTCCGAGTGGCTGGGTGGACCAGAGTTGCTCCACCAACCTGGATTACTTATTTCAGATCTTATACGGAAAGCCATAAAATCTCATCTTATTCATGCCACAATATTTCTGGGTCTTTTTGTTCCAAGAACTTAGTCTTTCTTCCTAAGTCATTCTGAGAAATACAATAGACATAGAGTGATTCTCAGAGGACAGTGGGCCCTCCCAGCTGTAGTGATCAGAGGATGCTTCATGGAGAGGTGGCATTTTTTAATGAATAGAGGAAGGGGAACTTCAATAGAGGGATGAGCCTAGCAAAGATATGGAACACGGAAAGTAGAATTTAATCATGGAGTGGCATCCTCACACACAGCTGTAGACGATTTTCTCCTCTCCTCCCTCCTGCTGCACAGATACAGAGTTTGCTAATTTTAGAAGTTCTTTTTTTCTGTTAGTTCTAGTCTAAAGACCTTTAATAACCCTTAGGGTTGGCAACACAGTGAAAATTATTTTTAAACCTTTTTGGTGAAATTTGCCATTATAATTAATCTTCTTTTATAATACTACTCATAATCCCCAAAATATCACTGGAGTGAAATGAGGATAATTGAAATAATTGGCTGTATGACTCAGCTATAGTCTCGTGATGGCCTCGGTCATCTGAAGTGCTTCGAATTTGGGGTATAAATACTCTGAACATCTCCCCTTCACCTACTCGTACCTATTTTTTTGTGGATCAGTGATTATAACTAGCATTTTTTAAAGATATTTCCCTCGTTTTATCCTTTTTTCCCAACATAAACCTCAAGATTCTAGTATGTTTGGGCTCATGATCATGACAACTGGCTCTATAGTTTAGAAAGTGTCCGTTATATACACATAGTCTTATTGTAATTTAGATAACTGTGAGGAAAACTTTGGACTGGTATCATTATTCTCATTTTATAGATGAGGAAAACCAAGGTCGAGGAAAGGTAATTGGCTTGTTTGCTTAAAGTGTTGCCAGTAGATGATTATGAATCCAGGAGTCAAGCTCAAGATTCTTTACTCTGACCCTGGTGATTTAAGAGATCAGGGCCCTTCTCCTTCTAGCAATTTGTGCCTGGGAGGCTTTGTTTGGCAGTGCCTCGACTGCAATGAAGAGAGGTGTGTGTTGCACCTAGAGCCAAACTGCATGGGGCTAAATCCTGGTGTGTCATATGTCAGCTGTGTGACCCTGGGTAATGTAGTTAACCACTTTGTGCCTTAATTTCTTTAGCTATAGTTTCATGTTAGCTATAAAATGGGGATAAGAATAATAATGCCAATGTTATAATATTTGGAAAGGATTAATTGATATATGTAAAATGCTTACTAGATGTTGGCTCCAATTACTATTATTATTTGTGCTCCATTTTAACAATCTAAATTCTGAAAACTCAAAACTAAATCTATTCAACTTTTATGTTGAAAATTCTAAATGAGGACCCCATAGGGAATTCCAGATTCTCTAGGTTCCAATGTTCACTCATGAAACAAGAACTTCTACCATAGAGATTCCAATACCTGTAGGACTTCAATTAATGGAAAGCTAATGACCTAATGCCCTAAATTAACTAAAATTTCTCTTTTTCTTTGTTTTTGGGACAAATTACATGAAGCAGTTGATATTTATTTATTCAATTATTATTTAATGAATACCTGCTTTGCATTACATATTCTGCTAGGTGCTATGAGGAACACAAAGATGACCCAGATGCTTAGTCTGTCCTCAAACTATTTATAGTTTAGTAGTTAAGATAGGACATGTATATATAAATTTAATATAAGGCATAGATATAAGATCAAGGAGAGGGATATGAGTACCTTTTCAAATTGCAGGCAATCTGGAATGTAAGGGTAATTATTTTTTTTAAATCAAAGTAGACCATAGGCTCAGTGGATTTTGGGGTTCTATCTCCTACTAACCTGTACAATGAAACTAATATTGAGAATGTTATCTCTAAGGACCTGCAGGAACCTCACTTATTATGGCAAAATTCACTTATGATTTATTGGACTGATACAGAAAAGGTGTTTGAGTGAAGAAATGAAACAAGCTATTTATTCCTGCACAACCCAAAACCATATCACCAGAATATTCTATTTCCATTGGCTATTTGCCTCCTAGACCTCATGTAGAGGTCAACCACACATTTTGGTGGCTTCAGAAGTTCTCAGTGTCCTAAAGATTTTGCAAGGAAGTTGTAAAATGCTCTATTTTACTAGACAGACTGGTTTTACAAAAGGAGAGAAAGAAAAGAGAAATAATGAATAACAAGGATGTATATTTTTACCATCCTTATTATATCCTTACAATAATTCTAAGAAGTGGGGCAATATTACCACCCCATTTTATAGATTCAGAAACTGAAGCACAGAAAAACCAAGTAACATGCCCTATGTCACACAGCAAGTATTGGGGACCAGATTCTAGTTAATTTCAGCAGTATGCAGAGCAAGCATTCTTGACCATACATACATTATACTATAATGGAATAATGCACAAATGAGCCAAGGAAATGAAGAGGAAATTCACACTTGAGCAAATGTAAGAGACAATAAGCATTTAAAAGGATATTCAGCCATTTTATTAATCTGAGAAGTGTAAAATAAAAAAAAAAATTGCCAGTTTTAGGCATGAGGGCCACATAGTATCTGTAGCGATTACTCAATTCTGTTGTTGAAGGAAGAAAACAACCACAGAAAATACATAAAACAATGGGTATAGCTGAGTGCCAGTAAAAACAGATGGCAGGCTAGATTTGAGTAGCAGAGTATAGTCTGCTGACCTCAGCATTTGATATTTTATGGAATATTATATAAACATGAAAAAGCATAGATAAAGGACATGAAAGAATATGCCAGGTATAGTATCAAGGAAAAAAGGTGCAAGTTTCAGGGTACTGTGTATGCTAGAGCTCAACTGTAAAGAACTCTATATCAAATCCCACATGATAGTTGTATGCTGCAACATGTATATTTTATGTATGTTGAAAATATGTACACAAATTGATATGTGCTGGCATGGGAGAAGTGTGGAATGATACACATCAAACATGGAACCCCTCAGTGGTGCAACTGGAGTTGGGTAGGCAGAGACCATTGACATTTTCTATATATGCTTGGATTTGTTTGGCTGTGTAGACCAACACATGTTATTATTACGATTAAAAGAAACAGCCAACTGTGTATCTTAGAAAAAAGAATAAAAACAGAAAGAAGGCAAGGAAGGAAGAAAGGAAGGAAAGAATGCTCTCAGTTGGTCCTTAAGGTTTCTAACTGGAGAGATACTTTGTAGGAAGAAGCTCCAGAAGCACTCT
The DNA here is from genome assembly GCF_040939455.1 of Microcebus murinus. Classification (NCBI taxonomy): domain Eukaryota; kingdom Metazoa; phylum Chordata; class Mammalia; order Primates; family Cheirogaleidae; genus Microcebus; species Microcebus murinus. The sequence goes on from NC_134106.1 coordinate 102,181,527, forward strand.
GGAAAGATTTTTTTCACAAGTGAAAGGCAGGTCAGTAAATGTACAGCCTCACAGAGTAGAGGCTCTTAATAAGCACTTCATGAATTAACAACTTCATCTTACTGAAAAAAGGGAAAATATAGACGACTTTATGAATATTTTTGCCTTTTCCCCTTAAGTTTTTTTTTTTTTTTATGAAGAAAGACAGCTTAGCATTGTGGATGAGAACACGTGTTTGAGTTCTTGTTATGTCCCTTATTGGCTGTGTGACCATGAAATTTCTTAACTTCTCTCTGCCTCAGTTTTTTTCTATTCAGTGGATACTATAACAATACCTACCAAATAAGAACTGTTGTGAGAACCAAATAAGATAACATATGTAAAATGCTTAGGAACAATGCTTATATGGAAAAGGTTGAACCAAATAACTTTGATATTGGAATCTTTGTTCTATAAAAATGGCCATTTAATATAGTAAAGCTCCATAAAAGTTAGAGCTTGCTTTACAGGTCTTTTCCTGTCCTGGGGGTAGGGGTGGAAGGTTGGGGGGTAAGTCAACCATGGATATGGGTGTAGTGCATTGGAGACAAAAGGTGGGCTGTGGAGACAGACCTGAGTGTTTATCCTGACTCTTTGTGACCTTGTGCAAGTTACTTGTTCTTCCAGAAATCCAGTGTGAAACAGGGATAATAATGTACCTCTCAGGGTTCTTCATAGCAACCTGAGGATTCCTTGGAAAATATGAGTGCCTGCATGTGGTTGGTGTCTGTGTGCATGTGGTCAGCAGCCACTCTTAGTAACTGTCTTAATATGCTAGAATTTCGGAGGATTATATGCAGCTTTCGAGCTTTCCATCCCCAAACCCCCGGCCAAAATACACAGACCTTTGCCACACACTGAACTGGCAATTTTCTTGGAAATGCAGTGGTGGGGTGGGGGTGGGAAAGCAACCCTTGAGAACAAATGTATTCTTTTTCTTCAACTTTTAGTGTTTGTGCTGGTGGCAACAGACGCTGCTATCAATTAGGAACGACTGGGGTCTCAGGCTTGGGGAAACTTCTCCAGATAACAGTCAGAAGATACCAATTCCTTCTGCTATCTCGGCTGCCTCAGGTGGCCTTCCCTGCAGGCGAGATTAGCTGCAAAATTCATGTGTGTCTGACTTCATAAACATTTTTATCCCCTATCCATTTCATCAGAAAAACAGGAGGTTAAAACTTATACTTACACCTGTCTAACCGCTGTTCCTCTCGAGGAAGTTTGGCTTTTCTTTTGTTGAGTAGGAAGCTTCCTCTAGGGGAAGTAATGGTATCTGACTCACAGATATGGATGTCCAGAGACCACGGAACAGGCTGCGCCAGCTTAAGGGCATGGCATTGAAACTTCATGCTGTGCCCAAGGAAAAGCAAGTTTAAGGACCAAAGTCATAAGCAGGTTTTGCTCATTACCCATCCATCTAAACAACTCTGTTTTTCCAACTTTTTGCCCTGATTCTTCCTGTTGGAAAAGTGCTGGTCTTGGAATTATGATGCTTTAGTTGACTTATTGTGTCTGTGACTTGTGAAAACTAGTTAACTGCTCTGTGCTTTGGTTTACTTCTTTGAAAATGGCAATAACAATAACCACATCGTAGGGAAGTTACAGACAATTGACATTTTTTGAGTTTTAACATGTACCATGCATTTCACGTTGAAGTGGACTTCCATCATCTTGGGTGACTATGTATTATTCAATCTGCTTTCCTGGTTGCATCTGATTTCCTCTGGAAGGTATCCTTCTTCCCAGGTATGTGTACTCTTGATGGAAGCGCAGATCTGGAAGCCTCATTTCTCATCATTAGAGCTGATGGGGTCCCTTTTTCAAGATCTTTCTTTGCTTCACTAAGTATATCTAAAGGACAGTTGCATAATCTAAATTAGACCTTTTGGTCTTGAGACCTTATATATGGACCAATGTAACAGGAAGATATAGTTAGAATTCATTCACTATAGGAGTAGCACTACTTTCAGACTGGGGAGTGCTTTCTGCTATGAACACTTTCTAGGAGTCTTTAATTTCCTCTCTGGCTGGAGCTTGGTTCTACAGCTTTCTCGTTAATCCTTTGATTTCTTCCATATTTTCCTAAAACTTTTTTTTACTCAGTCTTTTTTTCATATGGTTGCAACTAACCCCTCCTCCTTATTTATATACACAAGCATTATTTTTATTTGATTCTGATAATCTTATGAGGCAGGTACAACAGATATACCCATTATACCTATGGGGATACTGAGGCTCAGATATGTTAAGTAACTTACCCAAGTCGTGTAGTGTGAGGAGAAGCTGGAATTTGGACCCAGGTGATGTATGAAAGATCAGATACGATTTTAACATAAAACATTCGAAAGCACCTCGCATAGTCCTTGGCATACAGTAAGCACTTGTCAACATTAATTAAATCTGAATCTGTGTGTTGGGCAAAAAGTGACTACCTACTATGAGAGGGAAAAAACTAACATACCCAGTGTGAGAAAATGTGAAACAAAGCTGTGATGCAGTGGTTTATAATTTTACATGAATAATATTCATCATCTTTGTTCATTTCTCTAAATTAGGCTTTTTAAGGGCAAGGTGTCTATTCTGGAACCTCCTTGCACTTCCAGAGAACATTAGGAAATCAGTACTCTGGCTGTACTGAACCAAGCCTATTAGAAGCAAGCCACGAAGCCTGGGGAGGATCCTTTCGTGCTGGCTTAGTGTGGTCTGTTGACGCCTTTGCTCTCCTGGAGTAATAAGCAAGGGTGATCACTGAGCCTTCCCAGCCACCCTCTGAAGAGTGTATACCAATAACAGTCTGAGTAACATTTCAAAACTAATTATTTAACAGATTTTTCACAACATAGCGTGACTACTCACCAGGTATTTGAAACTGGAAATATCTAACAGCATGGCAACCATTTTTATAATTTCTGTTATTAAATTTATCTGGACTTTTCTCTGTATTTCCCAAGAGGCCAGTTTGCTTTCTTTCCAGGCATATATTTTCATTCAAGCAAGCTCAGTGTTGGATTTATTTATTGCATACACTTATTGCTTTACTGATATACAATAAATCCCCAAGCCCTTGAGTGCTGATTGTGCATGAAAAAAAATTTTAATACAATGAATTCCTAGGGGAAAGTTAAACAGTGTCTGCTCTTTTCTTTTCCCTCTTTAGGCATTTTCTAATTTTCTTTCTTTTCCTTTGTTTTTTTCTTTTTTTAAATCCAAGGCTAGCATAGAACAGGCTCCAGGCTCCCTGTGGGCGATTGTGTCGAATTAAATCTGACCTTTTCCAAACTGTCATTCTGGTCATTTGGAAATGATGAAGGTTTAGCAGCACCTGGGCCTGCTCTTGTTTTGTGCCCTTAGCATCGTGCTCACTGGGTTCCTTTCGAGGATCTTTTCCATTATGATAAAGTGGTGTGGATTTGGAAGACTCAGGGATGGCCTGACTTTCTGACTCTTCTGCCTCGGTCAATACATCAATAATCAGTGGGGGTGCCTGTTCTGTCTAACTTAACCCCTGGCCTTTGCACATACTCACACTTCAGCCGCAGCCCTGATCATGCTGGGACTGGCTTTCACATGCACCTCTTGTTAAGGCTGTGGCTCTTTTAAAATAATAAGACCAGTCAGAAAATGGAGTGCTCCAGGGAAGGAGCAGGCTTCTTCAGTGTTCGATAGTACTTGGGCTCAGGCTCTGCTATTTTGATCAAGTTGTGCTCTCAGAGTTTCGCTGTGGTCTGGTCTGTTATGAGTGCCGAGTGTCTCCTCTGAGGGAGGGTGGCTTTCTTTATTGGATGGGCATCCTCAGATGTGGCTTCAAGGGTCCTCTTGTAGGGTCTGCAGGCAGAATCGTAACATACTTTTGTCCTCTGTTTACAGGATGTCCCTTTGGGGATGATTTATTCTTAGGAAAAGAAATTGAGGAGCCTGTGTTTATTCTCCATATACAGAATAAGTAACATTTCCTGATAATGATCAGTATACTGAAAATATGTCTTAAACCAAAATAATGTTACTGTCTCCAAACCCTAAAGAAATGTTTATAATTTTTCTTTATGTGAGTAATTGCAAAAAACAGATTTTGTTAGCTCTCTTGAGTGTTAACTTACTAATCTGAGTTTAAGGGGCATCTACAGAAATCAGAGGGGATGATAATTGTACCTAGGACCTAGGGACTATAGAATACATTTAAGTCAGTTAGCATAGTAATCATACAATGGATGTTAATTGTTATTACTGCTGTTGTTTCCTTTAAAAAATAGAATATTTGGAAAAATGCTGTTGAATTCGTTGCTGTTATATATTTGACTTTTCAACACAACAATGACAATTTTTTTTAATTGATCATAGAAACTTAGATGGTAAATCTAGGTTGCAATTGACCTAAATTATGGTGGTGGTTTCAAAAATTATCTTGTCAATTTTTGGACATTCCTCCCATCAAAAAGTGGAGCCCAATTCCTTTCTTCTTAAGTATGGGCAGGCCTTTGTGGCTTGTTTCTACTAAATGGAATAGCGTAGTGGGGGGCCTAGGTGACTTCCTAGACTAGATCATAAAAGGGAACACACCTGGCTCTCTCTAGCTCTTGGAATGCTCCCTCTTGGAATCCAGTTGCCATGCTGTGAAAAAGTCCAGTCTACATATAGCGATTTTGGCCAAATGTCACCTGCTGATGTCTCAGCTGGCAGCCAGTGCCAACATGCAAACATGTGAGTGAGGCAGCCTTGGAGGTGACACCAGCCCCAACTACTACATGCCTGTAGTCACATTAAAAACCCATAAACATGATCCACCTGCCAAGCTCTGTGAGAGGGAATAATGGTAGCAACAGATTACTGTTGTTGATGCTGTTAAGTTTGGTATGGTTTTTATGCATCAACAGATAACCAGAACAAATACCAGAATTAAAACCTAGTTCCTTTGACTTTTGTCCATTACTCTGATGGCTTCCTTAAATTAATTTCTTGACTTTCATTTGGTTTAAATTAAAATTTATGAAATGTTTATATTTCAGGTATACTAAGGGTCTTAGACTATTTTTAGAAAATGAGATGGCTGGAAAGGGTATTAGAAATTATTTGAACCACCTCATTATACAGACAAATTATGCCTCAGAGAATTCATTATATAGAATCATTGTAAGTGGTAAGAGGCAATTCATATTTAAAACTCAAGCTTCTAAAAGTTGCATCGTAGATGGCAATGATAACAGTCACGAACGATGGCACTCAACCAAGCACCATACATAATTGACCAACAATGCATGGTTAACTATCATCAAGTTCACATAATCAAATAATGTGGGCTTCTGCTTGATTTTGGAAAGTTTGAGTTATGTCTGAGAAATGAATTTATTTTCTGGTATTCACTTCATTTTGTGCTTTGTCAACAGAATCAAAATGCTCACCTGCGTGCATGCAGAAGTGCACAGGCTTTTGGTTATTCATTTGTACACTTTTGTATTATAGTTTGAAAGCTTTTTCTCCCTTTTTTCTTGGAAGCTACTGGAAGAAATGGATTAGAAAATTGAAAAATATAAGAGACAGAATCAAGCCGTGTGTCAAACAGGATGTTTGCAGAAGAAGTCAGTCTTCCACGGGCGGTGAGGGAATACATATTGCTATTGTCGACGGCAGCGTGGTCTGGGTGAATCCTGGGGGAAGATTGTAGAGGGTGATGGGGAATTTCTATTTTTTGCTTTTGCCCACTCTGCATATATCTGCCTGAGGGATAGAAAGTTAATCTCAAGTTACTCAGTTTTTTAAAATTTTTTCTGCTTCTGCCAGTGCTTTCTGGTGGCTGCACTCCTCCAGATTCCCTGAAGCCGTGAAGAGGAGGAGGAGGAGGAGGAGGAGGAGGAGGAGGCGGTGGCTGCTGGCCTTGGGAGGCCTCAGTGCCACCACCAGGAGCATTTGATGCGTGAAACATAGAACCAGCCCTTCCCCCCTGATGAATGCTCAGCAGTCTGGGTTCAAGTTTTTTGGTGCCCAAATACCTCTTTCTCAATGACACACAGTCTTAAATTTCTAAACTTTTTTATAATTTTTAATTTAGTTTACATTGAATTATTATGGGTTTTTAAGCATCTTTTTCTCTGACGTTGGTTAGGATGTTGATGGATGGATCTGTGGTATCCATAGATCATATGCACTTTCCACCAGCTGTCAGGGAGGAAGAGCTGCCCCTAAGAAAGGAGAGACCTACTTTCGGTATGTCTGAGGCCTTAGCATAACTAGGTGTGGCTAAGAACAGGAGGGTTTGGTGTTTCTTCTTTTCTTCTTTATTTTCTTGGTGAGCGACCCAAATCACAGTAGAAGTATCTCTGATTATGAGAAGAGAGTAAGGCTACCTACATTTATTCTGGTCCTATGGTTCAGAGAATTGAGTTAAATGGAAAAAAGCCATTTTGATGTTAGGAGACCTATGTTCAATCTTAGCTTCATCATTTATGAGGCCATAGTATGTATGTCACTTAATATTCTGGAACTTCAGGATTCTCATCTGTAAAACGGGAGTAAGAGAGTAATAATAACTACTTTGTCAATTAAATAAGATACAAGTCAGCAGTTATGAAATCTAGCATTTTTTTTTTACTTATTTGTTTCATTTTGATAACATAATCCAGGACAAAATTTGAATTTAATATACTGATAATTAGGTGGATAAAAAGAAAATAAGATGATTTCATTTTTATTTCACCTATACAATAAAACTTCAAGTTTAAGAAATTTTGACTTCAATAAAAACAGAAATTTTATCTGCACAAATCCCTACTGTGTTAAATTTTATCTGCCCGAATCCCCACTGTGTTGAAAGTTCTGCTTCAGGAAGTCTCTGAAGTCTTCCCTGCCCGCTCCACCTGCACAGCTTCCTGGAAGAAGCGATGCTTTAACCCACTTAGTATAAACTAGTTTCAGATAAACTTAAAACAGGTCTTATTTCACATTTACACCAGAAAATGAAAGCATCTTACCATAGCTACACTAATTTTGTCTTTAAGAAATTACCCTTGCTCAGTTTTATTATTGCAAACATTCCATTCCGTCTCAGGAATGCAGCGGGAGTCCAGCGGCTGTAGGTTCAGTGCACTAAGTGCCTTGTATGGAATAAAGACATGACAGTTGTTAGGATTGGTGAAGCAGGGCTAAATGTCCCTATTTCCCTCTTCCTCCACAAGGTTGCGATCCTATAAAGCATCAAAATTCAATCCACTTACATTTATGGGTGTGAAATTGGAAGGCCTGATACCTTCCATTATGGAAGGACTGAAGTTTCTTTCTCTTAGGTGATAGTACAAACTCAGAGCGAAGAAATATTGTTATATAAATTCTAAGAAACACAGAACAGAGGAGTTGCATAAAAGGTGAAAATCTCTTGTTGTTAAGATCATACTTGAAAATCCTTAGGAAGGCGACTCATTGGAGGCTGACAGTGTGTCAGAAAATTGACTGTGTCCTCCACTGATGGAGCAGATGGCTCTTTCTTTTGCTGAGCAACAGGGGAAGATGTTGCATTTGGGGGCAGTTGTCTGAAAAGCAGCTTCCATTAAGCCTACATTCACTCTCACTGCGGTGAGGTGAGATGCTCATGGAAATCCACCGAGAGGGAGGCAGAGTCACGACCCTGTGTCACTCTGGTCCCTGAGTGTGAGATCATGGAGGGCAATTTTGATTGGAATTAACTACTACATTCTTTATGTAATTATTTCCCTCTCTCTCCCAGTCTCTGTGACTTCTCTTTCTCTCCTTCTTCCCCTGTTTTACCTGAGAGTGTGTATTTAAAATCTAAAAAGTTAAATGTGCCTAAAATGGAACTCCCCAGAATATGCACTGAACGTCTGTCTTTATTTATTTTTTTTTTTTTGTGTCTGTAATTTTTTTTTTTTTTTTTATTTTGGCATATTATGGGGGTACAGATTTTAAGGTTTCAATAAATGCCCATTTCCCCCCTCCCCCCAAAAGTCTGAGTCTCTATCATGACCATCCCCCAGATGGTGCACATCTCACTCATTATGTATGTATATACCCACCCCCCTCCCCCCTCCCCCCTCCCACCTGCCCAATACCCTATTACTGTAGTACCTATGTGACCACTTAGGTGCTAGTCAGTTAATACCAGTTTTCTGGAGAATATATCTGGTGCTTGTTTTTCCATTCTTGGGATACCTCACTTAGTAGTATGGGTTCCAGCTCTAACCAGGAAAATATAAGATGTGCTATATCACCATTGTTTCTTAGAGCTGAATAGTACTCCATGGTATACATATACCACATTTTATTAATCCATTCTTGGATTGATGGGCACTTGGGCTGTTTCCACAGCCTTGCAATTATGAATTGTGCTGCTATAAACATTCGAGTGCAGGTGTCTTTTTTGTAGAGTGTCACTGGATCATTTGGGTAGATGCCCAGCAATGGGATTGCTGGATCAAATGGTAGATTCAGTTGTATCGCTTTAAGGTATCTCCATATTGCTTTCCACAGAGGTTGAACTAGTTTGCAGTCCCACCAGCAGTGTAGGAGTGTTCCTCTCTCTCCGCAACCACGCCAGCATTTATTGTTTGGAGATTTTTTGATAAAGGCCATTCTCACTGGGGTTAAGTGATATCTCATTGTGGTTTTGATTTGCATTTCCCTGATGATTAGAGATGTTGAGCATTTCTTCATATGTTTGTTGGCCATTCTTCTGTCTTCTTTAGAAAAATTTCTGTTCAAGTCTTTTGCCCACTTTTTAATGGGGTTATTTGATTTTTTCTTCCTAATTTTCGTGAGTTCTAAGTATATTCTAGTTATCAGTCCCTTATCGGATGCATAGGATGCAAAAATTTTCTCCCATTCTGTAGGTTGTCTGTTTACTTTCATGACTATTTCTTTGGCTGTGCAGAAGCTTTGTAGCTTGATCATGTCCCATTTATTTATTTTTGTTGCTGCTGTGATTGCCTTTGGGGACTTCTTCATAAACTCTTTGCCCAGGCCGATGTCTAGGAGAGTGTTTCCAACTTTTTCCTCTAGAGTTCTAATAGTTTCATATCTTAGGTTTAAGTCTGTTATCCAGCGTGAGTTGGTTTTTGTGAGAGGTGAAAGGTGTGGGTCCTGTTTTAGCCTTCTACAGGTGGCTATCCAGTTTTCCCAGCACCATTTATTGAAGAGAGATTCTTTTCCCCAGCGTATGTTTTTGTCTGCTTTGTCAAAGATGAGATGGCTATATGAGGATGGTTTTATATCAGGATTCTCACATCTGTTCCACTGGTCAATATTCCTGTTTTTGTGCCAATACCATATTGTTTTAATTACTACAGCTTTGTAGTATAGTTTGATATCTGGCATATTAATGCCTCCCATTTTGTTTTTGTTGCCTAGAATTGCTCTTGATATTCGGGGTCTTCTTTGGTTCCATATGAAGCGTAAAATTATTTTTTCTATATCTGTGAAGAATGCTGATGGGATTTTAATAGGTATTGCATTGAATCTGTAGATCAGTTTGGGTAGTATAGACATTTTGATGATATTGAGTCTGCCGATCCACGAGCATGGTATGGATTTCCATCTGTTTACATCCTCTGCTATTTCCTTCCTCAGTGTTTCATAGTTCTCCCTGTAGAGGTCTTTTACCTCTTTGGTTAAATATATTCCTAGGTACTTTAATTTCTTTGTTGCTATTGTGAAGGGAATTGAGTCTTTGATTTGGTTCTCAATTAGATTGTTGTTGGCGTATATGAATGCCTCTGATTTCTGTGTATTGATTTTGTATCCTGAGACTTTACTAAATTCATTGATCAGTTCCAGGAGTTTCTTGGTTGAATCCTTGGGGTTTTCTAGATACAATATCATATCATCAGCAAACAGTGAAAGTTTGATCTCTTCTGCCCCTATTTGGATACCTTTGATTCCATTTTCCTGTCTGATTGCTGTAGCCAAGACTTCCAGCACTATGTTGAACAGAAGTGGAGATAGTGGGCAGCCTTGTCTGGTTCCAGTTCTAAGTGGGAATGATTTCAATCTTTCCCCATTCAGTATGATGTTGGCTATGGGTCTGTCATATATGGCTTGTATCATTTTTAGGTATGTCCCTTCTATGCCTATTTTCTTAAGTGTTCGTATCATGAAAGGGTGTTGAATTTTGTCAAAAGCTTTTTCTGCATCTATTGAAAGAATCATGTGGTCTTTGTTTTTGCTTCTGTTGATGTGGTGAATTGCATTTATAGATTTACGTATGTTGAACCATCCCTGCATCCCTGGGATGAAGCCCACTTGGTCGTGGTGGATTATTTTTTTGATAAGTGTCTGGATTCGGTTAGCTAAGATTTTGTTGAAAATTTTTGCATCTATATTCATTAGGGATATTGGTCTGTAGTTTTCTTTTTTTGTTGCATCCTTTCCTGGTTTTGGTATCAGAGTAATATTCGCTTCATAAAAGGTGTCGGGGAGGTTTCCATTCTTCTCGATGTTGTGGAATAGTTTCTGCAAGATAGGTACTAGTTCTTCTTTGTAAGTATGGTAAAATTCGGGTGTGAAGCCATCTGGACCGGGACTTTTCTTTTTAGGGAGATTTTTAATTGCTGTTTCTATTTCAGCTGTTGAGATTGGTCTGTTCAGGGAATCTATTTCTTCCTGGTTGAGCCTAGGGAGGCTGTGTGTTTCTAGAAATTTGTCCATTTCCTCCACATTTTCCAGTTTGTGTGCATAAAGATTTTTGTAGTATTCATAAATTGTATCTTGTATCTCTTTGGGATCAGTTGTGATATCTCCTTTTTTATTCCTGATGGAGCTTATTAGAGATTTCTCTTTTCTGCTTTTCGTTAGCTTAGCCAATGGTGTGTCAATTTTGTTTATTTTTTCAAAGAACCAACTTTTTGTTTTATTAATCTCCTGAATAGCTTTCCTGTTTTCAATTTCGTTTAGTTCTGATTTGATCTTGTTGATTTCACTTCTTCTGCTGGGTTTGGGGTTGGACTGTTCTTCTTTTTCCAGCTCTTTGAGTCGTTTCATTAAATTGTCTATTTGTGATCTTCTTGTCTTTTGGTTATAGGCATTTATGGAGATAAACTTTCCTCTCAGAACTGCTTTAGCTGTGTCCCAGAGGAGTTGATAACTTGTCTCTCCATTGTCGTTTTCTTCATAGAAGTTTTTTATTTCCGTCTTGATTTCTTCATTTACGAAGTAATCATCTAGTAGGAGGTTGTTTAATTTCCACGTTTTTGTGTAGAAATGTGAGTTTCTGTTAGGGTTGATTTCTAGTTTTATTCCACTGTGATCTGAGAAGGTACATGGTATGATTTCTATTTTTTTAAATTTCTTGAGATTTTCTTTGTGTCCTAGGATATGGTCAATCTTAGAGAATGTCCCGTGAGCTGATGAGAAGAACGTATATTCAGTGGATTTTGGGTAGAATGTTCTGTAGATGTCTGTCAGACCCAATTGTTCTAGAGTTTTGTTTAAGTCCATTATTTCTTTATTAATTTTCTGTTTGGAGGATCTGTCTCGTGCCGTCAGTGGGGTGTTGAAATCTCCGGCGATTATGGAGTTGCTATTAATCCATTTGCTTAGCTCCAGTAAGGTTTGCTTTATGAATCTGGGTGCACCTAAGTTGGGTGCATATATATTTAAAATTGTTATCTCTTCTTGTTGGACTGTGCCCTTCCCCATTATATAATGACCCTCTTTGTCTTTTACTACTTTTGTTGGTTTAAATACTAAATCGTCTGAAATTAGAACTGCCACACCAGCCTTCTTTTGGCTTCTATTTGCTTGGAATATTGATCTCCACCCTTTTATTTTTAGTCTATATGCATCCTTGCAGGTTAGATGTGTTTCCTGAAGACAGCATATACTTGGCCTGTATTTTCTTATCCATTCAGCCAGCCTATGTCTCTTGAGTGGAGAGTTTAAGCCATTCACATTTATTGAGAGAACTGATAGGTAAGGTAGATTACTGATCATTCTGTTGGGTTGGATGTTGTTGCTATGATTTCTGTCTTGAGCCATTGTAATATCTGGCCTTTAATATCTTTGGGTTTTGGTTGTTTTTATATTCGTGGGTTATTATTATGATGTTCCGTGCATAACGCTGTTTTAAGTACTTCTTGTAGGGCTGGTCTTGTCTTGGTGAATTCTCTGAGCCTTTGCTTGTCTGAGAATGTTTTTATTTCTCCTTCATATACGAAGCTTAGTTTTGCAGGGAATAATATTCTAGGCTGGGCATTGTTTTGTTTCAAAAGAGTGAGAATGGGGCCCCAGTCTCTCCTTGCTTGTAAAGTCTCATTAGAGAAGTCTGATGTTATTCGAATTGGCTTTCCCTTGTATGTTACTTGCTTCTTTTGTCTTACAGCTCTTAGAAGGGCCTCTTTAGTTGACACTTTGGTTAGTCTGATGACTGCATGTCGTGATGTCTTCCTGTTTGCGTTGAATCTCCCAGGGGTCCTCTGAGCTTCTTGAACTTGTATATCAAGATTTTGAGCAAGGCCTGGGAAATTTTCCTCTATTATATCTTCAAACAGCTTGTCCAACCCTTGAGTGTTGTCTTCTTCCCCTTCCTGTAACCCTATGACCCTCACATTAGGTTTCTTCACATAATCCCACAGCTCTTGTAGGCTTTGCTCTTTTCTCTTGTTTCTCTGCTCTATTTCTGTGACTGATTTATTTAATTGGAGGGTGTTATCTTCAAGCTCTGAGATTCTTTCTTCTGCTTCATCTACCCTGTTCTTGAGACTTTCCACTGTATTTTGTAGTTCCTTGAATTGATTCTTCATTTCCAGGAGTTCGGTTACACTTTTCTTCAATGTGTCTATTTCTTTTCTCATATCCTGGAGATTTTTTGTGGTTTCTTGGTGCTGGTTGTTGAGTTGTTGTTGCAGCTGGGTGAGTGTTCTTATGTTCCACATACGAAATTCCTCTTCTGTCATATTGGTTGCCTGATTTTGGTCGGTGTCCGTTTCTAGGGGGCTGGTGCTCCTCTTTGGGGGTGTGTTTTCCGTTTGGTTCTTCATATTTCCTGAGTTCTTTCGCTGATTTCTTCCCATGTCGATCAGTTGTTGTTTCTTTCCTTAGGTTATTGTTTGGGTATTCACACACCTTGTTTAGTTTCTGAGGCGTTAGGTGGTGCCTGTGGGTGAAATTGGACCACTCCCTGTATATTGAGTCAGTGGGTGCCGTGGAAAGGCTGTGCAAGATGCCGTCCCTGTCAGTAGGTGGCGTTTGCTTGGAGGAACAGGCTATGGTGTTGATTTTGAGTCCTGTTATCAGCTCTCGTTCTGGGCGGAGCTGGGTTGGGTAAGCCTGCCCTCAGGCCGTTAGCAGGGGTCAAAGTTCTGTTCTCTGCTGTCAGGGCGGGGCTGGAATGGTCCCGCTCAGCCAGAAAGCCTGGGGGTGGGGGTGGGGCTGTCTGAGACCCGCAGTCTGCAGCAGGCCTCGCTTCTTTCCACCCTCCCCAACTCCGCAGCTACTCCTGGGCCTCTGCCAGCAGGCCAGACCACAAGCCACCAGGCCTCCCCGGACTGTGATGCCGGCGGGGAGGTTCCCTGCACAGGAACGCCACCTGGGTTGGGCGCTCGGCCTCCTCCTGGGAGGAGGGTTGCCCTCAAGGACGCCGATCCGCCCCTGGAGGCACACAGACCTCAGTAGGCTGTTCACGTATAACCCTTCTGTGCCCCGGGTGCAGGGGATCTGGTCTGCAGGTCCGACCTCTGGGTCCCAGAGTTCAAACTGTATTCCCACCAGGGAGAGGATTTCCGGTCCTAATTCACCCACAGGGAGCCCAAGCTGGGTCTATGTCTCTCAGCCTCTGAGTCGGCACCGTTTTCCTGGGAACACGGTGCCAGCAGCACCTGGGAGGGCGGGCGGGGTCCCAAACGGGAAGGTCCCGTTCCCTGGAGGTGCCTCCGGCTGGTGGCTGTATTGTCTCTCTGGACAGCCGCGGGTAGGGTCGGCGGAGGGGGGGAGGAGGCAATATGGCGCCTGCCGCGCGGCTCGGGTCTGTGCACACGGAGGTGCCCGGAGGAAGTTGGGAACCTGGTGCCACGTCTGCTACAGGCTCACCGTTGGCAGGCGGCGGCAGTCTCTGGGCTGGTGTCCGCAGGTCTCTCCACCCGCTGGGGAGCCCACCAGCAGTCCCGAATGCAGGGGAGGGGAAACAGCAATTCCACCTACCCTTGCCGCTGGTCTCCGGGCTGCTCCGGTGGTCTCAGCCTCCAGTTCTCCTCCGCAGCCTCCTCCCGTGGAGTCTCCCGGGGTCTCAGGTACCCCTCCTTCCGGCCCTTGTCCGCTGTATGCTCGTCTTCTTGCTTCTTTCCTCTAGTTTCTGCTAGAATCGGTCTTTTCTGCAGAGACCCTCTGTCTGGCGGTGTTATTCGTCCGCCATCTTGCTCCGCCCCCCCTGTCTTTATTTTTAAACTCCTCTGTTTTCAGACTCAGGGTTTATTAACGTTTCTGATTGACTTCTCCCTTCATCCCTAGAGTGTGGGGTTGCAGGTGCTGATGGAGGCTGGACAAGTTCGCTGAGTGGCTGGAGGACAGTCTTAGTTCTCTGGGACATTGATCCTGAGGGATCAACTCCATGGGGGACTGCGGAGCTTTCTTAGGTGGTCCGGACTGTCTCTTTTGTTAAAAAATGTTCAGTCTTTTCCTCTGTCATAGTGAATAATTTATTTAATGCAGTCAGCTACAGTCAGGAAAAAAAATTATTTTTCTCCTCCAAGTGGAAACAAATTCTCTATTCATTTTGGTAAAGATTTTCTTTTCTTTTCTTTTTTAACGACAGTGTCAACTAAGAGGAGTTATATCTCTTGGTTGGGAAACCAGACATTTGAAGTGAAATTGTGAACCCTAAACTTGTGAAGGATCATGGAGCACTGGAAAGAGAGCTGGACCTGGAGCTAGCTGAATGCCACTTACACGCCAGGCTCAGTGTAAGGACAGCCGATGCTGACATTAAGTCAGCTCCTGTGACGAACGCTCTTCAGATATCAGCCCATCTTCAATCTTCCCCAACATCCTGAGGTAAGGCTACTATTTTTGTCTACATTTTAAAGTAGTAGAAACAGCAGCACAGAGAGGTTAACCAACTTGCCACAGGCCACCCAGCTTTGAAGTAGCGGAATTGGGATTGTCAACCTAGTCCGTCTGGCTCAGCGGCTACATACTCACCTGTTGCTAATTTCCATTTCCCCTCCATCCTATTTCATTTCATCCTCATGACAACTCTGCAGTGCAGCTACCATTATCCACAGTTCACATGTGAAGCTACAAAATGAGCCAAACTCGCCTGCCTGGGAAGGGGAAGATCCAGGGCGTGGGCACAGCTTTCTCCACAGAGCAATAATCCCCAGAATACTGTTTCAAAGACAGGCGGAATTTACCCTGTGGCTCTGCCCCACGCAGGCCCTGCCACCTTGTGTCGGTCACTTGATCTTCTGAAGCCTTAGAGACTTTACCCACGAAGTGAAGATGATCACACTGTCCTGCCCACATCATGAGTCTGAGGACAGGAGCAGCTCAAGTACTGTAGGCACAAGCTTACTTGTCTCCATGTTCTTGGCGGTGAGTAAGGGAGCCCGTTTGGATCATTTCCCATTTCCATTTTCTAAGAGATGATACAGTGAGCTGCAGCCTGAGAAGACTTACTGTCCCTTCCTAAGCACGGAAGTTACTTCCCAGGAGGGACTTGTGCACTGAAGTTCTTAGCTCTGACTCATCAATCTATATGGTAGAACAGTTTCCAATTTTTCTTAGACTTTGCTTGGGAGCCCAGGCTCAGGTAGAACCTGAAGAGGAAAAGGTAGGTACTTATGATAACGCCAGATAATTTTGAAAAAATGAATAATATTTTGAGGAAGAAAAGTGTTTCGTATAACAAGCTACTATGGCAGCTCCTTTGGATGAAGTTTTATTCCCTGACACACTTATTACCATATAACCTAGGCTAGTACAGTATAGAAAGCCCATCACACAAGGCTTATGTTATTTTGAAAAGTCATTAAACATTGGCTAAATATTGTCAAGTATTATAGAAATTCCATAAATATGATTCTGGGGATTTTGGGGTGAAAATAAGTGAGGACAAGAGTTAGATTACATTATGAGGAATGGGATTTATGGGGTATAATCTGGTATGATGGAAAGGAAGCTACAGTGAAATCCTGGCTGGGAGAGCAGACGGGGACATAAGCTAGCTTCAGGTACTCAGAAAAGGGCAATTAAATTGGAACTCAGCTTCATTTGCTCTCAATAGCTTCTGGGACCATGCTTCTATTAAATTCCTATTTCAGCTATCGATTGCTATGTAGTGATTCTGTGACTTTGCCGTGTGGTTCTTTTGCTGGTTTTACCTGTGGAAAATCGTGTGGCTGCATTGAGCCAGAGGGTTGGCTGGAGGCTGGGCTCAGCTGGGACAGCTGAAACGGCTGGTCTCCTTCTCCCTGTGGTCTTTCATCCTCATGGAAGCCAAAGCGAGCCGCGTCGGGGAAGAATTCACATTCCAAGAAAACAAATCTCAAACATATAACTCTTTTCAAACCTCTATTTGCGTCATGTTTGCTGATGTCTTGTTAGCGAAAGAAATTCATGTAGCTAATCTTTAAGTCAACTCCTTAGAGACCCAACAAGAGTGTGGATACTGAGAAGTATAATTTATTGGTGGTGAGTAACCTAACATCCTACAATAGCCTACTGTTGGTTTTCTTCCATATCTATGTAATCCATATCTATCTTCCATATCTATGTAATCCATGTGATTACACTCTCTAAGATTCTCAAAGTTTCACCTGATCATGACGCCATGGGTCAAGGTTATGAATTCATGATCTGAATCAGATCTAGATGTGGTAGATGAGGACCTTGGGTGCAGCTCTTCTTGATCTTGAAAACTGGGACCTAAAAAGATAAGTCACATGACCCCCCACACCTAAGATACAACAGAGAGGCAGAAGACAGAGTCAAGAGAACCACAGGAGATCTTCCTATTGTAAAAGGAGGGGGGTAGGAGCAGGCACTGGCCCATAGCCCTGCTCAAATTCAGCCAGGCACACGGTGTCAGCCTTCTTATTCTGGGGCAAGAGATGTTTCTTGACTAAGAGCAGTTCTGCTTCCTGAGAGTAGTTTCTTAATTCATGATTCTTCTCTGTGGCTGTTAGCACTATCCTCTGGTCTTCCCTTTTCAAAAAAAAAAAAAAAAAAAAAAAAAAAAAAAAATGCCCGTATTTGTAACTGCTCTCACAAACTGCTTCCTGCTTGTGGAATGTTAGGGGCTTAGAGTCTCTTTTCATTTTTTCATTTTGAACTTTGTCTGCCCCTTTTAGTTCAAGCTGGTACAAAACTTTACACATGGCACTCAGTGGGAATTCTGTGAATTTGGCTAGATTCACTTTATGCCCCCAAAGTCACTCCATAATTTTTTTAAAGACAGACCTCTCTGTATTTTGGGCAGAGTGTCAAGGTACTGTGGGACATTGCCTATAAGATTTTAAGAAACTCTTTAGTGTAATTGAGAGGGTCTAACTAGATACTCGGTTAAATCTTTCTGAGGTCTTAACTAAAGGTCTTATAAATAAACCTTTGATTTGAACTCAACCCTGAGGCTATTTCTTACTTTTTGAAACTTCTACTGACTAAAGATAGTGAAAATGAGAAATAGTTTTATTTTCCAACCTGTTACATCCTGGTTTTCCTACAGTTCCTTGAAATTCTGTTTGAATACTTAAAAGTCTTCTCTGTACCTAAACTCTCTTTCCCATATACAGGAGAGCCAGTTGATCTTTTCAATATTATGTCTGGAAATCTAAGTCAAATGCACAAATCCATTTCCAGCTTCCGAATTAATGTAGACAATAGTTTTGCCAATCGCTTTTACTACAAACCATAAGCCACTCTTTCTAGTCTCCTATGGCAGATTCCTTATTGTGGCAAACAGAATAATGACCCCTTGAAGATTTCCATGTCCTAATCTTCAAAAATCATGAGCATATTACCTTATATGACAAAAGGGACTTTGAATATAGGATTAAATTAAGGATTTTGAGATAAGGAGGTTATTTTGGATTAGCCACTATATGCAATGTAATTACAAAGGTAATTCTAAGGGAAAGGAAAGAGGAAGGCAGAAAAGGCAGAGCGGAAGGAGATACAGTGATGGAAGGAGAAGGGGAGAGAGAGAGATTCGAAGATGATACACTAATGGATTTGAAAATGGGAGAAGGGAATGTGAAATGCAGGTAGCCTCTAGAGGATGAAAAAGAAAGAAAATGTTTTCTTCCTTAAAGCCTATGGAAGGATTGCAGCTCTGCCAACACCTTGATTTTAGCTAAGACCTATTTTGTACTCCTGACTTCCAGAACTGTAAGATAATAAATCAGTGTTGTTTTAAGCTGCTAAGTATGTATAATAGTAATTTGTTACAATAGGTGATTGGATTCATCCCATTTAATGAGATCAAGCAGATAGAAATCTGGGCTGAGATATTCCCAAAAGCATGTGGACTCAGAAAAATACAAGTGGCATTGTCTTTTTTTTTTTTAAAGCCCAAGCTGTGCATTGGTGTTTCAGAGTCTTTGCTATAATAGAAAGGACTATTGGTACAGAGAGTGGTTTAATATTCCACTAAAGCTTCTGTAAGCCATAGGTCTTTAGTGGGATACGTTAAGCATTTTCAAATTATCTTGATCTCTTTTCTTTTCAACTAAAAATGGGGAAAAATTTATAAAAGATATAGTTTGGCAAGGCAGCCTGGCAGAGAAAGTGTTAAAATCCACATACGCTAGCATAGTTAAAATTTGTATTATCTTAACCATGAAATTTTAATAAATCAATGAACAAAGAGGTTGGTGTGATAGAGTCGTAACCTGAAAATCTTTTGTCTGTCACTTCCATGCATGGATAATTATTAACGATGGCTATTTAATGCATTCATGTGGAACCATACTAATTCACAGCAGGGAAGTAGCAGCTCTCACTTGGGATCTAACTCTAACATTTGCGGAATGTGAGTCAATCAACACACCTGGATGCTCAGTGTTTACTGGGAGCTTTGCATCGGGGATGCAATTGCAGGTATATATTGCTCACTAGCCTAGAAAACCTGGGAAAGAGTTGTGACTATTCTGAAAACCTTAATGGTTTGACAAATGGACATTTGAGCAATGTATAATAAGCTTCTCAAGACTCCCTAATTTAATTCCTTATTTTAACTGCTGTGAGAATTCTGAATGTCAATGCATCTTGGGAGTATTACAGTAGAAATGAGAATTCTAAGTAGATTTTCAGTCTTTTCTTAGGATAGAAGACAATGCCTATCATTCACTAGTCTAAGATTAGTCTTTTATTAATTAGTAAAGAAATACTTCTTGAATGTGCCAAAGAGTATATGCGTGGTCAGTCTGCACCATTAATGCTTGGTCAGGGAAGGCAAATTATCGGGGTGCGGACAAGGGGATAAAGCTGGAGGTGCTGGTCAATGATTAACTACAGGCTCTCAGGGAAAAAGAAATCAAAAGACCCTGATTAGCAGTGTTTGCTAATTGCAGTTGTGTAAATACTCCTATCATGACCAATTCCAACCTACCTTCCTGGGTATCACTGAACACCAATTTGGGGAAGAGAAGTACCCAGGTGGCTGTCATCAGCTGGTGCAAAGTGACGTCAGCACTTACGTCCCTACGAAGAGATTTCAGGGTGTAGCTACTCTAAGAGACACATCATGGTCATAAGATTAAGAATAGCTGCAAGACTCACTCAAGCATTTTGCACAGCCTACGTTATGTGTCACTTAGTAATATGATGTAATCTGGCCTGGAAATTTCTAACCCTGGCCTGGAGATCACTGGGTCTCTGTGACTATGGGACCTAAAATCCCTGGTTTTCCTAGAGAACAAGGCCACCTCAGCACAGATGCAACTTTTATGAACATTAAAACAAAGCTTACCCTTACAAGAATAGTTTAAACTTCCTTCATGAAAGAAATACCAGGTAACTAACTCAGACTGATTACTGGCATAAGAAAGGGGGAAGAATCCCCCACGCCATGCAAATGGTCTCCAGATGGCCAAATGGAGGTTTCCCCGGCAGGCAGTCATCTGACCTCTGACTGTATCTGGCTCACACCACCAGCATGCTCCTTCTGTCTTGTGAGAACACCACCAGAATACACTGCCTGAACATCAGACAGTGTCTTAAGACACATCTTGGACACATGCCAGTTGGGCCCATGGGGAGAAGTTGTCCCTGGAGAAGCTCATCAATTAGGACCTCCAGAGACCCCTTGAA
Source organism: Microcebus murinus (assembly GCF_040939455.1). Classification (NCBI taxonomy): domain Eukaryota; kingdom Metazoa; phylum Chordata; class Mammalia; order Primates; family Cheirogaleidae; genus Microcebus; species Microcebus murinus. The sequence goes on from NC_134106.1 coordinate 102,201,783, forward strand.
CATGACACAGGGGCAGAAGCTAGGAGGTCATTTACATTCGGGACTCTTCTAAACAACTCCACGCGCATTTGGACTTCAAAACATTGTAGTACAGTGAAGGTAAGCAGTGTAAAGAGTTCTCTTCTTTTATTTTTGTTTTTCTTTTTTGCTCTTCCAGATGTGAAATAACTAAAAATTTCACTGTTCTGAATGAAGGGCCATGTCATTCATACCCTTCTGGATATGTCTTATTTTAAATGCTTACAGCCTAAATCCTGAACTCCCTCAAGCGTAGGGGCTGCGTGACGGAGCAGCCGTACTAAATGACAAACCCATCTAGAGGCGACTGGGACACTCGCTGGATTTTTTTCAACTGAACTGTGATTCCAATTTTAATTTTTCAGAGACATGTTATATGAGAGATTAAAGGGCTCTTTTTCAGTGATTCATTTAAATCAATTATGAATAAGTTGACATCCCTGGGAAGCTTTTGAATATTTTATTACATGTATGGATGGCACTTCTAATTGGAGACAGTGACATTCACCTGCTCCGATGCACTCCTTTCTCAGTGCAGCCACCCAACCCAATCAATCTTAGAGTTGCTATGTTTAAAAAATTATTCTAAAACCATTCAAAACAGAGTGGGAGCAAGAGAACCATATCTTATAATTTCATTGCTCTAAATTTCTCAAGGTAGACTCAGGAAGAGTCAGTTCTGACCCAGATTTATTATAGTCTGGGGCGGAATACATCTTCTCCAGTGGCCTCGCACACTGTGCTCGCCAGGGCTGGACTAGCTGAGTCGTCTGGGAAGCAGGTGCTCTGTGTGTTTCCCATGAAGCAGCTGTTCAGTAAAAATTTGAGGGTGATGATGGTGTCAGAGCTTCTGAGGATGTCTAGAATGGTCCGGCTCCCGAACGATTTTGCTTGAGTGTGTGGTACTGTGCTTTCTTTTGCCCCAGGCAACAGCTCAGGCTTACACAACCTATCACAAACCAGGCATTGAAACTAGAGGTGGGAGGGAAAATTGAGAACAATGCGTACTAATGTGTGTTCAAGAATGCACATGTAACAGCTGAAAATATAGCAAAAATGTAAATGTCCCCAAATTGGACACTAAAATATTAAATTCTGGCTCAGTAATATGATAGGATTCTATACAATTACTAAAAATATTAATACATACATATATGTAAAGCCCAGATGAATGAATGATGTATAATTAAGTTAAAAATTGATAGTATGTCTCAGTTATATAAAAGATACACAGTGACATCAACACCTATATGGAAAAATGAATGGAAGGGTTTTTAAGAAATTTGTGATCTGTGGATATTCTTTTTCCCCTTTTGTGCTACACTGAACAGATACTACCATGTAATAATAGTAAAAAAAAGCAAACATTTAAAACTGAGAAAAGAAAATTGTTGTAAATCCTTCTTTAACAGAGATATTTCCGAGGCTTTGGCTGGTCCCTGTCTTCCTGGACTTATTCCATCTTTCCCCACTCCCCCACTCCTGTGTGAGCCCTGCACCCCATCTTCCCTTATGGGAGCCCAGTGGAGTAGATGCGATGGTTTTGCCCCCTACACCTAAGAATTCTCCTCGGGACCAGTGTTTTTGCACTTAGGTTAGGGAAGCTTGAGCTAGTTCAAAAATCCCACCAGGCAAGAGGTTCACTACTAGGACAGGGGCTGGCACGCAGGTCATGGGCCCTCCTGGCCAGAAGCATCCTTGATTCAGACACCCAGATCTTGCTCTCTCAGTTTCCCTTGGCTGCTCCTCTGCCCCTTCCACCAGTGTGCTCCACCACGCAAGACTGCAGAGCCTGGACAAACCCTCAAGTAGCTCATCCAGATGCAGCTGCCCTCTCTGCTCAATCCTACTTAATGTCCATGTCAGCATATCCCTCGCCCCCTCGGAGAGTCGGGCCATGCATGAGCTGTGTTTTTAGCTTTTCTAAATGGAAGCGTGTCTCAAGAGGAGGATTAGCCAATTGGCTAAGGAACAAAGAATCAATTTAGTTTAAAATAGTTCCTTTAGTGGTGGTATTTTGCATCCACACTAATTTTCCAGGGCACTGTGTGCTTTGCCCGAAACCCTCGGGGAGCCTAGAGTGGGCCTGCCTGTCACCATTAGGCAGGGAGAGGCTGTCGTGTGTCCCTGCGTTCTGCTGGAGTGGGAAGCTGAGCCAGGAAAGGATGTAGCTTTCAACTATCTGAAATGCATGACAACTGCTCAGGGTGCTTCTTGGGTGTCTTATCTTTAATAAAAAGAAGAAAGGAAATTATCAAAAGCTATAGGGAGAGGCTAGCTAAAGAATTTATAGCCTTGCCTATACACCGACTAATTGATTACAACAAATGATATAATAAGGTCCCCTGGCGCTGAAATTTATCCCTAGCAACACAGGGAATCATAACTGATGTTTTAAAGTAAAAAGTCCCTCATTGCATGGTTAGCCAAATAATTGAGATGTCTATTTCATTTGAAGTAGAAAACCGAATTTAGGCAACACTATCAAACAGTTGAAATCAGGCATAATGCCAAATGTTTCAATACACGAAGAAACATGTATTGAAATTAACATGGTAATTCTTTTTTTTTTTTTTTTTTTTTTGAGACAGAGTCTTGCTTGTTGCCCAGGCTATAGTGAGTGCCGTGGCGTCAGCCTAGCTCACAGCAACCTCAAACTCCTGGGCTCAAGTAATCCTTCTGCCTCAGGCTCCTGAGTAGCTGGGACTACAGGCATGTGCCACCATGCCCGGCTAATTTATATATATATATATATATATATTAGTTGGCCAATTAATTTCTTTCTATTTATGGTAGAGACGGGGTCTTGCTCTTGCTCAGGCTGGTTTCGAACTCCTGACCTCGAGCAATCCGCCCGCCTCGGCCTCCCAGAGTGCTAGGATTACAGGCGTGAGCCACCGCGCCCAGCCAAACATGGTAATTCTTATTTATCACTACAGAAAGTTACCTTCCCACCTGCCCCCCATGATTAAAGAATGCATGCAATTCTAGCATGCGTTTGAAAATAAAAAATAATTTTAAATAAGTTTTGCTCTCTGAAAGTTTAAAATGTAAAATAATACATATGCTGATACATATGTAAAAATAAATATACTATAATTTCTTGAGCAACTACTGAGTGCCAAACACTAGATATAAGTTATTCTGTAAATATCATTGCTATGAAACCTAGACATGATGATTGTGCCCACTTACCAGATGCAAAAGCTGAGGCTACGGAGTTTCATCTTTTCTAGGACCTTCTATTCTGGAAGTGGTTGAGCCAAGTTTTGAACTTTCTAGCTTTAAATATGTCTGGCTTCCAGTAAGCCAAATGACCTTCCAGATATATAAAGAACATGCACATTTAAGAGTTATATTTTAGAAAACTTAGATGAGGGAGTAAAATTAGCTAAAAAGGCTTTGTTCAGCAGGCAAATGTGAAGTGAATTAAGCATGTAGGCTGGGGAAAGGAACTTTCTGGTCAATGTGGTATATCCTGAACACTGCAGAATGATGAAATATCCCATAACTCAAGAAGAATGGCAGGATTAGTTGATGAACAGAAATATTAGGGTAAGAATCAAGATAAGAGGGTTGGTCATGAGTTTTCTGGAAGCGGGATCCTATCTTAGACTCTTTCCTCAATGCTCATCACGGAGCCTTTCTTGCATATCCTTGATGTTCCATAATAAGTATTTCCCAGATGAAGGAATTGAGTAGCGTAGGACATGGATGTCAGGTTCCTAGACTGAGACTGAAATTATCATGAAACAGAGGCCAGGTTTTCCTGTCTCAGGTAGTTCTCATTCTACCTGGTACCTGGCCTTATTTAACATAGAAAAAAAAATGGCAACATGGAAATTTTTAGTGTAGGAGTTCTGAACCAGAGGTTCATGAAGGAGCTCAGTCAGGGAAGGATGGTCTCTCTATAGAGGGGTCTATTGTAGTGCTTACATACTGTATGATTTTTAGAGTGTATGTACATTTTCATAGGGAAGGAAACCATGGCCTTTATCAGGTTCTAAAGAGGGACTCTGAATTACAAAAATAACAATGACAATAATAAGATGAAGTCATGGGAAGACAAAAAAGATTCAAAGTCTGGCCTTTCCATTTTAATTCATTTCCTTCTCTCCATCCTCCAAAATGCCAAGGTTATTCTTGATTGCATTCCTTTACTTACACCATAATAAATGCTGACATTTAAATGGAGCCATCGTGCCACTTTACTTAAATGTTGTCACCTCACCATTTTGTTCAACGGACTCCTCTGCATCCTTTGGAACCAGAGCTTCCATCTTCCATCAAGTCTTTTCTGATGACTTTAGGGCCCATTGGTTTCATTTCTCCCTGCTCTTATTTCCCATGGAAATTGTGGCTTATCTCTTACAACTTATCATTTAATTAAATATTGTCTGTTCTTGTTGTTTCATGAAGTTAACTTTTTAATGCTAATACATTAATAGATCCTTGGGCACAGGGACCACATCATAGTTTAGTAGTTTAGCACACAACTGATTGAGCTTTTCTTCCTACTTCGTGACCTTGGACAGGTTACTAAACACTGTGTCCCTTAAATTTCTCTTCTTTGCAATGATAATAATAATAGAACTTATGCCATTCATTTGATGGGAGGATAAATAAGATAATGCAAGAAAGTTTCTTAGCACAGTCTCTGAGAATGGTCAATTGATTTGAACTATTATAGAATAGTCATCATTATGTTCCAATTCTTCCAAATCAGTATGGGAGACTGTCTGCTCCCATTCTTTAATTCTGAAACACTTTAAAACTTATTTAAGTCATTCTCAGTTTCCTAATTTTTAAAGCAATGCTATGATATTTGCAAACAGATTTCTTGTAGAGTTCAAATTTGACAATGACCATAGACTTGCTTTGGAATCCTAACCTCAAGAATCCCAGTGAAGCTGTCAAGGGCCCTTCCCTAGATTTTCCAAATGAAGCACCACCCTCAAATTGTGATGTGTTAAGGGTCTGAGCCTGGAATTGCAAGCAGCAAAGTTATTAAACTTCCCCAATGGATTTAGGAGACAATGCAGCCCACACCCAGAAAGAAGCAGATCTGGGAGAAGGAGAGAGGTTTGGGTGCCTTGAGACCCTGGTTCTCACCAACCTTGCTATATCCCTGCCCTTGTTGTTTACTTGAGTCAACGACTGCATGCTATGCCTTCCCGACAAAGCTCGTCAGAGCTGGGCACCCTCTGGATCTCTTGAGCAGCCCTCAACGAACACAGAGGGTCAGGAGCAAATCTGGCTATTCAGTAAGAGAAAGGATGGTTGGGGAAAAGTGATTTTTTTTCTCTCTTTATGTTTCTATTTTTTTTTTTTTTTTTTTTTTTGAGACAGAGTCTCACTTTCTTGCCCAGGCTAGAGTGAGTGCCGTGGCGTTAGCCTGGCTCACAGCAACCTCAATCTCCTGGGCTCAGGATCCTACTGCCTCAGCCTCCCTAGTAGCTGGGACTACAGGCATGCGCCACCATGCCCGGCTAATTTTTTTTTGTATATATATTTTTAGTTAGTCAATTAATTTCTTTCTATATTTTGGTAGAGACGGGGTCTTGCTCAGGCTGGTTTTGAACTCCTGACCTCGAGCAATCCGCCCGCCTCAGCCTCCCAGAGTGCTAGGATTACAGGCGTGAGCCACTGCGCCCAGCCTTATGTTTCTATTTTAATCAAAAGAGAAACAGATGAGATCCTAGAAATGCTAGAGAGAAGTTAGGAAGTACACATCCCGTGGGTGCTCAGACAGAACAGAGGAGGAACCAACACTCTTGTCCTCACAGAATTTGAGTTATGCATATTCCCCTACCATGGAGCGCCCAGAAGTTTGGTAGAAGAACTCCACTGCAGCGCAGGGTTTAGGCAAATGCCTGCTCCAATGGACCTCTAATCCCTCAGGAGCATGGAAGCAATTGCAGCCAAGTGTGTATGTGTGTAGCAGGGGAAGGGAGCATTGATTGCAAGAGGTGCCGGCTCTTGAGGGAACAGGCAGGGGGAACAGGAGAGGTGCCAAGACAGAGGAGAGCATCAACGAAGAAGCCTTTCTTTGCCATGGCATAGGGTAACTGCAAGCAGCTGGTGCATCAGTGAAAGCTTAGAATCCACCCCTTCTACTTTGTGGAGAAACTAAAGTCAAGTTCTTGGCTGTTGGGCAAAACTTGGGCTCCAGTAATTATGCTGATAGGGGCCTTATCAAGACTTGTTTGGTTTTGTGGCCATTAGAAAAAAAAGGTTACAGACATTTTTAGAATCTAGGCTTGTATTGCCTTTGCAGCTAAGGAACAAGTGTTCTTAAATGCCTAAATAAAAACCTGTTAGCTGTAGTGAGATGGGCATATTTGTCCCTGTGTACATATAAGTGCACACACACGAGGTGCACTGTATATTGTAAATCACATATAGATCATTGTATCTCGGCAGCTACAAAGATGCATGAAACTTGGTCCTGCGTAGCTTCCCCTCACCTTCCATGCATGTGATGATCTTCTAAAGTTAAGGTTGTGGTGATTGTGGGGAAGATTGCATTTTATGCATTTTTCAGAACAAAACTTTACCCTCTTGGTGGCAGGGTCCCAGAGTTTTCCGAGGAGAATTCGTTTTTAGGCAACTTATTTTCAAATAAATGATTATGAAAGTAATAAATGCTCATGCGAGGAAATTTGAAAAAAGTGTAGAAAAGGCCAAAGAAGAAAATGAAAATCACCTATAAGGAGACCTCTTTGAGAGGAAAGAGATCTCCTGGCTATTTTCAATATAAAGTTCTTTGCATTCAATTCAATCCAGAAGGCATTCACCCTACAGACCTCTGTGTGGGGGGAAGGCATATTGGAATAACACTCAGCCCCTGCCTTTGAGGACGTGGTAATAGAGGAAGGGCTAGAACAACTCTCCTGATATGAAATTCTGCTCCACCAAGATGACAGTTATAATGAGGTTCTGCCCTATTCACACTTGTCATATTTGCCGAGACAAAGAGGGCTTTGGAGAAGAAGAGAGGCTTTTAAAACTTCAATAACAGGCTAAATAAAGTGTGAAAACAGCCTTTTATCCTTTGTTTCTAAATAGGCTCCAAATAAAGAAGTTCAGGAGCTAAGACAAGACTGCATTGCAGCGAGCATCTAATGGCCAAAGTGCACTCACTTGCTTTTGCATTTGAGTGATGGGGATTGGTGGGGGAAGAGGCCATTTCCAGAAAGATCTGACGCAGATTGGGGCAGACTATTAACCAGCTGGGTGTCTCCCACGTGTAGGTTGAAACCACACTTACCAAATTGCCTGAGACAGGTTGTACAAAAGCTATCAGCTGCTACTAGCTTTTGACTTGCCACCAGTTTCTTCTAGTCATTTCTTATTATTGTCTCAGTACATAAACACTTCTGTACAGACGACTGCATTTATTCAGTGGGTAATACATGCTCAGGAGAAACGTATATTTTCAGGGGACAATTTAGGATAGAAGAGGAGGAATGGGATAGGGATAGCATGTTAGCTACAAATGAGTTCAGCAATTATGGGTGTGCACGAGACAGCCGGGTTCACAAATGCTTCCAGGAAAGCCAGGCAGCACCTGTGCCTCCTGGAGGCTGTTTTACTGTGTCTGTAGCTGGATCTTTGCTTGGAGGTGGTGGTGCCATAGGTGAGACAGGTGCAGTGCGAATGTCTCCATGCGCACCCACCCCCACCTACCTGCGTACCTGGCATCGCGCGTGAGCAGAGCAATCAGAGAAGGAAGAAAACACAACATAGCAAAACAGAAAACTGCCTGTGGTAGTGAAGGAAATACACAAGCTCGAGAGGATTAGCAAGAGACTGTAATGATGGGTTTTGGGTCAACTCTGTTTTAAATTAAAATCTGAAAATAAATTTCCATCAGTTAAAAAGAGCTAAGCATCTCCTTGTGAATTGTCCACAGCTGTTCCTATGCTGATTGTCTTTCTTTTCTGCAGGCATTTTGGGAAAACAAGCAAGGAAATGAAATAAACTCCACTGTTTAAAACACTTCCTTTCATACTGGCCACCTTATCTGAAGGGCTTTATCACCTCCAGCGGATTGTCGGTGGGAAGGGAATTAAATATTTAGGCCTGATTACCTGCAGTTTACTGTAGCCATTTTATTATGTGAAGGTTAAAGGCCAGGAGTTTTAGAAGACTGAGGGCGTCTTTCTCCTTTAAGGATTCAGGCTAACAAGACCTAGTGACAGCTCACATTTCCTTCGGCCACTGAATAAAATATGATCCAGATCTGGGGTTCTGTGGCCTCGGTTCAAATGGGAGCATTGCTGGAACTTGCATGTCATCTGCTATATTCATATATTGAAAGCTAATCCTCAAAATAATGGTATTAGGAGGTGATAGGTCATGAGGGTGGGGCCCTCATGCATGGGATTCATGCTCTCGTCCCTTCTATCATGTGAGGGAAGAACAGACTACAGCAAGAAAAAGGCTGTCTATGAGCTAGGAAGCGGGGCCTCACCAAACCTGCTGGGGTCTTGATCTTGGACTTTCCACCACCCAGAACCATGAGAAACAAATTTCTGTTGTTTCTAAATCACTCAATCCACAGTATTCTTTTACAGCAGCCTGAATAGACTAAAACGGCATCTTTGGATCCATTCCAGATTTCAACCCTCCTGGCTTTTTAAGGATTTCATCACTACCAGCTTTATTTGGGGGTTACAGACTTTGGACTAAGTTGTGGTGGTGCTGTTTTGATGTTTTTTATTAGCCCCTGGATTTCTTTCTCTCTCTCCTCCATCCCACAACTTTCTCATTGCGGCTTCTTTAGAATATGCTCTTCAACTGGGATGCATCCTGGTTCTTGATAGTGTACAACGAGAAGTTGGCAATCAGGAATGAGCAAAGTCCCAGGAGTCATAACAGAAGAATTGAGGTCTAGCCATTGTTATAACACAACTTTGTCACTTTGAACAACCTATTTGAACTCCTAGAGCCTTGTTTATTTATCTGTAAAATGGGGCTAATATCTCTAGCACATGAGTGCTGTCAGGATTAACTATAGTAAGGAATTATTAAAAAACACATGAAGATAGAAGTTCTATGTGTAGTTGAAGTAATATGTCTCCATTATCTCCATTTTGAGTTAGATTCCTGTTAGAAATAATGTGGATTTCTCATCGAAACAGACTGGCACTGCCTACAGGATCGGGTCTGAGCACAGTTACAGTGGCGACGGCCATTAACCACAAAAGTCCATATAACTCCCTTGGATGTGCAGTTCTGTGAGACCTCCTATTTTCTCCCATTATTTGAGCCTGGTAAAAAGAAAGCCATGGACTGAGGGTAATTTTTTATAGAGTGTACTTCAGACAACTCAAAATCAATAGTTTTCCTTGTTGAAGGCACCCAGGAAAGTAGAACATAAGGAATCATAGGGGCTTACTATTGCTTTTTGAGGCCGGTGGTTAAACTTTACGGTATCCTCATAAAATGCATGGTTGAGTGCAAAGTGAAATTGTATTTCATTATAGTTTATCATTGTCTGATGATGGATAGTGCTGCATTTTGCAGCACTTGACAGCGAGTATATGTGTGGTTGTAGTGAATTCTTATACTTTTATGTTACCTTGGCATCCATTTTGAATACAATTTTAACTTTTTCATGCCAGAAGCTGGGCTTAGTCACCCTTGACACAGTATCCAGTCCTGTACCACACCCGAATGGCACAAGCTAGTGGCCAGAGATAAGAATTTAGAGGTATCTCTCCCATCTTGCAGACTAGGCTCCCTGCTTTCCCACAGCTTCCTTTGTATGGACCATTCAGCCCTTTGCCTGCAAACTTAAAGTGAGTCAAATTCTATTCCCTTATATATACTGCTGGATCCCTTGCATGGTGTCTCTCTCTCTGTTTGACTCTTCGTTCCTGTCTCATGTGACCCAGGGGTGGAGGATTGCCCTGCCAACTCATAGCACCCTCCCTGCCCAGGATCTGTAAGTAAAAAATCATTGAACTTATTTCCTATTGTGCTAGTGTATTAAATTTGTACCTTCCATCTGAAGAACCAGGCTGGGATTTCCCTGAGACATCAGGGGAACGCAAGGTTGGGCTCTCAGCACCAGAGCGATTGTCAGGCAGACATGAACTTGACACAGGTCAGGCAAGAGCCACAAGGGCGTCTGTCAGTGTAAACAAGTTTCCAGTGTGAGTGACCCTCTGATTTGAGGGTTGGACAACTAGGTATTAGGTTGTTCAGTAGGTAAAAGAAGTGCCCTGTGAAAGGCACACTGTAAATGTCACGTCCAGCTCCCCTTCATTCCCTGTTAGGGCAGCAATGCTGGCTGCTTTGGTACTGGAAACACAACTGAGCTGGGGGCGGGGCATGTCTCAAAAACAGTGGTCAGGGAACTAAACTCTTTGTTTTTCTTCTCCTACTGGCTTAGGATTTATAAGGCAGCCAGAGGAGCTGAAGGTGGGATTGATGAAGGGGAAAAGACTACAGAAGGCTGTTGTGGCTTTTCAGAAACCCAAGGTTCCAGAAAAAAAATTAATGATAATCCCTAGCTTAGAATGCCCTTGGCATAAGGTGTATGGGGGTAATGTCAGAAATAATAGTGATAATAATACTATTAACTAATGTATGCTTATAGAGCACATATAAGATTCTGAGCTTATCATTTTGCTGCATGATCTCACCTGAGCCTCTTAGCTTCCCATGAAGTTAGGTGTCGCCTGTAACTGATTTCTAGCTAATGGGATGAAAGGGAAGTGATGTATAGCAGTCCCTCCGGGACTGATCTATACAACCTCCATAATCTGTCCTCCATGCCCTTTTCCTTGCTGTCAAGACTTAGAGGACTCTGATTTCAAGGTTTGGGAGAAACACAGGCTGGAAAGAGCCTGAGACCCTGAATGACCACATGGAAGAAAGCTGCTTGCCAATGGGGAAGCTTTGCATTCTAAATTCAACTCTGTGCAAATGCAACATGGCATTGTCAGTTTTGTAACATGCTAAAGCTGAATGATGAGGTATTCAGTGTGGATTTGCCTTATCACTCTAAGGTGCATTGGCTGTCACAGGGGCAGATGTTAGCCACAATTTTATCTCTGCAAGAACAGGTAGTTAAATTTTATGAAGAACTCTGTGTAAATTTGAAATAAACTTCTATTACATTAAGACATTGAAATGTTGGTACTTATTTGCTACAGCATCTTTCTAGAATTTAAGTGAATTTAGTCCCCAACCACTATATATCTACAAAACATATTCTACTGGATAATGTTGTTTTCTACTTCCATGTAGAGAAGTATAGTACTATACAGTATTGTTATAGAAAGAGGTTTAATTATGGGGAAAAATAAATCAAAAGATATATCTTCAAAATGCATATTGTGATGGAGAATCCCATGATGTCATTGTCCAGGGCTAGGGAAACTTTTCATGTTGGAAGTCCACATTAATTTAGCTGTAATCAAATAAGGTTACATTAAAAAAAATTCAATTTGATATACTTAAAACCATAAATTATTTTGTAAAAATCTAGCTACTATATAGTGATTGCAAAAAATGAAAACTATTTGTTAATTTTAAAGTTAACTAACTGTTTAATGACCTTGTGTCTGCTTTTTGTTGGAAAGAGTTCGAATATTTGGTTGCAGCATGGATGTCTGCAGTTTTAGTTGATCTAGATGGGTATCAGTCATTTGTGACCTTAAGGGTGTCTTGATTTGAATTAGGTAGGAGAAAGTAGATTTGCAGGAATAAATGAATGAAAAGCAAGAAAGCATTTTCCAAGCACATTGCTTGCCAAAAGCATGGGTATTTTTACTGCAATTTTCCATATTTCAACTGGATCTTTCTTAGCATCAAACAATGACTTTAAATATCATCTACTGAGAGCTCAATCAATTTCATCTGTAATTCTTTAGGCACCTATCAACTAGGTGAGGCTGAAATGCTAATTTGAGTGCGATGTCATGATTCTCAAAGTCAGTGAACCTTTCAATGTATTCTCCAATTAATAGGTTCATAACATCTGTGTATTCCTCAAATGATTTGCGTATATCATCCTGCTCATTTATGACTTTTGCTAACTGGGGAAAATGTTCACCTGAAATTTCCTTTTAAAGAAGAAGTGTTTTAAAAAAAAGACAGCTTTTTTCCCCCAAAATGCTTGAATTTTTTTTGCAACGTAGCATATAATGACTTAATTTTACCTTGAAAAATAATATTCAAGTCATTTTGATTTGACATCCTATCACACAGAAATACTGCATTCCTATAGAAATCTTTCAATCATCCACATTGCTGATTCTGTTCTTCATAAAATTTAACTATTTGTTCTCACAGAGATAAAATTTTGTCTAACATCTGTTCCTGCAATGCACTTTAGAATGACATGGCAAATCCACAATGAATAACATCATTCAACTTTTAGCAGGTTACAAAACTGAAAATGCCATGTTTCCTTTGCACGAACAAGGTTAATAATATTTATACTTGCTGCAAAGTATCACTTAAAATAGCTTTAGCACAGAGGTTTTGCTGATGCAAGATACATTGAAAAGAAATGAGAGCATCTGGATCTGATAATACTTTTTATGTGTGCCATAAACCCTCTATGTTTTCCTGTTATGGAAGGTGCACCGTCTATACATACACTCACTAAATTTACCAAATTTGGTTCAACCTCATGACATTTATCTTGAAAGTTGTTGAACGTATCTATTCCCCATGTTCTGTTTATAAGTGTGCCCAGAGCAAGTAACTCTTCATAGTAAAGAAAATCTTCTGCTATGACCCCAATGGAGTATAAAACCTGCGCTGAGTCAGTAGTATCAGTTGATTCATGCAAAGTGACTGAATAATATATACTTTCATTTTGAAGTATTGCATGAAAGTTGTGTTCTGTTAAGTTGAAGCCTAATTCATGCTGCAGATCAGTTTTGGTTCTCCCTGAAGGAGGTAGTTGTTTGTACTTTGAAATGTTATCAGGGTCTAAGCATCCTACAACTTTGACAATGCATTGTTTCACAATTTCTACATCACTGAATGGCTTCCCTTTTTCCTTGAGTGTATAAGCTACTGTATAAATTGCTTCAGTGGCATTATTTCTAGGTGTTATTGCTGCTTGAAAGAATTATCTTTGCTTTTGCTTTTCACTGTTTTATTTCTGCAACATGATCTTTCATGCCTCTCCCTCTAATTTAAAATCTTTGTGGTCCTTATGATTGTTATTAATGTAATGCTGGTGAGCATTGAATTTCTTTAATGTTGATATTACAACATCACAAAGTAAGCAAAACATCTTATCTTTAGCCAAAACAAGATAATATTACAATTCCCAATTCTCCATTTAAAAATCTGTTTTCTTCCTTCAGTGTTCTCTTGGTCTTCTTTGACATGATGGGCTGTTAAGCAGACAGAATTAAAAAATACTGTCTGGCGGTGCAACTATTCACAAATTCCACTTCAAACAGAAACACAGTGCACCGTTGTCAAAAGCTGATAACAGGCTGGTGTACTCAGCCCCCATAAACTCTCGCCAACCAGCCTTGTGCGTAGTGGCACCAGTCAGTTGGGGGAAGTTAGAGCTAAATCACGAGCATGGCAGCTGCCAATTTAGTCCTTATGGTTTACTAATGTTCTAATCGTACCAGTCGATCTGGGAGGATTATTTATTGAAACTTATTTTATTCTTTGGTACTTTAAATATGTTCATTTTAAAAATAAAATAAAAACATAAAAGATGAATGCAAGTGTCTTAATAAAAATAAAAGAATTTTTTTTCTGTAAAATTTGGATTCAGTCCAAAGGCCACACCTCAGGACCTACAAGGCCACATGTGGCTTTAAGGCCGCAGGTTGGTCACCCTGGTGTCTTAGTCTGTTGGAGTTAAACAATGTGCTTTACTATAACAAACCTTCAGTCTTTTTTTCCTCCTTTTTTTTCACCCTTTTTATTCTCCCTCCCTCCCTTTCTTCCTTATTAAGTACCTATTATGCTCAGGCACTATGGTGTATGTAGGGTTACAGAAAAGAAGAAAATTAAATAAATACCATCCCTGCCCTGAGAAGCTCAAAGTCAAAGTGACACAGGAAAGTGATTCCCAATAAAAGCCACTTGAAGTCCAAGTGGGTCCTTGGTTTTGCACAAGAAGGAATTCAGAAATGAACTGACATTATAGAGTGAAAGCAAGATTTATTCAGAAACCATAGGAAGTCTACTCCACAAAACAGAGTCTAGTTCTCTCTGCAGAAGAAAACTGCTGCCCTGTAGAAAATACAGAAACTTTGCCTCACAGACAGAGTGGAAGCAAGTTCTCCATGCCGAAGAGAACCAGCCTCCTGGTTCCTTTTGCCTATTTTAGCAAAGGGCTAAATGAGTAGAAGAATATTCACAGAAGGGGTGGTGTTCCTTCACCATCTTGGTTCTAACTGGTTGGAACTTACCCTTCCTCCATTCTGTTTTTTTTTTTTTTTTGAGACAGAGTCTTGCTTTGTTGCCCAGGCTAGAGTGAGTGCCGTGGCATCAGCCTAGCTCACAGCAACCTCAATCTCCTGGGCTCCAGTGATCCTTCTGCCTCAGCCTCCCGGGTAGCTGGGACTACAGGCATGCGCCACCATGCCCGGCTAATTTTTTTATATATATATCAGTTGGCCAATTAATTTCTTTCTATTTATAGTAGAGACGGGGTCTCGCTCTTGCTCAGGCTGGTTTTGAACTCCTGACCTTGAGCAATCCGCCCGCCTCGGCCTCCCAAGAGCTAGGATTACAGGCGTGAGCCACCGCGCCCGGCCTTCTCCATTCTGTTTTGAACAAGACAATTTGAAAGTTTGTTTTGAGACTTCCAGACTCAGTTAGGTAATGCTGCAGCAATGCCCAAAGAAATGCCCAAGGCATTGCCTGCAGCAATGCCATACCCAAAGCAGTACCTGCCAGTTCCCTGTTTTAAAAGTGTGGGCCAAGATATATTAGCATATAATTTTGCTACAATGTGGTAATGTCAGAAGCAATGCACTATCTATAGGAGCACAGAAGAGGGGTACCTGGCCTGACTAGGGAGAGGCGAGGAGGATTTGCCCCTGGAGGGATGGGAGGGGGCTCTTCCTCAGATATGGGGTTTTCAGTGACCTAAAAATACCCAGGCAATGGGTATTTGGACTTGATAGTTACCCTAGGTGACTGGACTTGATAGTCACCCTAGGTTGAGGTGAGTTCATTTTCTGTTCTCAAAAAATGAGTAGAGGTTTGGGTTAGAATATTCTAGGACAAATGCAAGCATGAGTGTTAGGTTCGTCTGTCTGGATATTCCCTAGTCTCCTGGCTCCTATTGTCAAGATTGAGTAGTGGTGTCAAGTCAAGCCAATGACAGAGTGATCACAGACACAGAGCAATTTTATACAAACAGTTTATCACATTCGAGAAAGAATGAAAGTACAGAAGGAAGCTATACAAAGTGAAAATAAGTTCTAGAGAGTGGAACGGGTCAGTCTCCATGAGTGGAGAAAGGCCCCTAAGTCTAAGCGCACGCTGCCTTTCACTAGTCTGTTGCACCTTTCTCCTGGAAGGATTGGTTGTTATTTCCCCCCTTTTGGGATGATTGACAGGTTGTGTTTATATAACAGATCACATGACAGGTTACATAACAGAGTAGGTTATATAACAGTTTCCCTTTCTGCTCATGCATTTTCCCCAGAATTCTTCATGAAGTTCCACCCGTGCCATGCTAATTAGATGGTAAGGAGCTGTAGGTCAGCTGAAGGTTACTGGAAACTTCTTATCATGTATTTTCCCACCAAGGAACAGCTCCTAACAGCAGCTGGGTTCCTAGCTACAAGTTGGTTCCTGCTCTCTGCTCTTAGCCGTTTCCCTGCCACCTGTTTACCCTCCACCAGACCTAACATGAGCAAAGGAGGGAAGAGAGGGGCAGCGTGCAATGGTGCAGTGTTCTGGGGAACCGCAGGCAGCGCAGGCTGGCAGACTTGGTGGCAGGGACGAAGTGTGGGGCAGTGTTTGGAAGTGAGGCTGGGAGAAGGCCAGCAGCAGGCTCAGAAGGGGTCTGAAAGACATTTTAAGGAGCATGAGGGTGTTTCATGTAGCTGAGGGATTGATAGTAAAGGAGATGGCCTTTGGCCAGGAGATGAGCATGAAATCACTGAAGAAGTAAAACTCTAGTCTGGGTAGAGAGGAGGCGCCATTTTGAGAAGTGTTCAGAAGACAAAAATCTTCAGTACTTGGTTGTTGATGAGATGGTCAGGTCTAGAGAGAGAGTAGATCTAGGATGCCTTGCAGGTTTCTAGCACAGCAATCAGTCTCAGTTATTAGAAATTTGGAAGAGGGCCTTCCATCCTCCAGGATGGTGTGTTGTGCTATGAGTCTAGACTGGCACCCCATGGCTAGCCATCTCTTGTTTCTTCATGAGGGTCTGTCTTGTGTCCCAGGGGAGAGCAGTGGGCTCTTCCTTCTCAGTCTCTCAGTCTCAGCAGGGGCGTCTTTCTGCACTGCCTCCTGGCACCACTGTGCATAGAGACCATGGAGGTCACTCCATGGTCAAGGGGCTACAGAGCCATCTTGGAAAGGCAGACAAGTGGTAAGAAAATGAAAAAGAGCATACCTAAAAGAAGAACTAAGATTTGGAGTAGAAATACATAAAAAACCTGCCTCAGAGAAAGGAAATCATTTTGGCTCTTGCTTTCTCCTCCCCAAACCTCCACATGAAAAGGTACACTGCCGAGGCCCTTCCAGTCTGGACTCAACTGCACCTTTAGAACCCATCCCACTGACTGTGCCACCCATTGACCAGGAAAAGTTGCTCTTCTCAGCATTAAAAGTGTCTGCACCTTGGGGGCCAGATTCCCATTGTCTTCAGCTGGGCCTGGTGTGGCACTTATAAAATCCCAGGCTTTGGACTTGACCTTTCGTATGCATTATTGCATTTGAGCTTCCTCTCACAACCTCCCTGTGAAGTTGGAACTCCTGCCAGGCAATTGGAATGACAGATATTAATGCAATATTTTTAAAGCAGTTAAATATTTTTCTTTACCTATGAGCTACTTGAGATCAGGGACTGTATTTATTATTCACTTTCATATCCGGCATAGTGCCTGGGCGATATTAGGTGTCTCAGGAATGTTTTCAGGATCAGTGATCAGGCTCCTCCAGGAAAAATAAAACAAAGGGTAGGAAGAGAATACTGTCTTGGTTACCAGTTGCCCAAAATCATCTTAAACTCTTCAGTGATGGGGAAACCAGAGCTCCCACTCCAAGTTTTTGTATTTTTCAATATTTGACCAAAAAGCTTTATGAATCATCATACTCTTTGCTTTGATAAAATAGCATTTGCACTGAAAAGTATTGTCTTAAGGTCTAGTTCACTGAAGAAAAGAATAAAACAAACCCCTTTCCTGTGCAAAGAAAACTGCGTAGGACTAGCTGACAGTTGCACATCTTATTGTATGACCAAATGAGACTAGACTGGGTAATTGGGGTGTTGTTTGCTATGGTTGTGGCTGGGGCAATGTCCTGATTCACTGTTGTATGTTCAGTAGATATAGGTGAGTCTGAGACATAAATGGCAACCTATTGCATGGGTTCAGTCAATCCATTATTCATTAAAAATGTATCAAGTGCCCATTGTATTTATAGCAATATGTCAAAAGGGAATCAGAGAAACAAGACAAATGTTGTACAGATACTGCCTTGAGGAATACACATTTTATCAGAGATTTTAAAGAATTCAATGCATTTATTTGAATAGCTTTCTTTCCTAATTTAGCTTTTGTTTTGAGAAAAACTTCAAAGGATGATTCACACATTTTATAGAAGTTTGTTTTGCTATATCACTAAATAGTATAATCATGTTGGTTTAAGGTACTTTTAAGAACACAAAATACATTTTTATTATACAGATGAAGAAATGGAAACAGGAATCCAACTGGTGATTTATCAAAAAACATGTGTTAGAGGAGAGGCTAGAACTTTTTGGTTCAAGCCTAAATTTTTCTCAAAATATAGTCATAGTAGGTAAAAGATGACTAGTGTTGAAAGTAGTGGGCAATCTTCTGGAGCCTGGTGAATGTTTATAATTGAGAAGTAAACATGTTATCATCATGTCTGTTATATTATTATTAGTTTGCTGCACAATCTTAAAAAGTCAAAACAAAAAAAAGAGATTTTCATCAAGGTTAGCCTAGTTCTAAATTAAAAACAGAAGCACACTTTTATTATTCATAGCCATTTTGATATACTCTGCTTTGCAATACAAAAACATAAAAAAGAAACACTATATTATCAGAACTGAAAGAAAAAAATAAAACAACCTGAGAGTAAATTATTATGACTTTTGTCAGCTGTAGATTCTTCCCGTAGATATATGCATTTGTAAAGGAAGTTAACTCATTTATTTACAAATAACTGTAAATATAACATTGGTTATACCTTTTAAATATGCACACTTTAATTAGCAAGCAAGTTTTGAATCAGAAATTTCTTTAAATGTGCTTGGCTGCTTTATAAACTGAACGTTTGTACCGTTTCCCAAAATTCAAATGTTGAAGCATGATGGTGTTTGAAAGCAGGGTCTTTGTGAGTTGATCAGTTCATGAAGACAGCACCTGCATGAATGGAATTAGGGCCTCTGTAAAAGAGAGCGCAGAGAGCTCCCTTGCCTCTTCCACCACGTGATGTTACACCAAAAACATGGCTGTATATGAACTAGAAAGTGGGCATTCACTAGACATTGAATCTATGTCTTATTCTTGGATACAGAGCTGTGCCCACCAGGCCTGTGAGATATACATTTCTATTGTTTATAAGCCAACCAATGTATGGTATTTGCTTTTAGCAGCCTGAATGGAGTAAGACCATCTTCTTTACTTTTCATAATACACCCATTATGTCATTTTTATTATTACCTCCTTTTCATGCATGATAAAAGTGGAATTTAGAAAACTCATGTGACTTGTTCAAGGTTATATAGCTAGTGTGTAGAGGAGTAGAAGTGATCCTTGGTTGTCCACCTGTCCTCTTAACATCGAATAATTCTGCTTTTTATTCTCATCCATCCATACAGAAGGATGATGGGGCAGCTTGAGTTCTTTATAAAAGTTAATATTTGCCTTCCCTGTTTAAATACACAGACTATGTCTCTTTCAAACTTGTATTCCCAGCTCCTGTCAATGTTTCTAGCATATATGAGTAAATGCTTAATTGACTTATGAATGAGTAATAGCCAATATGGACATTCTGTAATTTTAGAGAAGGTAGAGATTAGGGATGTATAGTACAGTTTTCCTAAAGATAAAAGCTTTCTATCTGAGGATAAGAAACTTGAAAAAATGATGTAGAACCCAGAGGTCTTATTTATTTAGTTATTTGGTCCTGACTTGATTTTTGGTTTTATTTTTGAGATTTGTCAAAAGAATCAACATCCAAACAATCCCAGGGTACACATATTCCCAATGCCCACCAAGAACTTTTAGCAAACAATAATTTTTAAATAAAGCCTAAGACTTTAAGTATTTTACTCATAAATGCACCTAAACTGGTAGACTGATTCAATCAAGGAAATGTCACACAATGGTTCCATCTACTGAATCACTTGCTAACATCAAGGCCCAGTTAACATTGCAGACCTGATGCCAGGGGGGGAAAATCTCATCAAGATCCTACAGATTTTCAGTGTCGGCAGTGCTCCTTCGAGGAGAGTAGCTGTGAATGCTCTGTCCTGTAATATAAAATACCACTCAGCAAGCTGCACTCTCTGATAATTTTTATAGCAAAACATAACATACTTTTCCAGCAAGGTCAGATATGTCAATAAAAAGGTACAAATGGACTTGTCTGTGTTTCTCAATTTTGAAAACAGTCTGATCTCTTTAGTGCATTGGTGCTGAGGCTTGAAAAGCAAGTATATTTTCAAAGGGACTCTTGAGGCTGCCTTAGACTTTTAACCAGGATGCCTGCCTGTGTGGCCAAGATGTCCTTGGGGGACAATGTATTACTTTGTTTGACCTTGGGCCAAGGTATGTGGGCACATAGGAAAGAGCGGAGTTGCATGGCTGCCCTGTATCTAGTTTTAGTTTATGTTTAACAGTGGTTAAAAACAGATTTGGGGTGGAACAACAAAACTTCACACATTACTAAAGGCCTATATTAGCTTTCTATTGATGCATGACAAATTATCACAATTGTAGCTGCTTTAAGACCACATTCGTTTATTATCTCAAAGTTCTGCAGGTGAGAAGTTGGGGTGGGCTTGGCTGGAAGTTTTGCTGAGAGTCCTACAAGGCTGAAATCAAGGCATATTTCTCCCAGTGACTCCCCTAGAGATTTACTGTCCCCAGCCAGATCCCCTTTGTTCTTTCATTTCTTCTCAAATTTATCATTCTTTGTCTACAAAGCATAAAAGCATCTTGCTCTGGCCACATCTTCAGATTTTACTCTCATGAGGACTGCATGTACTTGAAAAACTAATACAACTTGCATGCTTTTCTCTCGTTAACCTGCCTGGTTTCAATTTGGCTTTTAGATCCAGCCGAAGAGCCCACAAAGAGCTAAAAAGGGGTGTTGGAGGTAACCTCCCGCTCCCCTGCAGTTCTTTCAAGACTATTGCCATAGGGAGGAGGGGCCAGAACTCGGTCTGAGCTTAACTCAGGGCTGAGACAAAGGGCTGAAAAGTTAAGAGCTAGGTGGGGGAATCATAGCCCATCTGTGCTTGCTGATTGGCTTTATCCAAAGGAAAAGGAAACGTTGTCATATCTTCACGACAGGAGTTAGTTTTACAACTTAAAGCAAGATGAGTGCTGAAGTTAGGCTCCTAGCCTCCCGCAAACACAGGACGGATGATATGGACTCCATCTTCATTGATGTTTACATTTCCAAGGGAAGCTTATAAAAATATTAATATATCAAAGGGACAGAGCAAGAATTTGTAATTGCAAGTTTTCCAAAGCAAATGATCTAGGGGAGTCAGGGGTCCAGAGTCAGGAAGATGCCTGTGTAAAGTTTAATCAAGCTGAGCGAAATATTAAGACCAAGACTGTCCTGGTCAATTGAGGGGACTAAAAAGATAATGCCTGCTATTTTGTCTTGCAATCTGAAAAGTGCTATTCAAGGGTCACTTTCTCGAGGAAACTCTCTTTGACCCCTTAAATCTATTTTCTGAGCTCTTCCTTTCTGGTCCCAGAGTTCTTGTTCCTTCCTCCATCCTATGTAATATTGTTTAGAGCTGCTGACAGCCTAAGTGCCCATCAAACACAGAATAGTATAAGGCTGGGCATAGTGACTCACGCCTGTAACCTCAGTGCTTTGGGAAGCTGGGGTGGGAGGATTGCTTGAAGCCAACAGCTCAAGACTAGCTTGGGGATTAGGACCCTGACTAGTCAAGGACGCCTATGAATTATGGGGCTTCCTGCTCACAGTCTTTAAGTGGGCAATGCAAATGCGCCAACTTCCTCTTTTCCAGCTGGAACCATGGAGGGTGTTGAAGAGAAGAAAGAGAAGGTTCCTGCTGTGCCAGAAACCCTTAAGAAAAAGCAAAGAAATTTTGCAGAGCTGAAGATCAAATGCCTGAGAAAGAAGTTTGCCCAAAAAAAGCTTCGAAAGGCAAGAAGAAAGCTTATCTATGAAAAAACTAAGCATTATCACAAGGAGTACAGGCAGATGTACAGAACTGAGATTCGAATGGCTAGGATGGCAAGAAAAGCAGGCGACTTTTATGTACCTGCAGAACCCAAATTGGCATTTGTCATCAGGATCCGAGGTATCAGTGGTGTGAGCCCAAAGGTCCGAAAGGTGTGGCAGCTTCTTCGCCTTCGCCAGATCTTCAATGGAACCTTTGTTAAGCTCAACAAGGCTTCAATTAACATGCTGAGGATTGTAGAACCATACATTGCATGGGGGTACCCAAACCTAAAGTCAGTAAATGAACTAATCTACTAGCGTGGTTATGGCAAAATCAATAAGAAACGAATTGTGTTGACAGATAACAGTTTGATTGCTCGATCTCTTGGTAAATATGGCATCATCTGCATGGAGGATTTGATTCATGAGATCTATACTGTTGGGAACGCTTCAAAGAAGCAAATAATTTCCTGTGGCCCTTCAAGTTATCATCTCCATGGGGTGGAATGAAGAAAAAGACAACCCATTTTGTAGAAGGTGGGGATGCTGGCAACAGGGAGGACCAGAACAACAGGTTTATTAGAAGAATGAACTAAGGTGTCTACCATGATTATTTTTGTAATACAGTCAGTTAATAAACAGTGACTGCTTTCAAATTGAAAAAAAAAAAAGGCTAGCTTGGGCAACATAGTGAGACTCTGTCTTTACAAAATAAAAAAGATTCTGATGCATCTATACACCTGAATACTATAGCCATTAAGAATTATGTTGAATAAAAAGTGCCCAAGTGCCCATCAATCCAAGAATGGTTTAATAAAATGTAGTAAATGTATACCATGGAGTACTATTCAGTTCTAGAAAACAACGGTGATATAGCACATCTTATATTTTCCTGGTTAGAGCTGGAACCCATACTACTAAGTGAAGTATCCCAAGAATGGAAAAACAAGCATGACATGTACTCACCAGCAAACTGGTATTAACTAATCAGCACCTAAGTGGACACATAGGTATTACAGTAATTGGGTATTGGGCAGGTGGGAGGGAGTAGGGGGCCGGGTATATACATACATAATGAATGAGATGTGCACCATCTGGGGGATGGTCACGCTGGAAACTCAGACTTGTGGGGGGAGGGGAGGGAAGGACATTTTTTGAAACCTTAGAATTTGTACCCCCATAATATGCTGAAATAAAAAAAAAAATTAAATAAAGATAAATTATAAAACTTCAAAAATTATGATCCAATTAAGTAATAAAACAAATGAACAAACACAACTCCTTGGAAGGATATACACCAAATGACAGCATTTATCTGTGGGTGGTGGGCTTATGGAAAAATTTTATTCTCTGCTTTGTGTTTTACTATATTTTTTTGGATTTTCTACAATGAAAATACATCACTTCTGTCACTATAATAAAAAAACACAAAGAATGATGGACAAGAAAAAGAAAAACACAAAAGCAATTTTTATGACTCCTTTGCCATAATCTAATAGAGACAGACATGGTGCTTCAAAATGTTTTATGAATAATTTCTTGTCTTTCTTTTCTTTGTTTTTTTTGAGACAGTCTCACTCTGTTGCCTGGGCTAGAGTGCTGTGGCGTCAGCCTGGCTCACAGCAACCTCAAACTCCTGGGCTCAAGCAATCTTCCTGCCTCAGCCTCCCGAGTAGCTGGGACTACAGGCCTGTGCCACCATGCCTGACTAATTTTTTCCTATTTTTAGTTGTTTGGCTAATTTCATTCTATTTTTAGTAGAGACGGGGTCTGGCTCTTGCTCAGGCTGGTCTCGAACTCCTGAGCTCTAGCAATGACAGCGAGGTGATAAAAACGGCCCCATTCTTCCTGCTTCACTGCCGTGTGGATAGCTGCCAGCCCAGGAGGGAAGGGGCCTTGGGGGAACGATTTATAGTAGTATTGTGATTATCCATTCTTGGTCTGCCTTAATCTGAATCTTCAGCCTAGACTTCATGTCATTAATGGAGTGATTAATCTATGGAAATATTTATTTCTATCAATGGCCGCTATGGACCTGTCTAGGAAGAGTTGCTCATAAATGGCGTGCACTACATTCCGAGGTCATGAGTTTGCAGTCACAAGAGGTATTCAAACAAAGTCTGGATGTCCACTTGTCAGGAAGACAATGGAGCGTCTTTAAGCATCACATAAATCAGCTGGTTACCTTTGTGGGATCTGAGACCCTTCCTCAAATTAGTTGAAGGAGAAGGGAGTTTACTGGCAGGATCCCTCTTCTCTAATTCCTGCACGAGAAAGGAAGCACAGCTGTAGGCTTCCTAGGAACTGCGATGGGGGAACTGGGAAAGCCATGAGGAGCCAAGGTAGCCACTCTCTGACTCTTAGGGGTCTCTCTGTTTTCTGCTTTCCTCTGCGGCTGAGTCTCGCATGATCCTTGCTAGCCCCACCTCTGAGCCACAAAATCTCTCCTCCAGCAAACTGTCAGAGACAGTGTCCCTGGGAAGGGAATGGGGTGGAGACAGAGAAAGCAAGAGAGAATGAGTCTAGTCCAATCATGCACCTGTGATCAGTGGGAGAAGGGATTGACAAGCACTATCACAACAGGTTAAAGTAATGAAAAACATATTGATTGGTAAACACGCTCAAACCTTACTATAGGTCATCTCTACATTTGGGGAAGATTTCCATGCCAGTTTCTGTCTACCAGAATCTATTTCCTCACCTCTTCTTTCTTGGTCAGATTGTTTTACACTGCAGTCGTAGCTGGAGAATGTCATCCTGCATGGTTGATGAGAAAAACATTCTGAGGTTAGCTCTCTGAATTGTTATTTGAAATATACTACCTAGAATCCAAATGGCTTATCTTAGCTCAATTATTTTGGATTATAGGCACAAGCTTATATTTTTATGTTAATCTGGAGTCATTTCTTATATATTTACTCAGTGGGCAGAGTTAGATAACTAGGGAATTGAAGACATCTTTGAAAACATAGAAACCCTTAAAATAGAAAGAAGTCCCTGGGAGTAAAAATTTCTCTCCTTTGTATCCTAGCAAGGCCTCAGGTTATGGCTACGGTTCGTTCTATAACCTTTGACAATATCCAGCCTCCTTCATCCTTGCCTTTGCCTGGAGCAGCTAGCATTTCCTTAATAATTTATGCCACGTTTTTCATTTCCACTCACTTCGTCACTTAATCAGCAGAGTTGTAATTCCTCTTCCCCTAATACATCTTCATTTTTGACCCCATTACCTGCACAGGCTCGGAAGGCTCACCTGTTCCTGGCATAATGTTCTGGCTCTCAAGGTGCTCTCCTGGGTCTCCAGCAATCTGCTCTCCGCTAATTGGTGCAGATGGGAGTAGGAGGACAAACAGAACACATGAGGGAGAAAGCAGATTCTCCTAGTAAGTAAGGGCCCCCTGGGGACCAAGGCACTTTGGGGAAGCTGCTTTGACTCTGTTAGGCACAGTGAAAGAGGGATTTATGGTGTCTTGTTCCAGTACATTTTTCTCATCCTTCAAAGGGGTATTTCCAAAGGGTACATTGGTCTTGGCTAATCCTCTCGAGGTCTATACCTAAGCAAGCCCATAATAATAGTAATAATAAATAATAATAATAATAATAATAGAAAATATCACTTAGGGATCCCGACACAATGCTAAGCACTTTGCATGTATTTATTCAATCATTCATCACGGGAAATCTATGAGGTGTGCATTATTTTCCATGGTTCAGAGATGAAGAAATTCAGCTTCAGAAACATTAAGCAGTTTGCTCAAGTTCATGCAACTAGGACGTAGCTGAGCCAGGACAAGACTTCATTCAGGTCTATCTGGCTCCAAGGAACATGTTCGCAGGCATTCACCCCACAGCCTGAAGTAGGTGGGGTTTATTTTTGGATTCCTCTTCTGCTCATGCATGTGTCCTCATTGCTCACTTTGGTACTCCTTGTCTGCATCAAATTTCCAGGGACCTGTGCTGCTGTGTTGTATGGTTCCTGGGATTGTCATCATGCAAGTACCTGGTAAACTGATCCCTTTATTGTGGTTTCCATAGTGTCCTTTATATAGACATTATACTACAGTCGAGCACTCTTGACAATCCAAGGCTGATGACACAATTTTTAGTCACTGTGT